>NC_067475.1:102108953-102832168 GCF_947179515.1 Apodemus sylvaticus
TTTGACATGGATCACAATGGGAATAAAGCAAAAGAAAAAGCAACTTCAGGATATAATCTCTGTGCCCCGAGTTTTCTTTAGATATAACTACCTACCACCTGGGGGAAGTAGCTTTCTTTGAAAAACACAAAATTCAATTTTCTAGAAGTTATCCTGTATGTGAAACCTACACTTTCATTTGATTACTAAAATGGGACAGGAGCACAATCTTGTTTATATTCTAGGATAACAAATACAACTTACTTGAATTAATAGGCAAAATAGTCCTTTGTTTGTTGCCTGTGCCCTGGACTGCGGGCAGCCTGACCCTACCTGCCCTTGGGTGGAGGTGAGGCAGTGCAGAGTCAATGACTCGGACTCCAGGAGCAGGTGAGAAACACTGCAGCAAACCTCCTCTGACCACTGTTGCAGGTTCCTTTAGTACACGCCACCATTTCCCATCGGTCCCAAGAAAGTGTCTCCTCTAAGCTTCTGATTCTAAGTTTCTGATTGACTTCTGATTCTAAGTTTCTGATTGACTGTCATTGTCTGAGCCAGCAATCCTTGGTCTCTCATTCAGTCCTCAATTAGGTCCTCCTGCAGGAGATGTTTTTGTGGCTGCATGGCCCTGAACGTTTACATGGAGGTAGCCCAACCGTTCCTGCTACATTTGTTGATTTATTCATCTAAATCAAGGAATGTTTCTTACCTTATGTATTTGGTGTTGCTCTGTAAACATTTTAACCCACAAAAGATGCTTTCCAAAGGTTTGGACTTTAACTCACTATAACATTGAATCTCAATGTGATGCAGTTTTTTCCTGGCCTTGTGACACCTTTCACTCTTCCTTGAGTTTCTCGTGGTAGCGGTTTTTTTCTCCTTAGTGTTTACAGGTAATGAGAGAGGTCCTAGAGAGACCAAAGGCTTGCTGAGAGTCACCTGTCTGCAAAGATTTGGTTCTGAGAGGGTGGGTGTCACACAGAAGGAAAGCCAGTGAGTATTGCCCCAGATCTTCCTGTTTACTCAGGGACTGTTGATAAGTCATTTAATTTCCCATGACATCACCATCCTCACATATAAAATGTGGAGCTTGGCTTATTCCTTTTAACTCTACCTTTCTGGACTATTTGACACATCATCTACAAAGTGCTTTCATGAGACAAGAGAAAGGTATAAATCTCCAAATAGTAGGAGCCCTTACAGTTTACAACAACACTAGCTAATGTTCACTGAGGATCTGCAGACTGCCAAGAAAAATGGAAAATACTTCACACCAAGCAGCCTATCACAAAACAGAAGATATAGCTTGACATTCTAACCCTTTGAATGCAGAATGCTCCAGGGGACTTAATCACTTTTGTATATATATTGCTTGACTCAACCCATTCAGTCTGAGAGCAGCATGAGTCAGCGTTGTAAGTCAACAACAAACAAGACAAATCTTTGAAGGAACATATAAATACATCTCCTTCATATATATTCAACACAATATAATAAACCAAATGTAATATCCAGATAGAACTTTACCTACCTGCAGAATATGAGGTTTATAAAGGCTATGGGAACCCAATGCTTCAATGCAACTCCCTCCTTGGTGCTGAAATCTTTGAGTAACTGAGATTGGAACATCCTGGGGTGGGGAACATGGCTAATAATCTATATGTGTACCTGTATTTCAATTTTAATAAATTACGGATTCCATCCCCCAAATAGAAGACCAATTTGCAAAGTCTTACCAATCTACCATGGAAATGTTGATGAACTAGATTTGCTAAGGTATCAAGGATCTCATCTCTTGTGACTTTTTTGATGCTTATGCATGTTGGTACCCACTTAAAAAGTGCAGTTGAGTTGGATGAGACCGGATAATGGCACAGCTCAAGTGTTTGTGGTAGTTGACACACTGCTACAGGAAACTTGCTGGCTCTTTTTTCCTCCCATTTTTTATTCTTTTTTTTTTAATGAAAATGGATTTTTCTCATACAATATATCCTGATTATAATTTTCCCTCCCTCTATTCTTCCCAGTGCCTCTCCACTTTACCTCCCCCTAGATCCACTCCCTGCCTGTCTTTTATTACAGAAGAACAGGCTTCTAAGAGATAACAACCCAACATGACAAAATAAAATATAATAAAATGAAACAAAAACTATTAATATTGAAGTTAGACCAAAATATAATAAACCAAATGTAATATCCAGATAGAATTTTACCTACCTGCAGAATATGAGGTTTATAAAGGGGGAACCCCATAAATATATAAATGTTTGATATATTTGATATATTTGATAGCAATCCATCAGGAAACCTGAGAGTAGAAGCAAGAGTCAGAGGCTCACTCATTCTCATGGCCAGGAACTCCATAAAATACTAATAATTAAACTAATAGCTGCAGTATCCACATGGAGGACCTGGTGCAGACCCATGCGGCCTGGGCTGTGGCTTCTGTCTCTGTGAGTGAGTTCTTATGTGCCTTGCTTAGTTGAGCCAGACAGCCTTGGTGTGCGCCAGCCTCTCTTGCTCTTTCAATCTTTCCACCTCTTCTTCCTGAGGATCCCATGATCTCTGAAGGGAGTTTCTGATGCCTAAAAAGTAAACTGAGTTATAATCATATGTGATCATAGTTAACAACCAAAATTCATCCATCAGAGATTTTTAAAAAGTCATTATAGATGCAGCAATTTTAGAAAATACATTTAAAATTTTCAGCTATTTTATAACTACCTTTCATACGGAAGAAGAAAACAGAACAGAACCTCATTTCCTTATAGTCTGGAAAAAACATGAAATCCCATAAGCCGTTGAAAATCACGGGGCTAAGCATGTTTGAAATTTGAATCAAGCAAAAGCAGTGCACACAGTCAGGTGTGCACATGCGTCTCTTCCCTCTCTCCCCACACTGCATTAAATTCTGGTTCCCAAGTCACTGTGCAGTAAGAAGGGAAAAGATTAGAGTTACTCTTATTATTTCTACAACTTTCTAACATTTGAAAACATAACGAAATTTAAACTCACCTCAGATTTAGGCCAGAGAGACTCGGGAGCAATGGCATGACAGAAAAAGGAAAGGCAGTAGGAAGTGGCCTTTTATAGTCATCAACCCAACTGTGTGTGCACTTTGTTTGGCTCTGACAGACTTGTGCCTTTAGGCAGAACTGCTCCTCCTCCTCCTCCTCCTCCTCCTCCTCCTCCTCCTCCTCCTCCTCCTCCTCCTCTTCCTCCTCCTCTTCCTCCTCTTCCTCCAGGCTTACATGTGTGATTCACTAGCTAGCAATATGCCAACAGTATGCCAAACCTACAAGGAAATGTACAAATGTATCCTTTCAGCCAGAGGAGTGGAGCTTATTTACTCCAAAATGGACAGGCACAGCACAACAGAGCAAGCATTCTAGAAATTCTAACAGATGCCTAAGGTAGAGTTTGAAGGGTCCAGTGAAGGGCTGTGCTCTGATGACAAATTGTGGTTGATATCAGCATGCCAACCACAGTGACACATTTGTACTAAAGCCTGCCATTGTTCCAGCAGGGCAGACGTTCAGGTAGAGAGATAAGCAGCCTCTGCCTTTGCGGGATGTATACACTTCATGCATATGAACGAACTTTCTTCTGTGGTAACAGGGCCTGAGTAGTAACACAGGATAAACACACACACACACACATACACACACACACACACACACAGATAGATAGATAGATAGATAGATAGATAGATAGATAGATAGATAGATAGATAGAGATAGAGACATTGATATATAATAATAAATAAAAGATAATTCATATGTATATATATATATATGTGTGTGTGTGTGTGTGTGTGTATTTATCTTTCAGCTTTTGAAAACAGAATTCCCTGCCTTCCTCTCATTCTTCTGTGTCACCATCTGTGTCATCATTTTGAAGTCGTACATGTGATGCACTGGAAGCACAGATGAACTTCTGTGACAAAACACAATGTGCCCATAAACATTTTTTCCTTGATCATTCCTTTTGAACAAAGCATAAACTTTATTCACATATCTCTTTAAAACTATTCATATGAGAGTCTCATGGATTTCCAAACAGGCTTATAGGAGAAGGCTAAGTAGCTGGCTTGATGCCTTTTAATTAAATGAAGTCGAGGCCCTTCTGTAGACTGGAGCAGCAGAATGAAGTTAGGGAGACCACAGGGCTGGTGTGTGCATCGCAAGCTTAGGTGAGTGAACTTGATTTCTAGCAATAAACATTCTATCAAATTCAATTTCCTTCCACAAACTTATGGTGAGTAAATGCAATTTCCCATTCCAAGCAAGCATGTCTCTGAGATTAAGGTGATAGTCTGTAGGAGATAACCATAAAAGTTTAAAGCCATTATTTCACCAACAAAATTATTACAAACCAGGAAGGAAATAATTTCATGAACAAGATACAGAATAGACATAAACATTGGGGAAAGAACTTCCATTCTAACCTTCCTATTTATATTTTTGGTATTTTCCTAAGTAAGTGTATTATATAATTTTAACTATCCAACTTAAAAACTTTCTGGCTAACTCAGTTCTTTGTATTTGCCACACTGTGTCAAGCTTTTCAGTTTTTCTTTAAACCACCAAAGGCAGTGATGTCCAGACTTTGGTCATCACTCCAGCGAAGGCTAAATCATGCAGTCTTCCATTCTCTTCTAAGTTTCCTGTGCCAGCTTGTCACCCCTGTGTCTAAAAGAGTAGCCTAAGGGGATTCTATGGTTAGTTCAAAACTCCCTAAAGGAGCTAAAACACTATTTGTGCATAAATCATATAGCACATTGGCAAAAATGCTTGACAGTGCTAGCACAAGGTTTGCTTCATAGACAATTAGAAGAGAGTCTCAATGAAACAGGGAGGGAGGGAGGTGCTGGAGATTCTGGCGGTGGGGCTTGAAACAGCAAGCCTGTGGCGATTTGAGGGCTTGGTGATAGGAGAAAGCCATCCTTCTGTATGGACAGAGCCTAGGGGATGGCCAGGTCTCAGGGTAGAAAGGGCTCCTCTTACAGCGACAAATTTGCTAGAAGAAGCGCACAGCTCCCCCTTGTGGAGGGCAGGAAGGGAGCAGCAGATGCACCTCTCCCGCTGGGGAGATGCGTGGACATGGGTGGCAGGCACAGAGTCCTTGCAGTGGAATATGAAGTATGAAATGACAGGAAGAAGCGTAAAGGACAGACCTTTCTGTAGATGCCAGCAGGAACGGTGGTAATTCAGATCAGATGACAGCCTCCCTCCCTGCCCCCATGCCTTGCTATGATTTAAATTTCCAATAACTCACCGCAGCCCTTGGGAAAGAGATGGGAAATACTCTTTATTGACTAGTACTAAGATTTAGTCACCTAACAAAATGGGAAATAGAAATTAAATTATAGCAAAATAAAGTCCATTTCCAGCACACCTAAATTTATGGACAATATTCCCATCTGCTGCATTTTTATAGAGAGTTTGTTTTTACTTACTTGGGTTTAATTAGGGGTGGTTCTGGGGCAGATGTGTGATTTGGTAAACAGGTTGTCTTTTATTCAGGTGGTTTTACCCCTTAGCTATCCAAACCTTGAGAACAGCAAGAAGAGGAGCTGGTCTTTCAAAAATTAGGACCCATTGCTTCTAGTGGCCATTTGGAAGTTATTAGTTTGAATCTTGGATTCGAAAACACTCTTCCAAAATATGCTAATAAGGTTTGACAAAATTAGGATCGTAAGGATTAAAGTAGAAAAATCTATGGTATCAAATTTAATCTTGCTCTCAGAGCTGTTATAAATATTTAGAAGGTTGAATACAATCAGGGGTTTTTCAACACTAGCTGTATGTTAAATCACCCAGAGTATTTTATGAATAGATGTACGCCAGACCTACTGAATCAGAATGTCTCCTGCTTGGGTCTCCATTTTAATGGAGCTGTTTCTGAAAAGTGTTTTTTTTTTTTTAAATGTCACAAGGCTCTAGAGCGGTTAACATTAATGGCTGTTTGAGAAACCTCTTCCAATACAACAGGCTACACTCAGGACAACTACAGAAATAGTCATCTTATACTTATCCAAATGTATTTATTATGCACCAAAGATTTAATAGCCCCATGAGGAGTTACTGTCTTTCATGCAAGATCAAATGGCCATCTCTGCTTTAATTCCTCAATGTGAATGCTCAGCGAACAAAAACCTGGATTTCTGTTGTAGGTTTTGAGCAGCTAAGGGGCAGAACTCCCCACAGCTGAGTTGGTCTGACACTTTCCTCAGAAGCCAAACTGAAGCATGCTTTTTTTATGAACTCTGCTACTCATAGCATCCACTCTGTTCTCCCCTCAGGAGTAAATTATTTGAGGAAGCCTAGATGAACTCTCAGCGAGGGAGGGAGGGATTTTACTAAGGCAGGAATGGTTTCTCAGTGCTCCCAGCAAATGCCAGTCCTGACTCTGTCCAGCAACTCTGTCCCTCCTAGTTCTGGGGAACACCATCAGGCCCAGGTAGGACAGATGTCAGTGTGCACAGTCTCTCTGTCTCTCTGTCTCTCTGTCTCTCTGTCTCTCTGTCTCTCTGTCTCTGTCTCTCTCTCTCTCTCTCTCTCTCTCTCTCTCTCTCTCTCTCTCTCTTTCTCTCTCTCTCTCTCTCCCTCCTTCCCTCCCTCACTGTTTCAGTTACCTGCCCAGAAGCACGCAAGTGGAACATTCTGGATGATTTTACCATACTCTCTTGTTATAGCTGTTCTATTTTATTGTTTCTCTCTTGCTGTGCCTTGTCAACTTTCTTGTATGTATGTGTGCTGGCTAGCTTTAATTGTCAATGTGACACACCCTGGGAAGTCTTAATGGGAAGCCACCTATATTGGGTTGGTCTATGGGTATGTCTGTGGGTGATTATTTATTGATTGGTCGATTGTCTTAGTGGCCTTAATTGATACAGGTTGAGCCAGAGCATTGTGAGTGGCACCACTGCCTAGGCAGGGGCTCCTGACCTATGCAAGTGTGGAAGGAGGGAGGGAGCTGAGCACAAGCAAGCGAGTGTGTGTGTGTGTGTGTATGCGCGCGCGCGCTCAGTTCCCTCTGCTCTTGATTGTGGGTATGCTAGTGTTTGTTTGAAGTTCCCGCCTTGATTTCTCCACAATGCATGGACTGTAACCTGGGTTTTAAGCAGAATAAGCCTTTCCTCCCTTAAGTCTCCTTTCACCGGGGTATTTTATCAGAGCAGCAGAAAGGACATGGGAAAGCACACAGGCAAAACTAAAGCATAGCATACCTGAAAGCAATACCTATGGACAATGAGGAAAGGATGGCTTGTTGGACATCAAAGGGAGGAGAATTCTTGGTCCTGAGAAGGCCCGAAGTATAGGGGTATGCCAAGACAGGGGAGTGGGAGTGGGTGGGTTGGTGAGCAGAGAGAGGGAGGATGGGATAGCATGTTTTTAGAGGGGAAACTAGGAAAGGGGATAACATTTAAAATGTAAATAAAAAATATCTAATAAAAAATACCACAGAAATAACCCTTGTGGTAGAAGACTGTGTCCCTAGAATGCTCCTTGGTCCAAAGGCTTCAGTTGTTTCCACAGCCCACAGCAGGCCTGACTAGTTTCTTCTAGTTTTCAGTTCATGTTCACACTCTTTCATTTGCCTGAAGTGTCTTTCTTCATATGTTGGGATACTGACAAACTACCCAGTGCAGCAAATCTCACATCAAAGTTTCCTTCCTCCTTCAAGGAGTCCATAATGATTTGTTAAGGATGCTGTAGCCAAGGATTGGGTAGCTTAACTGGAAATCTACCTTTGCCTTTTTTTTTATTTATTTTTTAAATTTATTTACATTTCAAGTGTTATTCCCTTACCCCAGTTTCCCCTGCTCCCAGAAACTCCCTATCCCATCCTCCCTCCCCCTGTTTCTATGAGGCTGTTCCTCCACCCACCCACCCACTCCTGCCTCCTCGCCCTCCCCCTATACTAGGGCATCTATCAAGCCTTCATAGGACCAAAGACCTCTGCTCCCACTGATGCCAGACAAGGCCATCCTCTGCTACATATATAGCCATGTGTACCCCTTGGTTAGTGGCTTTGTTCCTGGAAGCTCTGGCAGGGTCTGGTTGGTTGATATTGTTGTTCTTCCTATAGGATTGCAAACCCCTTAAGCTCCTTCAGTCCTTTCTCTAACTCCTCCATTAGGGACCCTGTGCTCAGTGCAATGGTTCGTTGCAAGCATCTAGTTCTGTATTTGTAAGGCTCTGGCAGGGCCTATCAGGAGATATCTATATCAACCTCCTTTCAGCAAGCATTTCTTAGCATCTACAGTAGTGTCGAAGTTTGGGGACTGTATCTGGGATGAATCAGCCTGGCAGTTCCTCAGAAAATTGAATATAGTATTACCTGAGGACCCAGCTATACCACTCCTGGGTATATACCCAAAAGATTCTCCAACATATAATAAGTTCCACTATGTTCATAACAGCCTTATTTATAATAACCAGAAGCTGGAAAAAAACACAGATGTCCTTCAACAGAGGAATGGATACAGAAAATGTGGCACATTTACACAATGTAGTACTACTCAGCCATTAAAAACAACAAATTCATGAAATTCCTAGGTACATGGGTGAACCTAGGAAATATCATCCTGAGTGAGGTAACCCAATCACAAAAGAACACAGTTGGTATGCACCCACTGATAAGTGGATATTAGCCCAAAAGCTCCGAATACCCAATATACAACTTACAGAAGCTCAAGAAAAAGGAAGATCAAAGTGTGGGTGCTTTGGTCCTTCTTAAAAGGGGGAACAAAAGTGCAGAGCAGAGACTGAAGGAAAGACCATCTAGAGACTGTCCTACCTGGGGATTCATCCCAGTTACAGAAATCTACCTTTGCATAGTACTGAATCCAAGTTCAAGATCAGGGAAGCTTCTTTCTAGGGTCTTTAAGGGGCAGTCTATTTCAGGTTCCTCTCTTGGAAGCTTAGATAGTCATTTTTTTCCTGTGTCCTCACATGATCATGTCTAATTCTGTATCTGAGACTACATTTGATTTTTTTTAAAGAGGCCAGTCATATTGGATAAGGTCTTACCCAATGACCCTGTCTCCAAATTTAGTTACATTCTGAGTCACATTATTCATCTCCCAACAGCTTGTTGGAGAAAATGTCCACTTCAGCCAGAAGCAATGTCTCTTGTCTCTTTATCTTCATCTCTCCACCCGCTGCTCCCTCCCTTCTTTCTTCCATCCCCCACCTCACTCCCACCCCAGCAGTGTCTCATGTAGCAAAGGATGACCTTAAACTCTTGATCTTCCTACTGAAGAAGCACACACCACTATGTCCAGTTTATGTAGTGGCAGATATAGAACCCAGGGTTTTGGATATGCTAAGCAAGCACTTGGTGACTGAGCCACATCCCTGTTCCAGAACCTAACCCACTTATACAAATTAGCTTTATATTAAGCCTGACAGTGAGATATAAGTGCAAAATAAAAGAACTATATTTTTGCACATGCAAATATGCAGTTCCTATATTTTATATGAAAACAAAGTGGCCACATTGAAAAGGCCTGATAAAAAAGGGTTACTCCAGAAAAAAAAAAATTGACTCTTTCTCGCGTGATCGAGCCAGCTGTAAAAGCCAGCGGAAAACAATACCCACAGTGTGGAGGCTCTGCTCTCACGTTACTCTACCAATGTCTTTAGCTCTTGTTCTGCTCTAATGAAACCATAACTTTGAAAGAACTCCAAATGCAAGTTATACATGATGCGTGGTAAATGTGATTTAAGAATGACAACCCCAGTATCAGGCTTTGAGTCAAAGAAGAGTTCTGCATCTTTACATCAGATGTTTCCTGAATGGATATACAATCTTGTTAAAGTGTGTAGAATATATATATGTAACTAGGGTTTAATCAGTGACTTCGTACTTAATGTTTCTGATTAATGAGTCCATTACCAGTTCCCTGACACAGGGTAGCAGAGACCCTCTAACAAATCATGGCACCGATAAACAACTGTACACACCAAAGTATGATTTTTCTTAAATAAGACTGGAGAATTGTTTACAGGAGTTCTCTGGACAGCAGCCGGGAGACCTAAGCTCAGTGTACAATAGCGTCTATGTTCGAGGCAGTTGGATGTGGCATGCCAGTAGATAAGACAAGGAGTTTGAGGTCAGCCTCTGCTACATATAGAAACCATCTCAAAAGAAAGCAGTTGGGCTTGGTTAAGTATAGGTTTATAATCCTAGCAACTCAGGAGGCAAAGGTGAAAAGATTACAAATTCAAGGCTCAAATACAAAATCAAAGGAGACTGAGGATACAACTTGCCTTGCACCAAACCTAGCTTCAATTCAGAGAACATAATCAATCAATCAATCAATCAATAGTAAACAAACAAAAACTTTAGGGTACTTTCTTCTACATCAAAGCCTTAACAGTGACATGCCTGTCTGGACAGAGGCTGGCATTTCCATCTTTCCTGTCCTGCCCCTGGCCGAGGGCAAGTCTGCACTAGCCCTTTCTCCTGTGAGGTGGGTGCCCAGCACCACAGGTGGGAGCCCAGCACAGAGCTCTGTCCACAAGGGCGGCAAGAGGCCTGCCCTTCTGCATCGGGCACGCCTACTTTGAAAATACTTTGCATTTTTTTTCTCAGAACTAGTACAGCACACAATTGACCACTATGTTTTGCATAGCCCCATCGGAAATTAAACATTTTACAACTTCCTACAATTTCCTACCAAACAATCCAGGAATTCCTAGCCTACTTAACCCTGTCGCTTTAAACCAGTGTCACACAGAAGATACCTGAGCAGTTTTTATTTTGCACATTAGAAAGGGAACTGCTGTTAACTACTGAGCACAGCTAGAAACAGAGACAGTGCTCGCACAGATTTTTCAGATAACCCTGGGAGAGAAAGCTTTTTATTTTGTTACCACAGCACGCGGTTGGGGGAGGGCGTCACAGATGAATGTGCTGCAGAGAGACAGACACAAACGCACCCCTCTGCCCACTGCGTACCCACACAGATGAAGATAGAGTGCAGTTTAGGGGTCCTGAAATGGCACAGCTTAGGGGTCGTGATTGGTCCGTTGTTCTCTCTTCCAGTTCAAGAATTAAAAAGCAAGAAAACGCTAGAGCACACCAGGGAGCAGCAGTAAATCTCGAGCACCGCAGACGGAATCAACAGTTAGAGGAAGGCGTTTATGGGGGGGTGAGAAGACACACACATGCAGCAGAGACGCAGAGGAGAAAAAAAATAGACCCTCGGAAAAGCAGAGCAAGAGCTCACAGAGCTAAAAATCCAATCTCTTCTGCAGGACTGGGCTTTTAAAATCCGCCTCTTCTTTACGGTTGGTCAGATTAAAGAAAGATTAGATGGCTGATTGGCCCAGAACTGTTGAGTGGCATGGCCTGAGTTGGCCTGGTGCGGTCCATCAGTAGAGGTAACAAAAGCAGCCAGGCTTCCGACTCAGGGTGGAGGAAGGAGCGGCCATCTTGGAGGTTTCCCAGGTTTATCTCCTAGCTTTGGCCCATCTCCCTGTCTACCAGGGAGTTTAGTTATCTCCTTAGTCTCTCACAGCCAGTCACCTCCTCCAGGTCCACACTGAAGCTGCAGCGAGCATGTAGGAGTCCCTGATTAGTCAGCAATGGCTGTCCTTCCGGCCTTGCCAATGCGAGTCACAGTCTCTGCCCACGTCGCGCGATGAACTATACACGTTGCTTGGCGAGCTGTTTTCGAGGGGGAAAAGCCAAAGGGACTATTAGCTCTGACAGCACTTACAGAACTGCATTGCAAATCATCAGCCATTTCCCGTGCTATTAAACCCGAGATGCAGGAAATTAATCCACTTCCCACCGTTCCCCCACCTTGTTACATATCTATGAGTTCATTTCCCTCCGTCTTCTCCAGGTGCTTTTTCTGTTTAGTTTTCTCTCTTCTGACCCTTGCCTTTCTCACCTGGCACCCTGGTTTCTTCTGCTTTTAAGTTCCACACTCAAAGGAACTAAACAACAGCCGACCCCCGCCCCTCAAGTTTAGTACAGAAAAATAAAAAACCCTAAAGCCACAAAGGCTATTAAAGTCCCCATCCTGATAAACCACCAGGGGCTCAAAAAGTCAGAGGCATCGCGGTTGTGGGGCGGGGGCTGTGCCCTGGTTACCGCGGACCCAGGGACTTAGAGAAGTCAAATCCTGCTTCATGTATGAAAGAAAGCTTGTCATCTGGTACAAGCTTTAGAAGCCCTGTTTGTCACCAAACAGGATGGCCTTTGCACCTCAATTCTGAAGTCTCACGGAGGAAATGTAGGACTTACGAAGGTGAATACATCATTTAATAAGATTCTGCTGCCTCTGCGGGGGCTGCCCCACTGAAGGGACATCTTCCTGGGCTTCAATCTATGCTCGCTGTTTTGACTTTTTGAGATGTAGCTCAGGCTAGCACTCACAATATACCCCGGACTGGTCTCAAAATGGCAAAACTCCTGACTCAGTCTCACAAAGGCTGGGATTACAAGCGTGTGCCGCTACAACCAGAGCACTTGGAGCATGAGGAAGGAGAGGGAGGCCACACTCACTGGACCACTGGTGAATCCATTCTCCTTTGGGGGGAGGCACATTTTCTCAGCCTAAATAAGAAGAAATTCATCTCTGAACACTCGCAGTCTTTCTTCCCTCTTCCCCTCCCCCACCTTTGTTTCATATTAGACCAAATCATTTCCTCCCTCAGCCCCAAATTTTACATCTAAAGGATATTCTGTTTGACGCAGGGATTCCTAGAATTCTTACAATTACAGCCGGTATGTATTTTCCAAGGATAAACGTAATAAAATAGTACACAGAGCTTCTCGGTTGTATGGCCCTGGCAAACAAAGGGTGCTGCTTGCCGGACTTTTATTTATTTAAAATAAAGAGTAGACTTTGCAGCTGAGACATCGGGTCCACCAGTACTAACCTCGGCCATGTGAGACACTAGACAGTGAAGAGTCTCTACCTCGAATTAGTTTGGGCCTAGACGACTCTGAGTGGATGCAAACCAGTTTAGACTAAGCTAACTGAGCTAAGCTTAGCCCTTGGAAGGTCTGGAATTGTGCAGCCATCATTTAGTGGAGCCGCAACGTGCAGGCGTAACAGGACCACAGCTCAGTCTACAGAGATCCCGCTGGTCTCAGGTGGGCTGCTAAGAGGAAAGGGTAAAGAGGCACCAGACACACATGGCTGACCTGCAGGTGACGAGGGAGGAGAGACCTTCTTATTCTCCACCACTGAATCAGGAAATAAAGCAGAGAGCTGGGGAAAATGAGTCCAAATTAATCTCATTTGTTCTCAATTGAAAATAATTTTAAAAGGGCGTTTCTGAGAGCAGAAACTGCCACCTCGAGTACCGGCAGTGAGGCTGGCTGGGGTCTGTGACTGGTCTGACAAAGGCTGACTCTTACCCAGATGTCCAATAAAAACACTTAGCAAGTATCATTTCCATAAGGCTTTGTCTACTTGAAACACAAGCCAATTGTTTGGGCCCAATTTATGAAGCGAGGTCTTACAAAGGTTATGGGGTAAGGAGGCCCGATGACAACTAAATTGCCTTAAATGGAGCTCAAAATACCACCTTAAACATTCTCCTCTCCCAAGAAATGCTTAATCATAAATCAAGTGACTCAAAACATATTAAAAATGACAAATAGAGTGAGCACTTACATCTCATTTTTTCCCTTTAATTCACAGATGCATCCAAGATCTCTGAAGTGTATCAGTCTACACACACACAGACACACACACACACACACACACACACAAGATGAGAGGTACCAAGAATGTAAGAATCTGGGGATATGAAAAAAAGATTAAAACTCAAATGATGGGCCAGACTTAATGCAAAAAAATTATTCTGAAAATAGGCATGCTCATTTTAAGACACTAAGATGAGAACTGTCTGCCCTCAACTCATCAGGGGCAGCGAAGCTCACAATAATTGGCCACATGGTTTTCATCTTCGAAGACCTCATGCATTCATTTTAATGTACCAGGTTCATGGTACTATTTGTCCACAAGTAAGCTTCCCCTCCTACTTCCCACTATTCGCTCTTTAATGGGGTTTTGATTTTAATGGGGGAGAAAAAGTTCCCAAACTCCCTAATGTTTCCTGAACTGCCATTAGGCTAGCTTTAGAAGCAGTTTTGAGGAATGTGCTAAACAAAACTTTATGTGCAAGAATCTTTAATATTCCATTCCTTTTTCGATAACAAGTTATTTTTATGTGCCCTTTCCGCTGGATGTAAGAACTAATTCTCAGCAATAAGAATTATTACGTGCCTAGCCGGAGATGCAAATTCGTCTTGATCTGGAATAGATTAGAATGGGGATCACAAAGAAAAGCCAAGGCCAGCAGTCCTGACTCACCTTCTTAAAAGACAGTGACTCGAAGCTCTCCCAGTGTCAGTGTGGCAGCAAGCAAGGGCGAGCTCCGGGATCAAGCTTTATTTCTCCATTTGTGTTGATTACAAATACCTAGAGAATTCCACCAGTTCTTGAGGCAGTCAGCCTGAGATACATTTTTTTTCCACCTTTTTTTTTTTCAGTCTACTTGGAAACATCTGTTTTTAATTGAATTTGGATTTGAAAACTAATTTTGGTGAGATTGGGTTCAAGCTCCAATCAAGTTGGAACTCGGAGATCATTGCTTATACACGTATCCCCAAATTTAGGAAGGCTTGGGGCCAAGGATACCACACTTCCTGAAGGCATGCAGGAGACACATGCACTTGGAAAAGAAAAGGAATGCTTGATTCTCTCAGGGAAACTTCTCTAAGGCCAGTGATTTGGGGTTTTGGGTTACAGCTTTCAGACTCAGGACTTGATTTGGGAAAGGTCAGTTAAAGGACACGGTCCTCCCATGTATCCCATACACGGCGTAGGAGATTAAACATCATATGCTCGTGTCTGGATAAAAATAGTGCTTGGAGTTGTGTACTGAGGAGATCATAAATCTACCGCACACAGTTTGCAAGACAAAATGTGCTGTTGCCGTCTCTGCTGGCCTCTCGGTGACATGGAGACCTTCATTAACACCCTGTTCCTTTCTAGGGCGATGGCTAAAGAAGCACTCTCCCTGCCTGGTACAGCTCCTGTCCTATATGCTCAGCACAAGGCTCAGAAGTGCATGCCAACTGTGTCATTCATTAGCTCAGTATTACAAGCCTCTGCATCCAAATAGTCTATTTTAAATGAGGCTGCATATATATAGGCATGTATGTGTATGTGTATGTATATGCATATATAAAATCAGGGAACAGTCATGAGTACATGCGTGTGTACATGCACAAAGACAAACAAACACGGGTGCAATTAGGTTTCTGTTAAACTTCAATAGGCTCTTTTGGTTTTCTTTAATAACTTCATTCAAAAAGTAAAAGTCCTCATCAAAATCTCCTAAACAGTTCTGTGATGCTTTGCTGGGTGATCCAGAAAACAGCTCTTAGTCTCCTCACTTTACAATTTCGCTGACATCCACAGCAGGTTTTGTCAAGCCGATTAACCATAAATACCCTATTGTGGTTTCACCCCCACGTACCAGTGAACACAGAAGTATATGTTTTAATCTGATCATGCAATTACCTAAACTTAGCAAACAGAGATGTTGGAAACAAATGACATTTATATTAATTTATTGCATGCAATAAATGCTGGCAGGTTTCAAAACCATTGCCAGCTTTCATTAATTTTATTAACTGATGTCTTGAACACCCTTTTCTATAAATAATTAGCACGTAAGACTCAATATCTTAGGAAAAGATATAAATCCAGTTATCATTTATTATTTTGAAATGTTCTATGCTGAGATTTTCAAAGGCAACACTGATCTTTTTCAAAACCTATTATAATTCAACTGGAATTTAATATCTAAAATCTGTCCATTTTAATGTTTAATCTTGGCTCAACGTTCTCATATGATAGAGCAGAGGAAACCGAAGAACAGATTTTTATTTGAATTCTATCCTTTAAAAAAATACTAATTACCTAAGAGACATTGAGGGGAAAAAGAGTTTTCCTAATAAATTACTTTCAGGTACGATGACAAAATAATAGCATTAACTGTTCTTAGAAATGAAAAATAATTAAGTACATGCTGATTACTGATTGACACTCAGCAAGGGATGCAAAAGTTGAGAAATGGGACTCCCTGGGCTGGAGAGATGGCTCAGCCGTTAAAGGCTAGGCTCACAACCATAAAATATAAGAGAAATGGGACTCCCAAACTTGTCATTGACCAAGGCAGAGTGTGCACACAGCAGACACTCCTGTGATGCTCGGAGCATAGTGCCAGCAAACCCACTCTGCTGCCAGAAGCAGCAGTTAATACAATTAATCAGTTAATATAATTCTTTGGAACTGACAGGACAAGTAAAGATGATGTTCATTTTTTCTTGTTTTTGCTACACAGTACAGAACTGGTCTAGACATCAAATGTACCGTGTTTCCCTGGCTCAGTATGGGCCATCCTTTCATTTTCCTGGTCCTGGACCTCATCCTCAAGACTTGTACTTGTTAGGAAAAAGTTCTGCCATTGAGATAATTCCCTGATTCCAGTAAATCATATTTCTCTTTCTACTCCTCGCCCCTCTCCTCCTTATGATTTGAGACACTGTTTCACTCAGCCAAGGCTGATCTTCAACTCTATACAGCTGATGATCTTGAATTTCTGATCCTCCTGCCTCCACTTCCAGTGTACTAGGATTGGTGACATCCTCCATTACACCTGGTTTTTGCAGAGCTAAGGATCAAAGCCAGGGCATCATACACGCTGGACAAGCATGCTACTTACTAAAGGAAGCCCATTCCTAAATTATATTTTAATATACAATCTATACATTCTTGTAGAAAGACTGCAATATGCAGACAACATGAAAAATAAAATATCATCATGTCAATATTCTAGTTCATTTCTGTTTTTTCTTAAATTTTATTTTTTTATTTGTGGTGTATGTATTTATTTGTGGTATATATTTATTTATTATATGTGGTGTATCTGTGTGTCTGTATGTGTGTGTCTCTCTGTGTGTCTGTGGGATATGTGTGTGTGTGTATCTGTGTGTATGCCTGTCTGTGTGTGATAGTGTGAGTGTGTGTGTGTATAAGTGAGCGTGTGTGTGTGTGTGTGTGTGTGTGTGTGTGTGTGTGTGTAAAATGTGTATTCATGTGTCCGTGAGCTGGAAAGCACATGGACACCAGGGGACAATTTCTGAAGTAGGTTCTCTGCTTCCACCTTTGCTCTGGGGGATTGAACTCAGATCACCAGGATCGGGTGGAAATTCCTTTTATCAACTCGGTCGCCTTGCTGCTCCTGTTTCGGTTTCACTGGCATTTGAGGCAGGTCTTCTGTATGCTTGCTGCTCTGTGTATCCCAAGCTAACCTCAACTCAATTTATGATGCATCTGCCTCAGTGTCCAAAGTGCTGGGATTACAAGTGTGTGTCACTACACCTACCCTCATTATGCACGCTTTATGCATATATAAAATCAAGTCATCTCCTTTTCTCCATGATTGTGAGAATTTTCATATAATTATGGATTCTCTTTTTTTTTTTTTAAAAAAAATCTTATTATTACTGTGTATAATTTTGGGAAACACATGAACCTTGATATGTGTGGGGGGATCAAAGGACAATTTTGTGAAGTCAGTTTTCTCTCCCTGTCTAAAGACTGAACTCAGGTCAACAGGTTTACATCATATGGCAGCAAATTTTTCTCCCTGCTGAGCCATCTTGCTGGCATTCCTTACAAATTGTCTGTGAACCATTTTAAATTGCTTTAGAATGTCCCATTTATTAAACATTTAGATTGTCACCAATCTTACAGACACCATTCTGGCAAGTTTTTCGGTATATACATCTTTAAGGACTTTTTCAAGTATTTTTCTAGAATAAGTAAATATTTCAGTAGACTAGTCCACACTTCTAAGACATTTGATGCAACTATCAAGATGTCTCAGAAGAACATCTGGTCTATTTAGTAGAACTCACAGACCTATTCAACAGTACCTGGATGCGCAAGGGATGGGAACCCTGTTCTCATCAGCTCTGATCCCTTTAAATTGTCTGAATTTGCTAAGTTAATAGAATTAAAACATTTCCTAGTTTTCACTTACTAAATTCCTACAGAAGTTAAATTCTTTTTCACATGTGTACTCTTTTTCTTCCCCTTTTCATTATCTTGTTTTTGAATTATCTTTGCTTACTCCTTCTTGGAATTATGGGAATCCCCATTAACACTCTATTATTTACCATATCATATCCTAATTAGTTCGCTATGTTTCAGATAGTTATACTTAAATATTCTGGAGACATGATCTCACATATCCCAGGGTAGCCTTGAGTTCACAGGGTAGTAAAGGGTGACTTTGAACTTCTAATCTTTCTGCCTTTACTGTGCAAGTACTGGGATTATTAATGCATGCACAGTTTATTTGGTGCTGGAGTTTCACCCTATGACTCTGTACACACCATGCAAGCACTGTGCCACCCTCAGCCTTTTGGTTTTAAATTGTATATTTGTTGTACAGACATTTATAGTTATTTATAGCTAATTGTAGAAAGCTTTCTCTTTCTATACATTTCCTTTAATATTAAATGTACTAAGATTTAAATATTTAAATCCTTTCCAGGTAAGAATGAATATTTAAATATCACTCAACTAAAAAATTAGATTGAGATTAGCAAATAGAAATCTATTAGAAAGACTCACTTTCAGGGCCTCTTTTAGGAAAGGGAATCCCATCACCTCCCCTAGGGTTGCTTCCATGAGGTTTCCTTCTTCTCTGTATTCAGTGCACTCCCTTATTCTTTTGACTTATTGATACTTCTTTACCTTATGACATACTTCATTCAAATTATTAACAAATATGAAAGACTATTGGAACCAAATGGATGCTCAAATTAAATGCAAATTAATGTTCATTAAGCACTGAGAAATTCAGTTAGAGGTTCAAATTGCAAGGATATCTACAAGATGAACGAATAAATGAATAGAAAAAGACCACAGATAGTTGAGAACTTAGGAAAATAAAGTATGTATATACATGTTAGGGTTTTCTAAGTTGTTATAATAAAATGCATTAGCCAAAAACTCAAAAGAATTAGTGAGTTCTTCACAAGTGGAAACAACCACAATGTCTGTACCAAATGCGTTCTGCTATTTATTGCGACTTAATTATATTGGCATTAATATGCAAACCTAGAGAAACTGATTTAGACTCCAGTTCTAGCTGATCTGAAACCTGCTGCCCAAGAGGAAAGAAGCTTAGCACACAGTGACGAAAATATTGAATCAAGAATCAATTCAGCATGTGGTCTTCAGACTGCAGATCCCCAAAGCTCTCCTCAGACTCAAAAGCTTCTTCCAAAGGTTGATACAAAGCAATAGGAGACACTTTTGATTGATCAGAGCATGCAGAAAAAAATGCACTTCTGTTTCTATGGAGTTAAGGGAATCAGGACCCCGAGCAAGATAGGCAAGATACACAGTCACAAATGAAGCCTGACACTTCAATTATGACAAGCCATACAAGCAGAAAGAATGGCAGGCGCAGAGGCAACCAAAGCATTCATTAAGATCTAAATATTTTAAAGGCAACCAGGTACTAGTAGGATAAGATGGGGTCAAAGTATTTTTCTGTATTCTTGTTACTTTGAAGGCCAAGGAAAATTAAAGATTTTTTTCCTAGAATAGGCATCGCTCCCTAATCAGATAGAAAAATCAGTTACCCGTGTCTTTAGATATACTACATCATTTTAAATGATAGCAATTCTTTTTTTTTTCAAAATGACTTCAATATGTTTTTTAAATTTAACTTCCATCTAGGTTTCTGGTTTGTTCACACAAAGCCCCTTTTCCTGGCAGGAATATGGAGGTCTCGGCTGCATAGAGGTTGACCAGCAGGATGAGCCTCCTCTGTCAGTCGTGATTCAGCCTCCTTGCCGCAAGGCTCCATCCCGTGCAGGATGAAGATTCTCTTTGAATTTTCAAGGATACGGATCTTCCTGAGCCCTGATCGAATCTAATATACCAAATCACTCTACTGTGAAATCCCAAAAGCTTTATTAGATTTCTTAGATGTATTTCCAAACATTAATCAAAATTCTTTCTTGGCTTTTCTATTGGGGGCACACAGCACAGGAGAGATCACTTCCTAATATATTCCCAATGCTTTCTTAAAATAAAATAATTCCTAGATAGACTTGAACATTTCCACAGTATCTCAGTGATTAACAATTGGAAAGCTGCAAAAAATATCACTAATGGATCCAAAAGAAAGTCTGTCTTTTCACATTCCTCTGTCCAAGTTCCAAGTTGATTCTTCACCAGTAACAGACTCAGCGTTGCCACTGACAACAGAACACACACTGGACCAGATCACATGAAAATTCCTCAGCCTCCTCCCACTTAGTGCTTAAAAACAAACAAGATGATGGCCAGCTGTGACACAAGCTACTGAACTGCTAATCAATGATCCAGTGCAAGACATTACTGCACCCACATCCACCCACCGGGTACTGAATCATCAGACATTTGAGTTTCCAGACTGAGCTCACCATAAAAGGTATCCAGAGAAAAGGATGTATTCTTTAGTTAGAATTCAGTGTCACTGATGCACCTGAGAACTGGATAGCCACAAGCAGCAATCTGAGGGACCATAATGATTGGCTGTACCAATTACAGGAAAGAAAAGTGCCACATTAATTGCCCAGTGACACAGTTCCAAGTTCAATGTATCTACAGCAGTGCTGTCAGCCACAGGGTGTACACCAGAGAAATAGATTAGGAAAACTGTAGAATAGGAACAGAGGAGATTAAAAGCAGTGTTAGTGCAGTAGAAGCCAATGGAAATTAAGGACAGCAGTAAGATCTCTGAGAGAAGGAGAGAAGGGGCCAGGAACCTTGAGTTTGACAAAGATAAAAAGCAAAGTGGCCAGGAAGTAGCAGCACAGGAACATGTGAGCCCAGGACTCGCAGTGTGGAAAGAGGAGTCTTTGGAAGAACCATCACCTCACTAGAGACCAGGTATGTCAGACAGAGAGTCTCAGCCCTGCTTCCAGATACTTTAAATGAATTGTTGCATCCCAGGGAATGCATGCCCCACAACTACATCTAGATCACTGAAAGGCTCTCAGGAAAGGCAACCAAATGACACTTTTGAAAGCTTTCTAACAGAGCAAGTGCTTCATTAAAGAGTTCTCCACAAATGAAAGAGTTCTCCACAAAAAAAAACTCATTCTCCACAAAATTCGATTATCTATTCATTTACTTTAGCAGAGATTAATAGAAGCTTGAGAATGTCCAGAAATGACCATCAGATCAATACTCTTGTTTAAGGAGCTAAGAAACACTAAAATTTAGTCTGTTAGTAAAAGACTAAACTAAAACAATCTACCAACCTATGCTTAAGTTAGTCCTGAAGGTACTGGCCTATAACCTCTACTTGGAATGCTGAGACAGAATGGCAGAATCTGCCTCGGCTGTGATTTCAAGGCCTGTGTGTACACAATATAGTAATATCTTGCCTAAAAATATAAAAGTGGGGACAAAAATTGGTAAAACACTTGCTTAACATTAAGACCCTAGGTTCAATCATCAATATGTCAAACACGTCAATATACATTTATACTTGGGTTTAAAAAAAATACCCTTTATAAACTAGAGCACCATTTACCATGGGTTGCAGAAAGTCCACTCAAATATACATATATACATATACATCATATACATATATACATACATATACTATACATATATCATATTCATATGTCATATATCAACAATTATATATATACACACACACACACACACACACACACACACACACACACACATATATATATATATATATATATTAGGTGTTTTTCCTGGTTAAATTTCTGTGTGCTGCTTGCATGTCTGGTGCCTATGGAAGCAAGATGAAGGTGTAAGAGCCTCTGGAACTAGAATTACAGACGGTTGTAAATCACCATCATCTGGGTGCCTGCAATTGAATCTGCATCCTTTGGAAGAAGAGCTGGTACTCTTAACCACTGAGCCACCTTTTCAGCCTCCTATATTTTAAAGGTTTGCTTATGTTATATATGTTACATTTACTACAAGGAGATCCCAGACACATAGACATCTGATTGCAAGACTACTTACACCCCCCCAAAGACTCTAACTAAGTTATCCCCACTTGTTTATCATCAAAACCAATGAATCATTTATTTAAAATATTTTAGTACAAAGATGGAACTCACGATTTTTTACATAAAACATGCACATGCTAAGAAAATAGAGTTAATAAAAAGCTGCCTTCAAATATATCTTATATTGAGGCATCTTTCTTAATCCCTCAGCACTCCCAGTTAGAGAGGCCATCCAACACACATTTTTGTGAAACTTAATTTTTTTTGAACTTTGCATTGACCCTAAGTTTAACAGCATTCCAAATTCAGTCTACTTCGCCCACACAAGATATTGCAGCTAAGCAAAACTCCGTTCCAGAGACCTCATAAATTGTATGAGCTGCCCAATTTAGGCCTGAGGGAGTAAATTGAACAGAACTGGACTGTCACACTGTTTTAGGCCATTTGCTACAGACATTTAGGATTAGTTCTAGATTGATTGAACTAGTCATGGTAGTGGCTAAATATATATGTAACCTCTTACTGAATATTCCTATTAATTTAATTCTTCATGCCAGGATTTAATAGACATATAGGAGGCAGGGTAAGGGTTGGGCAAACCTGAAGATGAAGGTGATTTGATTCCCTTTAAGTACCAAGGCATCGTTCATTTACTTTGCTGCTATTTACTGAAGTGCTTGGGACTCAGTGGTCAACCGTTAGTTCCTGTGTTGTGAAACTCGTGACTCATGTGAAACAAGTAAATTGATCTGATATCTGGCATCATCTTATGTTGATTTTGAAACTTCAGTTATGAGCCATGTGGCCTAGGTCCAGTTTATTGATGTCTCGGCGTTTCATATGAAAAGTAGATGTTACTATGGAGATGTTACTATGGAGATGACTGAGAGACGTGAACAAAGGTCTTAGACAGTGCCTGATACGCAGCCAAGGCCGCCTCCCTGGTTCCTCACCAGGGGACCCAGTGGGGTTCGGAGTTAGTTCTACAAATTATTCTCATCTTCATAACAGTAATAGTAACCAGGAGGCACCTGACATTAACCCACAGGGAGGTCCTGAGGAAGTAATGGACCCTTTCCTTACTGATGCATAGCCAAAAATACATTCCATTATTGTGCTGGTTTGTTGATATACAAATTAAGATCTTTTTGAAAACAAGCAAGCAAAACCAAAGGCAAAGCAAATATGTACAATTATCCAGCCAGTACTTGTTGAGGGCCAGTTGTGTGTCAGCCTGAACACAGAAACTGTACCTGCCCCATGGCAGTTATGAAGATCAGCTGAGTCACAATGCAACTGGCAGCAGAGTGCTCAGGAGCCAAAGGTGGCTATTATTTTGTCATGTTTTCGATTAACCACAAGAGAAATGACTCTGTTTATTGCCTGTAGAAATCTCCAAGTATTTGAGTTTCTAGAAAATCTTTTTTTTTTAACCCAGAGGAGCCAATTTTTTTTTCTAATTCATCATCTCTGTTCATTTTCCAAAGATACAGAACTAGTGAATTACAAGGTTGTGACACAGAATCCAATGTGTCACATTAAAAAATTCTCAAAGAACTCAGCGGAATGATGAGAAAAGACTTGTTATTGTGCTAAAGTTTACCTCCACTCACTGAAAGCAACCTTGAAATATTCCATTTAAATGAGAATATGTTCTGTTAGAAATAGAAGCCTTAGGATGAACTCTCATGAGTTTCCCTTTCTTCTCCTACTTCCTTAACTTGCAGTAAACCAGTTGTGACAACTTGATGATACCTGTGTTAATGTGGGAGATGGCTCTAAATGTTTGGAGTGGTGCTGAGGACAGACACAGGTGTTCCTTTGCTGATGCTGTGATAGAACACTCTAACAACAAGTTAGAAAGGAAGGAGTTTATTTTGGCTTGTGGTTTCAGAGGGATAGAGTCCATGATGATTGGGACCGCCATGGCAGAAAACTCTGGAAGCAGGCTAATCACACCTCATCTGCACACAGGAAGTGTGCAGGAGAGAGACCAGGAGGTGCAGTAAGCATACAAACCCTCAAAGACCACCTCTAGCGACAAACTTTCTCCAGAAAATCTCCATGATCTTCTTCACCAACACCCAACAGCAAGCAATCACATCAAAGATGTGAAAAATTCTTTCTCAGACCACTATAACACAGATGGATGTAAAATCCAAAGCTGCCACCGTTGAATGTCTATAATATAGATATAAAGGTAACAAACTCATTTACAGCAGAAAATATGTTTATAAGATTTCCAAAAGCTTTTCAGCATTTCTCTTTAGGTTTTGTCCACCTGAACAACACTGTAGAAATATTTCCCTGTATCACCTACATTTCTAATAAACTCATTCATATGGGATATGTGTCAGTATCCAAGTTAAGCCTGGAAATGAAGAAAATAAGATCTCTGAATGGCAGCACATTGGTCTCAGCTATTTTGAGGCAAGGAAATACTAAATGTAGGTAATAGTGAGAAATTAAAACTGTGGCCAGCAAGATGGCTCAGTGGGTAAAGACAGTCACCCACAAGCCTGAGTTCCATCTCTGGGACCCACACAATGGAAGGAAGGTGTATGTTACCTCTGACCTCCACATGTGTGCCATGGTAGCACATGTATGCACACACACACACACACACACACATTTCAAACATGTGATAAATTATTTTAGGAAATTAAAATGGAATATGGAATTGAGATAAGACAATCTGAAAACAATCAAATCTCTATTCAACTCTCTACCTTTAATTTTATTGTTTTCATGGAAATTTATGTACATGCTATAAGTATATTCTTATATTTACCTGGCCTCATAATGGGAGAAGATAGTAAAAGGTATCACAGGTACTTTTGCTGTACTGAGAATATGCTTATACTAAGGTATTACTTGCCATTTATAGGAAATCCAATTTTAACTCGATGTCCTGATTTTTCACTTTCTCGATTTAACAACCCAGCAATGAATCCTGAGCTAGTTACTTGTGCATTGCTGAGACCTACACACATAACAGAAACAACTCAAAAAGAGAGAGGTTTACTTTGGCTCCCTGTATCTGGACTTTCTAGTCCACTGTAGCAAGGAAGGCATGAGGATGTTCGTGGTGGAGGAGGTGAGACCACCGTACTTCACATCACCACCAGTGAGGAGAAAGCAAAACCAGGGCAACATTATTTCTGCCAGCGAAGCTCCACCTTCTCAAGGCTCCACAGCATTCCCAAACAGTGCCACCAGGTGGGGAACAAGCATGTGTACCATGAGCTTGTAGGAATTATTTCAGATTCAATCCACTGCACACTGAACATTGAACCTTTACTCCTCTGAAGATAAATCCCTAGGATGGATGACACTACTTAAGAAGCAGCCCACAAATCTTGTCAAGGTTCCATCGAAACAGTGTAGTAGAAAACTCAGAGAGCTGCCGCTTCATACCTTTCCGCATAAAAGGGGGCAAATGATGAGCATTTGCAACGCAGAACATAATGAAGAAACTCAGCACCCAGCCATGGTGGTTTGAATGAGAATGGCCCCCATACACTCATATCTGAATGCTTTATCCCTAGTTGATAGAAATGTTTGGGAAGAACTAGGAGATTTGACCTTGTTTGAAGGAGAAGTATCCCTGGGGTGTGGTTTGAGGTTTTGGAAGACTTATGCTCCTCTCTCTCTCTCTCTCTCTCTCTCTCTCTCTCTCTCTCTCTCTCTCTCTCTCCCTACTCCTCCCTCCCTCCCTTCCTCCTATTTACATACAGATCAAGATGTAAGCTCTCAGGTGTTTCTGCTACCATGCCTTCTTTCGGACACCAATGCATGGACTCTAACCCTCTGAAATCATAAACCCCAAGTAAACCATTCTATATGCTTCCTGGGTCTTGGTATTTTATCACAGCAAAAGAAAAGTAACTAAGATACCAGCAGACATAACTGATAGTGTAGAGCAACAAAAAGTACCATTCAGTGTTTATCAAAGCTCTAGTCTTAGTTCACAGCAATCAAACCTATCTGAGATCTAAAAGAACTTCAGTGACCATCCTGAATAGTCAGTCTGGGCCCAGCAGCTAAGAGTATTTGGTGCTCTTTCAGAGCACTGACATTTGGTTCCCAGCCTCCATGTGTGACTGTTCACAACCAGCAGTAACACCAATGACAGCTGCGCTCATATATGCATATATGTAACAGAGACACACATTCACATAAATAAAATAAAGATTTTAAAATATATCAGCCTCTTTTCTCCGCCTTTTATTTGACTGTTTTCTGTTAATGTGTATGAGTCTTATTTTTTCTTAGCCTCATAATGGGAGGCAATATTGTAAGATAATGAAGCAAACTACATCTGATATATATATATATATATATATATATATATATATATATATATATATATATATATATAATATATGTGTGTGTGCTGTATATATATATTCAACTATATTTTTATCAACCACTAGATTTTAAATTTTGATTGTTTTCTTCTAAATTTACTTTCATCCAAATTGCCCATATGCACTGATTCAAAATGATAACTAAACATGAGACTCTATCTGACTTCCTAACAATGCATTTCTTATGTGGTTGTTGCCAAAGAAGATGGAGCTCTAGTTTCCAACAGAGTTGAGTATATGGCTTATCATCTAGGGATAATAGACCCTTACATGGCCTCTTAGAATCTTTGTCATTTGTTTCATTGTTCTTTGCCATTCTAACAGATATAAGATGAAATCTCACAGTAGTTCTGATTTCCATTTCTCTGACGACTAAGGATGCTGAACATTACTCTAAGTTCTCACCATTTGAATTTCTTCTTTTGAGAATTTTCTTTTAGTTCTGTGCCATGTTTTTAAATTGGGTTATTTATATTCTTGATATCTGGTTTTTTGTTTGCTTTATATATTTTATATATTAGCATCTATCAGATGTATAGGTCCATTCGGTAAGCTGCCGCTTTGTCCCAGTGATACTTCTCTCTATCAGAAATTAACTTTTCAATTTCATGATGTTGCATTTACTAATTATTCACCTTAGTACCAATACTATTTCTAAATAGTATTCAGAAAGTCTTTTCCTCAGTCAGTCAGTGAGTTCAAGTCTATTTCCCACTTTCTCTTCTATCAGTTTCAGTAAATCTGGTCTTTGAATCATTTGGAGTTGAGTTTCGTGCTGGATGATAAGTCAGGGTCTATTACATTATTCTACATGCAGCCATTCAGTTGAACCAGCACCATTTGTTCAAGACACTGTCTGTATTCCAGTGTGCATTTCTGGGTTCCTTATCAAAAGTTGGGTGTTTGTAGCTGTTTGGATTTGTGTCTGGGTTTTCAATGCAATTACATTAATCAACCTATTCTCTATTCAATTAATCTCTATTCAATTAATCTCATTAATCTTTATTCTCTATTAATCTCTATTTCTTTGCCGGCACTGGGGTGTTACTATTACTATAGCTCTCTACTACAATTTAAGGTTGGGGGTGGTGATACTTCTGCAGTTCTTTGAGAATTATAGTTTTTTTTTTTTTTTTTTTTTTGCTATCATGGGTTTTTTTTTTTTTTTCCATATGAAGCTGAAATTGTTCTTTCAGGTACTGCGAAGAATTGTGTTGGAATTTTATGTGGGTTGCATTGAATCTTTAGATTGCTTTAGGTAGGATTTAATTTTAATATCTTAATTCTGATTGAAGAGCATAGGAGATCTTCCCATCTTCTGACATCTTCAGTATCTTCATTCAGTGTCTGAAAGCTTTCAGCACACAAGTCTTTCACTTGCTTGGTTAAAGCTACCTCATAATATGTTATGTTTTTTTGAGGGTATTGTGAAAAGTGTTGTTTTACTGATTTCTTTGTCAGATCTATTCTGTTTCTAGTGAGATGATCATGTGGTTTTTGTCTTTCAGTTTATCAATTACATTCATCTATTTACATATATTGAACTATCTCTGCATCTCTGAGATGAAATCCACTTGATCATGGTAATGACTTCTTTTGATGTATACTTGTATTTGGTTCCCAATTATTTTACTGAGAATTTTTGCATCTATGTTCATAGGGAAATTGACCTGTGATTCTCTGTCTTTGTTAGATCTTTATGTGGTCTAGATAACTGTGGCCTCATAAAATTAATTTGGCAGTATTCCTTCTGTTTCTATTTTGTGTAATAATTTGATGAGGATTTGCATTAACTCTTTGAAAGTCTGTTAGAATTCTGTGCTGAAACAATCTAGCTCTTCAGTATACTTCAGAATCACTGCTTCTATTTCACTACAGCTATAGGTCTGTTTAAATTGCTTACCTATCATGACTTAACTTTAGAAAATTGTATGTAACAAAATATTATCTACTTCTTTCAGATTTTCCAATTTTGTGGAGTACAACTTTTTAAAGTATATCCTTATGTTCATCTGAGCTACCTGAGTGTCCTCTGCTTTTATTAATTTGGATAATCTCTTTACCTTTTATTTAATCTGGCTAAGGGTTGTCAATCTTTTTAATTTTTCTCAAAGAAGATTCTCTTTGTTTCACTGATTCTATGCATTTTTTATTTTCTTTTGTTTGGCTTATTGCTTTTATTTTGTCAGTTTCTGCCCTGAGTTTGATGTTTCTTGTTATCTATTGCTTTGTAAGTTTTTTCTTTGTGTTCTAGAGCTTTCAAGTTGCTGTCAAGTTATTGGTATGGTATATCTCCAATTTCTGAATGTAAGCACTTAGTGCTATGAACTAGCCTGTTAAAGATTCATCTTCATTGTGTCCATAATTTGGATATGTTTTGTATTTGATTTTATTGAATTCCAGAAAGTTTTAAATTTATTTCTTAATTTCTCCTTGACCCATAGTTCATTCCATAGTGAGTTGTTCAATTTCAACAATTTGAAATTCTGTTGTTAGGCTTTCTATTGTTTTTGTTGTTGTTGATCTGTGTTGGTCAGATAAGTTCAGGGTGTTATTTTGATTTTCTTGTAATGGTTGGAACTGTATGACCAAATGTGGTAAGTTTTGAAGAACTTCCCAGTTTTGCTGAGAAGAAGGTATATTCTTTTATGTGTGGGTGAAATATTCAATAAGCATTAGGTACATATTCACTAATGCTATCAGTTAGCACCATCATTTCTCTGTTTTGTTTTGTCTGGAGGTCCTGTCTGTTGGTAAGAGTGGGTCACTGTGTGAGAGTCTAGGTCAGTATGTGTTTTAAGCCATAGTACTGTTTCTTTTACAAACTTGGGTGCCCCCACGATTGGGACATAAATGTTAAGAATCTCACTGTCCTCTTAGTGGATTTTTCCTTTCTAGAGTATGTAATATACTTCCCTATCACTTCTGATTAGTTTTGGTTTGAAGTCTATTTTGTCAGATATTAAAATGGCTATACCAGCTTGTTTCTTAGGTCCACTTGCTTTAATATTTTTCCAACCCTTTACCATAAAGTTATGTCTATCCTCGAAGTTAAGAGTGTTTCTTGGAAGCAGCTGAAGAATGATGGATACTATTTTGGAATCCATTTGGTTAATCCTTTGTGTGTGTGTGTGTGTGTGTGTGTGTGTGTGTTTTCCTTCTTTTGACAGGGATTAGTTAGTACCTGTGTTTTCCTAGTTGTAGGTAACTACTCAAGGTTGGCGTTTTTCTTCTAGCACTTTTGACAAGACTGAATCTGTGTGTGTATGAATATATATATAATATATATGTTAAATCTTACTTTATTATAGAATGTTTTATTTTCTCCATCTTCCAAAGGAGCTGCCACACTGATTTCCATAGTGGCTATATGACTTTGTATTCCCACCAGCAATGAATGAGTGTCTCTTACTCAACATTTTCACCAAAATGATCTGTCACTTGTTTTATTGATCTTAGCCATTTGATGGGTGTAAGATGAAATCTCAGTGTACTTTTGATTTACATTTCCCTGCTGATGGCTAAGGATTTACATTAGCTAAGGATGAGCGTTTCTTTATTGCTCAGCAGTTTGAGTTTCCTCTATTGAGAATTCTCTGTTTAGATCTGTGTGCTGTTTTTAATTCAGTTATTTGTTTTCTTGAAACCTAGTTCTTAAGTGCTTCAACTAGTGTGGATACTAATCCCCTATCTTTCCCAATTCTGTAGGTGGCTGCTTTGTCTGAATGACGGTGTCCTTTACTAGGCAGAAGATTCTCAGTTTCATGGGGTCCCATTTACTAATGGCTTTCTGTTCATAAATTGTTTTTTCCTGAGTCAGTGAGTCCAAGGATAATCCTGACTCTCTCTTCTATCAGATTCAGTGACTCTGGTTTTATGTTGAGGTCTTTGATCCATCTGGAGGTGAGTTTTACGCAGAGTGATAAATATGAACCTATTTGGGTTCTTCAGCAGTCTCTCCTGGCAGTTATCCTGCTTGACCAGCACCATTTGCTGAAGAATCTGTCTTTATTCCAGTGTGCATAGCTGGCTTTGTCATCAAAAATTGGGACTCTATGGCCACGTGGATTAATGTCTGGGTCTTCAATGCAGTTACACTGATCAATGTGACTGATCCTGTGCCAGCACCAGCCTGCTTCTACTACTATAACTCTGTACTATAATTTTAGGTCATAAATAGTGATACTTCCAGCAGTTCTTTGAGTATTGTGGAATTGGTAAACTATCCTGGGTTTTGTTTTTCCATAGGAAGCTAAAAACTGTCCTTCTAAGATCTGTGAAGAATTGTGTTTGAATTTTGTGGGAGTTGCATTGAAGTTTTAGATTGCTTTTGGTAGGATGATCATTTATACTATGTTAATTCTATAGATCCATGAGAATGGGAGATCTTTCCATCTTCTGTTATCTTCTTCAATTTCTTTCTTCAAAGCCTTAAAGCTTTTATTATATAAGTCGTTCACTAACTTGGTAGAATTACCACAAGGTATTTTATATTATTTAAGGTTATTGAGAAAGATGATGTTCCCTTGATTTCTTTCTCAGACAATTTGTCATTTGTATATAAGATGGTTACTGTTTTTTCTTTATTTTTGTTTTTGAGTTAGTTTTGTGTCCTGCTAATTTGCTGAGAGTGTTTATCAGCTGTAGGAATTTCCTGAAGAATTTATTGGCTAACTTATGTATTCTTTCATATCATCTGCAAATAAAGACACTTTGACTTCTTCCTTTCAAATTTATATCCCTTGGATCTCCTTCAGTTATTTTATAGCTCTAGCTAGACTTCAGGTACTATAGTGAATAAATATGGAGAGAATGGATAACCTTGCCTTGTTCTTGATTTCAGTGGAATTACTTTGAGTTTCTCTCCATTACATTAATGTTCGTTATCATCTTGCTGCAAACTGTCTTTAACATGTTAAGACATTTCCATTGTATCCCTAATCTCTCTGGGACTTCTTTTATGAAAGTGTGTTGAATTTTTGCCAAAGGCCTTTTCTGCATCTATTTAGATTTTTATGTGGGGTGTTTGTTTGTTTGTGTGTTTTGTCTTTCAGTTTGTTTAAATGGTGGGTTTTAAAATCTATTTATTCATTTACATATATTGAATCATCCATACATCTCTTGGATGAAACCTAGCTAATCATGGTGGATGATCTTTTTGATGTGTTCTTATACTAGATTTTCAAATATTTTCTTGACTATTTTTGTATCTATGTTCATAAGCAAAAGTGGTCTATAATTCTTTTCTTTTGGGGGATATTCATGTGGCTTGGATATCAGAGTAACTGTGGCCATGTAAGAGACGAACTGGACAATGTTCCATCTGTTTTTATTTTGTGGATTGAATTTATGTGTATTAGGATTAACTCTTCTTTGGAACTCAAATACAATTCTGTACTAAAACCATCTGGCCCTGCCTTCTGCCTTCCCCTTTGAAGCAGGGAAGGGCATCTTTTAATGACTGCTTTTATTTCATTTGGAGTTGTAGATTGGTTGAAGTTGTTTATCTGATCTTGATTAAACTTTGGTGAGTGGTATATTGAGATAAAATTATCTATTACTTTTAGTTTTTACAGTTTTAGTTTTTAAAGTATGTCCTTATAATTCTCTGGATTTCCTCAGTATCTGGTGTTATCTCTCCCTTTTCATTTCTGATTTTGTTAATTTGGATCCTTTTTCTCTGTAATTTATTTTTTTTATCAATAAAAGGTTTTAATAAAGTATGGATAATGATGTTACAGGGATTCTTATGTTTTAAATAGTCATTATTGCCATATATTAAAATATATTATTATAAATACTTACTAGTTAGTCATAAAATTATCATAGATAACAGCAATGTATTTTCTTTTTTATTTACTATATTCTTTGTTTACATTCCAAATGCTTTCCCCCTTTCCAGGATTCCCCCTCCCCATATACCCCATAAGCCCTCTTCTTTCCACCCATTTCCCAATCACCCCCCTCCCATTTCTCTGTCCTGGTACTCCCCTACAATGCTGGATCAAGTCTTTCCAGGACCAGGGCCTTCTCCTTCCTTCTTCATGGGAATCATTTGATATGCTAATTGTGTCTTGAGTATTCAGAGCTTCTGGGCTAATTAATATCCACTTATCAGTGATTGTATTCATGTGTATTCTTTTGTGATCGTGTTACCTCACTTAGGATGATATTTTCCAGTTCCAACCATTTGCCTAGAAATTTCATGAAATCATTGTTTTTAATTGCTGAGTAGTATTCCATTGTGTAAATATACCACATTTTCTGTATCCATTCCTCTGTTAAGGGACATCCAGATTCTTTCCAGCTTCTGGCTATTATAAATAGGGCTTCTATGAATATAATGGAGCATGTGTCCTTATTGCATGCCAGGGAATCCTCTGGGTATATGCCCAGGGATGATATAGCAGAGTCCTCCAGAAGTGTCATGCCCAGTTTTCTGAGGAACTGCCAGACTGATTTCCAAAGTGGTTGTACCATTTTACAATCCCACCAGCAGTGGAGGAGTGTTCCTCTTTCTCCACATCCTTGCCAACACCTGCTGTCTCCTGAGTTTTTAACCTTAGCCATTCTGACTGGTGTGAGGTGAAATCTCAGGGTTGTTTTGAGTTGCATTTCCCTAATGACTAATGATGGTGAACATTTCTTAAGGTGCTTCTCAGCCTTCCAAATTTCTTCAGGTGAAAATTCTTTGTTTAGTTTTGTACCCCACTTTTAAAAGGACACCATCAAGAGGACAAATCGGCAACCAACAAATTGGGAAAAGTTCTTCACCAACCCTACATCAGATAGAGGGCTAATATCCAATATATATAAAGAACTCAAGAAGTTAGACTCCAGAAAACCAAACAACCCTATTAAAAAATGGGGTACAGAGTTAAACAAAGAATTCTCACCTGAAGAACTTCGGATGGCAGAGAAGCATCTTAAAAAATGCTCAACTTCATTAGTCATTAGGGAAATGCAAATCAAAACAACCCTAAGATTTCATCTTACACCAGTCAGAATGGCTAAGATTAAAAATTCAGGAGACAGTAGGTGTTGGAGAGGGTGTGGAGAAAGAGGAACACTCCTCCACTGCTGGTGGGGTTGCAAATTGGTACAACCACTCTGGAAATCAGTCTGGCGGTTCCTCCGAAAACTGGGCACCTCACTTCCAGAAGATCCTGCTATACCACTCCTGGGCATATACCCAGAAGACTCCCCACCATGTAATAAGGATACATGTTCTACTATGTTCATAGCAGCCCTATTTATAATTGCCAGATGCTGGAAAGAACCCAGGTATCCCGCAACAGAAGAGTGGATGCAAAAAATGTGGTATATCTACACAATGGAGTACTATTCAGCCATTAGAAACAATGAATTCATGAAATTCTTAGGCAAATGGATGGAGCTAGAGAATATCATACTAAGTGAGGTAACCCAGACTCAAAAGGTGAATCATGGTACGTACTCACTAATAAGTGGATATTAACCTAGAAAACTGGAATACCCAAAACATAATCCACACATCAAATGAGGTACAAGAAGAAAGGAGGAGTGGCCCCTGGTTCTGGAAAGACTCAGTGAAACAGTATTCAGCAAAACCAGAACGGGGAAGTGGGAAGGGGTGGGTGGGAGGACAGGGGAAGAGAAGGGGGCTTACGGGACTTTCGGGGAGTGGGGGGGCTAGAAAAGGGAAATCATTTGAAATGTAAATAAATTATATCGAATAAAAAAAAGGGTTATTTGGTTCTCTGGGGTCTAACTTCTTGAGTTCTTTGTATATATTGGATATTAGCCCTCTGTCAGATGTAGGGTTGGTTAAGGTCTTTTCCCAATTTGTTGGTTGCCATTTTGTCCTTTGGACGGTGTCCTTTGCCTTACAGAAACTTTGTAATTTTATGAGGTCCCATTTGTCATTTCTTGATCTTAGAGCATAAGCTATTGGTGTTCTGTTCAGGAACTTTCCCCCCTCCCCCCGTGCCTAACCTCAAGGGTCTTCCCCAGTTTCTTTTCTATTAGTTTCAGTGTGTCTGGTTTTACATGGAGGTCCTTGATCCACTTGGAGTGAAGTTTAGCAAAAGGAGATAAGAATGGATCAATTCACATTCTTCTGCATGCTGACCTCCAATTGAACCAGCACCATTTGTTGAAAAGGCTATCTTTTTTCCACCAGATGTTTTCAGTTCCTTTTTCGAAGATCAAGTGACCATAGGTGTGTGGGTTCATTTCTGGGTCTTCAATCCTATTCCATTGGTCCACTTGCCTGTCACTGTACCAATACCATGCAGTTTTTAATACTATTGCTCTGTAGTATTGCTTGAGATCTGGGATACTGATTCCCCCATCCCCCAGAAGTTCTTTTACTGTTGAGAATAGTTTTAGCTATCCTGGATTTTTTGTTATTCCAGATGTATTGGAGAATTGCTCTTTCTCACTCTATGAAGAACTGAGTTGGGATTTTGATGGGGATTGTGTTGAATCTGTATATTGCTTTTGGCAAGATGGCCATTTTAACTGTATTAATCCTGCCAATCCAAGAGCATGGAAGATTTTTCCATTTTCTGATGTCTTCTTTGATTTACTTCTTCAGAGACCTGACGTTCTTCTCATACAGATCTTTTATTTGTTTGGTTAGAGTCACACTAAGATATTTTACATTGTTTGTGGCTATTGTGAAGGGTGTCATTTCCCTAACTTCTTTCTTATCCTGCTTATCCTTTGAGTATAGGAAGGCTACTGATTTGCTTGAGTTGATTTTATAACCAGCCACTTTGCTGAAGTTGTTTATCAGCTGTAGGAGTTCTCTGGTGGAGTTTTTTGGGTCACTTAAATAGACTGTCATATCATCTGCAAGTAGTGATAGTTTGACTTCTTCCTTTCCAATTTGTAGCCCCTTGACCTCTTTATGTTGTCTAATTGCTCTAGCTAGAACTTCAAGTACTATGTTGAAAAGATATGGAGAGAGAGGGCAGCCTTGTCTAGTCTCTGATTTTAGTGGGATTGCTTCAAGTTTCTATCCATTTAGTTTGATGTTGGCTACCAGTTTGCTGTATATTGCTTTAACTATGCTTAGGTATGGGCCTTGAATTCCTGTTCTTTCCAAGACTTTCAGCATGAAAGGATGCTGAATTTTGTCAAATGCTTTTTCAGCATCTAATGAAATGATCATGTGTTTTTTTTTCTTTGAGTTTGTTTATGTAGTGGATTGCATTGATGGATTTACTTATATTGAACCATTCCTTCATCCCTGGGATGAAACCTACTTGATCATGGTGGATGATCATTTTGATGTGTTCTTGGATTCGGTTGGCAAGAATTTTATTAAGTATTTTTGCATCAATATTCATAAGGAAAATTGGCCTGAAGTTCTCTTTCTTTGTTGGATCTTTATGTGGTTTTGGTATCAGCGTAACTGTGGCTTCATAGAATGAGTTGGATAGTACTCCTTCTGTTTCTATTTTGTGGATTAGTTTGAAGAGTATTGGTGTTAGGTCTTCTTTGAAGGTCTGATAGAATTCTGGTCCAATTCTTTTTTTTTTGGGGGGGGGGAGACTTTCTATGACCCCTTTTATTTCTTTAGGGGTTATGGGACTGTTTAAATGATCTATTTGATACTGATTTAATTTTGGTGTTTGATATCTGTCTAGGAAATTGTCCCTTTCCTCCAGATTCTCCAGTTGTGTTGAGTATAGGCTTTTGTAGTAGGATCTGATTATTTTTTTAATTTCCTCAGTTTCTGTTGTTATATCTCCCTTTTCATTTCATCCCTTCACTCTTTGTCAGACAGGACAAGTGGCCCCAGGTACCGAGATGTCCCAAGTCTAAGATTTCTGGGGACATAAAATTTGTTAATTTCAATAAAAAACTTGTTGACCTTACTGATTTTCTCAAAGAACTCTTTGTCTCACTGACTCCTTATAATAGTTTTGCTTGCTTGCTTGATTATATTTTATCAATGGTTACATTGAATTGCATGATTTCTTGCCATCCACTTCCTTTGGGAGTGACAGCCTCCTTTTGTCTAGAGCTTTCAGGTATGATGCTAAGTTGTTACTATGAAATCTCTCCAATTTCTTTATGTAGGCACTTAGTCCTATGACCTTTCCTCTTAGAACAACTTCTGTTTTCCCCCATAATTTGAGTATGTTGTGTATCCATTATCATTTGATTCTAGAAGGTCTTTGATTTCTTTTGTAATTTTGACCCAAGTTTTATTCAGTAAAGAACTGTTCAGTTTCCACAAGTTTGTAAGCTTTTTGTTGTCTGTTGCTATTGCTGTCCAGCTTTAATCTGTGGTGGTCTGATAGAATGTATGGTATTATTTCAATTTTCTTGTAACTGTTGAGACTTGCTTTGTATCAGAGTATATGGTCAGTTTTGGAGAAAGTTCCATGAGGTGTTCAGAAGAAGGTATATTGTTTTGTGCTTGGGCAAAATGTTCTATAAAAAATCTGTTAAGTCCATTTTGTTTATAAAATTATTTAACTCCAGCATTTCTCTGTTTAGTTTTTGTCTGGAAAATCTCTCTATTGGCTAGAGTGGATTACTGAAGTCTCCCACTAACACTTTGTGAGGGTGAATATATGATTTAAGCTGTAGTAGTGTTGGTTCTTTTTTTTAAGCTTGATTGTTCTCATGTTGGGAGCACAGATATTGAGAATATCAATGTCCTCTTGGTAGACTTTTTTGATGGATATGTAGTATCCTCCTCTATCTCTTCTGATTAATTTTCCATTTGGTCTATTTTTTCAGATATTAAAATGGCTATACCAGCTTGTTTCTTAGGTCTATTTTCTTGAAATATGTTATTTGTTTGTTTTTTGTTTTGTTTGTTTTTTTCAAACTCTTTACCCTGAGGTGATGCCTATCCTTGATGTTAAGGTTTGTTTCCTACATGTAACAAAAAGATGGATCCTGTTTTCACATTCATTCTGTTAGTCTATGTCTTTTTATTTGGGCATTGAGAACTTTAACGTTGAGAGATATCAATGACCAATGATTCTTGATTCCCACTATTTTATTGTTGTTAGTGGTGGTGGTGGTGGTGGTTGTATGTGGGGGATTGGGGGTGTTTTCCTTCTTGTGATTTTGGTGGTCTGGGATTATTTACTTCCTGTGTTTTCATGATTGTATATGACCTCTTTAATTTAGAGTTTGCCTGCTTGTGCCTTCTGTAGGCCTGAATTTGTAGACAAAAATTGCTTACATTTTGTTTCATCATTGAACATCTTATTTTCCCTATCTATGGAGACTGGGCGGTTTGCTGGGTTTAATAGTCTAGTCTGGCATCTGTGGTCTTTAAGAGTCTGCAGCACATCTGTCCAGGCCCTTCTGACTTTGAGAGTCTCCACCAAAAAGTCTAGTGTAATTCCAATAGGCTGGCCTTTATATGTTACTTGTCTTTTTTCCTCTGTAGATTTTAACAGTCTATGCTCTGTGTATATGGTATTTTGATTATTATGTGCTCAGAGAACTATTTACCATTTGTATGTTTCTTGTGCCCTGATAGTCACCTTCTTCTTTAGATTTGGAATTTTTTCCAATGATTTTTTGGAAAATATTTCCTATGCATTTTACCTGGGTTTCTTCTCCTTCAGATATTTTTATTATTCATAGATTCAATCTATGGATATGGTGTATTTGCTCTATTTCTGGATAATTTGTGCCAGATATTTTTAGATTTCACATTTTCTTTGACCAAGGTCTCCACTTCTTCTATCTTGTCTTCAACACCCATGATTCTCTCTTCTCTTGTATTCTGCTAGTGAAATTACTTCTAAACTCCCTGTTCAAGTTCCTAATTTTTTCCTTTCCAGATTCCCTTAGTTTGAGTTTTTCTCCTTCATTCTTTTTCAAGTTTCAGGTCTTAAATTATTTGATTCATTTTCTTCCTGTTTGTGGTTTTGAGTATTTCTTTAATGTATTTCCTCTTTAAGAATCTCTATCCTAAATGTACGTCAGCTATGTTGTGTTTCTTGGGGTCTACTGTAGTATGGTTCCTGGGTTCTGGAGAAGACATATTTATTATTCTGGCTGTTATTAATTGTCTTTTTACCCTGATATCCAGACATCTGAGTTTTCAGTAATTTTAATTATAGATGTTGGTATATGGTCTTGTCTTTGTTGAGTAAATATTTTCTTCCTTGATATTTGTTTCCCTTCTGGTTCTTAGGGGAATATGCTGCTTTCTGTTGCCTGGCAGAGACTGTTCCTGTGATCCTGCTAGGATTATCCCTGGCAACTCTAGATACAATGTGTTTCTAGGTTTTGAGAGCTGATACTTAGGATTGGGCATGAGCTAGACAGGGGAGACTGAGGGGGTCCATAGAAAAGCAGCATGTTTCACCAGGATCTGTATAATCCCCTGGGAATGGGGTCAGGGAGTGAGACACCACAGCAGAATATCTCCTACAAACCTGGGGATACGACCTGGGGTTGGATTGAAAGGAATGAAGGAGAGTGAAGATCTGAAACTCACCTACCTGCTTTACTGGCCCACTTGCTTCTGGCAAGCTTAGTGGTGGGTTCTCAGGGAATGGTTGCTGCAGCTGGGGACTGGGATACAGGGATGCATGAGGGGAAGAATAGAGGGAGATCTGCTGGAGATGAGGGCAAAGGGGATGTGGAGACCACGGAGGGTTATCTGCTTGAAGGATGAGACTGAGAGATTGGATTGGAGGAGAGGAGAGGGAGGTGACGATCTAACTGCTTCCTCACCTGAGTGGCAGACAGATTCCCAGGGAATCACCTGCCTGTGCTCTATGGAGAGACAAAAAGAATGAGGATCTGAATTGGAGAGGAGAGGGGGAAGAACTGGGGGGAGTTGGGAGGGAGAAGCTGTACTCAGAATATATAGTATGAAAAATCTATTTTCAATAAAAGGAAAAAAGAACTCTAAATTCAATAATAGTAACAACTTTAAAATCTAGTTTAAAAATGAGACAAAAATTTGAACCCTTCATGAAAGGTGATACAAGATGGTAAATGAATGTGAAAAGGCATTCCATTTTATATGCTATTATAGAAATGAAAATTAAACCACAATGAAACTCAACTACAACAATTGCAGGTGTCTAACAACTACACAATTATGCTGTCTAACATGGAAGACACTGATTTTGTCAAGGCTTGACAAGAAGCATGTGGACCAGCTGACTCTGTTGGAAAAGTAAAATGCTTCAAGCACTGTCAGGGGCCAAGGGAACAGACTTAAAAAATAATAAAGTTAGAGTTGCATCTACCTTATGACGTGGTAATGTATGTATATGTGTGTGTGTGTGTGTATAATTTATATATGTGTAACTTATATGTATATATATATATATATAATATGATATATATTCACCCAAAAGGAATAAAAATATGGCCACACAAAGACTTAAATGTCATTTCCCAGAGCAGATTTAGTCATAAGTTCTAATCTGAAAACAACTAACTCAGTGTGATAAAGGGGGAAAAGAAAATGAATCTTTTTATATTTTAAAAGGAACAAACCAGTGATAGACTAGCAAAGTAGATGAACAAAATAAAATTACCAAACAAGGGATTTATCTTTTTTAAAGAGTTTGCTTAGTTCTGAAAATTTTCCAAAAATACAAGACACTCACTTAGGGTGTGTGGAAACATATGGGTGGATCTCTGGTGGGTGGTAAACGCAGTGCTACAGCCAAAGGGATTTTATACATAAGAAAAGTGCTCAGTCCATTGGTTGGCTGTAAGCATCCACTTCTGTATTTGTCAGGCATTGGCAGAGCCTCTCAGGAGACAGTTATATCAGACATGCACTTGTTGGCATCTGCATTAGTGTCTGGATTTGGTAACTGTATTTGGGATGGATCCCCAGGTGGGGCAGTCTCTGGATGGTCTTCAGTCTGTACTCCACACTTTGTATCTCCTCCCATGGGTGTTTTGATCCCCCTTCTAAGACAGATGGAAGTATCCACACTTTGGTCTTCCTTCTTCTTGAGCTTCATGTGTTCTGTGAACTGTATCTTGAAAATAAAAAAAGAACAGAAAAGAAAAGAAAAAGAAAAGCTCAGTATCTAGACTGACAATAAGTTACCTGATTCTGTATGAATATCAAAATCACCAATATGCATGTACCATGTGAATTTTATTGCACAAAACTTATTCTACAGTTAGATATTTTAATTGCAGTAAAACACATGATATAAAATAAATAATTAAATGTACAACTCATTTTCTCCTGATACATTCATGAAAATTGTTTACCACAAATGTTACCTACTTCCAAAATGTTTTTATCTCCCTACGAAAAACGCTATGCTCATTAAATATTATTTTGCATTTCCTATCCCACCTACAGACCCCAGCAAATACCTGCCTGCTTCTTTATGGATTGACTGACTCTGGCTACTTTATAAAAATGAAACTATAGTCTATGTCACCTCCATGTTGGCTTTTCACCTGGTGTGCTTTCACTGTAGCGCTTATCGGTAACTTATTCCATTTTACTGTGGAATAATATCCCGTGGTATAGATACACCACAAAGCGTTTATCCGCTTATGAAAGAGTGAAATTTGGATTCTTTCCACACTTCTGGTCATTATGGACAGCAATGCTACAAATGCATGTACAGTTAGTTTTAAAAGATCTGTTTTTAATTCTTTGGCATCTATATGTGGGGTGGAATTGTTCAGCCACACTGGTAAATCTGCTTACCTTCTTGAGGAACCACCAGCCTACTTTCCAGTGCCCTCAATATACAAAGCATATTTTTAGTACCATCAATAGACAAAGTTGAAATTTCCTGAAAGCTTTGTCAATACTTCTTTCCCACTGTTTTAATGACATAGTTGCAGCTGGTATAACACACTGCCTCAATGCTGTTTTGCTTCAATAGTGGCTAAGCATCATTTCAGGTTCTTATTATACATATGCATGTTTTATTTGGAGCAGTATGCATGGCTGGTAAATATTTTCTCTCAGCTTCTTGACTTTTCATTTTCTTGATTTTCGGTGAAGTACAACATGTTTACTTTATTTTATTTTATTTTATTTTATTTTATTTTATTTTATTTTATTTTATTTTATTTTATTTTATTTTATTTTATTTTATTTTATTTTTATTTGTTCAAGTTTTAGGTGACATGCCCTAAGAAACCACTGCCAAACCCAAAGTCATGAATACTTATTCCAATGTTTTCTTCAACGAGTGTTATGGTTTTAGCATTTATAGCAGGTCATCAATTTGTTGTTTTAATCCTCCCTTGTGTGTGTGTGTGTGTGTGTGTGTGTGTGAGTGCACGCGCACGCGCGTGTGCATGCGAGAGTGTGCGCGTGCATGTGCGCGCGTGCATGCGCATGTGCACACATGCTATGTGTATACATGTGTTCATGTGTATGTGTACCCAGAGGTCAAAGGCTAATGCCTGGTGTTTTTCCCACTCACTTGTGCTTATTTCTTGAGACAAGATCTTTCACTGAACATGGAGGTTGGCTGGCTGGGGATCTGCCTGTCCAAGGATCATTCTTGCCTCTTAAGCCTGGCTTTTTATATGAATGTTGAGGATCTGAGTACAGATCTTTATGCTTGCATAGCAAACATTTTACCCACTGAGACATTCTCCCAGGCCCAAAATTCGATTAATATGTGTATATAGTATGATGTATGCATACAATTTCATTTTGCATGAAGATATCCAGTTGTTCAGGAACTATTTTTGAAATAACAATTCCTCCCTCATTGAAGGGTCCTGATATCCTTGTCAAAAGTCAGTTATCCAGATATATGAATTTAATTCTACTTGTCTATATGGCTATTCTTATACCAACACTGCATTGTTTTAATTACTCTCCCTTTGCAATAAGATTTGAAAGCAGGAAGTGTGAGTCTTCCAATTTTACTCTTTTGCAGTGATTCCTTGAAATTTATTTTGAGGATTGTCTTGTCCAATTTTAGGGAGAAAACTGTTGATATTTGATATTTTTGATATGTTGATATTTGATATAGACCATATTCAGTCTATATATTACTTTGAGTAGTACTACATCTTAACAGTGTTAACTTTCTCCATCCATGAACATGGTAAGTCTTTCCATCTGTTTCAATTTGTGTTTTCAGTAATGCTTTGTAATTTTCAATTTTGTTACTCACTTCTACGATTCAATTTATTCCTACGTATTTTATTCTTCTGAATTGTACAAATAAAATATTTTGATTGTGCCAGTGGTAAAACTCAGTGGGAAAAGGCTCTTGCCTCCAAGCTAGAGAACCTAAGCTGGATCTGCAAGAACCAGATCCCACAATTGTCCTTTGACCTTCATATTTCAGCATGTTTTTACCCCCTCCCAGACACACAATAAACAAATGTAATAACATTTTGTGTAAAATTTTTCACTCCAATCTTAGATTGTTTGTTGCTGATATATGTGAATTGCCAACCCCTTGTGTGTTGAGCTCATGGAATTCACCTGAGTGAATGTTCAGATTCATAATTTTCTACTTCCTATATGTAGAATCAGATTATCCACAAATTTAGGTAGTATCCTTTCTTCTTTCCCAATTTGCATATCTTTATTACTTTTGCTTGCCAAACAGGCCTGGGTAAAGCTTCCAACACAATTATAAACAGTACTGAGATATGTGGAATTCTTGTCTTATTTCTAATACTTGAGTTTTGTGAGTTGTTGATATGTTAGCATTTTAAGGGATAATTTACACATGTTCTAGCTTTGGATAGGTAGAAACTAGAGAGCTTAGACTCAGGGATTTCTACCTTTCCTTTCCTCTTCTCTATTCTTCCTTCTTAGGTAAAGGAAAGGGGGTGGAAGAGAAGAAGGGAGATATAGTAATATAGAAATTAGAGGAATAGACAAATAGGGATGGGATATCAAATTTACTCTTAAACAAAACATTGTATAACCATATCTTACATTGGTAGAAATCTTATAATTAATGCAAGTTGAACTTATAATTTTACATTGGTACAGAATTTATAGATTGATACAAATTTAAGGTTTTCATTGATGTGAATGTCTTATATCGATAAAAAATATTTTAAATTAATATTGTTACTCTTGATAGGCATTGTACCTATGCAACTCATCTAAGAATAAAAGGCTTAGACCCAATCCTTCTAATAGCTAACATTATAATAACTATAATAACTGTTTAGGATGACTAAATAATATAGGTTAAGAGCCAGCTAGTAATCTCATGGTTGTATTAGATTCAGATTCAGTTATAATAAAGTGTTTTTAATTTACTCAAATGGAAATGATAAGAATAATTAAGGTGAAACAGTGCTGATATACTTTGCATAGATAGTCTTCAAAAGCATCAGAAGTCCACAGAATACCACATTTAAGGCCATTTCATTATTGAAGATAACTTGACTAGAGACATGTCTGTTCCTAACAGCACCCACTTCTTGGTTCAAAAAAGAAACTGAGCATCAATGGAGTTGTTCCAGTTGTATCAAGATAGCCACTGAACAAAAATTGCCTCAATTCTTCTACAGACAAAAATACTGTCCAGGAAGGACACACTAAGTGGAATAGTCAACTGATAGTTCTGCCAAGATGGGGTAAGCAGTCCTGAATAATTCTGATTTACAAAGGTCTGCCATATGATCCTGGACCAGAAGGCTGAAGATTGATGCTCCAATGTTTTGAGGAATGAGGAACTGTCTAGGTAGTCAGCCATCTCTACAAGTTGGTTAAGTTTTACAAGCTGTGTTTTTTTGCTTTTTAAATCTTCAGGTAATATTTAAATTGTTCTTGGATTTCTGATGGGGTTGAAGACTGGTATTAGTCTCATAGTCAACTCAAGTTGTTTAGCACTAAGAGAGATGATATAGATTGAGAGGATAGTTTTTAGATGATAATACAAGCTAAACCCAGAACATAATTCAGATACAGAATTGTAAGCTTTTTAAGGCAGATGGTAGAGTGTTTTATCTAAGTTGGCAATTATGATGGACTAGGTGTTAAGTGTATCATATACTTTATAATTTGCATAACTGTAATGGTTGTGCTCAATTTATATATGAAAGGAAAGAGTCAAAAAGGGAGAAATGTTGTGGGTTGCCCTGGTCGTGTTTGTATTCTGATGTTAATTCTGCTTCCACAAGAGGGGCTGCCCTGAGGAGGAATGGATCATGTTCTCAGGTAATTTTGTGTGAGCTTTTCTACATTTTAACTGGTCAAATAAAGGCTAGAGCCTGTGATTAAGCAGTGGAAGGGAAAAGTGGGGCTGGATGTTTTAGAGAGTCGGGGAGGAGTAAGGAACAGAAAAGAAAGAAGATAAAGGAAGAAGAGGTGAAAAGAAAATGTAGCAGAACCAGGTGGCCTGGAGAAGCTGCAAGTAGCCAGGGATCTCATAGCTGGGGAATAGAGTAGTGTAGTGGTAAATCTGCCCACTAGGCATGCAGCTTGTACATGTTATAACTGAGTTGTGTGTTTTTGCATGGATGTATTGGGTTTGGAGATTTACTGCAACACTTGAGAGCCATGCTTCAGGCTTTCCTGCACAGGATGTATGCTCTGGGTTTTGCAAGTGCCTTTCATCATGTAAAAGAAACTGCTTCTGTTTCTAGTTGCCAGAGTATTTTCATCAGGAAGGGGACTGGATTACATCAATTGTTTGTTGCTTATTTGAAAACAATTGGGATGATTTTGAAGTTATTCTTCTTTGTTCTGTTAATATGATGCATTAAATTAGTTTTCTTACATTGGCCCACCTAGATATTTCTGAGGTAAATCCTTCTTTCCTATATAATATAATTGATTTAGTTTTGTATTTTTTTTAAATTAGCTGTTCTTTTGTTACTGACTTTTGGATTTAGTTTTAGGTTATTGGTCTCTAGTTTTATTTTTCTATAGTATCTTTTCTGGCCTTGGTACCAGGATAATGCTGCCCACATAGAATGTTACTTCTTTCCAATTCTACTTTTTGAGAAAGGATGAAAGGTACTAGTATCAATTTTCTTTTAGAGTTTGGTAGAACTCATTGATGAGGCCACCTGATTCTAGGCTTTTTTTTAAGCTGAGAAATGTTGATTACTAACTCAGTCTCAATTTTTAAAGTTTTTCTGAATCATGTATTTGGTGGAATAAGTATCTGAAAATTAGTCCATTTCATCTAGGTTGCCTACTTTGGTACCTTATAATTTCACAGCATTTATTCACAATTCTTATTTCTATAAAGTAGGTCATAAGGTTCTCACTTCACTTTGAATATTTTGCATCTTATGTGTCAATGTATGTATATGTCTGTATGTATATATGTGTGTGTGTATTTATGTGTGTGTGCCTATGTATGCATGCCTGTGTGTGTGTGCCTGTGTATGTGTGCATGCATTTCTGCATATCTCTGTGTGTCTATATGTTTGTCTATATGTGTGTGCCTGCATGTGTATGGTATGTATCTAGCTCAGTCTACCTGAAGACTTATTAGTTTATTTATTGTTTTGTTTCCTTGATGTTAAAAACATTTTACTAAATATCTTTTCTGGTTTTGCCATTACTATTCTTTCCCTAGTAACTTATTTCTACCATCTCTGTGTTGATTTTGGTAATTTGGAATACAGCGGTCTCTTTTTAGTGTGAGAACAGGGGTCAAAGAGAGTCCAGTGCCCGCCTAAATCAGAAGATTATCTTCTAACAATAACCTCACTTCCTCTTTTCCATGATCTCCTGTGAAAGACCAATATGGCTCAGTGTGATCCAGTGATATGTGTCACAAGAGAAGCGTTTCAGCAAAGAAGTGTGTGATTATATCAGCAAGGCTTGGGGGCAGGCTATGCATCTATAGAAAGTGAGTGTGTCTATTTTACATTTTTGCCTCTGCCATTTTATAACTGTGATTTCATTAAGGTAAATTCAGAGCACCAAGTCCCAAACTCACAATATGGAAGACAGCATGAAGCTACAGACACCATGCAAACCAGCACACAGCAGGAACTTAAATCACATCAGCACCCTCCCTGACAACAGGGGGCAAGTCACAGTTTCCAGCAGCACACACCCCAGGAACTTGTTAGAATGTAGAGTCCCAGCCCAGCACAGAACCACAGCAGAGTCTAAATCTAGTTTTTCAAAGATGCCATATATTGTCCCTGCACACAGACATAGAGGAAGATCACTATATTCATCTAGGTCCAAGTGGACCTTTTCTTGTTTACTTCTGTTTAGGCTGTTGATTGAGCTCATATTGTGTGCCAGCACTGTTAGATTCTTTATCTGTATTCTCTAGTCTTTACAGAATCAGGAACTATGACTGCTGATGTATACATGCCCACACTGGGGTTCTGGGGGCTTTGAGTGTCTTCAGTAGTTAGTCGGGGGACCAGCAGCCTGTCCAAGGTTCTTCCCTTGTCTCTATAGCTACTTTTCTATGGGTTTAGCAAACAAATCCCACAAAGTGATCATTTTTCTGATGTGCATTGTGACATTCAAATAAGTTTTTAACAAAGAGGAGGGAAACTTTAATCTCCTGGTAGTTGGCCAAAACTGAGAGTTGTAATATAAAATCCCAAGCTGGAGGCTGGAACTGCAAAGTGAGCAGTTCTAGAACAAACTAAAGGAAAAAACCCCACATGGACATCCATTAGATGCTGAAAAGGCTTTTGACAAAATCTAGCATCCCTTCATGATAAAAGTCTTAGAGAGATTGGGAATCCAAGGCCCATACCTAAACATAGTGAAAGCAATATACTGCAAACCTGTAGCCAACATCAAACTAAGTGGAGAGAAACTTGAGGCAATCCCACTAAAATCGGGAACCAGACAAGGCTGCCCACTCTCTCCCTATCTATTCAATATAGTACTTAAAGTGCTAGCCAGAGCAATCAGGCAGCCAAAGGAGGTCAAAGGTATACAAATTGGAAAGGAAGAAGTCAAAATATCACTATTTGCAGATGATATGATAGTATACTTAGGAGATCCCAAGACTTCCACCAGAGAACTCCTAAAGCTGATAAACAACTTCAGCAAAGTGGCTGCATATAAAATTAACTCAAGCAAATCAGTAGCCGAATTCAGAAAGAGCTAGAAAGGGTGAGCTTGTTCATCAGTAAGCCTTCAAGGTGACAATTGCTTCAGACAAATGTAATTACTTTTACACTGGAAGGCATGTAGGAGATGGTGGTTTGTTTTGTTTTGTTTATTTTGTAAAGTAGTCTTCTTCAGTTCCCACAGAGAAAGTAGAAAACTTTGCTTGGATGGATTAAGTGGCTTGGCCAAGATCATGGAATGGGGAATGCTTACATTTGAACTCCTGAAGGATATGCTAGACCTCACTGGCCCATGGCCCTAACTCTTTGGGCAAAGGAGACTTCTACCTACCTCACATAGTACTAAAAGCCTGGGGTCCCAGTGATCTTTCTTGGTGCTACATTATGCCAGGTATCTTCAATTTTTTATCAAAGTTCATTTCACTGTGTCCCTGCATCCTGGGCCAGGAAATCTGCAATTTTCCACAGGCCTACTCAGGTATTCTCAGCTGCTTATTTCATTCAGATGGATGGGGCATGGGGGGTGTAGCTCTATACAAAGCTGATCTTTTGTTTCTAGACCCAATAACCCAATGGCAAAATGGCAAAGCCATGTTCCATGGAGGTCCCCATTTGAATTGTAACTTCAGCCAAGGAAAGAATATAGAAATATAGGTCACACATGTGCCTGTGCTGGGGCTGAAAGGAAAGGTTATCAGGATTAAGCATGCAGGAGCAGGACAGGCAAAGGGCAGGACAGGGCAGGGCAGAGGCTGGTCCCTTAGCCTTCCCTTTGTGCTAGATATGCCTCATGCAACTTCCTGCAGGATTTGGCACATACCTAAGGTCTTATTCCCCCCAACCTGCACTGCTCCTTCTTAGATGGAGATATTAGCAGGACATCAAGGCTGGCACAAGCTTTTACATGTCCTTGAACACACTCCATTCCTTTTCAAGCCTTCTGGGTGAAGTTGGAGCCATAGTGGATGGACTTAAGATGTTTTCTAGCATTGTTAGTTCTCTGCAGTCTCTGCAGATATACTCAGAAAACTTATTAAGTGCATCACAGCCCAGACTACATCCTATGCTATCTGTAACCTGAGCCCAAGCCCAGAGTCCTCCAACTCAACACCTACATAGCCTAATATCTGACTTCTCATGGTCCACTGGAACCTGTGATTATAAGCACCTGGAACCAGGTAGGCCAGGACATAGGTGCTGGAACTCCAGGCTCAAGGAATGACAACTGCAAGCAACTAGATACCAGCCTAGGCAATAGCTATTCCTCGTGTCTGGATACACTTTGCACTTAGCACCTACACAGACTCCACATATACTCTTACCCCAAGAGCTGAGTTGAATTCATTTGCACTCAGTTACACAGTCATGTACAGCTTACACCATCATAAACTCACACACATGCATGCACACACACACACACACACACACACACACACACACCTATACACAATCAGAAGCCAAACTTGGGCTGCAACAATGGTTCAAGTAAAGGTGCTTGTTGCCAAGCACAATGACTACAATTGGATTATTGGATTCCAGGGCTTCGCGTGGTGGATAGAGGAAACAGATTCCATTACGTCGTCCTCTGACCTCCGCACAGACACTGTGGCATGCATGACCACACACACACACACACACACACACACACACACACACACCACAATAAACAAAAATTTTAAACCCCGGCTTTCTCTAGTTGGCTGCTTAGATGCCTCTTTCCTTCTCCCATGACAGCTATCCAGTCATGATATATGTGTTCCGACATATATGTTCCTTTACAGCAGCAAATATACGGGCCTTGCAGATAAGACTTATCTTGCAGGTTATGAGGTAGGAAGTTACCCTGGGTTATCTGCTGGTCCCTAAGAAAAGTCACACATGAGCTTGTAAAAGGAAGGCTGAGGGTAAGTTTACAAAAAGAGAAGCAGTAAGGTGAGTCAGGTTAAAATGATGCAACTATGTGCCAAGAGACGCTTGAAGCTCTAGAAGCTGGGAGAGTGTGGGGAAGAATGGCACTTCCGGAACTTCGGCTTCTATCTCTGCCTTTCCCTGGTTTGTCAGCTTAATGCCATTGCTGAGAACATCCAATCAAACAACAGGCTGAGACCGCAGAGTAGAGATGAAGTAGGTGGAGCCATTGCTGAGAACATCCAATCAAACAACAGGCTGAGACCGCAGAGTAGGGATGAAGTAGGTGGAGCCATTGCTGAGAACATCCAATCAAACAACAGGCTGAGACCGCAGAGTAGGGATGAAGTAGGTGGAGCCAGGGAGCCTCCGAATCCCCACTGCTCTGTCCAGCAGAAACACAGGGGACTTGGATCAGTGCCCTGTATATATGCTGCTGTGTTCGAGCTGTTGAAGACTGTGAAGTGTTGGACTCCGAGACATTGCAAATACCCACTCCTGTGACCAAGGGAAACTGCTGGTTGACAAGCATGTGCTAAATGCTGGCTATTGCCATTGTGAAATCACCACAGTTCCGCTTCTATGCTTTTATAGTTGCTGATTATTATATATGGTACTATAATCTATTGTTTAATTGTTTGATGATATTGTTTAATTCATCAGAAAAAAATTGTATTGAGCACCCACTATGTGCCAGGCACTACAAAGATAAAGATGAGCAAAAGCAGCTCTTACCCCAAGTTCCTTACGACAGCAGAGAATTACAAACCTGGATAGTTCTGGGTCCTCCTTGTTCATCTGCCCCAACCCAAACACAAAACATATAAAACCATACCTGCAGCAAGGTGGTGGAGCTGGACTGTCAGGCTGGAGAGGTCAGAATCTACTTACCACTGTTCTACGTGAAATGCTGTACTCTTAATTGCCTTTTGGTTGCTTATGGTATGAATAAGTTGTTTAAATATGAAATAAAAATAGATCACCTCCTCAAAACACACACACACACACACACACACACACACACACACACACAAAGCTCTACCTACAGCACCACTACTCCTTCACAGCCCATTTTATTTCTCTACTTTCTACATCTTCCACTAGGTAGAGGCCTGGTTGCTTTTGTGGCACATATACAAACTAAGCTAGGAGTGTAACTGACTGATCAAACACTTTCCTACCATGTGTGAGGCCCTGCAATCAAGAGAAGTTGATTGAATAAATGAATTATTAAATTAAGCCAAAGATATAGTACAAAAAATTATCCTGGACAATTAGATGGCTTACAGGGTAAAAACTACTTGCTTGATGACCTGGAATCCAGTGAAAGATAATCAGCTCCCCACTATTGCCCCTGACTTCCACACTTACAATGTGGCATGAGTGTGCCTGCACTCATCACATACAGACACACACATACACATGCACACACACACACACACACACATGCACACATGCACACAAATAAGTAAGATTAAAAAATTATCTGCAGTTGTATATGCAGAGATATATTTGGGAAGCGGAGTCTCCAACTCATGCAGACTCATCTTTGTGGATGCAGGCTGCAGTCCATGGAATGCCATGTGGAATCTTGGTTAAGAATGAGCCTCATTAGAGACTCGAAGGCCATGTGCACACCCATCTCTGGTTTCCTGTTTTGGGTGGAAGGTGTGAGATATAACTGGAATGTTCATCCATAGTGCCCCAGCCCTCAGTCCTTGTTGCTAAATTAATCTGAAGCAAAAATCTCTTTGATACTCATACACAATATAAAAATATATAGAAGTAGCAGCTCCTGGCAGATGGAGGGACTAGTAGGCATTCTGAATATCATGTGGTCTCAGGTGAATATACCACCATTTGTCTTTCCTGCCAAGAAAAGCAGGGCTTGGGATCATAAAGGAAAAAAAAAAAGACAATGAGTGGGTTTCAAAAGTCACTTAGTAGTTGCCTTAGGAGTAGCATGGAGAGCAGATGGGATGAGAGCGAGTGAAGACACCATCACTTTCAATAACCCCTTGGAAAAGGTCCATTCCCAAATGCCCTCCATCTTTGTTGCTATTTGTTGAAGGTTTGCAGAGCTGACTAAGAATGTTTTATGCTAATTGGCTTTATCTGACATCCCTTTATCATCTGAAATTAATAGACAGCCTCGTAGATACAAGGTTAATGGAACATCTTCTCCACCTCAGATTTGCAACTTGGCATTTTCCCCAAAACACCACTTTCATCTTTATATAAGTGGCCGTGTCTATAATGACTTTTATGAAAGGCACACTGTCTAATCCCATCAACCTGTCCATGAAGCACTATAGAGGGAAATCATTCCCTGTCATTGGAGAAGATGCTCAGATGTTGAGTGTCCTGACATGCGCCTGAATGTCCAACAAATCTGACATTCTCTTAGTGTGGGGTAAGGGCTGCAACGGCGCCATGGTGCACCAGCTGCTAGCCTCAGGATACGCTCGACTGCTGGAGCTGATTGCAATAATGCTATCCCAGCCGGGAAAACCTCCTGAGGACTAGAAGCACGTGTGATTCCAGGGTCCTGAGGAGATAGAATCTTCCCTCCTCCTTTTGCTTCTCCTTTCCAAGAAAGGGGGTTGAGGTGACTCCTGGAAAGGAATTGTGGCTTCTGGCTGGAGACTGACTTTCTCTGGACCTCTGAGTCTCTTTGAGAGACAGCGAAGAGCTAAGAAGATGGAGGAGATGAAAGAGAGAAAGATGAGGAGATGTTTGAGCCTCCAAGGAAAAGAGTCTAGAACATCAGCAGGTCTGTATACCCAGCTTAGGTCACAAGAGGTCTGAAAGGGAGGTAGAGGCCAGAGTCTGTAGGTTAACACTATATGATTTTTGCTCCCAGAGATCCAGAGGACTCTTGAATTTTGGAGTCTGATCAGTACTTCAGCAGGGTTTAACACACACACAAAAGGCATACAGAAAAAAATAAAATAAAATTTAACACATGTTGTGTGTACATTTTCCATCTTCTCCCCAGTACACCATTTTACTAGGAATTACTATGCCAAAACTGTTTACCATAACATGCCAGCTTTTGCTGCAAGCAGGTTGCTTTGCATATTTCTAGGTCTTATTTATATTTGTATATCATGTGTTCCAGCATAAGATGTGAATAGAAACAAATAGATTCAGCAGGAAGCAATGAAATGACAGAGGTTTTAACAATAAACACAAGTGGATTCCACTGTCCCAAAAATCAACATGAAGCTAGGCTAGTCATAGCCCTCATGATGATACCTGATCTTCTAGGCTCCTGGCTTCCATTTTCAAACTCATCTTCTAGTCTAAAGTTGGAGGTTGGGTTTCAACCATTATGAGGTCATTTTCATTTCTAAGAGGAAAACAAAAGGTTAGAGGATAATTCATCAGTCAGCTTTCCTCTTCCATTATGGGTGTCAGGTTTTCAACTCAGGTCATCAAGCTTGTAGAACAAGTGTTTTTACACACAGAACCTATGGTGAGCACTGTAGCTATCTTAGTTACTTTTCTATTGACGTGCGAAGACACCGTGACCAAGACAACTTATAGGAGAAAAAAATTATTTGGGGCTTAAAGTTTCAGAGGGTTAAAGTTCATGACCATCATGATAGGGGGCATGGCAGCAAGCAGGCACACATGGCACTAGGGCAGTAGCTGAAAGCTTACATGTTTAGCTGATAGCCATGAAGCAGAGAGAGCTATTGGGACTACTTTGGCTTTTAAAACCTCAAAGCTCATCCCTAGTGACATATCTCCTCCAACAAGACCACACCTCCTAATCCTTCTCAAATAGTTCCATCAACTGAGCACCAAACCTTTAAATATATGAGTCTATGGGGCCATTCTCAGTCAAAAGCACCACTCTAGCTCTGGTTTAAGTTTTTGTGGCTGTGTACTATTTGGCTGTGTGCCTGTCCGTTTTTTGCTGTAACTGCCAAGCCTCCTGGCTTAGTTTTGCCTTTTGGAATAGCTAAGAGGAAGAGTTTGCAGAAATGGTGCTGTAAGCATTCTTCTCTCTCTCCTGATTTGCATATGTGTGCATTTATAAAGAAATCAAAATGCTGGTACACACCTCACAGCTTCATCAAGTATTACAAACTCGAGGTGACACTCCATATCTCCTCACAGTGGACAGCAGCCTGTGTTCCTTAACAGCACTTGGTATTTGTCAGCTTTTTAGACATTTGTCTTTGACAGGCCTAGAATTATGACTTTTGCATTTCCCTGGTCTCTAGGGAAGCTCAGCATCATACACTTCCTCTTCTACAGACTTCTTATATCCAATGTCTAACTTTGAATCCCTTTGTTTTCTTTTTTATTCCTTCTGTAACCTCTGTGGTAAGCTTTATGTTGACTGGTGACTACTGAGGCAGAGTGGGCCTCGTGTGTTTGGCGTGCAGACATATATGCAAGCAAAAGACACACAGACATAGAATAAACAAATTTAATTTTTTAAATTGACTTTTGATTTTTAACGTGCTTCATTTATTATGTGACATAAAGTTATGATTTTACACCTTTGTTGGGGGTTTGGCTAACCATTTATCCCAGTATCATTTACAAAATGGTGTTATATTCCCAGTGTTCTAAAATGTCAATTGTTAAACATCATTTCCAGATGTGTGTTGGGTTTTTTTCATGCCTTTTTACTGCTTCCCTGTCTTGCTCACCTCACATTTCTGTCAATACTACACTGTCCTAATTACAACAGCTTTGCAAAAAGTCTTAGAGTTTGTGTCCTGTGAACCAGCTAATAATCTGGGGAATCCATGAAATAGAACAAATGCACTAGTGCTTTCCGCCTTTCCATATGTCTGATCTTTAACATTTTTATTCCAGATATTTTGAATTCTACCATTTATGAAACAGTATTCTTATTTTCCTATACACATTCTTCAGCTTTATTGGTGTAAGCAGTTCACTACCCACCTGTGGTGGGTAGGAGCATGGCAATGCTGTGGTAGACAGAGCACAGTGATGCTGTGGTAGACGGAGCACAGTGATGCTGTTGTAGACAGAGCACAGTGATGCTTTGGTAGATGGAGCACAGTGATGCTGTGGTAGACAGAGCACAGTGATGCTGTGGTAGACAGAGCACAGTGTTGCTGTGGTAGACAGAGCACAGTGATGCTGTGGTAGATAGAGCACAGTGATGCTGTTGTAGACAGAGCACAGTGATGCTGTGGTAGACGGAGCACAGTGATGCTGTTGTAGACAGAGCACAGTGATGCTGTGGTAGACGGAGCACAGTGATGCTGTTGTAGACAGAGCACAGTGATGCTGTGGTAGACGGAGCACAGTGATGCTGTTGTAGACAGAGCACAGTGATGCTGTGGTAGATAGAGCACAGTGATGCTGTGGTAGACAGAGCACAGTGATGCTGTGGTAGATAGAGCACAGTGATGCTGTGGTAGATAGAGCACAGTGATGCTGTGGTAGATAGAGCACAGTGATGCTGTGGTAGACAGAGCACAGTGATGCTGTGGTAAACAGAGCACAGTGATGCTGTGGTAGACGGAGCACAGTGATGCTGTGGTAGACAAAGCACAGTGATGCTGTGGTAGATGGAGCACAGTGATGCTGTGGTAGACAAAGCACAGTGATGCTGTGGTAGATGGAGCACAGTGACGCTGTGGTAAACAGAGCACAGTGATGCTGTGGTAGATAGAGCACAGTGTTGCTGTGGTAGACGGAGCACAGTGATGCTGTGGTAGACAGAACACAGTGATGCTGTGGTAGACGGAGCACAGTGATGCTGTGGTAGACAAAGCACAGTGATGCTGTGGTAGACAGAGCAGAGTGATGCTGTGGTAGACAGAGCACAGTGATGCTGTGGTAGACAGAACACAGTGATGCTGTGGTAGACAGAGCAGAGTGATGCTGTGGTAGACAGAGCACAGTGATGCTGTGGTAGACGGAGCACAGTGATGCTGTGGTAGACAAAGCACAGTGATGCTGTGGTAGATGGAGCACAGTGACGCTGTGGTAAACAGAGCACAGTGATGCTGTGGTAGATAGAGCACAGTGTTGCTGTGGTAGACAGAGCACAGTGATGCTGTGGTAGACAGAACACAGTGATGCTGTGGTAGACGGAGCACAGTGATGCTGTGGTAGACAAAGCACAGTGATGCTGTGGTAGACAGAGCACAGTGATGCTGTGGTAGATAGAGGACCGTGATGCTCATGCCAAAGGTGTCATTCTCCCATATCCAAATCAAGCCCCTTCTGTATATTCTGTCTAATGGGAACATGACCCATATGGCTTCTGTAGTTTATATAATTTCATAAAGAGAAAACACGTTTTCCAATATTTTCTCACTCAAGACACGTCCAAGGGTGTTATATTACAAAATGCAAATTAACTTAAGAACACCAATAGCTCATTTGCATGTGTCCTAGTTTATTGTCAGTTTAGAAAGTGGTACACAGACAGCATTTTCTAGAATGGCTACAATAAGATACATGCTTTTTTGAATTTTAAAGTGTATATTTTAATGAAAATTATTTTTTAATGATATATCACTTTGATATCAGGAATGCTTCCTCTCTTGCCCAATTTTTATTGGTATTTTCTTTTTAGCTTTCTCAATTAAATTTATTTTTATTAGATATTTGCTTTATTTACATTTCAAACGTTATCCTATTTCCTTGTTACCCCTCTTTAAACCTCCTATCCCATACCCTCTCCCCCAGCTCACCAACCAATGCACTCCCACCTCCCTGCCCTCATATTCCCCTAACTGGAGCATCAAGCCTTAACAGGACCAAAGGCCTGTCCTCTCATTGATGTCTGAAAAGGCCATCCTCTGCTACATATGTGGCTGGAGCCATGGGTCCCTCCATGTGCACTCTTTGGTTGGTGGTTTTGTCCCTGAGAACTCTGGGGGTACTGGTTGGTACATATTATTGTCCCTCCTATGGGGCTGCAAACCTCTTCAACTCCTTGGGTCCTTTCTCCAGCTCCTCCATGGCTGGCTGTGAGCCATGGGTATTTTAGATGCGTGCTTTCTTAAAAAGTGATTCTTGCCATCCCTCTATTCGATACCAAGTGTCTGTTACCAAACTTTGAATCTGAGACATTGACAGAATTGATGGTAGGAGACTTCCATGGCTGAAGCATTAGAGATGGCACAGCTTCTATCTGCCTGTTAGGGTGTGCACCCTTAGAACCTACCCAACATGCCGAGAGTGCAGGGACCTTAGGGAAATGCTCCACCCCTGAACCCCAGACAAGGCTTCACTGATTCTCAGCACTGACTGTGGGACGCCTGAGGGAAAGCCTTCAGTTGACCTCTCCTCAGTTGGTGGCTCAGTCTATCGTGGCTCCAGAAAGCCAAGTATGTCCTCAGTACCCTTCTGCATTTCTGGTCCATACAATCTGTGACATAATATCAGCCATTGTTATAAATGTTTCATTGTGCAGCAACAGATAAGTAGAAAAGAAGCTTTGTTTCCTTATAAAATATCATACTGTAACATAACAATGCAAAACATAACCCGACAACAATTACCTTGCAACAGGTAATTTATAGACCTCTTTCAGTTAACCCTAAAAATGACCCCAGATAGATATTGTTTAATACAATTTCACAGAATGAACTGTAGCATAAGGATGTAGGTGCAGCTTCACAGAGCATAAATGTTTTATATTTTTAATAATTAGTACTGAATAACATACATGTATGGATTTTCCATGATGAAATCCATACATTGTGTGCTAATATTAAAAAGAAATTTAGGAAAATAAAAAAAGATAGAAAATTCAAGTGTCGTGGTTTTTACCGATGTACCAATGAAGAACATTAGATGCAGAATTTCATGTTAGTCTTTGACAATGAGCTCATAGAACAGCAAGATCTGGGTGGTAAGCTGTGGGATGGTATGCAGTAATAGTAGCCAGGAGAAGAACATGTCTCTGGGGGTTGTATAAGCTACTGGCAGAGGACAGAAGGACAGCAAGTGTGTCCCAGTGGGTCCTGGTGTCCACAGGAAGCATAAGGAGTCTCCAGATGATAATCATAGAAGCACTACACATTTGGTATTGCAAAATAGACAGTAGACCACAAGGACTTCCATTAGTTTTTATTTTGAAAGCATTGAGAGTGATGGTTTGTACATGCTTAGCCAAGGATGTGGCACTATTAAGAGGTGTGGCCTTGTTGGAGTTGGTGTGTCGCTGTGGGTGTGGGCTTAAAACCCTCATCCTAACTGCCTAGAAGTCAGTCTTCTCCTAGCAGCCTTCAGATGAAGATGTAGAACTCTCTGCTCTGCCTGCATCATGCCTTCCAGATGCTGCCATGTTCCCACCTTGATGATGACAGATTGAACCTCTGAACCTGTAAGCCAGCCCCAATTGAATGCTGTCCTTTATAAGAGCTGTCTTGGCCATGGTGTCTGTTCACAGCAGTAAAATCTTAATTAAGACATTGAGATTTGTAGACAAGTTCTGTTATTCACTTAATCATGTTTTTTTTTTTTTTGTATACCTATTAAGCACAGTGAGTTTTACTGAGCTAGGTTTAAGGGCTACATTGTTAAAGAGAAAGACAATAAATAGAAAATATTAATAAAATAATAGCAGGCTGAGAAGATGTTAGGAAGAAGGTAATTGGAGAGTTAGGATATAACCACTGACCTTCTAAATAGGGGATCAGAGATGTCTTGGAGAAACATCACAAGTCAGGCTGGGTAAGAATTTTGCAACTCACTAAATCTGGTAGTGTGGTAACAAGTAAGGTCACACTGGTCAAAAGACAAAAGACAGAATCTACAGTCCTCTGTGGGCCGTGACTATGGATTCAGATTTGGATTTTATGCTGTATGCAGTGAGTTATGAAAGGATTTTAAGCAGGAGGAATTACAATCAAATCTATATTTTGATAGTAACTCTTCTTTCTGTATAGGGCTGCATTATTAGGGAAGGGAAAAAAACAGAAACAGAGACAGGACCCAATTACAGGCTGCTACAGGAGTCAGGCCAGAGGCAAAGAGACCTGCAGATAAATTGAAACATGAGGTAGAAGAAAACAGGAAACTTCAAGATGTGTGTTTAGATATGGAATCAAGCGGAGCACTGCATTCGAGCTTTGGAAGAGGCCAAGATGATTCTCAGATGCCTGATCTAGGAATTGGGTACACACCAGGAGCACTCCTAGAACCAGGCAAACAGCAGGTACATACCAGGAGCACCTATAGAACCAGACAAACAGCAGGTACATACCAGGAGCACCCATAGAACCAGACAAACAGCAGGTACATACCAGGAGCACTCCTAGAACCAGGCAAACAGCGGGTACACACCAGGAGCACCCATAGAACCAGGCAAACAGCGGGTACATACCAGGAGCACTCCTAGAACCAGGCAAACAGCGGGTACATACCAGGAGCACCCATAGAACCAGGCAAACAGCGGGTACACACCAGGAGCACTCCTAGAACCAGGCAAACAGCAGGTACATACCGGGAGCATTCCTAGAACCAGGCAAACAGCGGGTACATACCAGGAGCATTCCTAGAACCAGGCAAACAGTGGGTACATACCAGGAGCACCCATAGAACCAGGCAAACAGCAGGTACATACCAGGAGCACTCCTAGAACCAAGCAAATAGCGGGTACATACCAGGAGCACTCCTAGAACCAGGCAAACAGCGGGTACATACAAGGAGCACCCATAGAACCAGGCAAACAGCAGGTACATACCAGGAGCACTCCTAGAACCAGGCAAACAGCGGGTACATACCAGGAGCACTCCTAGAACCAGGCAAACAGCAGGTACATACCAGGAGCACTCCTAGAACCAGGCAAACAGCGGGTACATACAAGGAGCACCCATAGAACCAGGCAAACAGCAGGTATATACCAGGAGCACTCCTAGAACCAGGCAAACAGCGGGTACATACCAGGAGCACTCCTAGAACCAGGCAAACAGCGGGTACATACAAGGAGCACCCATAGAACCAGGCAAACAGCAGGTATACACCAGGAGCACTCCTAGAACCAAGCAAACAGCGGGTACATACCAGGAGCACTCCTAGAACCAGGCAAACAGCAGGTACATACCAGGAGCACTCCTAGAGCCAGGCAAACAGCGGGTACATACCAGGAGCACTCCTAGAGCCAGGCAAACAGCGGGTACATACCAGGAGCACTCATAGAACCAGGCAAACAGCGGGTACATACCAGGAGCACTCCTAGAACCAGGCAAACAGCGGGTACACACCAGGAGCACCCATAGAACCAGGCAAACAGCGGGTACATACCAGGAGCACTCCTAGAACCAGGCAAACAGCGGGTACACACCAGGAGCACTCCTAGAACCAGGCAAACAGCGGGTACATACCAGGAGCACTCCTAGAACCAGGCAAACAGCGGGTACACACCAGGAGCACTCCTAGAACCAGGCAAACAGCGGGTACATACCAGGAGCATTCCTAGAACCAGGCAAACAGCGGGTACATACCAGGAGCATTCCTAGAACCAGGCAAACAGTGGGTACATACCAGGAGCACCCATAGAACCAGGCAAACAGCGGGTACATACCAGGAGCACTCATAGAACCAGGCAAACAGCGAGCCCAGGATGGGCTTTCTCAGAGCTGTGGTGAAATGGCAGTCACCTCCGTGGAATTTTCAAGGAGGAATTTCTATGAGCCAGGGGCTACGTGTCAGAGAAGACATCTGAGAAGATGTAATCATGAGAGTTTTCACTACAGATGCCCTCAGTCACCTGTGTCTCTAGATATACCAAATCACTTTAAAGTAGAGCAAGTTTCTTTTCAAAATAACTTCAATATGTTTTTTAAATTTAACTTCCATCTAGGTTTCTGGTTTGTTCACACAAAACCCCTTTTCCTGGCAGGAATATGGGGGTCTCTGCTGCACAGAGGTTGACCAGCAGGATGAGCCTCCTCTGTCAGTCGTGATTCAGCCTCCTTGCCGCAAGGCTCCATCCCGTGCAGGATGAAGATTCTCTTTGAATTTTCAAGTATACGGATCTTCCTGAGCCCTGATCGGTTGTTCTTGTATACTAAATCACTCTACTATAAAATCCCAAAAGCTTTATTAGATTTCTTAGATGTATTTCCAAACATTAATCAAAATTCTTTCTTGACTTTTCTATTGGGGTTAGAGAGCTAGGCCAGGACACAGGAGGAGCTCCATCTTCAGATGTCTGGCCAGTGGGAAGGCATGATAGACTGGTCTGTAAATTTATGTTTATGTTTATGGTTGTTATTTGCTTGTGCTTCACCTGCATTTATTCCCGTAGGAAGCCAATCACAATCACTGTGGCCCTCAGATGTGACTCACTCATGAAGGCTCATGTGTTAGCCTCTGCTGCACAAAACGAGCAGTGTGGTAAGCGCCACTGCCTTCCACACAGGTTTGGTGAGATGTGTCAAATGGAATCAAGCTCAGACACGAAGATTTACTCTCAAATGCCAGCCATTTTCCCAGCCTCTGTGAATAATCCAGACTTTGTGTTTGGGGCCTTTAGACATAGTAATAATGCAAACGGAATCAAAATCATCATTCATATTATTAACAAGCGTTTTTCAGTAATGTTTTGAGTAAGTGCCTAATAAAGTTTAAGAAATAAAGATACTCATGTTATTAAAGAGGAATTACTAGGTTTCCATTCATAAGCTTCAATATCCTGCTTAATGGATTCCATACAGCCTAACAGAAACCCAGTGAATGAATTATGGTAAAGCAGTTCACAAACATTATATGATTTCCTTTTATTTTTTTAACTTTTGTTTCCTCTCTGTGAAATAACAATGAGGCACGTAGCTTGAATAAGGTCATTTCTTATAACAGAATGAAAGCATTAGAGGGGGACTCTGGTTGTATTTTAGCCTACAGGCAAAAGGTCCACAGCTTTATAGTCAGACAGTGCCCCCTTGTGGAACATGTAAGTTTGTTAGACAAATGGGACCTCATAAAATTACAAAGTTTCAGTAAGGCAAAGGACACCATCAAAAGGACAAATTGGCAACCAACAAATTGGGAAAAGATCTTCACCAACCCTACATCTGACAGAGGGCTAATACCCATTATATACAAAGAACTCAAGAAGTTAGACCCCCCAGAAAACCAAATAACCCTATTAAAAATGGGGTACAGAGCTAAATGTTCAACATCATTAGTCATTAGGGAAATGCAAATCAAAACAACCCTGAGATTTCACCTCACACCAGTCAGAATGGCTAAGATTAAAAACTCAGGAGACAGCAGGTGTTGGCAAGAATGTGGAGAAAGAGGAACACTCCTCCACTGCTGGTGGGGTTGCAAGCTGGTACTACCACTCTGGAAGTCAGTCTGGTGGTTCCTCAGAAAACTGGACATGAGACTTCCGGAGGACCCCACTATACCACTCCTGGGCATATACCCAGAGGATTCCCCAGCAGGTATTAAGGATACATGCTGCACTATGTTCATAGCAGCCCTATTTATAATAGCCAGAAGCTGGAAAGAACTCAGATGTCCCTCAATGGAGGAATGGATAAAAAAAATTGATATATATACTCAATGCAGTACTATTCAGCCATTAGAAACAATGAATTCATGAAATTCTTAGACAAATGGATGGAACTGGAGACCATCATCCTAAGTGAGGTAACCCTGACTCAAAAGAACAGTCATGGTATGCACTCACTGATAAGCGGATATTAGCCTAGAAGCTTGGAATACCCAAGACAAAATGCACATATCAAATGATGCCCAAGAAGAAGGAAGGAGTGGCCCCTGGTCCTGGAAAGGTTCAGTGCAGCAGTGTCGGGGAATACCAGGACAGGGAAGTGGGAAGGGGTGGATTGGGGAACAGGGGGAGGGAAGAGAGCTTATGGGACTTTCGGGGAGGGAGCATCCAGGAAAGGGAAAATCACTCGAAATGTAAATAAAGAATATATCGACTAAAGAGAGAGAGAGAGAGAGAGAGAGAGAGAAGGAAAGAAAGAAAGAAAGAAAGAAAGAAAGAAAGAAAGAAAGAAAGAAAGGAAGGAAGGAAGGAAGGAAGGAAGGAAGGAAGGAAGGAAGGAAGGAAGGAAGGAAGGAAGAAAGAAAGAAAGAAAGAAAGAAAGAAAGAAAGAAAGAAAGAAAGAAAGAAAGAAAGAAAGAAAGAAAGAAAGAAAGAAAGAAAAGTCAGATCCTGAGCCTCATTGCGAAGAGTCTTGCTGCTGGAAGAAGGCACTTTAGGAAATAAGGTCGTGCGCATAGCCAGATGGGAAGGGGAACTTGGGCCAGTCAAGCTGATGGTCTCGGTTCTAGAAAACTTGACCCACTGAATGATGACTTATACAAGAGGCACAGCAGAATGGAGAAGGAATACGTTTGAGCTCAGCCTATCTGGATGTAAATCTCGGCTCTGATAGTAACTCTGTGGGTATAGGATGCTCCGTTGTTGCTCTAAGCTTCGGTCATCCTGCCTGTATAATGATCATGGTGTTTTATCGGATGTCCGCTGGTATAGATCAGAAGTGTTGTGAGGGGCAAATGAGCACGGTGTGTGGAAAGTGTTTTTAGGGCAATGTTTACTAAAATGCCTATTATCTTACCAGAGTATGCACTTCAAATCAATGAAGGACGCTCAGCTTTCTGTCTTTAAAAATGACTTCTACATACATGCATTTACTAGCCACTCAAGAAAACCCACGAAAGTTCTGGAACTGGACATGCTCAGCCTCTGCGTAGGGCTGTTCAAGAGACAAAAACCAGGTTGATAAGACCCGCAAGCATGTGCGCACGCGTGTATCTGGAGAGTATGGAGACGCTGGGGGAGAAGGCGGTGTGTGGGTCAATGCACTGTGTCCAGTAAAGGAAGAAATGAGAAAAATCCGTCATGGGTCTCAGAAAGGGCCCAGGGGCCGTAGTCTAGGAGAACAGTGTATTCTCAGGCAGCAAGGACTTCCACTCAAGCGCTGACACAGCGCCAGTGGGCAAACAAAAGAAAAACAGGAAGATTATGGGAAGTTTATCTTTGAACCCTCTTAAATGTGCCGCCACCAGTAATAATTCAAGGGTTTAAGAATGTCGAAATGCCCTAAGAATCTCAAGTTTGGGGGAGAAACTCCTGGGCAAGGCAGACAAGTGGCTTCTGCTTGTGGGCTGAGGGCCTCACCGGTCCTGCCCAGCCCTTCAGATGGAAGCCTGCTGGAGACACGCGAACAGATGACTGTACCACAGCGCGTTCTCACGAAGCCTCAGCAATCTGACGGGAAATGACACTACGCTTAACCAGCACTGGGAACTCACACTCCCTGCACCCCCACACCACAGCTTTAATCACTTGTAAGGAGAAAGTTTCCTTAGATTTCCCATTTTAATAATAAGCAGTTCAAGCATCTGTGAACATTGATCCATCGGAATGAATGCTCTGAAATAAAACAAAATCAGTTTGCTGTTTCTGATCATTGAACTCCGGCTGCCAAGACTCTGTGTGTCAGCTCTGGCCTTTGGCTTCACTCTGCTCAGCTCTTAGCCTGGGCCACGTGAACAACTGTCTTTCTCTGGCTTCTTGTGCTTTCTACTCAGCCAGCTCCTACCTCAAGGTTGGTGACATTTTTTGATTGTTTTTTTTTTTTTCTCTCTGACCTGTCAAGCATCAGTGAGAAAACCTCAAAAGTGCAGTTAGGTTTATATATATATATATGCTCCTGGGCTTCCCCTGGGTTGCCTAGGCCTCCTTCCAAGGCCCTGTTCCTTTCTCCTTATTGTCCCAGCATGCATCCATTCTGTCTGAGTCAGTTTCCTCCCTGCCTGCAGTCACCTCTTTTTACTCTCAGGAAATCGTACTTCATGTTTTGCTTCAAAAGACCTAGGTATTTTAATGACATTTTTATTCTTCCTTTTTGTCTTAACTTCCTCCTTTCTGCCAAGGGTGGCCCTCGACTTCTTCATTAGTGTCCCTGTCTTAGTTTGGGTTTTCATTGCTGAGAAGAGACACCACGACCAAGGCAAGTCTTACAAAGGACATTTAATTGGGGCTGGCTTACAGGTTCTGAGGTTCAGTCCATTATCATCACGGCAGGAAGCACAGCAGTGTCCAGGCAGGCCTCACACCAGAGGAGCTGAGAGCTCTACAACTTCATCCAAAGGAATCCTGGAGCACACTGTCCTCAGGCAGCTAGGAGGAGGGACTCAAAGTCCACCCCCACAGTGACACAATTCTTCCAACAAGGCCACACCTCCTCCGACAAGGCCACACCTCCCAATAGTGCCACTCCCTGGGCTAAGCATATTCAAACCACCACAGTCCTGTTCCATCAAAGGACCCTTCTTATCCTCCCTTATGTGAATTTATCTTTTGTTTATGATACTTGTTATGATTTGAATGTGAAATACCCCCAAGATGCTCAAGTATCTAAGCACTTTGTCCACAGCTGGTGGTCCTGGTTGGGAAGGCTGTAGAACCTTTAAGATGCCTAGCCTCTCGAGAAGTGTGTTGATGGAGGTAGGCCTTGTAGCTTTGTATCTCTGCCCACTTCCTGTTCCTAAGTGTGACGCAAGGCTGGCCTTGGGCTCCTGCGGCCATGTTTCTTCTGCCTGTTGTCCCATCTTCCCAGTTGTGATAAACTATATCCCTTGGGAATTGCAAACCAAAATAAGCCATTTTCCCTAAGCTGGTTTCTCAGGGTATTTATCACAGCAGCGAAATGTTACTTAAGAAATCTGCAATTCAATTCTTTCTTCTTCTTCTTCTTCTTCTTCTTCTTCTTCTTCTTCTTCTTCTTCTTCTTCTTCTTCTTCTTCTTCTTCTTCTTCTTCAGATTCCTGATACAGATGTCCATGTTTATCTCCACTGTCTACTGCCCTTAATTATTCAGTGGACCTACCTCTCCCAAGCACTTCCTTGGGGACTTCTGCTAGCCTTTATTTTATTCAGGACTTAATTTCCTTAACCCTTCTGAAAAGTTTCCTATGGCTTACAATTCTCCTTATTGACACTCATTCCTCCACTACCCTCTATTTGTGATTTCTTTCTATTCTGTCTCTCCATATCACTTGCCTGCCATACAATAATCCCCCAAGCCCCAGCTGTCCTAATGCTGTCTTGTCTACCTAAACCTTACCTTGTTCATGATGCCACTCATCCTCCATGTTCCCTCTTGGCTGGCTAAGTCCCACTGGCTTTCCATACTTAAGTTTAGCAATTGTTTCCTCCTGAAAATGTCATCTGATCTCCCATGCTGGGGTTGAATGTCTGTGCCTCTGGATTGTTTCTTCTGTCAAAGTTACTGTATCATCTTCACACACACACACACACACACACACACACACACACACGTAAGCACAGAGAGAGGGACTGAAAAAAAGAGAGACAGACAGACAGAGACAGAGAAAAATGGAGACACACACAGACACACTCACAGAGAGACACACAGAGACACACACAGAGGCACGCACACACAGAGGCACAAACGCATCCACAGATACATACATATACACAGACACACAAACACACAGACACAGAGAGAGGGATGGAGAAAGAGAGGGAGAGAGGGACAGAGAGGGGGAAGGGAGAGGGAGATGGAATACACACACACACACACACACACACACACACACTTTCATGTTTGTGGGTTCCATATTCACAGATTCAACCAAACATATTTGAAAAAGTATTTCTAGTGATACATCATCTAGAGATCCTTTATGGTGCATAGGAGGGTCACACCAATTATAAACAAGCATGATACCACTTTGCATTAATTAGAGCATCTGAGAAGTTGAATAGTCTCAGGAGGTCCCAGCTGTACTCCATAATATGATCACCTCTTGTTTATCTCTGACCACTACAGTTATGTTTGCAGAAAAAGGACCTGATGGATTAGGTCACAAATAAAGTTCTAGAACCCAGTAATGGAATATAGCAAAGTTTTCCTAAATGTTGTTGGAAAGAAAGCCAAGTAATAAAGACATCCAAACTTAGATAGACAGTGCTTGGTACACCTAAGACACAGTTCTAAAAACCTGAAAAGCACACACTCGTATGCTTTGTTTAACTTTCCTTGTATGCCCATAAGGTGTTTACTATTATGTCTTCATCTTAACATAAAGGTTATCTGATGGATGGTGGGAGATGCTCTCTACAAAAACAAAAACAAAAATATAAAACCAAACCGCTGTTTCTGGGTCAAATGCAGTCAGCTGTCTGACTTCAACTTTGATCAACTTACAGCGACCTCACCAGTTCATGGCAACTCCTCAATTAGAACAGGAGGAGCGCAGTACTTATGACAGAAAATATATAAGCCACGTAGGTTACAATTGTGCTATAGGGCACTTTCATAGGTTCATATTGACTAGAGCCCAAAAAGTCTAGCCTTGTCTAAAACATGTTGTGGGAAGTGGTAACTCCACTACTCTCAAACCCATTTTCAATTTTACATTTCCATTTTTTTCATTAATATTGTGCTTTAGTAACATCTTAAACACTGTGTATGATATAAAATGATTTTCACTGGTTGGAATTATTTTTATTGGAAATGGGTGTTTTTTCATGCAACATATTCTGATTAGTTCCCATTCCCCACCTCCTTCCAGTTCCTCTCTACCTCCCCACCTTCTCAAATCCACACTGTTTCTTATTTTCTCTCATTAGAGAACAGACAAGCATCTAAAGAAAGGGGGAGGGAAGACAACTAATAATAAAATATTCATCAAAACCCAAAAACAGAAACCACTGTGTATAAGCAAAAGACCCGTAAGGTAAAGAAGAAAAGGCTCAGACAAAGCATTTTGAGGGTAAAACTCTCCAAAAATACCATTGACTTTGTTTGTGTTGGCTCTCTACTGCCTGCCCTTAACTGTGGTGTATAACCATATGTACACCCAGTGAAATTCCATTGGAGAAATGAATTTTTCATTTGTGAACAGTTACCAATTGGAGGCAGTGTCTGTGTTAGGGATAGGGGCTTGCACCACTTCCCCTTTCATGGCTGAGATGCCACATGGCTTAGACCTGTACATTCTGTTGTGGTCTATGAATTCATATCTGCATTGGTCCTGCTATGTGTAGAATGTCTTTTTTCCTTGGCTTTCTGCATCCCTACTGGATCTTACAATCTTTCTGCTTTCCCTTCTGCAGAATTCCCTGAGCCCTGAGGGAAGGGTTTGATGGAGACATTCCATTTAGGACTGAGTGTACCAAGATCTCTCATTCTCTGCCTATTGTCCAGTTGTAGGTATCTGTATTTGTTCCCTTGGGATTATTTTTTTTATTCGATATATTTTTTATTTACATTTCAAATGATTTCCCCTTTCCAGGCTCCCCACTCCCCGAAAGTCCCATAAGCCCTCTTCCCTCCCCCCTGGTCCCCCATCTACCCCTTCCCACTTCCCTGTTCTGGTTTTGCCCTATACTGCTGCACTGAGCCTTTCCAGAACCAGGAGCCACTCCTCTGTTTTTCTTGGACATCATTTGATGTGTGGATTATTACTTGGGTATTCCAAGTTTCTAGGCTAATATCCACTTATCAGTGAGTGCATACCATAATTGATATTTTGAGACTGGGTTACCTCACTTAGTATGATGTTCTCCAGCCCCATCTATTTGTCTAAGAATTTCATGAATTCATTGTTTCCAATGGCTGATTAGTACTCCTTTGTGTATATATACCACATTTTTTACATCCATTCTTCTGTTGAGGGACATCTAGGTTCTTTCCAGCTTCTAGCTATTATAAATAGGGCTGCTATGAACATAGTGGAGCATGTGTCTTTATTGCATGCCGGGGAATCCTCTGGGTATATGACCAGGAGAGGTATAGCTTGGGATTATTTTTAAAGTCATGATCTTGCTATTCCTACTTTAGAGGATTCACATCCTGAAGATGCTTATGATCTTGACTGTTTTGTTTTTTAAAATAGATTTATCAAGTGAAGTCTGGAGGTCCTGCTTTATTTGTTAGGATGCACCAGCACTCGCACGTGGGTCTCATTAAGAGTCCACCATCCCCGGCCTTCTGAGGAAAGCCCCAGGGTTTTCTGACTCTTCATTCACACTGGCTTTGTATGCTTCCACCGATGCTTCTTTTGTTTTGTAGTCAGAGATAGCAGAGTATTTATAGTTTCTTTTCCAAATGCACAAAACCAATGCCTACGTCCCCAGCAGCAATGGGATCTAGAAAATCCAGCTAAGTTTTGCCATTGTCTTCTGCTTGGCCTTGTCTAGATTCACTCCTTTGCTTCTTTGTCTCCATCACACATGGTGTGTGTGTGTGTGTGTGTGTGTGTGTGTGCATGCTCTGTGTATGTGCATCCGTGCTCCTGTCTCCTCCATTTTCTTAACCTAACCTCAAGGAAATGAAAAAAAAAAAAAAGCCTTAAGGTTTGACTAGGATGACTGTTACTCAAATAAATATTGGTTTTGATATCATCCGAGCCCTGAGATACGGAATATGAAATTTCCAAATGGTTATTATTCAGATCAATCTGCAAAGAACGTGTCAACGCCTCTGTGGAGCTGCACAGCTCAATTAGCACACACAGTCTCTGCTCAGCGCTTCCCGGATGCAGCTCACATCAACCAGGACCCTGCACAAGCAACTCTGTAGTTAAGGCTATGTCATGGCGAATCAACAAAATATGCAGTTTGATCAGCACATTCTGAGTGCAGATCATTAAAATATGCAACCAGATCCCTCAAGTGCATGAAAAATTAACTAACAAGTTTTGTATCTTGATCAGTTTAATGAGCAAGAAGTCGCTGAACAAGAGTGTCAAATTGTACAGTCTGGCTAAAGGGCAGACGAGTGTCTTAGAACAGGGGGCAGGGCCAGAGCTGACATTTGTGGGTTTCAAATAGCAATCCTGAAAATCCAATGTTGAATGAAGCTGATTAACATTAAGATGCCGTCCAACCTGTGTCCAGCAGGATGTGATGCTATGTGGAGCCTTCTGATGCAAATGAAACATTGATTCTCCCTTTCAGGCTTCACTAGCTCTTAATAGACTCAGCCATGCAAGTGGAAGGCCCTGCCAGTGACGTCATAGACCATGTGTCACTAAAAGGCAGTGGCAGCCTTCTGGAAATAGCCAAACCATCTGAGCTTGAAAACAATGAAGGAAAGGAACGGATGAGGGGCGGAAAGAACGGCGTCTTTAATCAAACACTGTAAAAAATGCCCCCGCGCCACTGAGAAGGAAGCAGGGCTTAATAAACCTAGAATGCCCAAGCTAGAGAGTTGGCTAAAGAATATAAATCAATTACGTCCAAGTGGCAGATGATCACAGAGGAGATGTGCAAATTGGATTGTCACAGAAGTCTGCTCTCCCCCTGTTATTGACAAGAGGTTGATGGGGAGGCTGACAGCCTACTCTGCACACGGCCACACATGCCCCAATGACTTGGCCCATGTGCAAACAGGGACTGACTACCAGGCGGGTAGGTCTGCTCAGCTGCTGTATCTGAGCTTCCCAGCTGGCACTGCAGCTGCGGGAAGGCTGGGTTCCCAGGGCATAAATTTACCCACCTTTCAGACGGAGCCGGGCAACAGAAAGATGGCAGTCCTAAACAAAGGGCGGTAAGCAAACCCAGAAGGGAACCGTCTACAGACAAAAGGAGAGCTTGGCAGGCCCACGAGCACAGAGGCTAGAGCTGGCTGCCGCGGCCTTGCCATTCGCTGTGCCCTGCTGGGAGCTGGGGAACAGAGTTGAGATTTTTTTGTTTTGTTTTGTTATTTATTTGAGAGAGGGGTGCCATTCTAAATTTGATTAGATTTTTTTTTCTCAAGGGAAGTGAGAATGACTGTAGGTCAAACACAGTATATGAAGAAACGTGACTTTTATAGATGTTCAGGACACAATTCTCTTTTCCGGAGTATTTGACAAACCGGAATAATGCATCCACCCACAATTTTACGAGTATTTCTTTAAGGTTGGTATAATGAGAGTGAATCAAAGGAAAATTAAAGAAAAGGTACTCTAGGTCTAGTAACACATAGAGTGAATGCGTTTGCTGACATTTATAAAGGGGCTTTTAAATGGTAGCAGTTAAACTGAATGAAAACTAGAATATTTGGATCAGAAAAATCTTCTACAGTTCAGTCTGTGAACCAATCCTGTGTGTGTGTGTGTGTGTGTGTGTATTAAGATAGAAAATTTGAAGCAGAAAATGGAGTAATAAAGTATGTACAGAGAGAATGGTCATAAAGGAAAGGCCTAAAGCATGTTTTACATTTCACTGCCATTTGTCCTGATAGCCGGCAAAAGCTCGCCAGCGTAAGCTCAGGAAGAGGACACATCCAAGGCTCAGAGATATCGCCATTCTTAAAGATTTATTTATTTATTTATTTATTTATTTATTTATTTATTTATTTCATTTATGAGTACATTGTTGCTGTCTTCAGACATACCAGCAGAGGGCATCGGATCCCATTACAGATGGTTGTGAGTCACCATGTGGTTGCTGGGATTTGAATTCAGGACCTCTGGAAGAGCAGTCAATGCTCCTAACTGCTGAGCTATTTCTCCAGCCCCCATAGAAATTATTTGCACACTGTGTTTTAGTGGAACAACCTGTCCATCAATGTTGCCATCACTGCCAGACACAGATTTCTGTGGCACCCTGTAAGAGTCCCTGAATCTCCTACTAACATCAGCAAGAAAATATGAATTTTAAAAGTCACATTATACAAGCAAAGGGCCTATTACTGGGATAATTACCTCAGCAAACACCAAGATACAAAATGAGAAACCAGGACAAGTAAATGCCCTGGGGCTGCTAATACACCACCAGGAAGCCTCAGGAGGGTTTTTGGGCTATCAAAGTCAGTGTTCAATTAGGAAAAGTTTGATTATATTTGTAGTAATATTTCATTACACATCAAACACATGCAGCTACATATGTGTGTGTCATATGTGGATATGTATATAAAAACAATCCCTCCAACTAAGAAATGAAAGCTATTAATGGTTTAGAAGGTAGAGTGGTACCAAAAGATTTCCTGTGATTTGATCTTTGGGTTGTTTGTTTGTTTGTATATGTGTATATACACATGTGTACAAAGACCAGATGTCAACTTTCAGTGTTCCCACTCAAGGGTCATCTACCTTTAGTGGATTTTGTTTCTTTGGGAGGGGAGATTGGTTTTGTTTGTTTGTTTGTTTGTTTGTTTTGAAGCAGGGACTCTCTGTGCATCCCTGGTTGTCTTGAAACTGGGATGTAGACCATACTACTGCCTGCCTCTGCCTCTTGAGTGCTGGGATTAAAGGTATGCAGCACCCTGCCCTGCTCTGCCTTGTTTCTTTCATCATCCTGGAGCTCACCTAGTAGGCTAGGCAGACTAGCCAGTGAACCACAGCCCCAGTGTCCCCAGCCCCGGATTACAAGCATGTGCCACCACGCCCGACATTGCCGCATGGATTTTAGGTATTGAACTCTGGTCCTTACGCTAAGCTATCTCCCCAGCCCTTTCATTTGACAGTATGATTTTAATGTAAACAGAATTTAATATGCATAAATTTGGTCATTTTACATATATTCACTATTACAGGGGATATACCACAGCCGTTTGCCCAGTAGATTGCCACTGGGCATTTAGTTTGTCCTGATGTTTAATGTTATGTGCAATGCTTCTGTTATGTTTCCTGGTGTCACGGCGAGCTCTTTCAGGAGCATAGCCCAGGAGCTGCCATTACTATGTCCTACGATGTCTTTCTACCCTTTTAGATGACAATGTTTCCTCCATCAAAACACTCTGATCAATATATATTCTTGATGGCAGATAAAATGAAGTTAGGTGGCAAAAAAAATGCAAGCTGTATGTGAAAACATCGTGTATCAAGAAGCATTAAAGAAAATTGAAATAATTCGGAGATTGGACATGCAAGGATAGACAGTTTCAACAATATATAAAGATGTTATTTCTTCCAAAATTATGGCTTAGTTTTATTTCATCCCAACAAAACCTCAAGTGAGATGTTTATTTCTGATTCTGGGCTTTAAAGGAAATGTACGAGGTAGAGAATAATTACAAAAATATTGGAAAAAACAAATTGAGCAGTGAAAGATGTAAATAATATAATAGAACGTGGGTATGAGGGTAAATTCTAATCCAAAAGAACAAAGCACGGAGCCAGGAACAGACTACTCCTGGAAGGAGTGGGCAGAGATGGAAATGACAACTCAGGACACTGGAGTGTTAAGCCCTGATATCCATGGTCTTCTAGGTGTTTAACACCTTATATCACACCACACATAATTCCTTATGAATTCAAGACATAAATAGACATGCAAAGCTTTAACAAAGTTTAAGAGTCAGCAAAAGTAATGCATTTCTGATTTCACTGTAGAGATTTCTAAAGAAAGAAAATACAATAAACCAAAAGATTCAGAGTTTTGTTTACATTAAGCCAGTGTGCCAAATACATTTAAAATATCTTGTAGAGATGTAATTCAAGGCACAAAGTTGAATCACATATTTGGACAGAACATAATTATACTCAAATGTATTTATTTGGGAAAGAATTTATTACATATTTGTAATAGATAGGGATGTCTGTTAATTGGTGAAGCATGCCAAAGAAAAACACAGCTCTTACATCAAAGGAGATAGGATCGAGATTATTGGGAAGTTGGGGATGAGTGACTGAGGCTGGGGCTAGAGATTTAGCTTAATCTGGTATCTTAGTTTCTTTTTGTTATGCAAAATACTCCAAGCAAACCATCTTAAGGGAGAGTAGGTTGATTCTGGCTCACAGTTCAAAGGCAAAGCCTATCACAGCAAGCAAGTCACCGCAGCAAGAACCTGAAGACCTGATCTCATTGTGTGCATAATCAAGAAGCAGAGATGCATGCTAGAGCTCAGATCACTTTCTCCATCTTCTACTGTCCCAGATCCCCACTGAGGGAGTGATAACTACTCCCGGGGAAGATCTTCCCACTTCAATAATGTAGTCAGAACGATCCTCTTCAGGCATTCCCAGAGGTCCATCTCCCAAGTGATTCCGCATCTCATCAAACCTATAGTTGAAGTTAACCATTACATCCAAGGTACCTGTTCCAATGTGGCAGTCATTTCACGTAGTCTTTTATAGTAATAAGACAAAGTCACAAATCAACATACTTTTCCAGTGCCCTGGCTGTTACATCCGGTCAACTGTCGGCCTCAGATGCTAGCTGACAACATTCTTAGCGTTGGGCTTGGTGGAGATTTGTTCATAGATTCCAAAGGATTTGCTTACCAGTCACAAGGGTTTTAGGTCAGATGCTGAAGTAGACAGTAGGTGACCATTTAAGGAAACTAGGCTATAAACCTGCAACACTCTAACCTCTCTATATCCACTGCAGCTGTAAGCAGGTGACTCATCCACCTTTGTAGATGCAGTTTCTTCCTGGGGACTTTGGTGTGTGGCGCTTACATAAGCATGCTGAAAGCCTTGAGCTCAGTCATTAGCCCTGGCTGACTTCCACGGAACCTGAAATCTCATCACTCAGCATCGGAAGTCCTTGGGTACACATGGAAGCCAGCCTGGGCTGTCAGAGGCCCTGGTTTGTTGTTGCTGATATTTTTAAGAAGTCCTTTGGATTCAAAAAGAAAAGGTAAACAATAGAGTATAAAAAGTTTTAAAAAACACTGAATTTTTATTTTGCAGAACAAACTTTAAGGGACAAATAATATTAAAAGATGCTTATATGTGCTGCTTTTAGCACTGTTATGAGAAAATAACTGTCAAAAGCAGCATAAGCTTTTGTTTTTTCTCACAGTTTGAGGGTGCAGTCCATCATGGCAAGGAGGCCCTGACGGCTGGTGTGTGGAGCAGCTGGTGAGATTTTGCTGAGTTGGGAAGCAGACAGAGATGATGAATACTGCTGCTTTCTCCTTTTCAGTCAGGATAGAATCTGTCCATAGGTGGTGCCAGCCAGGATCAGTATGGCCTTCCTTGCTTGGTTAAGCCTTTCCTGAACTTTCTCAGGGATACAGACACTCTTGTGTTTCTGTGGAGTTTCTAAAATCACTTGATTTCACCATAAAGATTAACCATCACAATGCTCATTGGCTATGCAACAAATTAACATTTCCGAATAGGTCAGGACTGAGAGAGAAGGTTCAGAGGGAAGTCTCTCCTGGGCAAGCATTGGGTACTTGAGTTTGATCTTCAGTGCCTATAGCAAAAAGCCAGGCTCAGTAAACCAGTCTGAGAAGACAAAGACAGGGGGGTCCAGGCAACTTAAATGGCCAGCCAACCTAGCTGAAATAGTAAGCTCTAAGTTCATTTAAAGACCCTGTCTCAAAAAACAAGATGGAGGCTGGACAGATGATTCAATGGTTAAGAGCCCTCTTCTGTCACGCAGGCATACATGCAAATAGAGTACTCACATAAACAGACAGACAGACAAATAGATAGATAGATAGATAGATAGATAGATAGATAGATAGATAGATTTTTTAAAATGAGAAGATGAAAAAATAGAGAAAGAAAGGTACAATGTTGGCCTTTATTCCCCCCTTACCTTGCTCTAGAGAGAGGGGGGCCATGAGGAGAGGGAAGTGGAAAGAGATCAGAGGAGGGACAGAGAAATTCACACTCAATAGACTGGCAAAAACTAAAAAGTTAAATAACACTAACTGTTGCTGATGAAGTCAGGTAATGAGTTGCTGCCCATTGCCAATTTGAAAACGTAAACCAGGTCTATTTCTTCGGAAGATAAGCACAGTTTACTAAAGTGTGGTACCCACATATCTTATGGCCTTAATGATCCCAACGCCAAGCACAGACCCACATCAAACATTTCCACATGAGGACCATGAGACAGTGCATAAGGATACCTAATGTCACAGGGGAAAATGGCAACAAGTCAAGTCAACCTGCTGTTGATAAAAAAGAAAAAGAAAAAAGAAAAGAAAAAAAACCAAGTAACTAAAGCAGAACAGAACCTGCAAAGGACATTGCACAACTATGGCAAGAAGATCAGCCAAGGGTCCTTGAATGAACCACAAAAATAAACTGTTGAGCACAAGACGGGGAGTCACAGAATCTCCGATCTCATCACATTAACATTTGAAAACACATGAAGTAATCAGATGAATGCAGGCATAGATTATAAAACCATAAAGGAAATAAAGAGAATAAATATATGTAATTCAAATACTTCACTATTTCCACACCAGGAGACACAGGAGAGACACACATCCCAACTGTGGCTAATGTCTGTTTCCTGAGCTGAGTGTTAACTATATGAATATTATTTTTATCACGGCATTAAATTACATAGATTGATATTCATAGATTACACATACTCACATATATATGTAATATAGGACTCACAACTAGAAAAAAGAAAATTCTATAAAGAAAAATGGTAAATGTTTTTAAAGGGTTATTTGACTTACCAAACTAAGGGTCATTGCGTAGCAGAACAAAAAAGAGGCTTCAAGTGCAGAGTGTGCGGTGCCGAAAATCCCATTCATTGTTTTGGGACACCAGTGCATATGTGAACAACTGGCATCAGGAACATTATACTTATTTAATGAATCTGTGAAATAGTCTGAAAAGGGGCTGGTAGGGCTGCTCCGCATTTGTGAATAATTGGTTCTACATAATAAATAGATTTCTTGTCCTTTGGAAAGAGTTCGTGGTTGCCTTGGCTGAGGGAGAGCACTATTCCCCGTAGAATGTGGCCCATTGTGTCTTACATGACTAATAGCCGCACTGACAGCTAGAGCACACTGCTGAGACCTGCTTGTCAAACATCACCTACTAAGTTGTGTTGTTATAGATTTTTTTTTCTGATAGGGCAATCACTACTGCTTATGTGGAATGACAGAACTGCCTGATAGTATTTAATCTAATCCAAAATTATAAAAACCGTCCCAGCTATATGAGACCTAGAGAGACCCCAGGGGACATGTTCCCTAATGTCAGGATAGGAAGGAAGGCTCTAAGCATGTGACTGCGCTCTGATGGATGGCATTGTGGCTTTTCATTGGAACTGATATTTAGGTAAATAATCCAATATGTTGATTGCATGCCTCAGTCTGTGTTTTATTTATTAATTTTATGTTGAATAAATACCAAATTACACTTATAACATATTTCATTTTTATGACTTCTCCTATTTATTTTTTTGAGGTTATGATCTAATTACATCACATCCCCCTTCTTTTTCTTGCTTCAAACCTTCTCATAAATACCTCTTTGCTCTCTTTCAAATTTGTGCCTTCTTTTTTCATTAATTGTTGCCTGCATATTAAAATCATGCTTTAAAATCCCTGCTGCATATCACACAGCTTAAAAAAAAAGAACAAAAGTTTAATGCAACCTTAGAAGCTCCTTCTGAAAATTACCATTCTCACTGAATGTGTGTGTAACTGTGTGCTTGTGTGTTCACTCAAGTATGATGACATGTGTATGCACATGCATGTCGAGGACAGAAGACAGCCGTGGGTGGTTTACCTTAAGCACTGTCTCCCCTTTTCAGACAAGGTTTCTCACTTGCCTGGAATTCACTCAGTCGTCTGGGCTGGCGGGGTGAGCCGGCTTCACCTCTGTCTTCACCTCCCCAGCATTAAGATAAAAAAATGTGTGCCACCATGCCTAGCAAGTTTTCTTCTCTAATATGGATTCTGACGATTGACCACACTGCTTGTAAATGCTTGCAGGACGAGTACTTTACTGACTGAGTTCTGTCCGAAGTCCACATCTTACTTTCTGTCATCTGGGAGAAATAATTTCATTTCTATCATCCCATTGCTTTTGATTATTTGTATATATCTTTTAAAAACTAAAAACTTTTGATACACCCTTAAGTTCATGTAAATACACTGTATACTGCCTCAGTCTGTAGTCACTTGGTTTTCTTTTTAGTCGAGATAGAACCACATTGTGGATAAAGTGACTTCATTCATTCATGTTCCCTGACCACTCATACGATCCCAATGTATGAATACCAATTATCTGTGGACCTTTCTTACCAGTGGGTACTTAGGTTCTCTCTAGATGGCTCTTATTACAGCACTGAATTTTGGTGTGTGTGTGTGTGTGTATGTGTGTGTGTGTGTGTGTGTGTTCCTTTCCAGGTACAACTTTCTCCAGAGCTTTAATCAGGCATGGAGTTACTGATTTACCTGACAGCTACATCTTCACTGGCCATTTTGAATAATTTTCTGAATTGTACCATGTACTTCTACTCCCACCAGCCTTGACTGAAAGTCCCCTTTGCTCCATACCGCCACCCTTCTTTTACTCCTCTTATGGGTTAGCAGGCATCACTCCCTTTGATGTGCCTGACGTAAATCATACTTTCAAGTACGATTCATAACTACGAAGCCGTCCTTCTACAACCAATACACTTAGAACTAACTGTACCCACAATTAGGGGTTAGTGGCCATGTTGAGGTGGGACACAGTCATACTTATCAGAGAACAGAGCTTATAAAGGCAGATAACTGTTTCCCAATAAGCTGATGATGGATGACTATGAGAAGAAAATCATGATGTTTGTAGTAGACGTGAAATATTACATTTGGCACCATTGGGAAATCACCCAAGTTTTGTGGGTTTCTGACTTTATAACTACAAGATATTTGGATAAAAGCACACTTACTTAAGGTGACATATGAATTCACAGTCCAAGGGGGACGCATCATAAAAGTAGCATACCATTAAATTCATCTTACAAGAGGAGCATTTAACTCGGCAAGATTAACAAAATAAAACACATGGGTTAGATTTCCTCAAAATACACAGTGGAATAAAATGTGCTCAGCAAAATATTATTCAGCTTTTGCCAAACTAGAAACATCTGAAAATAACCTAAGCGCTTTTCTTAACCCGCAGCCTGTTTCTGGCTCTGGTCAGCCACTTAATTAAGTGTTGTTTTGATAATGAAGTGCACCAGGGATGGAGGCTGCATCTGGCCTACAGGCTATGCAGTTTGAGGAAATTAGGACAAAGACAATAGTATCGACATGAAATAATGCTGGATTTCATGGTCTTCCCTTCTTAGCTAGCGTGCATCTCCCATCAGCCTTAATAGCTGTGGTGGTTTGAATAAGAATGATTCATAGAAAAAAAAAAAAGAATGATTCATAGATTTGAATGCTTGGTCATTAGGAAGCAGCACTACTTGAGTCAGATTAGGAGGTGTGGCCTTGTTGGAGGAAGTGGGTCACTGGGGGTGGGCTTTGGGGTTTCAAAAGCTCAAACCAGGTCCAGTGTCTCTCTTCCTGCTGGCCACAGATCCAGATATAGAATTCTCAACTTCCCGGGACCATGAAGTCTGTCTGTGTGCAGCCATGCTCCCCACCATAACAACATGAACTAAACCTGTGAAACAGTAGGCATGCCCCAATTAAATACTTTTCTTTATTTAAAAAAAATGCCATAATTATGGTGTCTCTTCAGAGTAATAGAACACCAACTTAGACAATGTTTTCTGAACTCTCAGTTGGCTAAGGAGATTTACTCATTCTTTTCATCTGGAAATTTATGCAGAAATTTCTTATGGTGGCTCTGAGTTTAAACAATTAGATCAAAGGTTTCCCTGGCAACTCTGACATCCCTACTCAGAAAAAAATCAGAGTTAAGTGTATTGGCAAGGCACTATTTGACTTTTGGCATTTATCAAGAGTATTGTTGCACAATGTAAAATCTTGGACTTGTGTTTGTGTGTGTGTGTGTGTGTGCTCAAGTGTGCGAATGTACACACATGCAGATGCAGGGACATACATGTGGAGATCTAAGGACAACTTCCAGGAATTGACTCTCCTGTTCTTCCATGGGTTCCAGGAATAAACTCAGATCACCAGATTTGCAGCACAAGTGCTCTCATCCCTGAGCCGCACCATTGGCCTCTCACTCCTGAAGTTTTAAAACTAGCTGTTCAGAACTGGTACAAAAATACCTACAAATACTAGTACATATGTAGTCAAAGTCAGTATATTTCTAATATACTGTCAGTATATATAAAGTCAGTATATATATATATATATATAAAATCTAATCATATGAAACTGCACTTTTAGCCAGATGGCAATGATACACTGATTTAATCCCAGCACTTGGGAAGCAGAGGCAGGCAGATCTCTGTGAGTTTGAGGCCAACCTAGTATACAGAGTGAGTTGTATAACAGCCAGGACTGTGTTGGAAAAACATGGGGGGAGAGAGAGAGAGAGAGACAGAGACAGAGAGACAGAGACAGAGAGACAGAGAGAGACTTTATAAATATGTTCAGAATTTTATCTTGTCACTTATCATATAAAGGCACATTAACACGGAAGGTACCTTGTTCACTTACTAAAAAGTGAAATTAAAATACTTTTAAAATGTTGTCAAATGTGAGACAAAAAATGAAAGTACCCTTCCTGTGACTAGACTGACTGATGACTGCTGTTACTTTGTTATTTTGGCATGCAATGTGCCAGTGTTTTACAAAATTAAAATTTTTCATATCTGACGACCCAGAATTTTCCTTCTAGGTATGAATATTAGATAAGTTCCTGCTACTGTACAGAAGGAAGCACTTGCAAAGATATTCTTTTTGATGTGTGTTTAACAAACATTCATGTAGCACTTAGTACATTCCAATCATAATTCCAAGAAGTATATAAATATTACCCCATAGTGTTCTCATAACCACTTTATGAAGCAGCACACATTAAAATATTCACCGTATTAAAAAATCAAATATTTAAAATGAAGGGCAATGCCCAAAGTTCCATGGCTAGTAAATGTCAGAATGTGTACCTGGTTCATCCCCACCTGACGTCACCTCTCTCCACCAACCCCACGCTGCTGCTCCGGCCCCTAGTTACTGCTGTTGCTATGATAAAACACAAGGACTGAAAGCAATGTATGGAAGAGCAAGCTTATCTTGGCATATTTTTCCAGAGGAAGGGTCTATCATTATGGTGTGGGCATGGCAGCAGGCGGTCAGAGCAGAAGCTGAGAGATACCAAGTCCAGCCAGGTGCAGGAAGCAGAGCTGGTGAAGCGGGTGTGTGGGCTAGGCTATTAACCCCCAGCATACCACCTCAAGGCGTGCTGAGCAGGGCTGGGTGCTGAGGATCTTCTCCTTCTCTGTGTCAGTGCCATGAGACTCACAACACCGAGTCCTATCAGTTGAATGCCTGGATCAAAGAGTACAGGTCTCCAAAGGTTTGACAGAGTAAGCCTGTCCCTTAGAGGATGTAAGGTGACGCTTGCATTTACACTAACAGAATAGGAATGTGTCTTTTTTCCATTTTAGCCAGCACTAAGCATAATTTTAAAATAAGTGTCTCAAAGTATAATCAGCACAATGACACGTTTTGAGGGTATTCTTTGATAGGTGTTGATGTAGTTTACACTTAGGAAATCATCCCAATGAAGATAGTAACCTACCATTTGCCAAGTTTCCTCTTGACTCTGTAATTCCTTCACATGTCTGACCAACACCTCCCCAGCATAGCTGACATCAGCAAACTCTATCACTGAAGATTGATTTAATTTATTTTTAATGTAACCAGGCAATAAAACAATTTTAGTGGCTGCTTTTTGTGAGACATTCAGGTAGTTGGATCTGTCTTTCAATCCTTTTCATTACAGAGTAGCATACCACTGTGTAGACAAACTGTGATTTACCCATTTGGATTTGAGTCTTCTGTAATATAGGATGTTACCAATAGAGCTGCCACAACATTTAGACGTTAATGTGTCTGTGCATTTTCTTTGTTCTTTTATTAAACATACATGTAGAAAGGCCGGTCTGTATATGTGACTCTTTAAGACATTGAGGGTGGTTTGTCCAAAGGTTTGTCTTGTTAGACTCCTTCACCATCACTTGAAAGTTCTAGTTTCTGCATCTTGGCCAGCAGTTGGTATGGTCAATTCTGCTTGCTCCTTGTATTAACTTTAGAGGTTTTAACATGTGTGCACAGTAGCAGCTAATTTGTTTCCCCTTTTGGTTTTGTTGCTGTTGTTTGGGTTGTTGTGATTTTATTTGCTTTAACCCTACTGACTTATCGTGTTGAATACCTTTTCTTATGCTAACTATTCATCCTGTAATCTTCTTTGGTGAAATTCATTTGTGTTACGTATTTATGAATCATATTTTTGGTGCTCTCTCTAAGAAAACTTGAGCTCACCTGGGGCTAACCACATCATGTCCTTAGAACTTTTAGTTTCAGCCTTCACTTTTAGACCTATGATTGACATTGAATTGTTTAATGTGGTGTGACTTGTAAATCTGTGGGTCCTTTCAAATGCAGTTCAAATACTCAAGTGTCCAGTTGTTCAGGGTCATCTATGGAAGAGACTGTCCTCCTCCAGAGTGTGGCCACACAACAACTACCCCTGTGTTAGTGAGATGTGGTACAGGTCTAAGCGTCAGCCCTTGGAGTTACACTGCCCTGCCTGGCTTTGACAAAAAGTTAGTGGTCACCTAAGAACAACAGTGTGAAAGAGAGACTTCTGGGGGATTCTGTATACTGTCAATAAAGTATCACTAATCACTTTAGGATTATTGTAAAGTTTGCTGATGAAGATGCGTGATCCTCAAGTTTTTAATCTCAAAAACGTTTTAAATTGTAACTCAAATTTTAAATAAGTCAATATACAATCATTCTGGTTATTTATTTTTCCAGAGTTTTTAAGACTTAATTCTTCTTTCATTTTTTAGAGTAAGGCTTTTTATTTAATTAAAACAGTTATATCATTTTTTCCTACCCTTACCCTTCCTCCAATCCCTGCCATTTCCTCCCTCCCCCTCTCCCTCCAAAGTTCATGGTCTCTTCTTCTTTAACTGTTGTTGCTACATATAAGTATAAATGAATAAATATACAACCCACTGAGTCATTTCAGTGTTCTTTGTGTGTATGTTTTAGGGCTGACAATTGGCATCATATAGCCAACCCTCATCCCTGCAGAAGACTAATTCTCCTGCCTCAAGAGTTGATAATGACTTAAAGCTCTTTGCGTAGGGGCAGAGCCATGAGACTTCCCCATCTGTTTAGGATGCTGTTTGCTGTTGGGATTGTTCAGATTTTGTTAAAGCAGCTATATTGTAGAGGTTTCATGCACGTAACTTCCCTGTCATAGCTAGAAGGTACAATCTCAAAGCAGACTTACTTCCTGATTCTCTGACTCTTACAATCCTTTATCCAACCCCTTTTCTACAATGTTCCCTGAGCCTTAGGTGCAGAACTTGTGTTGTATATGTTACCACTGGGGATGGGATGGGCACCCGCAGTCAGTTCTCCTCTGCATTCTGACTAGTAGCTGTTGGAATTATGGTGTTTCTCCCTGCTGTTATTTTATCTCCACACAAGTACAGGACCTCAAGCCTCCTCAGCCATATGTACTTGATGTACTAATTGGGACTTTTCTCCTCCTCAATTAGTTCAGCCATAGTGCCCACCAGATCACTGAGAAGAAGTCAGCTGTAGCTAAAAACCTAATAATCCTCGATTGGAGTGAGTCAGACTAGAACATAGCCAGCACCAGGCAAAGGTTCCCTCAAGACTTCTTAGACTTTGTGCCCTGGGAACAAGGCAGAACTCAGAACCATGTTACACAGGTGACTATTCTCAGTACTGCTACTCACACGAAACCACACATGATGCACTGTGCCCCCAGTCTTGAAGGCAAAGTTCCCAGTCCTACAGTTCTCCAATGTTGTCTCCTCAATTCATCTTTGTGTCACAATGTCTGTTCTTCACAGCAACACATTTCCTTTCCTGTCCAGGTAATGTTATCTTGAGTTTAATTCTAAATATTATGTTGCCTCTTTAAAAGTAATTTTACTATGTGTGGAGGTGTCCTCAAGATAATGTTATTCTAATATATTCTAATGACCTTCGCATATATTAAAGACATCATTCTAAATGGATTTTCCATGGCTTGCTCTTTTCACTCAATATTATGATCTTAATATTAACATGAGTTAATATGTATTCTTAGCCAGTTTGTGTCAGAGCCCCTTTACCCAGTCACATCTGGTTCACAAGACATCCAGCTGCTGAGTCAAGGCACTGGAGTATGGTGAGGGGCTTCTAACCGTAGGACTAGGCAGGGTGCTCTGAGCCCTAGAGGAGTTCAAGTGCAGGCAGTAGGTTCTTTATTCAAGATGGCTCCTGGCTATGGCACCAGTGGTGCTGGCTGGAAAATCTAAATTCTGGTTCAAAACCTAGGTTCCAGGTAGATTTGGGGTTAGTTATATAGGCTGTCAGGCTGGAAGAATTACAGAAGCTTTCCATCACCTTGACTGCCAGTACCCAGGCAGACGTGGTTTCCTCTTCTCCATTCTAACTCTTTCCTTGGTGCAGGGATAGTGCATTTCCCTCAGTATGCTGTTGTCTGAGGTCTCTGGTCTTACAAGGTTTCAACGTTTCTTCTGTTGCTTTCAAGAATCCTCTGTGATCGCTCTCCTTAGTAGCTAGCTGGACCACTGTGGTTCCGTGTCTGTGCAGGGCCAGACGAGTGCTGGTTATCTCTGCTCAGCACCTTATTGTAGTTTTCTTTTCATGGTAGGTAGCACAAGAGAGGTGTTCACATTGGTCTTAGTAATGTGTGCCCTGGCTCTGATTTTTTCCAATTATCTGGGTAGACACTTTTCCATTTTGAATCTGCGGCTACTGAGACAACTAGAAATTTAGATTTTTTTTTTTTTTTACACATTGAAAAGAAAAATCTTGCTTCTCACTTCAGGGGTTTCTTTGCTGTTTGTATATTTCTTTCTGTATAAGAATTGTTTTTAGTACTGAATTATTATTTTATTGGTGCATTTTTATGGAAATCCTTTATGAGATTTTTTTTTTAATTTAATGTTTCCTTTGCCCTAATAGTAAACCAGAGCTAGAGATACACAGATGAACTAAATCCTGGCCCTTCTCCTTAAAGATGAGCCTGTTGCTGGGGGAGAAGAAGGTGGTTCTGACTGGCAATTATACTGTAGAATCAGAGAGAGAGAGAGAGAGAGAGAGAGAGAGAGAGAGAGAGAGAGAGAGAGAGAGAGAGAGAGAGAGAGAATGATGTGTATCATAGAATCATGATCACCCGTACCTTACATGGGTTTCTCTCCAGAGAGGAGAAGGTAGAGTTTATAGCTTCAGTGTGAGGTGGCATAGTCACATATTTCTTGTTGAGGGGCCAGCAAAGGAAAAACCACAGAGGCAGGTTAATGACCATGTCACCAGCATGTGTTTCTTAGTTCCAAGCCACAGAAGCAGCACTTGTCTAATTAAACTGCATTGACTTTTATCAAAAGAATAATGAGGGTTTGCATAATTTTCAGGAAGACAGGAGCATCAACACCTGATAAGAACAGGCTCGCAACAAGGCTGCCACCTGGGCTCTGAAGAGCACTACCACTGCCCTGGCCCCATGTGCAGAAACGCAGAGCCTGAGACTTGATTCTGCAACCACGCCTGAACCTTAACCTTGGAGGTTTCTTTCCCAAAGTCAATGACAGCCCAGGGTGTGCACAGTTGCACATCTTCAGGTTGTTTGCTTCTAATCACAGTCTTGCCTGGAAAGGCCTCCGGAGCTTAGGTTGACTTCTACTAAGTTGACACTGATTCAATAATGTGGGTTCATACCATGTATCAAACACCATGCCAAACTCCAGGGAGAATCTGAAAAATACAAGCTCTGCCTTCTAAGGTTTGTGTTTGTGTGCGTATACATGTGCATGTGGAGATGTGTGGAGGTCAACCTCAGGCGTCATCTACCTTTTTTTGAGGCATTGTCTCTTATCTGTCCTGGAACTCACTGTTTATGCCAGGCTGCCTGGCCAGAGAGCCCCAAGATTCTACCTATCTGTACCTCTCTAATTCTATGATTAAGACTGTGTACCATCTTACCTGGTTTTTAACACAGTAGGAACAAATTAACAGCAAACACTTACCAAAGTTTGTTATTTTAGAAGGGACTGTAGAGAGGAAGGGAGAGAAAAACGAAGGCAAGGATGGAAAGAGAGAGAGGAAAAGGAGAAGGAAAGGGAGGGAGGGAGGGAGGGAGGGAGGGAGGGAGGGAGGGAGGGGGGGGAGGTGGGAGAGGAGAGAGAGAGAGGAAGGGAGGAAAGGAAGAATAGAGAGAGGGAGGGAGAGAGAGAGAGAGAGAGAGAGAGAGAGAGAGAGAGAGAGAGAGAGAAAGGGAGGAAAGTAGAGAGAGAGAGAGAGAGAGAGAGAGAGAGAGAGAGAGAGAGAGAATGATGTGTATGGTAACTATTCACATGATATAGACCAGGCAGTAGAGAGCCCAGACTGAAAACCTGAGCACAGTAGGTATGACCTTTAAGGATTCTGCACTACTGGCCTACTGGCCTAGTGTCTACCTCCCACAGGCTCCAGAACCACAAGCTTGGGACCAAGCCAACAAAAAATGAGGCTGTGACAGTATGCCAATGTCAAATCCTAAGCAGGAGTTAAGTCAATGAACCTCTAGGAGAAACCTTGGGAAACTGAGGCAGCATCGAGTGCAGAGGCTTCTTACAGGAAAAGCAAAGACTTTGTATAATTTCAGTGCCACCAGAGCAGAGCTGCCAAAAGTCAGAAGGATAAGTGACGTGGACAGTGTAGATAAAGGGGAAGATGTAATATAGTAGATGCAGATCACTGAACGGGCCTTGGGCATGTGGACATGGAGGGTGTGGAGACTGGAGGTCAGTCTTGGGTGTTGCCCACTTCTTTTTTGAAATGGAAAAACTGTCCATTGCAGGGGAAGTCAGTTATGACATAACTTAATAGTATCATTCAAAAGCACCCAGGCATATCAGCCCTTTGACATTGCAACACAACTGTTCATCAAAAATTCATGCTTGAAAACCATGTAACACACACATGTGTGTATACATACATCTATAAGATATATGCATATGCCTTACAATTCTTAATTCAAAATAAATCTTTAAAAAATTACAAAGCAAAATGCTTTGAGTAAGTTTACTGCTTTGCACTGGGCTGTACTCACGGCAATCCTTGGTTGCGTGTGGCTGCTAAAGATCTTACAAGAGAATAATCAAGTGTGTTGACTGAGCTGAGTTCACAGCTCGAAGCATGGCTGGAGAATCCCTCCAGTTTGGGAAGAATTCACTTCTGTGTCTGTAGGAATGAAGGCCCTGATTTCTTGCTAGTTTTTGACAAAGCTGCCCTTAGATCCTAGAGGCCACTCCACCCCTACTTCCTTGTCCTATGTGCTTTTCCACATGGACAATGACTTCACTGAACCAGAAAGGAGAACATTTAGACTGGGCCCAGGAGCATGATGGCATCTTAGATAACAAGGGAACCACAGCAATAGCCTTCTAGCCTCCTGGTAAGGCTCTATGTGATAGAAGCAAGTCACATACCCTGCCATTCTCAAGGAGGGAACGCTATGCTAGAGGACACAGACCATCCAATGGATCATTGCAGATCACTGTAGGTGCTGCCACCCCAGATCATAAGAAACGTTAAGCATCTAAAATAGAGCCGTTGACACTGTTGGGGTAAGGACAGAGAGAAGTATAATATGGTTCTCTTCTTTACCACCTAATTGCCTGGTAAGTAGAACAGGCTTTTCACTCAAATGAAAACTACTTAATGGAATGAATAATGAGTCTTCTCAAATTAAGTGGTAAATGGTATTACGTTCACCATCATATATTAATGAAAATAATCTTGATTATAGTGAAACAAACTAAATAAACCTCAGCCACATAGCCTTACTCTTAAGAGTTCTTATGAAGCTTGACTGCCACTATTTGATCCCCATGCCATTTTGCTGAGCTAAAAAGGAGTCTGACTATTTCTGCATCTCTGTGACTACAATGGACTCTGTGCTTCGCTGAGAGACTGAGCACAGAAAGAGTGCACTTGGCAAAATGTCAAAGCAAATAAACAAAAACAGTCTCATGCAGGTGGTGAAGGCCTGCAATCCAAGTACTTGTCATGCAGAAGACAGAGGATCGCCATGAGTTCAACACCAGGCTAAGCCGTGTAGAGTTCGAGGCCAGCTTGAACCTCACAGTGAGCCACTCTCTCTACCACCCGAAGTTATTAATAGTCAATAGTCACTGAGGAACATTTAGCAATTATCTGGACTTCATTCATTTATGGTTACCTTAGCATTTACCGCCCTCTTATAAAAGAAGCATCTTCTTCTCACTTTACAGTTTAGAGATAATGTTTCTGTTTGTTTGTTTCAAGTTGTACAAGAGTAGAGGGAAAAGTGGAGTCATAGCAAACTCTGTGAAACCAAACAAATTGATGAAACCTGCACGCACCGAAAGCTCTTATGATCAGATCTGTTTGGGTTCATGCCAGGCACTCCAGGTCTACGGGGTCCAATGGAAGTATTAGAGAGTGAACACATTAAGAAAAACTTGTTTTAAAAGCCTGAAGGTGCACTGAAGGACTGCACTCCTTCCCAAGCCTTTCCTCTCCAGTGGATTGTCAGTGGAGGGCCACGACTGTGACTCAGTGGGGACATTTGTCACAAAAGTTTCCTGGTGACTTTATGCACCCACTAATGCTTGCCGTACTAGTGTGAGCGAGTCTAGCTACACACCTAGGTCATGCCAGTTCTGCCAGGTAAGTTATCCTCCCCGGACTCCCAATGGAAGCAGCAGGAAAGCCAAGCTGAAGCACAGTGTTGGCATACATGGAAGATAGATCTTTAGAAGAAGCTGGCTTAAAGGGCTCAGATGAAGTCACTAGGGTTTCTTAGTGGCAATAAGGCAAGAGCAAGATGGCTTGTATCTTCAGTCATCAAAATAAGCAACAATGATGATTCCCACAGAGATCAAACATTTACCTTTGCTGTTTGATTGACTTGGAAGGGCCCATATGTCTTCCCTAAATCACTCACTGTGATTCTCTGGTCGGCTAGGAGCAATTAGGGCTCATCTTGTATATATGCATCAACTCTACCCAAAAAAATGTGGCTTCCCAAGGGAAGACTGAGAGCAATCTTGACTAGAATAATGAGATGTTAGGTGGCAAACAGGAAAAAGTAATCCTCACTATCTAAATGTGGCTTTTGTATATGATTGCCAGTGACAAAGACATACAATATTTTTGGTTGTGTACCTTATACCTCGCTTTCTCCCTCTGCTTTTGCTCCAGTGCACTCACCCAATTTGGCTGAAAACTCTAGAATTCTATGCAGGCAAAAAACTCTGATCAATAAGGGAAGAAGCCAATGTCATACCTTTCAGGGGAAAGAAGAGCCTCCTGGTGTTATCGGTCCACTGGGCACCACCAATTAATTTATGCATTAGAGGTTTTGCATTCCCCTTAAAAGACAGAGATCTATGGGACATAAGGGGGCCTGTAAGGAATCCCCTATGCATTTAGTCTGAGATATATGCGGAAGGTAAAGAAAATGAGTTAGCAATTTCAATGGACACAAGAAGAAACCCTGCTGGATTAGAAAACTTCCTAGAGTTTCTAGGGATGTTCCAGTCAGTCTCCCAGTGTCTCACCAGCAATACTGATAGAGTAATTAGAAAGCTGCTCCTTCAGGCACTTGCTACATGCTATTTTTCTTCTCTCATGTTTGGCTTAAATTCCGTCTCATTCCATGACCCCCATCTCTTCCCACTTCTTTCACACATGCCTGCATAAATGCCCCAAATCTGATATTAACCTAAAACTTCCTTGATTCTTTAAAGTGAGTTATTCATTAACAGAACCTAAATTACTGGTTGGTAGCAAACCCAATTCTTTCACACTACAAATTGGCCTCGGAGAAACTGCTGTAAGTCTACAGAGGAAGTCAGGGAAACGGTGCAAACTGTTAGATCTAAAACAGAAGTTTGGAAAAGGGAGAAAAGTTACTCATTCGCCCGATACCACACGGTGAGTCCAGGGAGGGACTCTAGCTCAGCGCGGCTTGACAAGCGCACAGGGACGTGCCAGCAGCCACCGCCAGGATAGGCAGGCGCTGCAGGGCTGCCTCTGAGCGTGGTCCTGGGTCTCAGCTGAAGTGTTCCGGAAAGGATCAAGCCTTTGCCTTCTGTTGCCTGCACCTGCCAGCGTCCCGAGCTAGGAGGTATGTCGGACTTCTTTCCTGTCCCTTTGTTCGACAGAAACAAAAGCTAATGAAAGCCAAGGCCAGAAACTGCAGGGAGGCAAGCTGAGCAGAGAAACTTCCAAGTGACTGATTATGCAGATAAAGTGCGCTTAGGAGCTGTGTGTGTGTGTGTGTGTGTGTGTGTGTGTGTGTGTGTGTGTGTGTGTAAAACATTTCAGTTTTTAGGTTAAGAATATCTAATTCTCTGAGGGTGGTTAAAACATGTCCCCAGGCTCCAAGAACCAGAAGCTGTGCTGGACTCTTATTGTGTGCATATTGTTTTACTCCATAACTGTGGTCTTCTTTCCACACATTCATTTACCTTGAGAAGCCTTTTGCAGAGAGCAGAGGAACAGTCCCTGCCATTGTTTCTGCAGAAAGCTAAGAAGCCAGCCCCATTCCAGTCAGAAGCCAGACACACTCACGGGAACAGTTCCTGACTACTTCTGTGTGCATCTTACAGATCAGGATCTAATATAGCTACTTCTTTGGTCTTTCAAATGCACTCTCAAATTGATTTAATGATCAATTGGGTTCAATGGCATCCATTTTTTTTTAATTTTCAACTTTGTAAACTTAGGAAATGGTTTGAATTCCTCATACGGCAGAGTAATATTGGAAATTTAAATGACATAGTTATACACTCAACACTGGGTATCCTCATCGTTTGAGAACTTGGGCCTGTTTCCTGTAAAAACAAGCCAAATAGAATTTGAATGGGGATTTTAAAAACCAAGATATATGTTGTTCTACAGGAAAATATGACCTGCCAAGTCAAAAGTTCCAGATGAAAATGGACATACTTATGAAATCATCCTGAAAGGCCATGGAATTCTGTGCTTTAGAAAGTTTGTTAGATTTGATAAGTTGCCTCTCATTATCCGTGAAGGACAACATTTCTCCATTTGTGTTCAAAACTTGCAATTTGTATTTAAAATTACATGCTTTGAGCTTTTGATAAATAAATGGCAAAATTGCTATTTTATATGTTCTTGCAATATGCCTGCTACAAATTTGAACTATATGAATTCTGACAAAACCCCTCAGGTATGAGTATCTTAGAATTGTTTGGAATAATCTAGCATTGGAAGTTTTGGGTACAAGTGAAATGTAGCAAGCACACCGCCAAAGAGGGAAAGAGAGCTACCCAGGAACAATAGTCATCTGTGGGAAGGGCTGAAATACATTCTGGTGATTCCCATGGGAACGCCTGTGGTCTTTTCACACTGTGTGAAAAAAAGATGTTTCTTCAATAGAATCTTTAATCCTTTCTTTCAAGAGAAAAAAATCTATCTAGGAAATTTATTCAACATTTCATAGCATCCAAATGGACCTAGGTCAGTCAATAGGCATTTTCAACTCAGGTAAATGAAATGAACATGTTTTGATGCAGTCATGTTGCACAAAGTATAAACCTTGCTATTCTAGAATTTTCTGAAGTAGGGAATCAGTCAGACCTATTCTAACCTGAGTTGTAAGGTGGAGGCTTGAACACCTCAGAACAAATTGGCTTCCTGGGCTAATTATCAAAATCTTCCCCTAAAGCTCTGTCTGTGTTCTGAGGGCACTATCCCAACCTTAGAGGGACAGAGTCCTGTGTTTACTTACATACAGCAACATCTACAGACCCATGGTGGAGTAAATTATTAATGTATTTATAAGTGAACAATGAGTATAGGTCACATGGAAAAGTTCTGGTTCCCTGGAAGGGCTTTCCCTTCTGTCTGGTAAACAGCAGAGTAAATATTATACTAATATGGAAAACACAGGTATTTGGCTTACCCAGCCATGAAAGGTCTAAGATACATTGCACCCTAGTCTGCTTCTGATCTGTAAACAAAACCAGTTATCATTAGGCCATGGTGGAGGTAAGAAGGACTACAGTAAACGTTTTCAAGAAATAGGAGTTGCCCCCAAATCTACAAGAACATAGTTAAGTTAGTGAAATGGGTATGATACAAATGAAGTTTACCCAGACTTAAGATTAATGAAAAGTACAACAAAAATATAGAAATGACACCAACAGAAAATAAAACAAGCACACAAACAAACAAGCAACCCTAAGTGTCTTTATACAAAGAACTGGATTTAGTCAACCGTACCATGGAATTTCGACTTTTAAAAGCTATGATTTAATGATATGCTAACAGGAAATTTTCTTTAAGAATAAAAATGCTGAGGGTCTGGGAAGGAGGGGAGTTTTAATCCACCTACTCAGGAGCTAAGGTAGGAGGATTATAAGTTCAAGACCAGCCTGGCTACAGAGTGAGCTCAAAGCCAAGCTGGACAATTGAGTGAGACACTGTCCCCAAATAAAAAGTAAAATGAAGACTGAGGCTAGCCGAATGGTAGAGTGCTAGCCTAGGCTACAGGAGGCCTTAGTTCATCTCCAGGACAGAGAAACAGGAGAACGCTCCAAAGGACACAATTGATGCCACTCATGCTTTATACAGCCTGGGAGAGGCGCATTTACCACCCAAGGTTCCACCACAGCATGACGGAGCTGAGACTGGAGAGCAGGTGTCTTTGGGTGATCTTACTGCTTGATCCTCTGGCTGGTGTCTATGGAATGTCAAATCCCAAATACTCTGTGCTTGAAACACTTAAGAACATAGAACAAAATTCAAGGATTTCAAAACCAGCAACCAGAAGACTAAAGTCTGAAGAACTCTCTTCTAGTCCATCAAAGTGGGAGACTTCAGTGGTCATCTTGTAAGCTGGAAAATGACTAAGAAAAACATATACTTTGGGGGCAATGGCTGGCAGGTCCACTTTGTCATGGAACTCTTTGGGTAGACAGTTCTGCCTGTGAGGACAGGAGAAATAGGACTGATTGCCAAGTGCCTGGGAAAATTTGTGGCATTATTCTCTCAGAGCGTCGTCTGTAGCTCCTGACCTACCTTTGTGGGGAGCACTCCTAGGAGACATTGTCTATATTTTGTTATCCTGAAAGTGGATTTACCTGCAGGAGAAGTCCCTTCATAATTCTGGCTAAAGGAGGGTCTGATGGCCAAGAGACATACTATAGGAATAAAATTATTCTTTAAAAAAACATATTCTTACAATTTTAAATAATTCCGAGGCTGGGTCAAGTGCACACACACACACACACACACACACACATTTAGTCCCAGGACCCACGAGGCAGACAGAGGCAGACAAATCTGTGAGTTTAAAGCCAAGCTTGTCTACCTACATAAGGTAGGCCAACCAAGGCTACATAGTGAGACCCCATTTAAAAGATGAGCGGGGCTTAGATTGCCCCACACACACACTTTTGAGTGCCAATAGATTAAACAAGTTAAACATTCTTCTGATTCTGCAACTTTACTTAAAAATACAGTCCATAGTATTTGATCAGTATTTGTAGATCAGCAGTTCTCAACTTTAAGAGGTCCCGACCTCTTGAAGGTCAAGTGACCCTTTCAACCAAAACCGCATATCAGATATTTATAGTACAATTCATAACAGCAGGAATATTACAGTTAGGGAGTAGCAACAGTTTTATGGTCGGGGTCATCACAACATGAGGAACTGTATTATATTAATGGGTCTCGTCATTAGGAAGGCTGAGAGCCACTGATGTAGACTGTCTGGAAGAACTTCCCAAATTCCACCAAAAAGAGTGCAAAGTTGGTTTCGAGGAGCCAGTTTGTTCCCTTCACAAACCCTTGGTCCCGGTATCCTCAAACCTGCACTGACCTTAGTCTAGAGGCAGGGAGAGAGGGTCATTTCTTCCAAGCTGTGACACTATCTACCCAAGGCTCTGTGTTTTTGAACTCTGGCGTTTCACTAAGTTTCCTGCTCCCTCTGGGGCCGGGTCATCCCATCACCCAACCTGGCCAACCAACCAGACCGGCTTCCTGCGTGGCTTCCCCACCCCCACCCAATCTCGGAAGGGAAAGTGTAGATTTCCACGAACACAGGGCGTTCTGTGTTCTCAGTCTGCAGCAGCTCTGGCTTTCTGGAGCTGCCTTTGTGCTTGGAGGTAGCTCTGCCCCCGAGCTGGAGCAGCCAGTCACCTGACCCGCCCAGGGAGCAGCCGGTGGCTTCCGCTGCATTCCTGGAATTCTTCCACTCAGCCCTGGCCGTGGAGAGCCGCGGGGTCACTGAGCTGCACCGGGGCCGGCAGCCGCCTCCAGCCTGGGCTTGAAGTTTTCAGACAGTGGCAGCAAGTGAGCCTTGGAGAAGTAGTTCGCAGGTACAATGAGTTTGTGGGGACAGCCCTGCAATGTGCGGCTGCACTCAGAATCAGAATTAGAATTAGTGGCTCCTGTTTTTTTGTTTGTTTGTTTTGTTTTGTTTTTTAGGAAAGTTGTTTTGTCAACTAGTAATTCCTTAAAAACAAACAAACAAATTTAAAACTAAGAGAGAGTAGGCCTCGAGTTAAGGTCACATACACACGAGGGGAGCAAATTATGAGAGAAATGAAAAAAAAACGCAGAGTAAAAAGACAATTTCTAAAACAGATTTCTTGATTTTGTGTACTGTACGTCAGGTATGGCATTAATGAATGGGTCCTGGTCTTTATCTGCCTGCAAGGTTAATGGGCATACTGAACAATTTCTAACCAAGAGCTTAGTGCACACATAGGACTTGAATAGGCAAATGTATGTGCATGTATGCTTCCATGTATGCACCTATGTGCCTACCAGTCGTGCGCTTATGTGCATATATCTGCTCCACACTACTCCAATATCTGGAAAGGAATGTAGTTAAAATTAGGTAAATTTGGCCAGGCTCCGTCATATCTTCAGTTTCAGTTGCAAAATAAACAAGCAGGAGAAACCAGACATCTAAGCAAAACATTGACCAGAAAACAAATAACTTGCTTTGCCAATCCTAATTCAGAAGAGTGTCTGTGTCTATGAAAGGTCCTGAGTGGCTTTGTACCGGGAGACCTACAGCTCTCTGTCCTCTAACTCTGCAACTGCTCTTTCGCATTGGGTTTTCCTTGAATGCCTTGTAATACTCAAGTGACTCAAAACTTTGGAAGCCTTCGGAATAATGCTGGAATGTGGCAAATAGCAGTTCTTGGTTGTGTAAGGGAAAGGTAGGGGCTGTATTCACTTCTTGCCTATCATAAAGGATCATATCTGACACCCTTTATTAAAAGACAGGCAAAAAAGAGAGGTATTTGATCACAGTTCTGAGTGATATAAGAGCTTTCAGACTGGGGACCCATAAACTCAGAGCAATCGGTTCATTTTTTTTTAAGCTTAGATTTATCGATACACAAACAGCCATATAGAAATCTGACTGGACTAAAAGGGTCTAGTGTGATGCTAACAGACTGAATGCGGAAAGCCCTGAAGGCCTCTCTCCTCAGGTCTTTCTTTGACTCTCTGTGTAGAATTCCAGAGTGTAAGTCTTACTGTCAGGAAAGCTGTGTGAGAGGATTTCATAGCTAGCTCCAACACAGTAAAGCAAGAGAACCACAGGATGGTGTTCCCTGGATTTGTGATTTGCTAGGGGGCATGGGGCTCTAGTTTCAGTGACCTACCTTAGAGAAGAGAGATTCTAGTTTCTGTGGCTTGCCTTTTGCAGGGAGTCGAGGAAAACAGGAAGCAGAGACAAGAGGACACAAGGTCATGGTGAAACTTTACTCCAAGGCAGGTTCTAGCGCCTTCACTTTGGAGTATTAGTTTCTTAACCCCATAGTTTCATTTAACAAGAGGATCTTAGCCTGGTAGAATAGCCCTGCATTAGTTCCATCTTGCAGATAAGCTGAGGAAAAGTATATCAATTATCCTACAACTGTGGAGTGAACAAACCAAGCCTAGATTACCATCTTCACCTTAAAAAGCATTCCTTACTCTGAGTTTAGCACATTCAAATTGAGTGAAATCTGTAAATATCTTGGCTTCCAAAGAGATGTTGCTTAAATGGCTCTGCAGGGACTTTTGTGTCATCCTCTGCTAATGGTGGCCTGACTCTGATGCTCTTGTGCTCGCTCATTCTTTGCTGTCACACCCAGGAGACTTTTCTCTGTATCATCTCCACGCTGCAGATTGTTTAGCTCAGTCACCATCCTAAGATAGCCCACTTTTGGCTTACGGTTTCAGGGGATACAGTTAATCACGGTTGAGAAAGTCTAGCAGCAGGAGACGGAGGCAGCTGGTCACATTGCATCCAAAGTCAGGAAGCAGACAGCACTGAATGCTTATGCTCAACTTGCTTTCTCCACTTTATTCAGTCTGGAACCCCAGCTCAAGGAACAGGGCCACGCAGATTTAAAGTGGCTCACCTCTCTCCAGTTGACCTACTCTGGATAATTCCTCAAAGACATGTCCAGAGATTACTTTCCATGGTGAGTTTAAGTTCCATCAAGTTGTAATCAGCACTAAATCACAATGGCCAAAGAAATGTTTTCACATAAAGAAAATACAAGAACAGGAGACCAAGCTGGAAGCAAGCCTTGACACTCCACAGCTGGCACCATGTAGAACAGGGAGGAGCTCGGGAGCATTTGTTGAGAGCGGAGCTCCTCCCCTTAGTATGCATTTCTGCCGCTTTCCACTTCTGGTGTGCTGGGAGCAGCTGAATCTCTCCCTAAAGGGCAGACATGGTCCAATGACCAGGGGAAAACTCATTTCTATCCCATCTATGTTTCTGGTTATTACTTTGTCGAAATTATTTCTTGACATGTCTGCAACTGGAGAAAGGATGTGTTAAAAGAAAACCTTGGGTGAAGAACTAACCCAACATCTTTTTAAGAAATTACAATTCAAGTTTCCAGGGTGCAAACTATTTTGGGGTACTCTCTCTCCGCCCCTCCTGCCTCTCCCTCAGAGTTTGCCCACAGCTCCTTTTAAATTCCAGAATTCTACTTTCTTCTGATTCTCCTGCCCTCCGGCTCTTCTCGACTTCAGGGTATAAATGGACAAGGATACAGGAATGCAGAAGAAACAGTTGTGTCCATCCTATCTCACTTTTTCTACACCTTCATTCTTAAATGCTAATATTATTCTAGGGCAGTGGCTCTCGACCTTCTTAAAGCTACAGCTCTAACACAGCTCCTCATACTGTGGTGACCCCCAACCACAAAACTGGTTTGTTTCTTCTTTATAACTGTAATTGTGCTGCTGTTATGAATTGTAATTTAAATATCCAATATGCAGGATAGCTGATATTGGCCCCCATGAAAAGATTATTCACACCCATGGGTCAGTGACCCACAGGTTGAGAACCACTGCTATGGGAAATTTGTTCCGAGGAGTGGCTGCACATTTTCCTTGGCATCAATAACACAGAGTACTTTTCAAAAAAAAAAAAAAATGGACCATAGCACTAGAGTCTCTGAATCCAAATCATATCTGCATGGGATGACTAGTTATTTAATTGCCTCACAAACCTTATCTGCAAAAATGGGAATGGCATATCCTTTTACAATTGTTATAAAAATCAAACGAGTTAACATTTGCAAAATTCCTATCTATGCCTACATGGCACATAACACAAAAATAAAGACACACAGGACCTTATGTTTCTTTTTAAATATTTTTCTGCCTTTTGTTAAAAATAGATTATTTTCTCACATAGTATATTCTGATTATGGTTTCTCCTCCCTCTACACCTCCCAGTTCCTCCCACCTCCCAGCCCATGCTCATCCACTGCCTTCTGTATCTCACTAGGAAAGAACGGGCTTCTAAGGGATAATGATAAAACATAACAAAATAAGATAAAACAAAATCTATTACATCAAAGCTGGAAAAGACAAAAAAGAGCCCAAGGGAAGGCACAAGAATCAGAGAGACACTCATTTGCACTCTTAGGAATCCATAAACACACAACACAGGAAGGTGTATGTACGTAGAGGACCTGGTGCAGAGCCATGCAGGCCTGTGCATGCTGTCTCAGCCTCCGTGAGCTCTTATGAGCTTTGCTCATGTTGACTTAGAGGCCTTGTTTTCTTGGTGTCTTCAATCCTCTCTGGCCCTTACATGGTTTGCCTCCTCTTCTGCAGTTTCATGGGCCCTGAGGGGAAGGATTTGATAGCCAATCCATTTTAGGAGTTAGTGTTTCAAGGTGTGTGTGTGTGTGTGTGTGAGAGAGAGAGAGAGAGAGAGAGAGAGAGAGAGAGAGAGAGAGAGATCTGTATTTGTTCCCATCGAAGCTTCTTTAATGATGACTAAACAAGGCACAGATCTATGAAGACAGACAGACAGACAGACAGACAGATAAGGTTTCACTCTGTAGCTATAGTTATCCTGGAACTCAACTCACTCTGCAGACCAGGCTGGCCTTGAACTCAAGAGATCTGCCTATCTGTGCCTCCTGAATGCTGGGATTAAAGACATGTGCCATAATACCTGGCTCTATTTTTTTTTAAAGACCAGGATTACTTGGCTCTAACCCTACATGCCTGGGCTATGTAATATCAGGTTCTAGGTTACCCAAGCAGTGTTGGAATGTGTTCCACCTCTATGAGTGGGCCTCAAGTCAAACTTTACTTGGTTACTCCAAACTTTGTACTGCCATTAATCTAGCACAGTGGTTCTCAGCCTTCCTGATGCTGCAACCCTTTAAAACAGTTCCTCATCTTCTGGTGATCCCCAACCATACCATTATTTTTATTGCTACTTCATAACTATAATTTTGCTACTGTCGTGAACGATAATGTAAATATCTGTGTTTCCCAGTGGTCATGACCTACAGGTTGAGAGTCATTGTAGGGATGACACCATTGTAAATCAAAGGGTTTGTGTTTGGCTTAGTGTTTGTATATCTTTTTTGGTAGCATGTGAAACTCCATCACTGCAGAGCCCATGAACTCTTTTTAAAAGAAGGCAAAAAAGAGTGTAAGATCCAGAGGGGATTGAAGACACTAAGAACACAAGGCCCTCCAAATCAACATGAACAAAGCTCATATGAACTCACAGAGATTAAAGTGGCATCGTGTATCTCTTTTGATAGCATCTACCAAAGATGCTAGAATATAGAGGGAAACGCTCTATGTAGGCACCAGTTCAATTTCTCAATTTAATGAGTTGTGTAGATATTGTCTTTAGCAATGAGACCTTGCTGCCAGTTTGTGAAGAGCAATCTATTGTCTTCGCAACAGCCTGGGTTGCTTGGAGATTCCCATGAGACCACTTTGGCAAACAACATGATTAGCTGTAACCCAATCTTAGTACTAGAAACCTTGTTTTGGTAACAAGAGACAGTCAGGTGGAATTCTGTCTCCCCTATTATTTGGCGATATCATTTAGATTGCTTTCATATATGTATATATTTTAGAAGGTTCCTACTGTATTAGGTTTTCATACTACCTTCCAAATACCCCTTAGTTTTAACTCTCTCACCATATTTCCTCCTGCTATTCTTCTCCTCCCTCCTCCCCACTTAATCCTCCCATTTCAGCTCCTCATCCATCCACAATTATCTAATCTATTTACCGTTCCTAATAAGACCTATCTGTGCCCTCCAGTCCCTTACTTAGTACCTAACCTCTGTAGGATTCTAGTGTTGTTATCATTGATTTAACAGCTAATGTTTACATATAAGTGAATATATACCATCTTTCTGGTTCTGGGCTACATCACTCAGAATTATTCTAGTTCCATCTATTTGCCTGAAAATATAACAGCTCTGTTGTGTAAATATACCAAATTTTCTTTATCCATCCTTCTGTTGAGAGACATGTAGGTGTTTTCCAATTTCTGGCCACTATGAATAAAGCAGCAATAAAACGTCATTGAGCAAGTGTGGTAAAATGAAGCACCCTTTGGGTCTATACCCAAGAGAAGTATAGCTGGATCTTCAGTAGATCAATTTCCATCTTCCTGAAATGCCACTATATGGATTTCCACAATGGCTGTACAAGTTTGTACTCCCACTAACAATGAGTGAGTGTTCCCCTTGCTCCCCACACTCCTTACAAATGACAGCTCAGTCTTGTCAGCATGAACTGTCAGGTGGAGTCTCAGAGTAGCTTTAATTTCAACTTCCCTGATAGCTAAGGATGTTGAACCTCAAGTTTTTTTTTTTTTTTTTTTTTTTTTTTTTTTTTTTTTTGGTTGTTTGAAGTTCCTTTACTGGTAATTTACTGATAAATTATCTTACCCCATCTTAATTGGATGACTTGTTTTCTTGTTACCTAGTTTCTTAAGTTCTTTATATACTTTGGATATTAGCCCTCTATCAGTCCACAAGGGTCAAAATCGTTGCCCATCTATAGGCTGCTGCTTTGTCCGAATGATACCCATTGTCATCACAAGCTTCTTCATTCCCTGAGGTCCCATCTGTTTACTGTCAATCTTAGTCCCTACATTAATGATGTTCAGAAAGTATTCTCCTTTGCCAATGAGTTCAAGGCTACTCCCTGCTTTCTCTTCTATCAGGACCAGTGAATCTGGTTTTATGTTGAGGTCTTTAATCTATTTAGAGATGAGTTTTATGCAGGGTGTTAAGTATGGATATATTTGGATTCTTCTGCATACATTCATCTAGTTTGACTAGTACCATTTGTTGAAAATGCTGCCTTATTTCCAGTGTCTGTTTCTCGCTCCTTTATCAGATATCAGGTGGCTACAGATGTGTGGATTCATGCATGGGTCTTCAATTCTATTCCATTTGGATCAATATATCAGTTTTCACCAATATCATGCTGTTCTTATATTTTTGTAGTACAACTTAAAATTGGGAATGGACACCTCCAGCAGTTCTTTTAGTATTCCAGCTTTTTATTTTTAGGTATCCTGTTGTGTCTTGTGTGTGTGTGTGTGTGTATGTATGTATGTGTGTGTGTGTTTGCATATGATGTTGAAAATTATTCTTCCAAGATCAGTAAACAATTACACTAGAATTTTGATGTAGATTACATTGACTCTGTAGATTGCCTTTGATAGGACAACTATATTTACTATATTAATCCTATGAATCCACGACCATGGATGATCTTTCCATATTCTCATATCTTCTTCAATTTCTGTCTTCAAAGACTTGAGTTTTTTTTTTTATAAAAAATCTTTCATTTGCCTGGTTAGAGTTACTCCAACACATCTTTTATTATTTGAGACTATTGTGAAAGATTTGTTTTCCTAATTTCTTTCTCAGTCCATTTGTCATTTGTAACTAGGAGGGCTACTGATTTTTGTGAATTAATTTCGTCTACAGCTGTTTTTCTGAAAGTGTTTGCCAGCTGTAGGAGTTCCCTGGTGGGATCTTTCAGGTCGCTTGTCTATGCTATCATATCAACAGCAAATAAACTTTGATGCTTTCCTTTCCAGTTTGTAACCCCTTGATCTCCTTCAGTTGTCTTATTGCTCTAGCTCAGACTTTAAGCACTATATTAAATAGGTATGAAGAAATCAGAAAAACATCTCTTGTTCCTGATTTTAGTGGAAATTGGGTTTTCTCTGTATTTAAGTTGATGTAGACTCTGGGCTTGCTGGAAGCTGTCTTTAATATGGTGAGGCATGTCCCTTGTATCCCTCCATGGACTCTCTCCAGGAATTCTTTCATAAAAGTGTTGGATTTTTGTCAAAGACTTTATTCTGCATCTATTAAGATGATCAGGTATTTTTTGTCTTTCAGTTTATGTGTATGAATTACATTTATCGATTTATGTATGTTGAAACATCCCTGCATCTTTTGGATGAAACCTACTTGATCATGGTGGATGATCTTTTTTAACATGTTCTTCTATTAAGTTTTCAAGTATTTTATTATTTTTCCATCTATGTTCATAAGGGGAACTGGTTTAGAATTATCTTTCTTTGCTGGATCTTTATGTGATTTGGACATCAAGTTAACTGTGGCCTCATAAAATGAATTGCACAATGTTCCTTCTAGTTTTATTTTGTGGAATGCATTAATGAACAATGACATTAGCTCTTCTTTGAAAGTCTGGTAGAATTCTGCACTAAAACCATCTGACTCTGTGTTTCTTTTCATTGGGAGACTTTTAATTATTGCTTTTATTTCACTAGAGTTTGTTTAAATTGCTTATCTGCTCTTGATTTAACTTTGGTAAGTGATGTGTATCAAAATTATCCATTATTTTCAGATTTTCTATTTTGGTGGAATACTGTTTATTAAAGTAAGTTTTCAGGATTTCCTCAGGATCTGTTGTTATGTCCCGCTTTTCCTTTCTGCTTTTGTTAATTTGGATCTTCTCTCTGACTTTTAGTTAATTTGGATAAAGGTTTGTCAATCTTATTGATTTTCTCAAAGAACCAATTCTTTGTTTCATTGACTCTTTGTATTGGTTTTTGTTGTTGTTTGTTTGTTTGTTTGCTGGCTTCCTTGCCTTTTTCTGTTTTATTGATTTCAGCCCTGAGTTTGATTAATTCTTACTCTCTTCTCCTCTTGGGTGGGATTTCTTTTCTTTTTATCTTTTGGGCTTTGACATGTGCTATTGAGTTGCTAATATCAGATCTCTAAGCAATGTTTGATGCATTGCTTAGAGTTAAGCTTAGCTCTAAGAGTTCTTGCCTCTTAGATTTGCCTTCATTATGCCCCATTAGTTTGGGCATGATGTGTACTCACTTTCATTCAATTGCAGAAAGTCTTTGATTTTTTAAATTTCTTTCTTGGCCTATTTTTCATTCATTAGAGATTTGCTCAGTTTCCATAAATTTATAAGCCATTCTGTTGTTTCTGTATTGTCAATATTTGGCTTAATATGTAGTGGTCAGATAGGATGCAGGGAGTTATTTCAATTTTCCTGTATCTAAAGAGACTTTGGGTCTAAGTAAATAATCAACTTAGAAGAGAATTCCATGAAGTTCTGAGACAAAGAACATATTTTTTTGTGTTTGGGAGAAAATGCCCTATAAATATCTGTTAGATCCATTTTGTTCATAATGTCTATTAGCTCCAGCATTTCTCTGTTTAGTTTGAGGCATAAAGACCTGTCTATTGGGAAGAGTGGGCTATTGAAGTCTCCCAATATCGGTATGTGAGGATGAATATGCAATTTAAACTATAGTAGTATTTCTTCTACAAACTTGGGTGACCTTCTGTTTGGAGTATAAATGTTTGTATTAGTCAGGGTGTTCTAGAGTAACAGACCTTACGAAAAGAATAGATATGGATATCTGTAGATAGATAGATAGATAGATAGATAGATAGATAGATAAGGATAGATAGGTAGGTAGGTAGGTAGATAGATAGATAGAGAGATAGATAGATAGATAGATAGAGAGATAGAGAGATAGAGAGATAGATAGAGAGATAGAGAGATAGATAGATGAGAGAGGGGGAGATGGAGGGAGAGAGAGAAAGGATATTTATTGGAATGATTTACAGGCTGTGGTACAGCTAATTCAGCAATGGCTGCTATGAAAAGAATTTAAGAATCCAGTAGTTTGCCTTACAGAAACTTTGTAGTTTTATGAGGTCCCATTTGTCAATTCTTGATCTTAGAGCATAAGCTATTGGTGTTCTGTTGAGGAAATTTCCCCCTGTGCCCATGTCCTCAAGGGTCTTCCTCAGTTTCTTTTCTATTAGTTTCAGTGTGTCTGGTTTTATGTGGAGGTTCTTGATCCACTTGGAGTTGAGCTTAGTACAAGGAGATAAGAATGGATCAATTTGCATTATTTTGCATGCTGACCTCCAGTTGAACCAGCACCATTTAAAGGACAAAACAGCAAACAACAAATTGGGAAAAGATCTTTGCCAACACTATATCCGACAGAGGGTTTATATCCAAGATATACAAATAACTCAAGAAGGTAGACTCCAGAGAGCCAAATATCCCCCTTAAAAATGGGGTACAGAGCTAAACAAAGAATTTTCACCTGAGGAATATCAAATGGCTGAGAAGCACTTAAAGAAATGTTCAACACCCTTAGTCATCAGGGAAATGCAAATCAAAACAACCCTGAGATTTCACCTCACACCAGTCAGAATGGCCAAGATCAAAAAGTCAGGAGAAAACAGGTGCTGGCTTGAATGTGGAGAAAGAGGAACATTCCTCCACTGCTGGTGGGGTTGCAAGTTGGTACTACCACTCTGAAAGTCAGTCTGGTGGTTGTCAGAAAACTGGGAATGATACTTCCAGAGGACCCCACTATACCACTCCTGGGCATATACCCAGAGGATACCCTAGCATTTAATAAGGATACATGTTCGACTATGTTCATAGCAGCCCTATTCAAAATAGCCAGAAGCTGGAAAGAACCTAGGTGTCCCTCAACAAAGGAATGGATACAGAAAATGTGGTATATATATATATATATATATATATATATATATATATATATATATATATATATATATATATATATATATATACAATGGAGTACTATTCAGCCATTAGAAACAATGAATTCATGAAATTCTTAGACAAATGGATGGAACTGGAGAACATCACCCTAAGTGAGGCAACCCAGTCTCAAAAGAACACTCATGGTATGCACTCACTGATTAATGGATATTAGCTTAGAAGCTTGGAATACCCAAGAAACAATGCACATATCAAATGATGCCCAAGAAGAAGGAGTGCCCCCCCCCCCCAGTCCTGGAAAAGCTCAGTGCAGCAGTGTCAGAGACACTTCCCAGGACAGGGAAGTAGGAAGGGGTGGATTGGAGAACAGGGGGAGGGAAAAGGGCTTATGGGACTTTCGGGGAGGGGAGATCCAGGAAAGGGAAAATCACTTGAAATGTAAATAAAGAATATATTGAATAAAAAAAATGCTTATAAAAAAAGAATCCAGTAGTTGTTCAGTCCATGAGGTTAGATATATTGTGTATGCTTGAATCCTGAAAATGTAGACTATTATGTCCATGAAGTGATGTACTTGCTAATAAGGTCAAGAGCAAGAAGGCTAAGAGTGAAGTTTTTTTCTTCATAGGCTTTTAGCAGAATATGTGGCCCAGATTACAGATGTATCTTTCCCCCTCAAAATATCTGAATTAAAGCTATTTCTCTCTCCTAAAAGCTGGAAAATCATTTCAAATGATTTAATTAAGCATAAATCTCTCATATGTGAGCCCAGTATTTTGAGGTTTTAGTTCATTCCAGATGTAGTCAAGCTCACAACTGAAATAGTTATCACAATGTTACTTGGTCTTCTTTTCTTGTGGCTGCTAATACTCTTTGTTGTTGTTGTTGCTGTTGTTATTGTTGCTGTTGTTCTGTATATTTAGTGTTTGGAATATTATGTGCCAAGGGCACTTTCTTTGCTGATCCATCTATTTGGTGTTCTCTATGTTTCTTGTGCTTTAATAAACATCTCCTTTAGTCTAGGAAAATTTTTTTCTATGATTTTGTTGAAAATGTTTTCTGTGCTTTTGACCTGTGTTTTTCCTCTTCTTCTATTCTTTTTTATTTGTTTTTATATATTTGCTTTATTTACATTTCAAATGTTATCCTTTCCTCCTTAGCCCTCAAAAAAACCCTATCCCATACCCCCTCCCCCCTGCCTACCAAACCTCCATACCATTTTCCTGACCTAGCATTCCCCTACACTGGGGCATTGAGCCTTCAGAGGACCAATTGCCTCTCCTCTCATTGATGTCTGAAAAGGCCATCCTCTGCTAAATATGTAGCTGGAGCCAAGGGTCTCTCCATGCGTACTCTTTGGTTGGTGGTTTAGTCCCTGGGAGTTCTGGGGGTGCTGGTTGGTACATATTATTGTTTCTCCTATGGGGCTACAAACCTCTTCAACTCCTTGGGTTCCTTTCTCTAGCTGCTCCATTGGGTACCCTGTGCTCATTCTCTTGGTTGGCTATGACACGTTTGTATGTTGATCCACTTTCCAATAACTATCAAAGTATCCACACTTTGGTCTTCCTTCTTCTTGAGGTTCATGTGGTCTGTGAATTGTATCTTGGGTATTCCAAGCTTTTGGACTAATATCCACTTATCAGTGTGTGCATACTGTGTGTGTTCTTTTGTGATTGGGTTACCTCACTCAGGATGATATATCTAGTTCCATCCATTTGCCTAAGAATTTCATGAATTCATTGTTTTTAATAACTGAATAGTACTCCATTGTGTAAATGTACCACATTTTCTGTATCCATTCTTCTGTTGAGGGACATCTGGGTTCTTTCCAGCTTCTGGCTATTATAGATAAGGCTGCTATGAACATAGTGGAGCATGTGCCCTTATCCATGGCCATCATCTGGATATATGCCCAGGAGTGGTATAGCTGGGTCCTCAGGTAGTACTCTGTCTGATTTTCTGAGGAACCATCAAACTGAGTTACAGAGTGGTTTTACCAGCTTGCAATCCCACCAGCAATGGAGGAGTGTTCCTCTTTCTCCACATCCTCTCCAGCAGCTGCTGTCCCCTGACTTTTTGATCTTAGCCATTATGACTGGTGTGAGGTGGAATCTCAGGGTTGTTTTAATTTGCATTTCCCTGATAATTAAGGATGTTGAACATTTGTTTAGGTGGTTCTCAGCCATCTGGTATTCTCAGTTGAGAATTCATGTTTAGCTCTGTATCCCATTTTTTGTTGTTGTAGTTTTGTTTTTCATGACAGGTTTCTCTGTATAGCCCTGGCTGTCCTGGTATTCACTCTGTAGACCAGGCTGGCCTTGAACTTAGAAATACACCTGTCTCTGCCTCTGAGGTGCTGGGATTAAAGGCATGTACCACTACTGCCTGGCTGTATACCATTTTTAATAGGGTTATTTGGTGCTCTGGAGTCTAATTTCTTGAGTTCTTTGTATATATTGGATATTAGCTCTCCATTGGATGTAAGATTGGTGAACATCTTTTCCTCATCTGTTGGTTGCCATTTTGTGCTATTGACAGTATCCTTTGCCTGACAGAAGCTTTGCAATTTTATGAGATCCCATTTGTCAATTCTTGATCTTAGAGCATAAACTATTGGTGGTCTGTTCAGGAATTTTCTCCCTGTGCACATTGCTCCAGGCTCTTTTCCACTTTCTCTTCTATTAGATTCAGTGTACCTTGTTTTATGTGTAGGTCCTTGATCCACTTAAACTTGAGCTTTGTACAGGGAGATAAGAATGGATCAATTTGCTTTCTTCTGCATGCTAACTGCCAGTTGAACAAGCACCACTTGTTGAAAATGCTGTCTTTTTTCCCACTGGATGGTTTTAGCTCCTTTGTCAAAGATCAAGTGACCATAGGTGAGTGGGTTCATTTCTGGGTCTTCAGTTCTATTCCATTGATCTACCTGCCTACCACTGTACCAATACCATACAGTTTTTTATCACTATTTCTCTGTAGTATAGCTTGAGGTCAGGGATGGTGATTCAACCAGGGGTTCTTTTATTGTTGAGAATAGTTTTCTCTGTCCTGGGCTTTTTTTTTTTTTTATTCCAGATAAATTTGGAAATTGTTCTTTCTAAGTATATGAAGAATTGAGTTGGAATTTTTATGGGGATTATATTGAATCTGTAGATTACTTTAGGCAAGATGGCCATTTTTACTATATTAACCCTGCCAATCCACGAGCATGGGAGATGTTTCCATCTTCTGAGATCGTCTTCGATTTTTTTCTTCAGAGACTTGAACTTCTTGTCATACAGATCTTTCACTTGCTTGGTTAGAGTCACACCAAGGTATGAAATATTATTTGGGACTATTGTGAAGGGTTTCATTTCCCTAATTTCTCTCTTGTTTATCCTTTGAGTATAGGAAGGGTACTGATTTGTTTGAATTAATTTTATATCTGGCCACTTTACATCTGAAGTTGTTTATCAGCTGTAGCAGTTCTCTGGTAGAGTTTTTGGGGTTGCTTAAGTATACTATCATATCATCTGCAAATAGTGATAGTTTGACTACTTCCTTTCCAGTTTGTATACTTTTGACCTCCTTTTGTTATCTAATCACTATGGCTAGAACTTTGAGAACTATACTGAACAGGTAGGGAGAGGTGGGCAGCCTTGTCTAGTCCCTGATTTCAGTGTGATTGCTTCAAGTTTCTCTCCATTTAGTTTTATTGTTGGCTACTGGTTTGCTGTATATTGTTTTTACCATGTTTATGGGCCTTGAATTCCGGATCTTTCCAAGACTTTTAGCATGAAGGGGTGTTGGACTTTGTCAAATGATTTCTCAGTATCTAATAAGATGATCATGTAGTTTTTATTCTTTGAGTTTGTTTATGTAGTGGATTACATTGATGGATTTCTGTATATAGAACCATTCATGCATCCCTGGGATGAAGTCTACTTGATAGTGGTGAATGATCCTTTTGATGTGTTCTTGGATTCAGTTAGCAAGAATTTTATTGAGTATTTTTGCATTGATACTCATAACGGAAATTGGTCTAAAGTTCTCTTTCTTTGTTGGGTCTTTGTGGGGTTTAGGTATCAGAGTAATTGTGGCTTCATAGAACTAATTGGGTAGTGTTCCGTCTCTCTTCTATTTTGTGGAATAGTTTGAAGAGTATTGGTATTAGGTATTCATTGTAGGTCTGATAGAGGTCTGCATTAAACCCATCTGGCCCTGTTTTTTTGTTTGTTTGTTTGGTTGGTTGGTTGGTTTGTTTTGTTTTTTTAGTTGGGAGACTATTAATGACTGCTTCTATTTCTTTGGGGATTATGGGACTGTTTAGATCATTTATCTGATCCTGATTTAACTTTGGTACCTGGTATCTGTCTAGAAAAATGTCCATTTCATCTAGATTTTCCATTTTTGTTGAGTATAGGCTTTGTAGTAGGATCCGATGATTTTTAGGATTTCCTCAGTATCTGTTGTTATGTCTCCTTTTTCATTTCTGATTTTGTTGATGTGGATACTGTTTCTATGACCTCTGGTTAGTTTGGCTAAGGGTTTATCTATCTTGTTGGTTTTTTTCAAAGAACCAACTCCTGGTTTGGTTGATTCTTTGTATAGCTTTTTGTTTGTTTGCTTCTATTTGGTTGATTTCAGCCCTGAGTTTGATAATTTCCTGCCATCTACTTCTCTTGGGTGTATTTGCTTCTTTTTGTTCTAGAACCTTCAGATGTACTGTCAAGCTTCTAGTGTATGCACTTTCCAGTTTCTTTTTGGAGGCACTCAGAGCTATGAGTTTTCCTTTTAGCACTGTTTTCATTGTGTTCCATAAGTTTGGTTATGCTATGTCTTCATTTTCATTAAATTCTAAAAAGTCTTTAATTTATTTCTTTATTTCTCCCTTGACCAGGTTATTGTTGAGTAGAATGTTGGTCAGTTTCCATATGTATGTGGACTTTCTGTTGTTTTTGTTGTTATTGAAGACCAGCCTTAGTACGTGGTGATCTGATAGGGTGCAGTGGATCATTTCAGTCTTCTTATATCTGTTGAGGTCTGTTTTGTGACAGAATATATGATCAGTTTTGGAGAAGGTACCATTAGGTGCTGAGAAGAAGGTATACTCTTTTCTTTTAGGATAAAATATTCTATAGATATCTATTAAATACAATTGGTTCGTAACTTCTGTTAGTTTCACTCTGTCTCTGTTTAGTTTGTGTTTCCCTGGTCTGTCCATTGATGAGAGTGGGGTGATGAAGTCTCCCACTATTATTGTGTGAGGTGCAATGCATGCTTTGAGACTTAGTAAAGTTTCTTTTATGAATGTGAGTACCTTTGCATTTAGAGCATAGATGTTCAGAATTGAGAGTTCATCTTGACAGATTTTTCCTTTGATGAGTATGAAGTGTCCTTCCTTATCTTTTTGATACCTTTAGGTTGAAATTTCATTTTATTTGATATTAGAATGGCTACAGCAGCATGTTTCTTGGGACCATTTGCTTGGAAAATTGTTTTCTAGCTTTTTACTCTGAGGTAGTGTCTATCTTTGTGCCTTAGGTGGGTTTCCTGTATGCAGCAAAATGTTGTGTCCTATTTACATATCCAGTCTGTTAGTCTGGTTTTTTTGTTTGTTTGTTTGTTTTTTTTTGGGGGGGGGAGGATTGAGTCCATTGAAATTAAGAGATACTAAGGAAAAGTGATTGTTGCTTCCTGTTTTTGTTATTAGAGGTAGAGTTATGTTTACGTGGCTCTCTTCTGTTTGTTAAAAGAAGATTATTGTCTTGCTTTTCCTAGGGTATAATTTCCCTCCTTTTGTTGGTGTTTTCCATTCACTATCCTTTGTAGGGCTGTATTTGTGGAAATATATTGTATAAATTTGTTTTTTTTTTCATGGAATACCTTGGTTTCTCCATCTATGGTAACCGAGAGTTCTGCTGGGTATAGTAGCCTGGGTTGGCATTTCTGTTCCCTCAGAGTCTATAAGTCTGCCCAGGATCTTTCTGGCTTTCAGTCTCTGGCGAGAGGTCTAGTCTAATTCTGATGGGCCTGCCTTTATATGTTACTTTATCTTTTCCCCTTATTGCTTTTAATATTCTTTCTTTGTTTAGTGCATTTGGTGTTTTGATTATTATGTGATGGGAGAAATTTCTATTCTAGTTTAATCTATTTGGAGTTCCTTAGCCTTCAGGTATGTTCATGGCCATCTCTTTCTTTAGGTTAGGGAAGTTTTCTTCTATAATTTTGTTGAAGACATTTACTGGCCCTTTAAGCTGGAAATCTTCACTCTCTGCTATACCTATAATCCTTAGTTTTGGTCTCATTGTGTGCTGGATTTCCTGGATGTTTTGTGTTAGAAGCTTTTTGCATTTTGCATTTTCTTTGTTGTGTCAATGTTTTCTATGGTATCTTCTGCACCTGAGATTCTCTCTTCTATCTCTTGTATTCTGTTGTTGATGCTTGATACTATGACTCCTGACTTCTTTCCTGGGTTTTCTGTCTCCACAGTTGTTTCCCTTTGTGATTTCTTTATTGTTTCTACTTCAATTTTTAGATCCTGGATGGTTTTGTTCACTTCCTTCACTTGTTTGGTTGTTTTTTCTTGTAATTCTTTAAGGGAGTTATTTATATCCTTCTTAAACACCTCTATCCACATCATGAGCTGTGATTTTAAATCCAAATCTTGCTTTTCTGGTGTGTTGGGGTATACAGGTCTTGCTGTTGTGGGAGAATTGGGTTCAGATGATGCCTTGGTTTCTGTTGGTAATGTTCTTGCATTTGCCTTTCACCATCTGGTTATCTCTGGTTTTAGTTGATGCCACTGTCTCTGTCTGGAGCTTGTCCCTCCTGTGGATCTGCAAGCCTGTCTCAGCACCCCTGGGAGACCAGTTCTCCCCTGGCACAGAGGGTTGTGGCTCACTCCAGCTCCTGGATGCAGATGGAGCCTGGAAGGATCCTGTCCCAGCTGCTCTGCCACTTCTGTGCTCTTTGTATTCCTGGCCCAACCTGCCTTGGACCCTTCCTCCTTCCTCTCTTTTTATTATTCTTAGATTTGGTCTTTCCATGGTGTTCCGGATTTCATGGATGTTTTGTGCCAGGAGTTTTCTTAGACTTAACATTTTCTTTGACCAAGGTATCCATTTCTCTTATCATGCCTTCAGTGCTGTAGTTTCTGTCTTCCATCTCTTGTATTCTGCTTGAGAAACTTGCCTCTGTGGTTCCTTTTCAAGTTCCTAAAGTTTTCTTGTCCAGATTTCCCTCAGTTTGGGTTTTCATTATTGATCTATTTCTACTTTCAGGTCTTAGAAGGTTTTATTAATTTCCTTCCACTGTTTGTGTTTTCACACATTTCTTTAAGGGCTTTATTCATTTCCTCTTTACATACCTCTATCATATTTGTGAAGGTTGTGTCAACGTCTTTTTCATGCTTCAACTATCTTGAAATATTCAGGGCCCGATGTGGCATTTGGCTCTAATGGAGACATATTATCCTGACTATTATTGATTGTGTTTTTATACTGTCATCTGGGCATTTGATATTGGGAAGATTGTAATTCTAGGTGCTGTATCTGATCTTGTCTTTGTTGGGTGTCTTGTTCCTTGGCTTCTTTTTCCTCTCTGGTTTTGGGAGACTGTGGTGGTTTTGTCTTGCCTAGTAGGGAAATATTCTGAGATCCTGATAGTTGTGGCTACTGGGGATTCCAGGCAAAATGTGTTTCTGGGTATTGGGAGGTGACACTTCAGAATGGGGACAGGTTGGTGGTGGGCTGAGGGGGTTCACAGGAGGAAAGATATTGTGCTGTTCCACGAGCATCTGTTTAGTTAGTCCCCTGGGAATGGGGGACAGAGAGTGAAGCAAGTCTATAGCAGATGGTCTGTTATAGAATTGGACATGAGTCTGGGGGATTAGACTTGGAGGAATGAAGGAAAAGATGAAGTTAATCTTCTTACCTCCCAAATCAGAATGTCCTGTCAATTTCTAAGAGTGCCTTCTGGAGGTGAGAGCTGGGACAAAGCAAATAGTTCAGGGAGGTGGGTTAGAAAGGGAAGGTCTATGGCATCCACAGGAGGTGTGTGCAAAGGGGAAGGGGAGCTACAGCAGACATTCTATTGCAGGGCTGGGGATGAGGCTGAGGGACTAAATTTGAAGAAGCAGAAGGAGCAGTTAGCCTACTTGCTTCCCTGGCCAGAGTGAACCCTATTTTTCTAAAGCTAGAAGTCATTATAAGAAATATACAATCAACAGATAATAATAACCTTGGAATCATTAAAAATAGCCCATGAATTGTTGAAATACCACAGACAGATTGGCTTGAATATCCTGTGAAAGATTCGGCTCATGGTTAGTCCCACGGTGAATAAAGAATATCTTCGAACTTTAAGACTGAAACAGTATAGAGAGGTCTGGGAGTATCCAAGGGCCCACAGAAGCCTCTCTCTTTTCACTTTCATTCCAAGGAACCCATTCACACTGAAATCATGGTCAGATTCATCCACTGCTCTTAAGTAACTCACACTGGGCTCCTACTCTCTGAGAGAGTAGCTGCATTACAAATTACTTGCATGTATGAAGAGAATCCACTTCACTGTATACTGCAGTGGAAAGCCCACTTACCTGAAGGCAGGAGACTAGACCCACAATAACGACTATGGGACCTTAGGGGAGTCATCATCATCCCTGGCAGTTACATGACAGCTAACCTATCTGCTAATGCAAACAATCTATCGTTTCATTAGGCCCTGAAGGGAACTGAAGAAAATAACTAAGTACCCAACTTGTCCCTCACTCTGTTCTCTACAGACTGCTCTATAGTGGAGACCTTAGTGAAATTCTATCATTCCAGCTGAGGTAATAAAGGGAGGATACCCAATTACAGAGACCTTCCTGTTTGGCCTGCATTGCAATACTATCATGTTCAATGTCACCATTCCAAGTTGAATTTTAATAGAGATCTCCCTAACCCACATACCGAGGCAAAGTTCTTTATCTCATTGATATTTCATTAGTGAGTACACAGAATTAAAGTAAGTAGATAACTTTGTAGACTGAAGGAGGAATTTCTATTTCCAATAAAGCTGAGACGTGCAGCCAAAAGAGTGAACTGATTCCTATGTCAGGTTCTAGAGCAATGGAATGGGCACCAGACAGATAGTGTGTCTCCCACGCTGTCCCTTTCCATTCCACTGCAGCTTAGTTGCCATAGGATCTGCTTGCAGAGGATCTAACAAGTACTTGATTTGTTTGTTGCTCTTTTGCTTCTTTACCTGCCTCATGGAGAAAAGTCTAGTGTGGGATGTGGGGTGTGGGGTGTGGAAAAGACATAGCAGGAGAAAATGTGTGAGTCTTATGCTGCCTTTTCAAAGTTTCAAATTAAATTAAGAGGAAATCTGATAATTTCTTAAAGAAAAGAATGTTCTCATATAAAAAATAAAGAAGAACTCGTTCAAATGCCACCAAGCAAGAGTTGATTTGCTCTACATATGTTTCTATCTATCTATCTATCTATCTATCTATCTATCTATCTATCTATCTATCTCATATGCCATTCCTTCACTGTTCATATTCTGTCATTTGTTGCATTTACAGAGACTACCAAAGGAGACATTAGAGCCTGAAGAATCGTGCCTCTTCATGGACTATGAAGTGTACCAACTGCTACATGGTTTTCTATCTCTAACCCTGGATTACTGACCATGGTCTTGGATCCACAGAAAACCAACTGATCCAACTCACAATGCATCAACTTTTCAGATTGGTCTTGGGACAAAAAGATCTTTCAAGAGCTGGGGACCTCTTCTCTTTGGATGATGCTGAGATTGAAGACAGCCTGACAGAAGCTTTGGAGCAAATTAAAGTAATTAGCTCATCCTTGGTAAGTAAATTGCTTTGTAGAATAGACCTCTCAAGTGGCCAGTCTCAGAGCCAAAAACCATATGCCTCCCAGGGAATGGTAAAGGGGATGGGTCAGTAATCAATGTAATCTGTGGTTAATTGGTGTCTTAAAAGAAAAGAAGACTCTAGCAAGCTAGCAAACTGTTATCTTAGGTCAGCTCTTGCCCACTCTTGGAGACCTGAATGCTGGAAATCTCAAACTAGAGTGGATTTCTCACAAATGGATTCTTTAGGGACTATTTTTACATCCTTGAAATGACACGGAGAAGAGAGGTGTAACAAATTTAAGAAGAGCAGACCTGCCAAGCTACACAACAGCACCAGCAAACAAGGCAGGGTGTGTGGTGGGGGCTGAATAATGAAAGAAGGCAGGTGACACCTCTGCCACACGGGTAAGATGAGACACGGACTGCCAGAGTGCTGCTGCCAGAAATGACAGTTGCCCAGGGCCTGATGGTGCTGAGTCTGTTTACTTATGCATCATCTCGCTCTCTTTAAAACTCTCATCTTTGCTTTGCTTTCTACCCTCCAGTCTCCATTTAATTTAACTCCATTATTAGCCCCAAATATGAGTACATACATTTAAGACTCCAATCATGCCTCCCCTGCCTTTGTTTTGTCTCTGTGACAAAATTATATATTCTGAAAACACATCCCAAAGCAGAGATATGTGCGGTGCCTGGTGCAGCTTGGTGCTGACCTTCTAGGTTGGGCTTGGACCTTCCTTGAGATTAGTCCTAATTCAAAGACCTAGACCACTAAATGCCTGTCACATCCACAGCCTCACAACTCAACAGTGTTTAGCACAGGCACCCATTGGGAGAGGGAGTTGTGGGACTTCGGACATCGACATGTGCATGTGCTCAGATGTCAGGGGAAACAGTCTCTTCCTTAATAAGACCTTTAACAGGAATACTAACGCACAGCAAGGCTATTCCACACGCCTGTCATCATGTCCGTTTGCTCTTCACTCTTAATGAGCCACTTCCCTACTGGCCAAAGAGGCCATTGCTCTAAGACTCTTCTGGTGCAGATAATGTCTTCCACAGCAGTTATTTGTTCATAGCTTTTCCAGACCATTAATCAACTTATTTTGAGTCAAAACATAAAGAATTCCTGCTATGTTTTCACCCTCTGGATACGATATCTAACAGATTCCTCATTCACTAACAGGTTCCTCATTCACTCGTCTAGAAATAAACCAGCCGAATATGCCATTGCTATTTATCTTCCTATGAAAACAAACCTACTTAGAATAGCTAAGGTCCCAAAAAGCCAGCTTCCAGCAGAGGGCACTAGAAAGCCATTTTCACCAGAGGGCACTAGTGGGCTGTGGTTTCCTTTGTTTTCTTCAGCCAGCCTCACAGATGTCAAATGAGGGACTTTAGGACTGGTGAGTCCTGTTATATGTCCCCCAGTGGTTCACTGAGGTCACTGCTTGAGTCTAGCAGCAGTGCGGAGCAGCAGGAGGGTTGTTGGAGCTCAGGCCCCCCTCAGCATCACACCTGGGCATGCCTCTCTGTTAACTTCCACCTCACTGCACTTCTTCCATCTATCCACAGGGAGCAGAAAGGACAGTAACTTATCACTTGAGTGTGTTAAGCTTGGGAGGACTGGTGCTCCCTCCTCCTTCTCCACTTCTTTAATTGGTCCACTGTGCCAAGTTGGCTGACTTGCCTATTAGGTATATTAAACCTGTTCCACATGACCTGACCCAGCTCTCGCTTTCCTGATGACCCTGGATTTTTAACAATCAATTCTTATTCTCAGTTCTTCTTCAAGAACAGAACCAGAAGCTTCCTTCTGAGCTGCCTTTCCACAAATCTTTCCAGCACCAATCTCTTCTCTGGGACTCCTCACCTACTTCTACTTGCCAAACAGTGAGTGTGGGAAAGCTGTTCTTACAGGTATCCCATCTCCTAAATCTCTCTTAACCATCCTACCTCATCTTTGATGAGGCCTTCAGCAAGGCTTCTACCATGAATTGCTCCCCATTCCACTATCAATAGGAAGGTAGGAAAGAGTGGGACCCCCAATCCAAGCTTAGCAATTAGAATTTAGTGTGCCAGTAATTTTGAGGAAGTAATCAGCAGGGAGGGATGTATCCTTATTTTGCAAAATATTAAAATACCCTTGCTCACTGAAACTTCTGAGACCAGATATTTCAGCTTTGCCTTCACGTCTGTGAACTGTTTATTACCACCACAACCACTGCCATCATCATCATCATCACCATCATCATCACCATCATCATCATTAACATCATCATCAACAACATCATCATCATTCTATGCTTATGATTCAACTTGCGTATGATTAACACTTGCTTATGATTCAAGAATCTCAACAAAGACACAGCTCTTCCAACAACTGTTGGAAGTCAAAACAGTTAGCATGTTTGATGACTAGTGTTATCATCTTGACAGGATCTGAAATCATCTAGGAGACAAACTTCCAAGCACATATGAATTATTTAGACTAGGTTCCTCTTTGAATAAGTCTGCAAGGAACTGCCTTGTTTAGATTGATTGAGGTGGGAAAGACCCAGCATGGCAATGTTTGACATCACTCCCTAGGTTTGGGTTGTGGGCAACATGAAAAACCGAAGGCTGGCAGAGCACAGCATCATTGTTCTTTACTTCCTAACTCTGAATGTGACTAGACAAAGCTGCTTCAAGCTCCTTCTACAAAACTCAGATTGTCAGTATATGGAGAAAGCTACATAAGTTGTGCTACAGGAATGATAAACTATAATTTATCAATTATAAAATCATAACTCATATGTATCAGAATATTTGAGTCTCATGTGGTTCTCAAGTCTCTGCTCTGACTTTTAGAGAGGAAATATTACTACTGATTATATTCCAGCCTTCCCTATTACTGTCATGGTCAAGACTCACTTGCTGAAAACCATCCAACCCATCTGGATAGTCTCTTACAGACTGTGTCTCTGTTGTGGCCCCTGAGCTGCCTAATCTCATTTGGACAAGTACACTTCGTTGATTTCATTCTCAAAGAGAAATCTGGTCCTCTGAGAGGACCTCATTGTAGCTCCAGGTACAGCCGACAGTGTTAACATTCTGGTCCTCCTTGCTTGGAATCATCTTAGTTTATTACTGTAATTGATCATTGCTTGATACTTGGACCAGTTGCTCAGAGCCATTGCTAATTCTCATCAAATAAAGTGCTCTGCTTCTAAAATACCATTCTAATAGCACTAGCACACATTTTCCACATCACTTCTGGGATTGTCTAAGACTTTGGGCGTGGATCAGATCTTATAGACAGGTCATGTTTCAAGCCATTTATATTACATTTAAACCATTGCAAGCACATTCTTGTGTTTAGGTCCTTGTTTGAAGTAGTCTGCCCCTTACACATTATGATTCTGTCAAATACATTTAGTCATCACTTTAAGCTTTGTAGAATTAGAACATTTGTCAGGCAAGCCTCAATCCCTTCCCCCCAGAGTTACTTGCAAAATAATCAGTCCTTACTGTATCCCAGGGATCCCTGTGTGGCCATTTTCCCTCCCTGTCCGCAGCACACTCCTGCCCAACATTGTGCTCCTGCTTTGTCATGAATGCCCCACTGGAATTTCTCACCAAGTTCCCAAGCATGCCTTTCATTTTGTCTTTTATTCCAAATCCTTCCTGGTCTATCTTTATCATTAGTTTTTAGTCATATTAACTTAGCTTTCTTTCCAAACGACAAGTGAGATCATCTCTTTTTCCAAACACCTCCTTGGCAGTACACTCTTGCCCCATGCACAATCCACTGTCCAGTTCTGTTGGATATTTTAAAACAGTGAAACAAATTAGGCAAACAATATCACCTCATTTAAAATATTATGTACCCACAAATGGTATGTCTATGTCATCCCACCCCATAGCACATAAGGCTCAAGAAGAGAAGGGGAAATGAGTGTAAGGACCAGAGGCCAGGAAGAATGAGAGTAAAGCAATGCCTTCTGGACATGACAGGCTCCTGAACTCATGAACTCATAGTAGCTGTGGTTGCCTGCACAGGACCCGTGTAAGACTAAGCTGACCAACATTACAGTTTATAAACTCTTCCTTCTAGCTGAGGAAGTGCCTGTGATTAATGGCTTCAGAGACAGATAGAGAGAGACAGAGAGAGAGAGAGAGAGAGAGAGAGAGAGAGAGAGAGAGAGAGACTGGGAATGGTGTGGGCTTTTGAAATCTCAAAGGCCAATGACACTTCTGGAGGACCCTGTTATACCACTCCTGGGCATATACCCAGAGGATTCCCCAGCATGCAATAAGGATACATGCCCCACTATGTTCATAGCAGCCTCATTTATAATAGCCAGAAGCTGGAAAGAACCCAGATGTCCCTCAATGGAAGAATGGATACAGAAAATGTGGTATATTTACACAATGGAATACTACTCAGCAATTAAAAACAATGAATTCATGACATTTTTAGGCAAATTGTTGGAACTGGAAAATATCATCCTAAGTGAGGTAACCCAATCACAAAAGAACACACATGGAATGCAGTCATTAAGTGGATATTAATTAGACCAGAAGCTCTGAATACTCAAGACACAATTAACATATCAAATAATTCCCAAGAAGAAGGAAGGAGAGGTCCCTGATCCTAAAAAGGCTTGATGCAGCATTGTAGGAGAGTACCAGGACAGAGAAATGGGAAGGGGGTGATTGGAGAATGGGTGGAGGGAAGAGGGCCTATGGGACATATTGGGGGGAGGAGAATCGGGAAAGGGGAAAGCACTATGGAAATCAGTCTGGCGGTTCCTCAGAAAACTGGGCACGACACTTCTGGAGGACCCTCCTATACCACTCCTGGGCATATACCCAGAGGATTCCCCGGCATGCAATAAGGACACATGCTCCACTATGTTCATAGCAGCCTCATTTATAATAGCCAGAAGCTGGAAAGAATCCAGATAGCCCTCAATGGAGGAATGGATATAGAAAATGTGGTATATCTACACAATGGAATACTACTCAGCAATTAAAAACAATGAATTCATGAAATTCTTAGGCAAATGGAACTGGAAAATATCATCCTAAGTGAGGTAACTCATTCACAAAAGAAGACACATGGAATGCAGTCACTGATAAGTGGATATTAGCCCAGAAGCTCAGAATACCCAAAACAGAAACCACATATCAAATCATTCCCAAGAAGAAGGAAGGAGAGGGCCCGGATCCTGGAAAGGCTTGATGCAGCATTACAGGGGAGTACCATGACAGAGGAGAGGGAGGGGGTTGATTGGGGAACTGGTGGAGGGAAGAGGGATTATGGGACTTAGAGGGAGGGGGGAACTGGAAAAGGGAAAATCATTTGGAATGTAAACAAAGAATATAGACAATAATAAATAAATAAATAAATAAATAAATAAATAAATAAATAAATAAATAAGAAAGAACTATAGGGACAAAAATGGAAAAGAGACTGAAGGAAATGTGGTCCAGTGCTCAGCTTAACTTAGCATCTATCTAAAGGGGAGGCTCCAAGGCCTGACACTATTACTGATGCTATGGTGTGCTTACAGACAGAAGCCTAGCATGGCTGTCCTCTGAGAGGCCAACCAACAGCTGACTGAGACAGGTGCAAATACTTACACCCAACCATTGGGCTGAAGTCAGAGACCTCTTTGGTTGATTTAGAGAAGGCTGAAAGAAACTGAGGAGGAGGGAAAACCCTAGGATGAACAGCATTCTCAACTATCTTGGACCCCTGAGATCTCTTAGACACTGAGCCACTAACCAGGCAACTTGTCAGAGGCCCTTGACACATACCGCAGAGGACTCCCTAGTCTGGCTGCAATGAGAGATGATATATCTAACTCTGGAGAGACTTGAGGCCTCAGGTAGTGGGGAGGCCTGGCAAGGGGATGGGACGCCTGGCAAGGGGGTGGGACACTCTCTTTGAGACAGAGGGGAGGAGGAATGGGATGAGGAATTGCGGGATTATGGTCCAGGAAGGGAGTAACAAGAAATGCAAAAAAAAAAAAAAAAAAAAATTAAATGCAATAAAAAAATGAAGATTAAAAAAAAAAAAAAAAAAACCAACCTCAAAGCCCAACCCTAATGACACACCTCCTCCAAAAAGCCACATCTCCTAATCCTTCCCAAGCAGTTCTACTACCTGGAGTTTAAGCAGTTGAATATATGTGACTCTGGGGCCATTATCAATCAAATCAATATAGTCTGTCTCCCTAATGAGACTTGCTCCCGTGGATGGCCCCATACCCACAAGTATATTGACAGTACAAATTTGTCTTGTTGGAGATTTTTAAAAATTATTTGTTTTATTCCTTATGTGTGTGAGCGTTTTGCCTGCATGTGTGTATGCACACCACAATGCATGCCGGGTTGCTGCAGAGCTAAGAAAAAGACATCGCATCCCTAGGACTCAGTTACAGAGAGTTGTGAGCTACCATGGGAGTACCGAAGCCTCTGCAATAGAAACAAATGTTCTTAACCACTGAGCCCACTCTTCATTCCTCAGCATGAGGCTCTTAAAACAACAACAGCAACAACAACAACAACAACAAAATGAAGACACTAAGTTGGTAAGGATGGATCTGGGAATGGTAGGATGTAAATATGATCAAAATACACTATGAAATCTTAAAAGAGTTGATAAAATATTTTATTTTTAAAAGTAATAACGATAAACCAAGGAAGGAAGGAAGGAAGGAGAGGGAGGGAGAGAGAGAGGGAGAAAAAGAAGAAAGGAAAGGAGGAAATAAGAGAAGGAGGGAGGGAAGAATGGGGGAAAGGAGGGAAAGAGGGGAGGGGAAAGAGACAGGACAGAGAAAGGGAGAGAGAAGAAACTTTGGTGGAATTACAGTGCTAGCATATTTCTTTCCAATTCAATTGCTCTTCCTTAGGACCTTAAGTTCACTTGTACCTGTACTGTGATATTCACATGTGTGGTTTAACTTCTGTATTAGAAATGCATGACTTAAAAATTATTAGTAGGAAATTTTAAACTTTACATAAAGTTTTAAAAGAAGAAAAAATTTAAAGATATTTAGTGTATATCATAATATCTGAAATACATCAATCTCTACAACCATTTTTTTTCATTACACTGGGAACCTTTGATGTCCATAAAAGCTAGAAAAGATCCTAAGCTTTATCTAAAAGCTATCATAGCCTCCACACTGCTTCCAATTTATTGTCTATCTTGGTACATGCAGTTTCATTCATTCAGTGGGTATAATATTCTATTCTATGAACATACCACTATTTATTTATTTATTTATCTATTTATTTATTTATTATTCTTCATTGACCTTCTTTACTTAAATTGTGTTGCAGTAAACCTTCTTATAGTTGATTATTTTGGTAAATATGCTAGGTTCTCCGCATAAAGTAAAAACAACTGCATTTAGATATCTTTGAACTTCCAATATTGTAGTATACATCAAACTGCTTTCTAATGTGAAGGGAGTATGCAGGCCCTAGTGGCTTTCTTCATCACCTCCTGCATCTGTCAGATGTTAAAACTCATTTAGTTTAGTGATCAGTGTGCTAAAGCTGAGTGCGCCTCTGTGTCCTCGTCGCTAGTGGGGGCAAGTAGTTCTTCATGTGTTTATTGCCTTTACTGTTTGGGTTTGTGTGAAATGATGTGTCTAGTCACTTAATTCCTTTTTCTCTATCGTTGTAGGGAAGGGTATTGAGACAGGGTTGTACTTTAACAAGTGAGGCTGGCCTCTAAACAGGCATGAACTGGATCCTGGTGTCGCGGCCTCTTGGGCTCTAGGATTACAGATGTGCGGCACCAGGCCTGGCTCAGCTCTCCTTTCCTTTGAAGGTTTTTAGAGTCTTTTCGGTTCTTTACTGGTTCTTTGCCACTTATGCATTTTGTACATCTAGTATTGCAGAATTCAGCATGTTCTCGCTGTGTATGCCTGGGTAAAACATGTGTTCCCAAGCCTCTTGAAATCTACTCTAAAGTGTTTGTATCCTCTAATAGTTTTATATTTAGATATAAATATAAAGCTTGCTTTTATGAATGAGTCTGACAATAGGGTGATTGGAAGTTCATTTTTCTATAAACTAATTTAAAGACAAATAGCAGCCCAGTGATAATATTCTCTTTTCTGGAGATATTACATTTTCATACTTTTACTTCAAGACTGTGTAATATCTTTTAAACAAAATTTTGTGGGTTTTTTTCCTCCTGCATTACGCTTGTGCTGCACTTTCATGCCGGGTGTTTGTACAGGCCAGAGGAGGGCACTGGCATCTCTGGAGCTAGAGTTACAGATGGTAGTGGGCCACCGTGCTGGTGCTGGGAACTGAACCTCCTAGGGCGTGATTTAAGTAATGTGAATCTTTTGCTAGATGTATAAGCATTAAATATTCTTAGCTAGAGCTAAAGATGACATTCTTTTTGTAAAAAAAATCTATTTTATTTGCTTTTGTAGTAGGAGTGTGTGTGTGTGTGTGTGTGTGTGTGTGTGTGTGTGTGTGTGTGTCACGCGCGTGCGCAATTCTATATAGTCAAATCTCTCCATCCTCTTTCAGGGATGAACTCAGTCATTACTTTAGTAGTGACTGCTACCTGCAACACAAATTCTTGTTTAGTGATTTTTATATCCAGCAAGTTTGATCAACTATTTTACTAATTCTGGAGGTCTGTCTCTATATAGATGGTTATTTCATCATTTGAGGAGGATAGGGTTAAGTTAAGAGCACTAGCTATTCTTCCAAAAGACCCAGGTCCAATTCCCAATATGGTAGGCCACAACCATCTGTAACTATAGTTCCAGAGAATTCAGTACCCTCCCCTGACCTCCCTGAGCACTAGGCATGGATGCTTTGCACAAACGCACATGCAGGCAAAGCATTCACACACATAAAAAATAAAATTTGTAAAAGATAAATTCCATTTAAAATGCAGTTAAAGGGCTCACACACAGAGAAGGTGAATGGTTTCTGAGTTGCTGAGAGTGCCAGTGTAAAGCACAAAGCGCGGGAGGCACGTTTCCACTGGAGAACCAAACCGAGGTTGAGGAACAGGGCCGCAGGGGCTCTGCACTGCAAACCCTGTTTTCTACATCTTTTGTACCATATCTACATCTCCCCTTTTAACTTAATAAACATGTGGAGCTGGGTGGCACAGAGGTTAGAAGCACTCATTGGTCTTCCAGAGGACTTGGTTGGGTTTGAGTGCCGGTGCCTATGTGGCCGATCAAAACCACCTACATCACCAGTTCTAGAGGATCTGGTACCCTCCCTTACCTCTTCACTGCTCATGTGTTGCATAGATGTTCATGAGGGAAGAACAGCCATGCACACAAGGTCTAAATAAAACTTTACAACAATTTTAAATTTAAAACAGTAAATAATTTGTTTCTAATTTTAGAAGGGGAAGAAATACAAAACTCAAAAGCTTGACTGATTTAAGTGTCTAAACTCTTAGTCTGTTAATAAATGGCAATTTTGAAAAGGAATAATGAAGCCTGTGCAGAATTATAGCTCAAATGTTGCCTCAGTATCCTTAGTAAGGAAAAATATTGTTCCAAAAGAAGATAAAAAAGAAAATGAAAACACTAAGGAAAAAGAGACTGAGCATTCATTGCTCAATTCCCAGTGGAGGAAATACAAATGGCCAATAAACACATGACGATATGCGTCCTCACTTTGGTCCAAGGAAGTACCTACGCCAAACAGTAATGAGATACGGTTTTCCACTGGTCAAATTAGCCAAAATTAAAAAATACTTTGTTCTTGCAAAATCACAATAAAAAGATTATATTGTCACCCAGATGATGAGAGCTTAAACTAGTTAGATATTTCTGGAAGGGAGTTTAGTAGTATGTACTAGGGGCCTCAAAATTATTTCTGTCCTTTGCCTCAGAGAATTACTCTTCTGGAGGAAAAAATAATGGGCTATAGATGATCACAATGTGGATACGGTTTTGCCCCCATTATAACAATAAAAATAATGTTAGGAGTGAAAACTCCCGGTTGGCTCCCTCAGTACGGTCATCCAAATGCTTGCCTACCCTGGAAGCCTCCAGTTCTGTGAGATTCCCATTGTGGTATTCAGTCAGGCCATTTTCCAACTCAAAGCAACACGCGTTTCTGTTGTGGTTGTTTGTTTTTTCACATTTAGAAATGTTAAGGCATCATATTTTTTCTTCGTAAAGATGATGAAGTACATGGAAGATAGTAAAGACAGGAGAGAATGTGGCTGGTGAAAGCTAGCTTGGGCTTGGTACTTATTTGAGTTAAAGAAGACAGAAATGAAACACTGTGTTCTACTGGACTCTGAGAAAAAGCTGATAGGGAAAATTGTAAAGCAACTCAAATTTTTTCCATACACGTATCTGAAGCATCACTGTGAAAAGTAGCGTCTGTCCTGCAGTAACTTGAAACTGAAATGTTCTGAAGCATGTCCTTGCTGACCTGTGAATGATCCGGCTCCTCCAGGAGCTGCACCCTCCTTCTTGTTAGTGATACTGGACCTTGTGTGTATCTCCTGCCTCTTCTACAAGAGGAAGGCCAACTGTAATGGACTTTACAGTCTCACTCCTTAGTACCCAGTGACATCATCATTTCCAATATAACTCAGTACTGCTTCCTTTAATGGACAGCCTTCTAGAGTACTTACTAACTTAAAGTTGTTTTTTTTTTTTTGTCCTAAATAGGATTACCAAACTAATAACAATGACCAGGCGGTGGTGGAAATCTGTATCACAAGAATTACAACAGCCATCAGAGAGACAGAATCCATTGAAAAGCATGCCAGGGCCCTGGTGGGACTGTGGGATTCCTGCTTGGAACACAACCTGCGACCTGTAGGGAAAGATGAAGACACTCCGCATGCAAAAATTGCCTCTGATATCATGAGTTGCATCTTACAGGTATGTCAGTGTGCGACAGCGGGCAATTGGAGACTGAGTTGGCAGCTTATGTGAACACATGATGTCTCTGAACTGAGAGGCATTTTTTTTGTGCCTGTTAGATATTGTAAAAAGACAACCACAAACCACTGGTGGCTAAAGCAGCAGGTTGCTAACTAATCAACTGAGAAAATGCTACCGAGTCCCTGCTCCATGTGAACTATGCTGTAAAGAACTCAAAATAATACAGCAACAAACTTGAGAGCATGCTTGAGGGGGCCAAAGGAAGAAGGTGGGTGTCCTCAGTCAAGTCCGACTTCATCATGAGATGGTCTCTCACAGTCCGGAGGTGAGCATTGCAGGCACAGTTAGCCCTGCTCAGCTTTTTATGTGGATGCTAGGAGCTTGAGGTCAGGTTCTCACGCTTGCACTCCGAGGGCTCCTGTCTACTGAGCCGTCTCTCCCAGCCAACTTGTTTTTAAGTCTATGTCACTATACCATGAATATCCACCTGTTTGTTCTGCAGATGAGAAACTGCCATTTTCATTCCCTTAAGTCTCTACTTTGCCCTTTGTAAACTAAAGGTAATTATCAATGCCTATTGTTCGGAGCTGTGAGACATAGAGGTGACATGGCCTGTGAAGAGCTTGCCTGTGACAATTGCAGTTCAGTCAGTGATCGGTAAGCACAGTGGTCTGTAACCTGCAAATAAATCCACGGTCTTGTAGGTCAATAGAAACAGGTATCCAGCTAACTCCAGGTAGGACACAAAAATGTTAAAATCTACTGCAGACTGGTGGATGCACATAAAGAAAGTTCGTCATTACAAAAGCTTTCTGGATGTGGTGTAGACCTGAAGTGGAACTCCTGACTCAAAGCATAACTTACCTGAAGCTAGGAGCTTCCAAGTTGCTATATAGATTCAGTCATTACCCATCTCCCAGAAAAACCACGAAAGGAAAGAAACATGAGACATTCTGCTTTCTAAAATAAAGACACACTCAGAGAGGGCAGGCGAGGATGAAAATGTGGCACAGGTATTCTAACAGCTGGAAAAGTCAATGCACTAGAATGTAACTCCAGAGAACTGACAGAAGTCCAGAACCAGTACGTAGTGTGTTTGTTTTTTTCCAGTGCCTAGGTTTAACCTCATCTATGAAGCAGTACAATCACCCTTCCCCACCTAGCTTGCTGAGCAGACCTGACGTCATAGTTAATCATCTTTGCATTATCTGCAATCTCACCTCAGCCACCACTGTGGGAGAACCAGTGAATGAAATAATCCAAAATAGCTGGCAATGGGTACAAAAGTGGCCAGAAGTAACCCACAAGTCAGGAAATACAGATCTCTCTGCATTGTAAAAGAACCAGCCTGCATGATTGTACACACACAGCTCGTGTGGGCTTTCCCCAGTCAGTACTGTGGGACAGCTTTGAGCACAAAGGACCTAGAACAGCTCAGAGTATTTCCTTCAGAATTCTTCTGGGGGAGGCTGGATTTTATAAAGCTAGAGGTTTACTCAACAAGCAATCCCCTTTCTGTCATGAATTTACCTATAGGGTGATCTTGGGCAAATTAACACTTATGTGCCTTTATTGCCTCATCTATAAAGTGCAGATTATAGAAGTAATTGCCTTGTGGGTTTGTTTTAATGAGTAAATAACCAGATGCTACATAAATAAAAAAATGTTCCAGATATGGGAAATATCATGTGATCATTAACCCCAGTTAGTAGTATCATCTGCAGGAGACTATAATATACAGCGCATCGCTCTCCTTTATTATTATTTTGCCTGTGTATTCGGTATGCATGTGGAGGCCAGTAGTGGACACTTGGTGTCTTCTTCCATTGCTTTTCACTTTATTTATTGAGGCAGGATCTCCGGATGAAACCAGAGCTAACAAGCTTGCCCCCCCTCTCCACGTCCAAGTTCTGGGATAGTAGGTAGGCCATCACACCTACCCAGCTTTCATGGGCGTTTTGGGAACCCTAACTAGGGTCCTCATACTTGTGTGACAAGTGCTTTATCACCATGACCCCACCCAGCATTTAACTCTTTACAACAAACTATTTATTCAGTAATTGCATTGGGCATTGTTTGCCTGTCTCTTCCCTCCCCAGATTGTGTTTTGTTTTGTTCACTGAGCTAGTCCCACCACCTAAAGTAGCACTTGGCAGCAGTAGGTACACTCAAGTGATATTTACTGAATGAGTAATGTATGGGCTTGGGAATAGATACTATTCTGTGGCTTGCTGAGCAACCATAGTTCTGTCCAGTAGGCTTTTGGATGCTGTCCTTGGACAGGAGAATGAAATGGGCCGGGTGGGACAACCCACAGACCTTCTCTCTTCTCACTTGTCAGGAAACCCACTGGGAAAACCAGATGAATGTGTCAGTTAGATTCCCAGATGGCTACACTTGCAGGAATCAAGCCTTCTGCTGCCCGCTTGATGAGGCTGGGTGACTGTCCAGGGAGCCCCATTTTAATACCTGAAGCAGGACATCTCTAGAGATTGTTGCTTTTCTACGGCTCCAGCTGAATTCAGCACCTGAGAGCAAAGCAATGTCTCGGTGGCTATCGCCCTGCATCTGTATCGCTTCTCCTTTGCTTTATTCTTGCCAGTTTTAAAACACTGGCAAGGGTTCCCAAGCTGCATTTTCAAAAGGAAAATCTCCACCAAGAGCTCAAATGGTGCCAATCAAGCTGAGAAACAGAATCCTTGGCGTTGTGGAACAAGTCCCCCTTGTTCCACGTCTCCGGCGAGCTGTAGCAGATCTCGGGAGTACGTTCATTTGCACAACGCAGTGACCTCCATTTGTCCCCCGGCTCTGGCCTTGTAAGGTAATATTCACACTAGCCTGCTCCAGTCGATGCTGAGGGCCAAACTTTGTCATAGGCTGTGGCATTATCAGCTGCTGTTAATGCTGGCTGACTTGTTGGAGAATGGTGACCACTGGACTGTTCTCAGCCTGTATCCCATTAGCAGCTCTGTGATACAAATAACTCTAAAGATAAAAATGACTTGCTGTGCCCGGATCTGCTGCCTTAGATGCCTTTGAAATGGAGCCCAGCCATTGAGCAGAAGTTGTTTGTTATCTGTTAGGTCCGTGGGATTTTTCTTTGACAGTGTCATCCTGGCCCCAGACCCTTACACACACCCTGCCGTCTCTTGTCAGCAGTGCCTGTGGCTTTTGATATGGGAGGGGCTGTCTAGACACAGTTTTGAGATGGAGTGCCTTCAGTGGTGATCTCTGAGGACTTACATGAACTGTTTGCTCTTTGCTTAATGTTTTACTTTTTGTTTCATTTGAAAGATTTCCAAATTATATGTGTGAGGAGAAGGCACAAAAATTGAGTGTGTTGAAGTTTAGTTTCTTTTTGTTTTTTCATGATGACATTATACACTTGTGGGGAGGATCTTCTGTTTTTGTACTGGTTCCCCACTTCAGAGGCATCATAAAAAGAATACAATCTGATTAGTTAAGAAGGCCTGTCCTTTCATTGCTGCTGCCAAGGGCTAGCTCACTCCAGATTTTAAAACAGAATCTAACGATTTCCATCAATCCAATCCCTCTCTGTGTCTGTGCTCACAGTTAGCAAGGCCCCTTCCTGAGACCACTGGCTTCAGTTTTTCAAGTTACAGATAAATATGCTTAAGACCGGACTGGTGAGATGTATCAGTGGGTAAGAGCACTGACTGTTCTCCCAAAGGTCCTGAGTTCAAATTCCAGCAACCACATGGTGGCTCACAACCATCCGTAATGAGATCTGCCACCCTCTTCTGATGTGTCTAAAGACAACTACAGTGTGCTTACATATAATAATAAAATAAATCTTTGGGCCAGAGCAAGCAGAGGCTGAGCTAGCAAGATTAACTGGTGCGAGTGGGCTGACGGGAGTGAGCAGACAGACCAGAGCAAGCAGAGGTCCTAAATTCAGTTCCCAGAAACCACATGAAGGCTCACAACCATCTGGACAGCTGCAGTGTACTCATATACATACAACAAACAAATAAATAAATCTTTAAATATGTATACGTATATGCTTAAGATGATGGTACACACCTTTAATCCCAGGACTAAACCAGAAGTAGGCAAGTCTCTCTGAGTTTGGGGCCAGCATGGTCTATGTAATGGTCAAAGCCAGCCAGAGCTACATAGTGAGACTTCATCTTAATTAATTAGTTAACTAATTATCAGTTAATTAAAAAGTGCCTGAAGATCTAATCCTTTAATGGAAGACAAGTTCCTTTCTACTTCCAACTTACTCTTGACAAAAGACTCGGTGTATGTATAGTACCTTTGACCTGGTGTTTGTTTTTAAAAGTTCCCAATGCTAGACTTTGACCACTCAGGATAAGGACAAAATATGGAAGTTTAATTGTCAGAAACCTCCATGTAATGGAGAGATTGGATGACTATAAATATAGCCTAAGAGAAGATGGGGGTTGGGGTAGAATCCAGGGCTGTAGCAGAAGTAACTTGAATGTGAATCTAAAGAAGCAGCAATGTAGGGTAATCGAGACAAGTGAAAAACAACGAATTAACCTTGCTGAACACATGAAGAGTGTATTAACAAAAGGAAGATGGATGAATATTTTGGCACATGTACTCAACTGTTACTCAGAGTAGGTATTAGAGACTGATGGATGGACTGTTCTATCATCACGGAGATTTAGTTCTGAATATGTGTGTTATTTTAACCAGGTTCTACCATGCTCATGATGGCGTACACCTCAGTATCTCTTTGAGCTCACCTGATCTTTTGCTGATGAGTGAAGACTAGTTTCCTGCCTGGCTTCTTGGTACCTTGATAGTGTGGGAGGGATGTTCTGATCTTACCAAAGAAAGTCTCAACTATAGATAAGTCTCTTGGCTTCACTATTGCAGATCAACCTTCTAGAACTCCTTAGGTGTGAGTTGGCCTCAGTAGATCCAAGCAGTTCTAAGGGGGTGAGTGCCAGGCCCAGGAGAAAGGAGAAGCTTATCTTCCAGGGAGGCTGCACAACCTCCCACATCTCACCAATCAGGCCCACATATGCTTAGGGTGAGGAGAGAAGGCAGACCAAGATATTCAGATAAGCCATCTGAGGAGGATCAAGGCAGGCCATGGTCCTGACTGCATATGTAGAAAATAGATGGAATACAGGAATTAGTTAGAATGTATCAGACATTTTGTTTGTTTGATCATTTGTTCCTGGTAACTAAGAAAACAGAAATGTTTCAGCAAAAGATATTTAATTTAGCGTGTTTAGAAAAGTGTAGGAATAGAGGTGGGTTGGGCACACCCTATATCATGGAGGGCAAATGCTTTCAACCGAACCTAATCTCCCCCAGCTTGCTTCTCCAGCCCCATGTTTCCTCAAGTATCATCCGAGTTCTCTTCTACTTACTGAAGTCACATGATAGTGGCACCCAGAGACTCTTAGCACCTTGAATCCAGCAGGAAAATCACAATCACAGATCTCTTTGAAGAATCCAGAATTAAATTCTGTGAAGTGCTTATTCTTGAAGCACCATTTAGATCAGGGAAATGTTCTCTGTCTTTCTCTCTGTTAGGCTGGGTCACTCCACACTTTTGAGACCCAGGGTAGAAATGCCAGTCATTAGAAAAGCTGGAAAGATCCTCAAAAGAATTAATAAATATTCTCAAACAAACAACAACAACAACAACAAAAAAAAAAAAAAAACAAAGAAAAGCAGACTGTTCAACAGGGTTTAGTGTGAATGAGATCTGGCGTGGAAGGGAAACCACATCAAAACACTTCCTGTGACTTCAGGATTGGGATAGGTTTTGGACTCAATACGGAGATTTGAGTGTTCCAAAACTATGACTCCCAACTCACTAACCTGAGTGCCTCAGCTACCCTGTAACAGTTCTTTTCCTTCCTCCTGGCACTGGCACCGTCTGCCATTGTGGTACAGTTGGCTGACTTGTGCCCACCAGTTCATGTCATGGTCACTCATAAAATCCTAAAAAGGTGGTGTATGGATATGCACAGAATATTCAACCCTCTACTCATCACTTAAAATCTACCTGAACATGGAATGTGTAGGACTGGGGCCTCTTTTTCAGAGGAACTCATTCATGTCTTGATGACACCTCAGTGAGCCAGGCTGTGTGGATGGTCCCCGATCAAAATTAATTTGAATGACAGTGAGCAAGTTTTCAGAAGTTTGCTCAATTTCTGCATCCTTACTTGGGACGCATCCTTTCAAATCCTTTGTCTGTTTTCTCCTTTGGCCCTGTGCCTTTTTGATTGACTGAAGTTTGTCTGTATATATTCTGCTTATGGCTAGACCTCTGTTAAATAAACGGGTCACACATTTTATCCATCTCTTAGATTATCTTTCCATTCCTCAGAATATCACTGGACTAGATGTTGTTATTTTTATCCACTTTACATTCCCTTTTTTATGGTAATATTTTAGTTAGATTTGAGGAGCCGCTCACTGTCCCAAAGCCACTGGGGACAATGACCGTGTTCCTCACTCACTATTACTTTGTGTTTTACTGTTAGATATGCAGTTTGTCTGGAATTTGTTTTGTTTTGGTTGGTATAAGGGTCAAGACACCGTCTTCTCCCATTTAGTATCCTCTCTGATCCAACTGCCCCATGTCTAAGATATCACAATGGCGCTCAGAGACACTGCAGCAGCGTGGCAGTCCTGGCCTCATGTTCCTCCTTTGATCTTTATTATAGGGTTTGTGCTAAGTGAAATTCTAAATTCCATACTGCCTAAGGACATAACGTTCCTGTTAAGCTACTAAAGATACTTCGAGAATGAAAATGGTTCTGGACTAACCCTGTTCCAGACAAAATGTAGGCTCACCTGCTGTGACAAAGTCCAGTCAGTTAAGCTGTGCAGGGCATTTTTTATCTTTCAGCAAACAATTCAGAAATGTCAGTCTAGAGCAAATGTGGAAGCCCCTCCTCCCCTTTTCTCTGTACTACACAGAGTTTCTAACTCATGGTCATGGATAGCTGCCTCAGTCCCTGTTACCAAGTCCTTGTTCCAACGAGATGTAAAGAGGAAACTGAGTAGAGAGCTAAGTCACATCAGCTAATAGTAGCCTCGGAGCTGAGCATGCTAAGCTTTCCTTATTGCTTTGCACGCAGCCACAGCTGATTGCAGGGAAGGTGGGACATGCTGTGTACAGTCTTGTGGCTATCCCCACCAGAAACCCAGAAACTGATTACTAAAGAAAAAGGACATTCACACTTACTGATGGAGTGTCTATCCCACCACCCTTGCCCACCATCCCTGGCCTCCCGTTAATGAGCGTAATCTGATGCAGATTAAACCCAGACAGTTGCTCAGTGTGCCCCCCTGTTTGGAGGGCAGTCATTACTTGACCTTCTCTTCAAGGTCATTGGTCCTTTAGCAGCCTGGAAAGTCTTCTTGTGCCAGTCAGTTGATGTTGTGTCTGCCGTGAGACCTATTTGTCAGAGACTGGTAGAAGGGAAAATGTGATGACAGTCACCATTACAGAGGATCTAGAGAGTTGGGTGACATCCCTGTGTTCAGCCAGCAAGGGGGTGGCAAAGCCCGGGGTGGAATCCAGAGTCTGCTTTCTGTCACATGCCCTCCCCACCACATTGTGTTCTCTGTGACAGCCATCCCACATATCCACATTGTCTTGCTTCTTCTTTCCTACGTCCCACTCCTGTATGTATGGTGTATGCACGTGTACATGTTTGTACATGTCTGTGTGTCTGTATGTCTCTGTGTGTGCCTGCATGTGGAGGCCAGAGGTTGATGTTGGGTGTCTTCCTCTGTTGCTGTGCCCTTATATTTGGAGACTGGGACTCTGACTAACTCTGACTTTGACAAGATTAACAAACCAACAAGCCCTGAAGATCATCCTGTGTCTGCCTTCCCAGTGCTGGGATTTCTAGCACATGACATCATGTTCAGCTTTTTACATGGGTGACAGGCAGTGGCCATCTCTCAGCCCTAGTACATTTTATTCATTCATTATACAGTCCATCATGAGGACCTACCAAAGCCTAGAATTGTTGGAAGTAGTAGAAAGCAGAACCTATGGGTGGAATGTGAAGTGCATTTCACACAGGAAAAGATCAACCCCTTTTATTTATAATAAAATAATAATAAAATAATTATTTATAATTATTTATTTATAATAAAAGGATGCAAAGTCAGCTCTCAAACACATTGCATATATATAGCTCTGCTCTTAGTCTAAGTGCTATGAAGAGTGATATATATAATATATATTATATGTATTATATATGTATATATATATTCATCTATAATTATTTCTAATGGTGTAACTAAGTACCAATGTCAGCATTTATGAGAAATATAAAGTAAGTCACAAAATAAATAAGAATAGAGTTATTTTAAGACCTAGAATGCCTTCAGGTTTTAGTCTCATGTTTATTTTTTCTTTAAGTATCATTAGTTAAAAATTTAGCATTTTTTAATTGACACATAGTAGTGTTCGATGTATGTGAATGCAGTGTGTTTCTGCCAATACTTGTACTGTGAAATCAGCATTTCCTCCCCTTGAACTTTTATCACTTCGCCTGCCAAGCTTTAAATACTAGCATTGTCCTATACAAATGTTTTTGCTACCCATTATCTGATCTCCTTCAATCCCCTTCCAGACTGTTTATACAAAATCACCTTTTTAGCTACACTTGTGAGAAGATGTAGTATTTGTATTTCCACAACTAGCTAATTACACTTACAGTGCTCTCCACTTTTATTCATGTTCTTAAAAGTTATTTCATGGGCTGGAGAGATGGCTGAGCATGTAAGAGCACTGACTGCTCTTCCAGAGGTCCTGAGTTCAAATCCTGGCCACCACAGGATGGCTCACAACCATCTGTGATGGCGTATGATGCCCCCTTCTGGTGTGTATGAAGAGTGACAGTGTACTTACATACCATAAAATAAATAAATCTTTAAAAAATATTTCATTCTTTTTTATGAGTGAATAATAGTTTTGTGTGTGTGTGTGTGTGTGTGTGTGTGTGTGTGTGTGTGTATCTCACATTTTATGCATCCATCCATCCTTGGTTAGTTCTAAAAAAGAACTTCAAGCTTGTCAATATTCCTTTGGTTGTTTTTCTCAAATATAAATCCGATGATCTAGTTCTCCCTTTGATCCCTGGTTACCCTTGGGATTAGTTTCAAATGCACCAGCCTCCCAGTATATACGTGCCCACTGGCCTTTCCAGTTCCTGTCGATTTTCCCACCTAGTACACTACAACCATACATAGTTGCCCACAGTCCCCTAGGTACACCATGTTCCCCCTCACCTCCGTGCTTCCCACAGTGACTCTTTCTACTCCAGTCTTTGCCTCACTATTTCACAACTATCCCCAACTTATCCCTTCAGTCTCAGCTAAGGCATCCATTTCTCTAGAAGTCTTTCTTGACACTTCCTGGCTGGATGTGTTCTCCTTAGCACCCTGCCCCTTACAGGCCCCCACCTTTCACTCATGCTATCGACTGCCCCTAAGCCTTCCTCTACCACCAAGGGGGGCACATGCAGTGTAGCCAGGGCAGGGCCTGTGTTTTCACAGCTGTACTCTAGCAGCCCTGTGAATATTTTTGAGGTGAATGAATAATGAACAAACAATGAGTTGCTTGTTTGTTGCCTTCTTATATTTCCTCAGAATTACAACCGGACCCCTGTGATGGTCTTAGCTGTCCCCATCGCAGTGAAATTCCTCCACAGAGGCAGCAAGGAGCTGTGTAGGAACATGTCCAACTACCTGTCCCTGGCTGCCATCACCAAGGCCGATCTGCTGGCTGACCACACTGAAGGGATAGTAAAGAGCATACTCCAAGGTACAGTGCAAGAACTGAGCTGGGGACGTGTTTAACAGAAATCTGACGAACTGCTTAATGGTTCCTATGAGTACAGCCTAGCACACAGAGGGACGAGTTCAATTTTTTTCTTGCTGCTAGATGCTATAATGTCTCCTGGGCTGGCTGAGTCAGCCTCTTCTTTACCTGATGAATAGAACGAGGTACTGATATTCACTGAGAAGGGAACTTCCTGCCAATCCTATGGTTCTCATCCAGAGTACTGTCACCCATGATTCCTGTCAAGATGTCCCGTTCCTTTTACTTTGATTTTTTTAAAAGTAAGAAGTATCTTGGGTTATATAAAATACACAGAGCCAGACATGGTGGTACACACCTTTAATTCCAACACTTGGGAAGCAGAGGCTGATGGATCTCTGTGAGTTCAAAGCACACCTTTGCTACATAGTGAGTTCCAGGACAACCTACATAGTGAGATCTTATCTCAAAACAAAACAGACATAAGATACACAGGAAAACATGTGATGGCTTCTCTAACTCAAATGACTTGAAATTGATTTAAAAGTACATTAAATACCACCAAAATAAGTAAATAAATAAGGGTGTCTTTGTTGTTACATTTGAATCAAGGGAAGCTCAAACTAATCTACACATAATATGTATATTTATTTGTTTGTTTGTTTTTGTTTCTTACCTATCTGAAACCTTGTTTTGCTTTAAAATAAAACAGAGGGCAGGTCAGATGATAATATATTAAATGATTTCATGTGCATTCAGGTATTCCCAGTCTTCACTGATAAAAATGCATGAGATTCACAGGTATTCCTGCCCATCGATTGCCTCTTAATTCAGATCCCACTGGCTCAACGTCTTGCAGAGTGCTCCTACGTTCCTAGTTTCTAGTCCCAGGTTTCTTGGAGTCTACAAGAATGTCCTGTGTGTACTCTGTGCCCAGAGTACCCAGGCTAGCTCATAGTCTAATGACCTTTTAGCCAGGCCTCCCAGCATGGTACACTGGTAGTATCCTCCCCATGGCTCTGCTTCTAAAAGGGTCCATATGGAAGCTCCCTGCTGCCCGGCCGGAATGGCGGCGGCCTCTGCCCTCCTGTGCCTACTCACCTAAAGCTTCAGGAGCCACAAGCTCTCCAACCAGGACTTCCATGTGGCAGCCTCTGGTGGGAGAACAATAATCTTTCTTACTGGTGTTACACCTTGGAAGTCGGGCCTGAAGAAGGTTGCTGACTTCTGGTGCCACTCCACTTTACTGGGTACACTCTTTCCAGATGTGTGGATCAGTGGTAAACCTCTCACCCAGGTGAGCAAGGCAAGAAGTTCAATCCCTACTGTTAAAAAAAAAATCAACACGCGCGCGCGCACACACACACAGACACAAACCACACACACACACACACACACACACACACACCCCTCTACCTCTACCACCATCACCAACAACAAAACCAAAGCATTATTTTTCATTTCTTGGCATCTAAAAGCAACTGTCCATCCATAGCCCCTGTTCCATCCTATCTTTCCATACACCCTGTCTTACTGCATTACCCATTACCACCCCATTCTCAGAATGCCTACTGCCTGCCAAGACCAAGGCATTGTCTCCACCTGGAGCTCAAGCATCAGATGTTCCTGATACTTGCGGTCTGAGTACCGTGGATGGTCGTGTTTGTTGATCAGTCTTTGCTCCCCTGGAAAGATTTGCCATTAATAACATTAGCTAGTGCTTTTGTTCCTAATTTCCTTTGGCCTTGGAGTAAAATTGCCAATTTTTACTTCACATGTGATTAAATTTGCTACACATCCAGAAAAACAATTATGCTTTTATTTTTGCCACCTTGAAAACATTTTTTTTTGAAAACAAAGTTCATAAAAGTTATAGACAGGCCAAGTATTTTAGAACTGTAGGAAGCAGACACGTGGACAATAGATTTATATGAAAAATGAATTCTCTTTTTCCAGCTGCCAGGAACTTAGCTCATGCTTTTGGAGCTTTTGAAATGTTTTTTCAATGACAAAGAGATCTTTGATACACAAAATACACTCTAAATTCATTGCAAGCATCTGAAATAAACAAATGACTTGGTTTATTTGATCCGGCGTTGTGAAAATTGCCATAAAATCAATGGTAACTTGACCTACGGTTGACTGGACCTCGGTAGTCTGGGTTTTGACTTTGAGGGCTGGCGGGACTATAAAGCCCCTCCCATGGCTCGTGTGAGTTGTACAGCAGAAGGGATTTTGAGAAATGAGTTCTTTGCTCTTCAAGGCTTCAGTTGATACTCCCCGTGAGTAGCTTTAATGAGCTCCTTGGCGCGTCTTTCTTCATTACCTGTAGTTTCTTCTCACTGTTAGACTGTCTTCTTTGATCTGTGGTATCCTCTTCTTCATTCCCAAGGACTTCTACTCTCACGAAAAGGTTAGCAGCCATCTGTTCAGTGTCAGTGCTTACAATAACATTATAGTAATAAAATCAGACAATGTTGATCACAAATCCTGTATTAATCCACTTGTGCTAACTAGATCAGTGCTACTTGTAAGACTTGCAGAGCAGAAACCCTATTATCCCGTTGTACTGGGTAGTAACACCTTAAGGAGCAGAAGACCTTGATATATGTGACTTGATGGAGTGGATAAAGAAACGGAGGAAGAGGAAGAAGACAGGAGGAGGAAGAGAAGGAGGAAAAGAGAATGAAGAAGACAAAGAAGGGAGGAGAAAGGAAAAGGAGAAGAAAGTGGGGAGAAACACAAAGAGGAAGAAGAGGAGGAAGGAAGAAGAAAAGGAGGAAGGAAAGGGTAAAAAAGAGAAGGAAGAAGAAAAATAAAAGAAAGATGTGGGAAGTGGAGCAGAGAGAAAGAAGAGGAGCAACTCTTTGTTGGTCCATGACTGGAAGCCCATGAGTAGATCTGATTTCCCATTGACTTGACTCGGACCTCAGTGGTGTTCCCAGAAGCTGTAGCTCATCATCACCCTTCTAGTGTGTTGCTTTATTTTATGTCCCACAGCGTAGGCCTTCACACCATCCAGTTCACATCATTATGAACACCAGTTACACAAAGTCCGTATCCAGTCACATTTTCTGCTTCCAGTCCAACTCTGGCAACCCGGTTCTGAACTGATCCATCCTCACTGCAGACAGACAGTGCACATCAGTTGTCTGCTGAGATCATGCGATCAGAAAAGAAAGGAGATGGCAGTGGGCTTCAGCAGACTCATGTGAGTGTGCAGTTAGGAAGCAGTGGACCTCCGAAGATGTGCAGGCAGCTGTGTGAATGAGCAGGGACTATGTGGAAGCCACCAGTCTTCACCTCGCCTTCTTTTACATGAACAGCTGACTAAGACTAACCCTGACATTTCACCCCAGAGCCACCTCTACTGCGCAATCCCAGCTCCGCTGCGTATTGGTTGTGCTTGTATCTTTGTGAGCATTGGTTTCTTCCTGTGTAAATTGAGATATTTGGACAATGGCCTAGTTAGATATATATTAGCTAAGATGGTGATGGTAACAATCATGACAGCCTGCATCTTGCTGGAGTATTTGGTTCTTGTCGTGACCTAGCTGTTTTCTCCCTGTGACCTTTCACCTTTAGCCAAAGCCTTCCTCTGGGGCCTTTCTGATGTGATGAGCTTTCAAAGCCGGAGCATCATCTCTCACAGCTCATCTCTTCTCCAGTCATAACAAGTAGGCTCCCTTTTAGTTCACTGACTCAGCCAAAGATTACTTAATTCTGAGTCACTTTGCAAGATGCACTCTGGTCCCTTCCCTGTGGGCTGACCTCTTGAATTCTGGTTTTCTTGTCAGCACATTATGCAGTGTGTAGTTCATGGCTGATCGTAATATCTAAGTTCTGTGAGAACTTGAATGAATGCCCTTCCCTGTTTCGAAGCTTAATGCAACCTTTGAGCCAGCTAGCCACACAATCGCATCTTTAATTTCCACTGCTCTCGTCTTCTGCCAGTGTCTCCAAAGTTTTCTTTAATACACACACACACACACACACACACACACACAGTTATTTTATATATTCAACAATTTCTTCAGTATTCTGGGTTTTAAGTTGATCTTTCCATGGTACTTACAGTTTTAACTTACTGTTTTCTCCCCCGAGGAATTCAGCTCAATGCTTTTCCAGGCCAAGACTTGCATTTCAATGTGTCCGCAGTTATTCCAAAGTCCTTATCAATTATAAATTTCCTGGACAATGCGACTCTTGTCTTCAAAACTCCAGCTCAGTGGGTGAGCACATGAGGCCAGGGCCTCGGTTGCTGGTGTTGTCTACCCTTACTTAGACTTGAATCATAAGTGTCCATTGTTTCTATTTTCCAAAATATATTATTTTGCAAATCAAATTCCTCACATATTTATAACTCAACTATGAGAAATCCTATGAAATGGGATTGTATATTTACCCCTAAAGGAAAATGTTTGAATAATTCTAAGCCAAGCTTTGCAACTTTTCCTTATTACCAGATAGATATGTAGTATTTACCTTAAATCTAAGTGTAAAACTTATTTTACACACATTGTTTACATTCCATTTACCTGTTTCGTATCTAATGAATTTTCATAATAAGAAGGAGAATTGTAAAAAGATCCTCTTTTGGAAGAAAAATTAAAGGTACAGAGTGTTTAACCACTAGGTACTAAGGACGTGCAAACTTAAATAACAGCAAATCAGTTTACACTGGTGTCTTTAATTCTGCCACCAGGATTAAAAAACCCTGTCCCAACAGCTCTGTTGGAAAATGTTAACAAATGATACAATGAATAGATGATTAGAATCTTGTCTTGATTTTTCCAGATAATTGATACGGAAGTATATGTTCCATCTAATTCTACAAGTCTGGTGTAGCCACAAACCAACCCCAAACAAAGAGTATTATCAGAAAGGAAAGCACACATTCGTCCTAGTCATGGACATCAGTGTTCACAGCAGGAACAAACACATTAGGAAAACAACTCTAGGGAGGCTTAGAGGAAACTATGTAACATTTACTGAGTGCAGACTAGAGCTTACCTATTGATTCATATTGTTCCTCCATATATTCTGTAACTGAGGAACTGTTGCTAACCCATTTTATAAAGTACATAATGACCCAGTTGGATTCATCGCAGGAATACAAAATAGTTTCCGGTTTGAATTACCCAAGAGTAAAACACTGAAAAGGAAGAGGATCGTGGAATGAATAAACATGTCTTAGAAGATTAAAAAGCAAGTCAAACTAGAAAATTTTGAGAACTTCCTTACCTTGATTTGGAAAAAGGTATTTGACTATTTAATAGTGAGTGAGTAGGAGCATGCCTCTAAGTCCAGGAAAAAGATGAAGATGCTACTGTGTCATTTCTATTAAGTATGACACTGGAGAGCATAGCCTAGACTGCAAAATAAATTACAATACTCATTTACAATCATACAGGAATGAAAATATTATGTATAATGATTTATACACATCACCTAGAAAACTATATAAATGACTTAATAATAAAATTACAAATCATTTGAAAGTAGTCATATAAAGTACAAAGATGTGGAGTGCTATACCATCTTCATGGATGGGAAACTGGTGTAGCAAAGATAAATTTTCAATGAATTTAGTGAAATTTTAATAAAATACGTATGGAACGTTTGACGAAATGAGACAAAATGATTTTAAAATTTATGAGTCAGATAAAGTGAGTCAGAGAGCTCAAAGAACTCTAAAGAAGGAGAATTGACTGTGAAGTCATAGCAATTCCTGAAGCATAGTAGTGCTGCAAAAAGAGAAAATACAGTGCTGTGCTGTATCAGAGAGGGCAAACACAAACCCAGGCAACGTGGAAATCCAGTATGCAGTGGGAAATCTTTGCAATAGAGAATAGACTACTCAGTAAATGGTGCCAAAATAATTGCCTATATCAAAGCATACAGAAATTAACTTCAGATAAAATAAAGACCTAAATTCAAAATGTGAAACTCCAGCTTTTTCCAGTGTTTAATTAGTAGTTAGTAACACTCTTATTTTAACAAAGGACATCTACATAATTAAACCTAGATTAAAATGATAATAATGAAAGAAAACACGTAATATAAGGTCTTTGGATTAAAACTAAATCAAAGATGTCACTGAATAGTGAATTTACATTCTGCCCAAGTTACACCATGTGTAATTTTATATCACGTAACATCAGAGGGGTTGTCCATGCTCCTGAGTAATTCTCTAGACTCATTCTTGCTGTGTGACAATGGATCTTGGTCCTTGTATCAGAAAACAGAAATGCACCCTGGGGTCAGTGTAGTGTGAGGTGCCATATCTTTCACCCATGAAACTGACAATATTATAAAAGGCTTATAAAATGTGAGTGTCTTCAGCTTCACCTGATTATTCATGGGCCCATGAGGAAGCTCTTTGCAAATAATTGACTTGTAACTCGGTGACGCTACTACGCCTGTCCCTGCTATTAAATCTGCATGCAACGTTGCCCTTTCTTTGCCTCTCTGAATCAGAGGTCAGGCTGGAAATGCACTTCTCTGTCCACAGAATTTTTAGACACTCCCCTTGCACAAGCCACAAGATGACTTTAAATGATTTGAAATTTAAGTAGAAAATCTTTGAGAAAACACACTGTTGGCCCAGCAAGAGTACAGATTCTTTTCTGACTTGCTGAAAACAACCTAGAAAAGACTGTTCAGTTAATTATGATAAATTTACCTCATTTCTTTCTCTATGTGAGACAAAATTCAAAAAATTAAATTGTGATTTGTCTAAAAAAAAAAACAAAACGGAGAAAGCTTGCTCGGCACATGCATGGCAGTAACTACTTTCCTCACGTGGCCCATGACGTTTAGCTAGATAAAATACCTGTTTAGCCCGCTGATAGCAGGTTCTTCTTCCGGTCACTAGTACCATTATTCCCACTTCTAGTTGAGTATCTGCAATGTACTAAGTTCATATTAAACTACTGGATGCAGAACCATATCCATTCACTGAATTTCATAATGCCTAGAGAATATTCAGCCATTAAACATTCGTGACAGGCACTGGAGAGATGGCTCAGTGGTTAAGAGTGCTTGCTGTGTAACCTGTGTAACCACAGTACCTGAATTTTGCATCCCAGAACCCATATAACACGCTAACCATGGTCTTTCATACACCTGTGACATCAGGAGCGTGTGAAGCAGAGACAGAGTCACACAGAGATGACACCTTACCAAAGGGAAAAGACAGAGAGTGATCCAAGGAAATGCCTGATGCCTTCCTCTGGCCTCTAGACACGCACATAGCTGTGTGCACTTGCACACAAGCATATGCATATACATATACACATATACAATCTGTGACATGATTATTGCTTTAAAAAAGGTCCAAGTTTTACTACCTCACACACAGTTAGGGGAATATTATTAGCCCTTCTTCACACATGTAGTAACAGGAACCATAGGGACACTATTATATGCCACCCATATATTTTCATCTAGTGACCCGAGTCACTGTGCACAACTATCCTTGTCTTAGTTTTAATTTAAAGGAAGGTATTCAGTGTTTCTTTGTTTTTAATATTCTTTGTAGATTTCTTTTGACAGAATAAGGAATTACTAATTTTACATTGCCACAGACAGACTGATTTTCACTGTGGAAAGAGTAAAGTTTCATTCTTTAAATTGAAATCCTATTACAAATATCCCACCTGAATATTACCATGAGGAGGAAAAGATTTAACATACCATGGTAAGATGTCTTTCCAATCATGGTTCCAGAAATGGAGAGAAAAGGACTTCCGTGTGGCCAAGAGGCTGTCTCGCTCATAGCTGGTGCCTGTCACTCTGCACCTTCAAATTTTCACCAGCAGATGTTGCTGTGAGGTAAAGAAACCCTGGCCAGCCTGGACTGTCTACATGTTGATCTTAAAACACAATAATCCAAAGGCTCATCGGCTCATCCCTTTGTGTTTATTTTTTGTTCCCTTGTTTATCTATGTTTTAGCACATGAGACGTGATTAAAATATTTTAAGAAATGTCTTATTTCAAAAGTGAGTGGATGAGCCAGAAAATACTTTTTATGTACAATATCTACTTTAAAATTCTGTTTGAGGAGGGATTTTTGTTTTGATAGATAACTTAAGAAGTGTGAGGATTACTTGCGATTAGTTGAGGGCACCTGCTCATTGGTAAGCCAATACTTGGTGGTGCCAGAATTTAAACACTGGATTTCTGACTTGAGTGCCTGTGACTTTCTTCTGCTCCTCAAACTGATGGAGCCACAAGGATCAGGAACCTGATACCTTCATAGTCATAGGAGCCAATAATAATACAAACCAATATACACTGTTGCTTTAGTTAAGGTTTTTACACTTAGTCATGCTGCTTCTTAACTGACTAAAAAACAATTTAAGAAATGTATTATGTCCTGATATATTTTTCAAAAGAACAAAAAGAGCTCCCTAGTATATTATTAGAGAATAAATTAAATAAAAATCAATCATATGATCTTATTATTTGTCAGTTTAATTGCCACTACTGTGAAGTCAATTAAGCACCAAACTATAAAATCGAGCTCTGGCATCCCATGATAGATACTTGATAATTAAATGTCCTAAATTAATACTTATAGGCCAATTGCTACTGTAACAGGCAAGAAAGACATCAACTGTGCTTTGTTCATGGACACAAATGTCTCCCTACTAATCATACATAAATACACACTAGAGTGACCAGCTGTCCCAGTTTGCCCATGGACATGGTAACTTTAATAAAGTCAGAACAGGACCAGGAAAATGAGGAAACTTAGTCACACTACATTATATCAGTAATGATATTAACCATATAGACAGTATTATGTATTAATAATACATACATTTTCATCCTAATGACTAGACTCATCTTATACAATTATTCTACTATGCCATTATATGATAATGCTCTCAATAGCATCATGGAGCATAAAACTATGTGCCATGGTGGTAAGCCAGGGGATATTTTGTTTCAACTCCACACATTGCTTATGTCTTCTTGCTGATACTCTTACATTAAGTACTGTTAGGTTTTCAGTTAGCTTCCTGAGAATTTGTTAAATATGGTTTTTTCATATGCACACTGGGTGTTTTGAAAAAAGCAAAAGGCTTTGTCTTTTTTTCTTCTAATAACTGGATCTGGATGAGATTGCAACAATCAATAACGGATTTAAAAATTTAGAGATGTATTTCTCTCTCTGTCAGAGAAGTGAAAGAGAAAGCAAGTCAGCATGCTGGCTTCATGGTCGCCAGACACCTAGGCTGCTACTCTGTGACGGTTCTCAATCTCACACTGTAACATGACAGCTGAACTTCTAGCCATTGCTACTGCATTCAAGACAGAATAGAAAGGCAAAGAAATCACATAGGCCACAATAGTTCATCAGTGAGCAGAGCTTCGCAAAGGACTACTGAGAAACGCCGATGCCTTCTTAATGACTGTGTGTACCACTAACACTAGAATTCTCTCACTTCAGAAAAGAGGTACAATTGAGATAAAGGAGAAATCACAAGACCTTAGAGGCTATCTATTCAGACTTACTGCCGTAGCACATGAAATGTCTGCATTTATAACCCAACGATGACTTTATTTTCTTCTCTTTCTTCATTGCCCTCAGTAAGTTAATTTGGTCAGCATCACCAACCCATGATAGATACTAGTCAAATGTTCTAATTATAAGATAATTAATACTTAAAGGCCAAATTTACTATAATAAGCTGGGAAAACATTAGCTATGCTTGCCCTGTGTACACAGAATGTCGCTGTGCTAGTCATGCATAAATGCATACTAGAGTGAATAATACAATGTACAGTTGATATTGTCAGCATATGCATTTGTACTAATCTTGGCTCATGTCTTCTGAGTTGTCCACACAGATCTAATGTGTACAGTCACATGTAAAGAGAGGAAAGGCATGCCTAACTCTCTAAGGTTGGGCCTAGTATTTCTTCCAGATGAGAATCCAATCAATACAGAGAATAGCTGCGTAAGAACTTAGCATGGGGCAAATGTATCAGAAACACTGAATTGCATAATGATAAGAGTGGAAGACTGGCCTATGTATCAGCTCATAGCTGAGTAATTTCATTACAGACTCATAGGCCTGTCTTTATAAATTTCAAGAGTGGGACAAAGCTGTACAAATTCTGTGAACACCCCCAATCATGTTAGATCCACTGGGCTTTATTTCTGAAAGACACTAGATTCATGTTCCTTTCTTTGACTGAACAGATCAAGGCAAATACCTAAGGAAGGTCAGCTAGACAGCCAGATTTACCCATGGCCCTATCTCATGAGCAGGAAGCTCCACGGTTCTTCAGCTATCTATTTAGGAGGATATATGCTCACCATGATTCTACAGTATTTCTACAGCAGCTTTATAAGGTTCTGGGATTCTTTGCATAGAATCCTTGAGAGGAGATTGGTGGAGTTCTTACTCCAACTCCTGAGTGGGCAGGGTTCTCTGGCCTTTCCATGACCAGGAAGAAAATGGATAGGCCTTGCTTCGTGTCCAGATTCTTGGTTCTCTCTTCTGATAGTTCAGCCATGCATGTCCAACTGGTGGCCTATAGGTCACATATACCATGGAAGATCTATGAATGTGCGAAATTCTAACTTACATAAAATATGTTGAGCTCTTTCATTTTTGCATTTTTCTGATAATGTGATTGTGTAATTCTTGAATGTGAATTTTGTAGAGTCAAGAGCTAGAGCATGCATCTGCCCATTGCTTGCATGTGCCATGTCTACCTGGAGATAATACATGCTTGCTTGTGTTACAACAGGGCAGAAAATGGTACAAGCTCATAGACTCATTAAATCATTTCTTCCTCTGTTCCTCATTAAAGTCCAGAGAGATGAATGCATTTAGCCAAGACTCTACTTCGTACCACCGGTAGGACACCAAAGCTTATAGCAGCAGTAGTTTGCTTCTAGCAACATAAACTATTGCTGTTTTCATAGCAGTCACTGCAAACAACTTGCCTACTCTAAGTGAACAAAGGAAAAGTATGGATTCACTTCAAAACAGCTCTTAGACTCAAATTTTGAGGACACAGGCTAGCTTTATAAAACATTTTATTTACAGTAGACTTTTACAAAAATAAAATTAATACAAATCCATTTCACAATATAAATTACACAACTACCTTTTCCCAAATGGAACACTGGATTATAACATGTAAGCTACATTTATGTTTGTTAATAAGTCACTTTGTGGTATAAATACGGTTTTCTCATCATCTCTTTTGTCACAAAATAAACACGAGGAAGAATGAACAATGGGCAACAGAGCTTGTTCTGTTATTCTTCCAATATAAAAAATGTCTCTGGCCAAAATAAAATTAACCAAAAAAAAAAAAAGTAACACAATCATCCCTCTGTTCAGAGTCCAGTCCTGTTTAGTTATCTGAGGGTTTATCTGACAGAGGCAGACTTTAATCTGAAAGCACCATAGTGTGTAAGGCTTAGTAACAACATCCCCAGCCTTCTCTCAAGCCTTCCCTTCAACTGTTTATTCAGTATTTTGCCAAGATAAACAAAGACGATCTCAAGTCTCTCCTTCATTCGTCTCAAGTATTCAGACCACTTTTCCAACTGGCATATATTTAAAGTGTGAGTCTCCTTTGGCTTCAAGTAGAGTTTCACAACACTTAAGAAACATACTGGGCTCCTCCGTGCACCTGGACCTCTGTTACCCCCCACCCGACGATGTTTCCCCGGATGAGGCACGATTCGGCTCCTCCACTTGCCCGTATCTCCTCCTCGCTGAGAACCCGATCCCAGATATTGAAGCCCGTGATTTTTCCAGAAAATGCTAATGCTTCGTCAAAGCCCCCACCTACACAGCAGCCATTCTTTTCTTGGCCAATCTGTAGGAGTCCACCCTCAGGAACAGAGTGACTTTTGGCCATCTCTACAGTGGTAGCCACCAGCTCCCCATTTGCCCACAAGGACATGCTCCCCTGCTCTGAGCTCCAGGTGCCACACAGGTGGGACCACCTCCCCAGGGAAACCACGGCGTCTGCAGTCAGCTTGCTCTCCTTCCCACCCACCACAAACACTAGGGACTGGGAGCTGAGGTACAGCTGGATCTCATAGGGGTTCCACTTTGTGCCATAAGAAAACAGAATGGTTTTGTTTAATACGTCTGTGGCTTTGACCCAAATACAAGTACTAAAAGATTCAAGCTTCATTGGTCTCACAGGATGCACGCTTCCAAAAATCTTCTTAGAACGCATCGGGAAGAAAATCGCTGTTTCACAACCTGGAGGAGCAAAAGAAAATACAAGGGGGAAAAATCAGTTCCAGAGTTATTTTGATATTCAGTTATATTAAATATAATTGATAACTATATACAGTGCTATGTTATGACTTATCCAGCCTGATCTCTGTAGAGCAAAGAAAATAAAAGTAAGGAAGAAGTGTTTGGCTTATTTTGCAAACAGAAAGAAAGTGCCAACACAACCCACAAATAACCAAAACCATGTTGAATAACCATCTTCCTTTCAATCTGCTTTTCTTTCTATGTTTTTATTGAATTGTAGAATCACAACTTCAGAAGATTCTGTTTCTAAGTACTTTTTAAAAAACTATACTATTTCCTTCTCATGTTTGCCATGATCTTAAAATAATAAATCTATGAAAATCAATGGATTTAGCTCATTCTAAGTAGCTGTTATCATCATATCTTTTAAAACAATGTTTTAGAATAGCCATGTCACTAGGGAATATGGGTTCATATGCCACATGACCTTGGATATTGGTAACTTTGCAGAGTTTGCAGGAAACTACTGTGTCTTAACTCACTATTATCATTGGCTGTATGAAACTGTAGCCTGGGCTGACCTCATGTTGGACATATAGCTAAGGATAACTTCTAACTTCTGATTCTCCTGTCTCTGCCTTCAAGAGACTTAAATTTCTGGTGTGCACCACCAGGACCAGCTTGCAAACTGAGCTTTGACAGGAAGCAAAGTATAGTAATGATGACTAATGTTATCAGGTACTTATTATGTTCCACATAGTGTTCTAATCAATTTGTTCATCACCTTAATACATCTTCGTAGTTGCTTTTAAAGTCTTCTTAATCCCACTTAATGGATGGGAAAGCAGAGGCAAAATAACTGTGATTCTAGAGTAGCTAAATTTTAAAGCTCAGGTTTTACTTTGGCTGCTCTGTTGGCAGAGGCCAACACATTTTATTGCTTCTTAATAGAAGATCTGAATTCTGGATAATTTGCTGCTAGTGAGTATCATACAGTTTTTGACAAAGTTTATAATCTCACCAGCCTTTAGTGTTGTCTACATTTAAAGGGGGTGTGACTCTCCACTGCAAGTCTGTAAGTCACAAGTATACTGTACTCCAATCTGGGTAGGCCAAGAATACACTTTAAAATGTATACATTTCATAGTCACACTGCTATAGAAAATGCTTTAAAAGGAGGGAATTCTTCTGAAGGATTTTGTTAAGAGATTGTTTTTCTGCTGAGAACATTCAGAAGACACAGGCTTTGAACATGGCCATGAGACTCATCTATTCCACCTCTGCTGATCTCAAGGCTACATCTGCAGCTGAGGTGAAGACTTGGGAAGTGCTTAGTAAGGCCTTGAACATATGGGCTCTGCTTCTTGGTCCATCTGGAAAAAAACTAAGGTGGGCTAGATACTCTCTTTATAATACTCCAAAGAAGATGCTCTAAGATCATTTTGAAAACCCACTCCCAAAGCATTTGAGCACTAATTGGCAATTCAGTAGAATGTGTGGATATCAAATATCCTATAAAGTGCAGTAAATTCTCACAAGTGGCTCTGAGGTAGGCTCAGTCCAAAAACTGTCAAACAAACATAGACCATATCTGTTAGTAATAGTCAAGGAAATATTGAAATATAAGAAAATTGCATGAAAGCAACCACTATAGCCATGCCCAAAAATGATAACAGAACTCTTAAAAATAAATTCTAATCATCTGTGAAAAAAATTTTAAGGCATTTTCAAGGTAGGATTCTTTTTTCAGCTAAAACAACTAAATCAAATAATGATTGTGGAAACAAAAGACTCTCATTTCTGTGCATTTGGAATCTCCTGGCCTCTGTAAGTTTAAAGTACTGTCCAAGGTGGCATCCACTACAACCTAATTAACTGTCTTCCTGTTTAAACAAGGCCAGGCAGTGTAGATTACATCCCTGGGCAGCCCATGACTATCTCTGGGAGAGCCAGCATCCCTGTAGGCTGTGGTAGCTACTTCAGCTCATGCCACAGAGTCGTATGTTAGCAGATTTTGTGGGGGTTTTTGCAGAACGGTGATTGAGGCCCTTGAGACATCTTTGAAATGTCAGAAACTCTCTCACGAAATGGCTTCTAACTAATAAGTCTTTGTAATTATATTATCAAAGACCAAGCAAAATGAAAACCAGGTTCTTAGGAGGCAGACCACAACATGATTAGGAATCCTCTGGGGACCAAGCTGGCAGGAGAAAAAGAGAGGACCAGTCAAAGCCTGTAGCTGAAAGCATTATTGGGTAATAAGCACCAACAGTTTAGAATTCGGAAATGTATACATTTTCTAACAGATGAGAAAACAAAGTAATTCGTCCTTTGAGGGGCACATTATATGTAACTGACTCTACCGAGCTTGCAAAGAAAAATCCATGCGTTTAAAATTGTCACAAAATTGTCACATCGAGGGTTTGCTTTAGATTCAACTCTATGCTTTTTCTCTGAAGATTTAAGGGCCTGGCCTTCATAATTCAAATAGGAAGGACTGATTGCAGCACAGGAATGGACCATGCTCTGGAGTGTCCTTCCTCCTCCCCCACCCAATAAGCTTCATTTCATTGGAAATATGGGATAGGGTAGTTTGTTTGTCCTTGTTTCTGAGACTCATGAGGAGTACCAGGGATATTTGTCTACGTAGGACACTAATTTTCTAGAATAATCTACAACAAAATATCACTGCCCCCATCAGAAATTTTACTGAAGAACTGTATTACTAGGCTCCGATGTTCTTCCTGTTGCACTAACTTTTAAGAGTGTGCCAAAAGGGCCCTCATCCATTGAGAGTTTTACGGGTTTTATGTGGGGTTTTGACAAGTTGCACAGTCTGCTAGTCCCTTTCCTGTGTGGTCCTGGCCTGGCAGGGCTAGAGGAAGCAGTCATCTACACCCTCTGATTCCTGACTTTATAGGAAGTGCCCCAGAGCCCGCACCCCTTGCCCTTCACTGTGGAGCTAAACTGGGAGGAGGAAACCCTGGAGGAATTCTGCTGAGTCTGCAGGAGATCCAGCTCAGAAGGAGCAGAGGGGGAGGAGTCGGCCGGCCAAGGGGCTGGGAAAGTCGCTGAAGTTAGCCAGGGCCCTGAAATAGTGCAGGGAAACCAGAGCTGGCCTAAAGAGAGTGACGGGATAAAATTAGAAGATGTGGAAATCCCTAACGGACGGACTCACGGTTAAACACCTGCCAATGGACTCCTGTAATATCTGGTCGGATCCTGTATCAGGGACCTCTGACGTCAACTTCCAGAGTGTTGGTTAAATCCCTGTTTTCTTTTGGGCTTCTCCGGCTTGGAAATACTTTTAAAAGGCAATGAGCCTGCCTGGCGTGGTGAGTCTGAGCTGAGCTCTGAGTGTGCCTATGAAAAGTACCGGGGCTCTGAGCGTGAGTGTCCCAACAAAAGCTTGCCTCTAGGGACAGAGCCGACCTTAGGCTCTACGCCGCCGGGGTGCTTACCTGCGGGCAGCCAGTGGCGAGCGACCCAGCTCTGCACCGCGCTCAGGTCGGCGCGTGTCCGCCGCAGTTCCTCCAGAACCGCACCTAGGCCGGGCACTGTGGCCTCGGATCGCCGCGCCTCCGCGACCTCCAGGCGCGCCAGCCTACGGCTCGCATCACGGCTCTCCTGCAGCAGCGGCTCCAGCGCCCGCGCCACCCTGGCGTCTGCGGGGCCAGCGGCTGTGCACGGCCTCGCCATGCCGCCCGCCAGCCGCCCCAGCTCGGCCCGCAGCCGCTGCAGCTCTCCGCGGAGGACGTCATCGGTGGCCTGCAACAGCATGCCCTCCCGCATCTGCGAGTTCTCCAGCATGATGAACAGCTTGTCCCACTCCGAGTGCTCCCGGCGGCAGTCGCACGGCGTGGCTAGAGCGCAGGACACACACGTGTTACCAGCTTGTTCTGGCTGACCGTGGCTTGCACTCTTGGTGACCCCAAGTTTCAGCCCGTCCCCAGCAAACCCCTCTCCTTCTAAGCATATCTCTGAAAATACCGTGCGTGTAAACTTCTCAAAGATGACACAGGACCATTCTTTCTAGGGCATGTTAAGCTAACTGGGGAAATGCCATTTATATGACTAAAACAGTTAAAGAGCCGTGATTTCGTATGGCTTAACTGATCATAAATGTTACAAAAATAATTTAAAATTTCTGGATTTTTCTCAGGCAGTCCTTGCTTTTACAAATAAAGTACAATTTTAGCTTGCTACAGTGGCTTCGTATGTTAATTATGTTAATCGTGCTCCCCCCTCCCCCCCAAGTGAGTTATGTAGTTTTGGTGAGCTGAGAAAGTTAAAATGAACTTACGGTCCTCGGTGGGATGAAGTCCATTGTCTATTTCGTTGTCCAGATTCACATACATAAGTTCATAGTCATCCGAGGTCTCAGCCACCACTGCATACCAGAGAGCACAAAACAGAATCGCAGGGAGATGCATGGCTGGAGAGGCGAAATTTGCTCCGCAGCTGCCGCCACCGACACCGCCGCCGCCGCAGGGGAAGAAGCAAGGCTCTCCAGTGATCCGAGTTTGAGCCCGGGAGAGATAGAGTGAGGCGGGAGTGAAGCCCTTAATAAACGCTCCAAAGCCTGAACAGGATGAATGAGTAATATCGGTGGCACAGCGCGAGGGAGTTCCCCTGGATTTGGGGGAGGGGGTTGGGTGGGAGGGCAAGGGAAGCTGAAGAGGTTGCACAATGTTAAACCACCAAGGTCCACACTGCAGGCAGATTGAGTAGAGGCGGGTCAGGGGGAGAAGGGGAGGGAAACTGGACTTTTCTGGTGCCCCTGAGGATTAGTTGCTGTAACCTGAAGAGCTAGCACTTTGGGGGGTGGGGAACAGAGAGGTGCAGGGGGGCAAATTAACATTTTGGCACTTTCACTACTCCACAACCCCTGAAGTTATGGAAAACTTTTTTTCCCTCACTTGTCTTTTGGATACTTTCTCAAGACCAAGCTATAGAAAATGATTCTGTGACTCCAAAGTAACCTAGCCCATTAAGAACTTCTATAACTCTAGAAGTTAAATCTATCCTGACTAATTTGTCTTTACTCCTCTGGAGTAGCAACTAAAAAATAAATAAATAAATAAATAAATAAATAAAAATAACACAGTACAACTGGGCCAAAATCCAGTAAAACTGGAAAGTGAGGACAGGAATATATTGGCTTCAGATAGTTGAGTATTCTGGAAATATCCTATCAAGTTCCTGTTTTAAATTTAAAGTAGTGACTCGTGGGGTGTGTGTGTGTGTGTGTGTGTTTTGAAAATCTGCCCCCCCCCCATGCAAAGTACCTTGATAGGTGTTGGTAGGTCTAATAACATCAATACAAAATTAAAACGTTCAAATAAACTCCAAATAAAGCAAGAAAACTACACAGTGGCCAAAGAGCTAGAGGGAACCACTCCCAGAGGGCCAGCTCCTGAGGTGATGATACCATTCCCCAGTACACAAAGGAGATGGGGGAGGGGAAGAGTTGTCAATCACAGCCTGATCCCCTGTCAGGCCTCTCAGAAGGCTGCCTCTTGGAATTCCACAGGTAAACTCTGCTCCTGACAGAGAATCACGAGTGGCTTTCCCTGACTGAGTACCCCCAGGCATCTGGAATGCCCGTGCATGCACCATCCACCACAGTAAAAATGAATCCACAGTTAAACATAGCTAGACATGGAGGGAACAGGGCATCGTAAGTAAGAATCAGCAGAAAGTCAAAAAGCATTAGGCCCCTGCTCAAGAGCATCACTTACTTGAAATAGCAGCTAAAAAACGGGTATGTTTGAAACCATTAAGGCCATCAGAAAGAGATGGTAATGTGAGACAATATGATATTGTTTAAAGGGCAGTGTGGAGCCACAGCTTAGTAAAGGGCTTCTCTCTTAAGGCTATGGGCTCAAGTTCAATTTCTAGAGTCCTCATTAAAAACCTAATGTGGTGGTGTAGGGTCCTAATGCCAGTGCCGAGGCCCCCTGGGATCCCTGGCCAGACAGCTAAGCCTACTGGGCAAGTTTAGGCCCATGAGAGACCCAGTCTGGAAAAGCAATGTGGAAAAACTGGATAAAAATGCTTATTGTTCTTTTAATGGGTCTGTGGACTGTAGCACGGTTACCTGTACTTTATGGCTAATGTCCAATTACACGTGAGCACATACCATGTGTGTCTTTTTGGGTCTGGGTTTCCTCACTCGGGATGATCTTTTCTAGTTCCATCCATTTGCCTGCAAATTTTGTGATGTCTTTGTTTTCAATAGTGGAGTAATATTCCATTGTGTAAATGTACCACACTCTGATCCTTTCTTTAGGTGATGGACATCTGAGTTGTTTCTTATTTCTGGCTATTACAAATCCAGCTACTGTGAACATAGCAGAGCAAGTGTTTCTGTAGCATGGCGGCGGAGGGAGAGCCTTTTGAGTGTATGTCCAGGCTGGATCTTGGGGCAGAACTAGTCCCAATTTTCTGACAAACTGCCAAATTGATTTCCAAACAGGCAGTACCAGTTTGCAGTCCCACCCGCAATGGAGGAGTGTTCCTTGCTCCACAATCTTGCCAGCCTGTGCCTTCCCTTGAGTCTTTGATCTTAGCCATTCTGCTGTGTGTGAGGTGGAATCTCAATGTTGTTTTTGATTTGCATTTCCCTGATGACTAAGGACTTTGAACATTTCTTTAGGTATTTCTAGGCCATCCGAGATTCCTCAGTTGTGAATTCTCTGTTTACCTCTGAATCCTGGTTTTTAACTGAGTTATTTGGGTTGTTGGTGTCTAATTCCTTGACTTCTTTGTATATTCCTTTTATTAGTCCAGTCAGAGGATAAGGTTGGTGAAGATCTTTTCCAATTCCGTAGGCTGACATTTTGTCCTATTGATGGTGTCCTTAGGCTTGCAAAAGCTTTTCAGTTTATGGGGTCTCATTTATTATTCATTGATCTTAGAGCCTGAGCTGTTGGTGCTCTGTTCAGGAATTTGTCTCTTGTGCCGATGTACTCAAGGCGAGTGCTGAGGGAGTCTCATGGAGGAGTGAGGGGAAGAACTGAGCAAGTCGGAGGGGACAAGAACAGCACAAGAGGACTCAGAGTCAGCTCACCATGGGTGCTTGCTGAGACTGAACTATCCAACAAGGAGCGTGCAGGCACTGCGCCTAAGCCCCCTACACGTCTGCAGCACATGGGCAGCTTGGTCTCTTGATATGTGAGCAGAGGCTGTCTCTGTGGGTCTGTGGGTCTCTTGATATGTGAGCAGAGGCTGTCTCTGTGGGTCTGTGGGTCTCTTGATATGTGAGCAGAGGCTGTCTCTGACTCTGTTGCCTACCACTGGGCTGCATGCATTCCCTTAACTGGACTGCCTGGTTGGGCTTCAGTGGGAGAGTGAGTATGCACTTACCTACTTTGTTGGGATATCCCAGGGTGGAGTGATACCCAACTGGGGCTTCTCCTTCTCTGAGTTGAAGGAGAGGGAGCAAAGTGGGGAGGGACTTGCAAAGGTGGGGTTGGGAGGAGGGGGTCAGAGATTAGGGTGTAAAATGAATAAATAAAATTTTAAAATATCTAAGAAAATTAAAAGAAATATGCTTACCGCTCCTTCAAAGAACCAGAATTCAGTTCCCAAGACCGGCATCGGTCAGCTCACAACTAGGTACTCCAGGTCCAGGGGATCCTATGCCCTTTGACCTTCTCAGGTACATGTGATACACATAAACTTATACTATCACGCATAGAGACATAAAAATAAATAAATCTTTAAAAGAACAAAACAAGGTAGAAGATGCCAGCAATCACACCAGAGGCTGGCTTCAAAAGCCTCTACACACATACATGTGCCTGTGTAAACATGCTTCCACAGTTACACATACACACACACAGAAGATCATTAAGAGAAAGAGTGAATATTTTAAGGAACTATAAGTGATCACCATATTTTCTTAAAAAGTGAATTAAAATTCTTTGTAAAAGATCAGAAATAGAGAAAATGGCCAATTTGGCAAAACCAAAGAAAGTACTAATAAATTAAGGAGACAGATAATTGTCTCAATAGAAAGCCTTTAAAGACTATGAATGGCCAAATCACGAGAAAGGAAGTAAGCTGCTACTAAAGTGTGTGTGTGTGTGTGTGTGTGTGTGTGTGTGTGTGTGTGTGTGTGTGCGTGTGTGTATGAAGCCATCAAGAAAGTAAAGATTAAAACAAGAACTGAGATACAATCTTACACTTCACCAACTTAGCAAGAGCTAAGGAAAGCCAGTATCTGTGAAGACCAAGCGAGCATCAGAAAAGGATATGAGCATCTGAGAGCCCATGTTGCTGATGGGCGTGGAAGGCTTATGGACTGGAGGCAGCAGAAAAGTGGATCTCAGAAGATGTCTGTCTGCTTGTCCTCGTAACCTGGGAACACATTCTGAATCACTGCATGTGAGAATTAAAGGAACTGCACAAAATAAGCAGACAACCCCAGACTCTTTAGGTTGGCTCCGCAATCACGGGGTTCCTGAAAGTCAAAGAGGATAGACCAGTGAGATGGGTCACTAGATAAAAGCTCCCTCCATGCCAGCCTGGGGGGCGTGAGTTCAGTCCTTGGAGTGGATGATGGAGGTCGAGAACCAACTCCCGAAAGTTGTCCTCTAACTTCTACAAGTATCATGACATACACATTCCTATGACATACACGCACACTCACATATAATAAGTAGAATATTTTAAGAGGAAAAAATGGAAGAAGAGAGGCAGAAGACAGTCAGATGAGAAACAATGATGACGCAAAGAGGCAAGATGGCAGAGTCACCATGTTTCTATCTTTGAAAATGATGGAAAGATGTACAAACCAGCAAATATACACCAGACTTTAGAGGCTGACAGAGCCAAAGAAGTGGTTCCTTCTGGAATCTCTACCAGGACCCTTGTGTCTTTCTTATACCTTGGTTTTAGCCAAGTGACACTACTGTTGGGCTTCAGAAGACAGAAGGTAACAAATCTGAGTGATTTAGGGCCTTTTTCTGATGATTTCTTCTGGAAGCTATAGAAAATTATATCTTTCAGACATCAGAGTACATTAACAAAATGGTGCCCCTGGGGTAGAAGAGCAAACAGGAAGAATAAAGAGGCCAATTTGAATGAAAACTAGCATAATAGTGAATGGAATAAAATAGTTTGCAAAGAGTTCTGAATGTAATGAATCCATTCATGTAAAACTATACAGCAGGCAAATGGTTATAAGATGGTTATGGATGCATCCATGTAATAAGGCATAAAGGCATTCACAACAATGAGAAATACTAACTTCACAGTGATGACGCCTCTGAGGAGAAAGAGCAATTGTGAGGAAACACTTATGGCACGAGGCAAAGCTTTGGAGAAGCTGGGTGCCAGGCACATGATTATGGCTTTTATCATTTCGAATGCTTGCCTGTGGGCCTGAAGCCTTCAGTATTTAAAGTAATATGTGAGTTATGGATGGAATATTTTTTACAGAATTTCTACATCTAGATTTCTTCATCAGTTTTGAACTAAAAAAATAAAATAAGTTCTTTTGCACTTATTTTTGGGTTTACTTCATTGAAATTGAGGTCAGTTGGAAATGACTAATCTAGGGATTTCCCCTCCCAAAAGGCCCCCCAAGGGCCCTTGTTGGAGATGGTAGTAAAAAGTCATACAGCAGATTCCTGTCCCAGATTCCAGCTACAGTCCCATTCAGTGGGACCCCTCCTATCAGCTGACCAGCGAGCTCACACAGCTAAGTTCTATTTATGGTCTAGCATGTTCTACATCAATTATGTACTAGACCAAAATTCCCTGGATTTAAGGAGAAGTTCTACACAAAAACAAGGAGAAAACAAACAAAATTAATTGTTTGGTATTAAATTAGTCAATTGTTTAAAAAAATAGTGCTGGGGACACTATCTTTCAAAAATTCACTTTGTTTTATTCATACAGTTGTTTTGTGTGCGAGTGCATGCCCAGTGCTTGCAGAGGCCAAAAGAGGGTGTTGGGTCCTCTGTAACTGGATTGCTGGGAGCCACACTTTGGGTTCTGGGATTCAATCTTTAGTCCTTGGAAGAGCAGCCAGTGCTCTTAAAAGCTGAGCCATCTCTTATCTAGGGGCAAACTTCTTTATGTTTTAGTTGTTAGTTTCACTTTGAAGCAAGGTCCCACTGCGTTGCCCAAGCTTGTCTTGAACTCAGTACATAGGCCAGTGAACTTGCGGTCATCCTCCTATCTCAGTCTCTCAAGTACTGAGGTGGTAGACACCTACCACACCACACCTGGCTCTTACAAACTAATTTTTTTTAATGTATTTTCAAAATCTTTCATTTTGTGGCTGTCTTGCTAAGACAGGTTTGAAACTATTCTGCGAAAATCACGTCTCAACATTTTTTACCCAAATGCATTAAATGTGTCTGCTTTCACTGAATATTAATACTGATATTCTAGAAATCCAAGCTTTCTTTTCTTAATGTTCATAATTAATTGTCTTTTGTGAATTCGCACATCCTCTCCACTTAACGAAGGTTCATATATGTATACTTTCTGCTTGTTTGATTCTTCCTGTGTATACTTTCCGTAATAAAGCCAATTTTAAGGAAAAACAAAACAAAAGAACAAACTGTGTTGAGGTAAATATGGCCATTTGAAGAGTGCGTGCCTGGTTTGAGGGGGGGCCGTTGGTTCAATCCCAGCACCACTGCCACCTCAAAAACTGTACATAGAATCAAGTCAGTTTTTTTTCGAGAAACCTCTAGAACCCAAATTCTCTGGGACACTTAGGTAAGTGCCTGACTGGACTCTGAGGCAAAACCTCCATATCGTAAAGCCATAAGCAGCTGTTTTCCCATGTGCTGCAGATGCGTCCCTGCAGCTTATTGAAGTTTTTTTTTATTCTTCAGGTTTTGCCACTTTAAATCCAGGGGTCACACACGTCTTTGAGCAAATCACATGCGGCAAACAAGTTAAGTGCAGATTCCCGTTCAAACGGTGTAGAAGTTGAGGATTTAAATTTTCGTTGCTACCTTTTAAACCATCCATAAGAAGGAGACATGGTCTCCACGTGTCCGCCATCTAACCCAGCCGCCCACCCCTCAGGAATGTGAGCGCATTCCTCCCAACATTTTTTGGGTTCGGTTTCACTTACGTTTACACTTATAACATTGTTCACCTTTCATTTCAACATCAACCAAACATTGCTTCTTACCAGGAATTCTTTATCGGAACTGTCTCCTCAGGGGTGTGGTCTGGTTACTGTCAAGTACGCCTCTAACCCCTGTGGGGCAATACTCAGGGAAAAAAAGTTCACTGAATAATAATACTGATTGTATCATTAAGTATTCCCCCCTTTTAAATCACTTGGAATTGCGCTCTAGTGACTAATTTTTTCAGAATGAGATACTCTGTTACTTTGAACAGAACTTTGGCTATTGGCTGTGCTGCTTAAGAGCAAAGATGATTACACTGACAATAATGTTATTTCTATCACTTCAGGGTTGATAACATCGCTGTTGTTGCCTTTATTGTTCTACCCCCCATAGGAAACGCCATGCTGTTGAGGGTGTTACCTGCTGTGTATGAAAAACAGCCCCAACCAATCAACAGACACCTGGCAGAGCTCTTGGCCTTGATGTCTCAGTTGGAGCAGACAGAACAGTACCATCTACTCCGGCTTCTGCATGTAGCAGCAAAGAGAAAAGATGTGGAGGTAAAAGGTGCACTGTTTACCAGACGCAAGCACTGTGAGAAATGGCCCACACAAGAGAAAAGCTTTTGGATTATGTGCATAGGGTTTCCTTGCAAGCAAAAGCTTTGTCTAATTTCCCTATATTTGTATGAAGTATGTGTGTGTGTGTTGTGTGTATGTAAGGGGATGTGTGCATGAAGGAGTGTGTATATACATGAGGGTGTGTGTGTCCATAAGGGATATGGAGTATGTATGTGGCCATGAGTATGTGTATGTGTGTGTACATGAGGCGTATGTATATGTACAACATGAGTGTGTGTATGTGTGTGTGTGTGTGTGTGTGTGTGTGCATATGTTCTTGAGGGTGTGTGATGGTAAATAAACAAACAAAACTTATATGAGGCTTGGTCCAAGGGATCAAATAATGAAAATAAAATCTCTCTTGCTCTCACTTTTAATGTCTCAGAAGTTGGATGCTGTGAGAGGAGGTAATAGAGAGATTTCTCAGGGGTGTGGACTCTGCCTAAGGGGGAAATGGTACAGTGAGGTCCTCTAAAGGGAGCAGTCCCCAGGCTAGAGCCTTAAAAATACACAGTCTGTGATCCCTGCAGAAGACTCTGTCCCAATAAAGAGGGTGGACAACACCTGGAGCTGACCTCTGGCCTCCACACAAACACACACAAGCATGGTCACATACATGAACAGGTACACTCATGCAGATGTACACACACCAAAGTGGTTGGATTAAGAGATTATTAAATGAGTGAGTAAGTGAGTGAGTGAATGAATGAATGAGAAGTAGAAGCCTTAACAGGCCAGCGAGAGTTATGGTATGGTCTCTAAAGGGAAACACAACTCAGGAGAATTATGATCTAGAGAAGTAAAAGAGACTCAGGATGGGAAATGACCCTGGATTTGGCAATCTGGAATCATGAGTGACCCTGAAGAATCAGTGTGTGGAGCTGAGGTGAAGAGAGGCAGCCAGTTACTATGGGTTGCACGTAGAAGGTAGGCTTAGGAAGTGAGCACGTAAGTGTGGACTGCCAATTCAGGAAACCCAAAGGAAACAGGAAAAAATGAATAACAGAATACGTGTAAGGAGTTGGAAGGAAGATATGAGAGGCAGTATGACATAAAACAAGATGCGGGAGGACCTTAGGCAATATAGACCAGATCACAAATGCAGATCACATGATGTGCCCAGATCACGTCATTCTTGCCTCCATATATTCTCTGACTCTGATATACCATCTCCTCCAGACCCTTATAATTCATTGAAACCACCCATAAACTCCAAGGGAACATCCTCATTGTAAGATCACATCTACACAGGTGATCACTACCAGTTTTGGGGTGTTGTTGTTTATTGTTTGTTTGTTGTTGTTGTTGTGGCATAAGGTAGCATTCTCACAGGCTCATAGAAGAAAGGGCTTATGAGTTCTCTATGGAAACCATTGTTAAGACGACCACAGATGGAGTCGGAGAGGAGCTGACTTAGAAGATAGGGAACTAAAGCAAAGCAAATGTGATTTTTAGAAAGTGGTTCTATCTAGACTAACGTGATCTATGTTAGCTCATCTCCCCTGGGGTGGAGACTGAGTGTGGAGAAGAATAAAGCCAGTGCAGGTTGTTATAGCAAGGAAGAGGACAAAATGCCCTGAAGTCACCCATCCAATGCAAAGAGGCCCAAGAGTGAGGGTGATTCCACATGAGAAGTCACAGAGGTTCTGCGAGAACTTCACAGCTGCTGAGAGGTTCAGAAAAGGGCAATGAGTGTAGTTATTCATCATCCCTTCTTGGCCTCAAACCTTCAAAGCGCTGGCCCATGGGGCCTGCCAGCGGGTACTATCTCATGGGCAGTGAACATTCACACACATGCTGTGTTTTCCTCCTGGAAAGTTCTTACCTCATGATTCCTACTCTTCTTGGCTAACTATCCCTGTCCTTCTGAAAGGAACTAAAAATTCCAGTGGGTCTCCCAGAATCTCTTTCTCTCAGTTCTTGGCCCCTCTCTTGTCTGAAACACCCTGAGATTTGAAAGCTAGTGTGTTCTGGTAGCACTCTGCTTAATTCTGGTCACAGACAACAGAGAAGGCTGGCTTAGCATCTAGTATATGGAATTCCTTTTGTGGATATTTCTCATGTGAAGAAATTAGAATTAGTGCCTAAACCTAATTTACAGAGAGCTTGACTATTTACAATGGATTCTTCAACATAGAGTAGCTTACTTAATCCTACAAATTACTCTACAATGTGTGTTAATCTTCCTCCATTTTACTTTGATCAAAACAGATGCTCCAAAGGAGTTGGCAGGCTTGATTTCACATACCTAGTGAAGAATAAGGAAGAATTTGAAGCCAGGCTGCCTGACTTGTACCTTTTTCCTCTCTAGGCCCAAGGAGCTTCCCCTAGGGAAGGTTACCAGAGAGGTCTGGTTTTCTCAACCCTGGTCACAGTGGACAAAGAGAGCTGAGAGTGGTTGAGCTCATTTCCACAGGTAGCGGCCACTGGGTGGATGGTTTGCAGTCACTCCCTCCTTCCATCCTACACAGCGAGCTTTTTATAGTTTATAGAAGGAAATCCCAAAGTTTGGATCACTCACAGTGATGGGGAGTGACTTGGTGAGGTGACTTTTCACACTGGCTTCATGCTGATCAGCCCTCAGGCCTTCATCTGCTGAAGGTCCTATCTTCCTCTCTAAATCACGGTCAAACTGGCCCTGCTAAAGTCTACACATACAGCTAATCTGAATGGACACTTGTCATGGTTCCAAAGCTTCATAGATAAGGCCAAGCAGTAACTAAAATCTGAAGTGATTATTTCCAAGAAATCTCTTCACACACACACACACACACACACACACACACACACACACTCACACATACACAGAGAGAGAGAAACAGAGAGACAGAGAGAAAGAGACAGAAAGAGACAAAGACAGAGACAGAGACAGACAGACAGACACCGATGCAGGCACAGGCATAGGCACGGGCACGGACACAGACACGGACACGGACATGGACACAGAGAGCATGACTGTGCCTTCTAAAGCAAATGGATCTCCGGGGGATGCAGAAGAATGTGTGAGACAGATGATGACAAAAGACAGAAGTGAGCTGAATGAGGAGCAGGCTCCGGATGAGGTAGTGTGTTCTGAGAGTGGACTCCACAATGAAGAGGCCGGGCCTAGGAGGCACTTAGAGTGACTGAGTGCACTTCACTGTACCCAGATTTTCACCACTAAACGAGGTCATAAGAGGGGACTGCCCACCCAGCTGCTCCCATCCCTTCTCTTTGTACGAAAGTAGTCCTTCCACTTTTCCCTTCCCTTGTATGGTCTCTCTAGAACCTGCCCTGCCATAGGCAGTGACACACAGAATACCTACTTTACCAGTGGTCAGGGGCATGATCACAGAGAGAGAGTTTACAGAGGGGCCTAGAAAGCACCAGCAACCAGAAATGCAGACTGCATTTTAACTTAATTCTGATCCATTCCCTTCCAGATAAAATAAGCAGGTGGACATGGAGGGGTGTAATTCTGCATGTCAGGATAAAGGCTTATCATATGCCACCTGGAGGATGAGATGGTTTGGGTCTCCACACGCTCACATCTGGAACACTTGGTCCTAGCTGGCGGTGCTGCAGATATAGACCACTAAGGACAGTCCTCTAGGGGTTACATCTGCTTCATGATCTCCTGTGATATGAGAAACCCCAATAGGGACTGAGCCTCCCAAACTACACTTTCCATACCACGATGGTCTGAAATCCTTCAAAGCATAAGTTAAAACAAATCCTCCCTCAAGTTGCTTCTGCTGGTTTTCTTGTTGAAAAAAGCAACTAAAACAGAGGTCATTAGAGATATCTCTAATGAGTGCACTATCCTGGGATGGTTGGTTGGTTGGTTGGTTGGTTGGTTGGTTGGTTGGTTGGCTGGGTTTGTTTTGTTTGTTGAATACAGTTTTCATCACCTACCTACCCTCAGAGACCCATGAGAGAACATGACTCTCAGGACTGGTCAGTAGTGCTCTTAAAAAAACCTCTTCCTTGGACCATGATATAGCTTAGGGACAAAGTATGTCTCTTGTTAGCTCTTCCTTCCTCATAAAAGTAGGTCCTCTGGAGACTCCCATTCAAGGCCCCATAGAGACAATTTCTCTAAACAAAGTTTATAGTTCACGAAGTCTTAGCATCCACACACCTGTAAGCTCTAAGATGTACATGGGTGGTCAGGCAAGTCCTTAACCTTCATCAATCATACTGGGTATGATTCTTCATAGGACTCTATTCTTCTCAGATAGAGAGGCAGTTCCTGGCTAGTGACTCATGGCCAGCATCCCTCAGGATCCATTTATAGGAAAAGTCTGTGTGGTCAGTTTTCCAAGTTGACTTTATAAGAATAAAGTTAGTGTTTCCTTGGCTGCCAAGGGACATCCTGGGTCTAGCTAGCAAATAGAACGGAATTTATTAATGCGTGTGCATACATGCTATTAGCCCCAGGCATGGGCTTCTGGCCCCAGGCATCCAAAGATGAGTGACAGAGAGAGGAAAGTGAAACTCTCCCTCCTCAGTGTTCAGACCCAAATGACCCAGTGGTCATTTCCTGGGTTTCACACTACAGAATAGAACATTCCTATTCTCATGCCAAATCTTACAACACCTCACACGTCATCCGCCAGGTCAGTTGCCATGCCCACAATACCCAGGGGTCATTTGGCATAATTACTTGAAGTCATTTACAAAGCATGAAGAAGATGCAAAGGGATATAGAGACTCTTTCAAAACAATCTGCATAGCAGAACCTCTGTACCACAGCATCGGTATGGAGGAAATAAGTCATAAGCAAAAGGAATGGCAGTCATTTTGGTAAATTTCTAGAGATTAATGAAGTCTTGATTAAATTAACTAGAAAAGTTTGCCAGAGGACTAATTTTAAGTGGTAATACACCACACACACACACACACACACACACACACACACACACACACTTTGCCTTCTACTTTATATATAGGTCTTAAAATGTCAGTAATTTTCAGATGACCCCGTTCCTAAGATACCCTTTGCTTTTCAGAGAGGTATCCACAAGCTTTCAACTCTGTGATGAGGCCACAGTACGATCTGCTATGAGGGGATGGAAAGAGAAGAGAGTAGTGTCCAGGAAGAACCAAAGAGCTCAAGGCTGGGATTTACTTCGTCTGCTTGCTTTGGACAGTTCTGTTCTGTCTTCCTTATCTTGTGTCTCACCTTAAACCCATCCCTCACTAAATACAGCCCAGAGCACTAGAGCCTCGGAATTTTCCTGGACCCTTGAGCCTGCCTCTGATGCTTCTGCACAACTGGCTCTGGTTCTGTTCACGCCAGCACAAGCCACTCTAAGAGTATTACTGACTAGGGCATTGACTGACTGAGTCGTTTGCTTGCTTATTTTACATTAAAAAAAAAATCAGGATTCAGGAATTGATAAAAAAGAAATGGGTTTGTTTGCAGTTTAGGTCAGAACTAAAGAGCAAAAGTTCTTAGTTTTCTCCACCTTTCCTATTGCAACAGTACAATTTAGAGTAGGAAATGTGGAACAAAGGCCAGAAAGTGCTTGTAAGTAGATTTAGCTGTGAGATGAGCTGTCAGAACTGTGAGAAATTTCCCTGAGGGCATCCGCTCCTGGAAACAGGGCTTCAAGCTATTCTCATTCTTAACATATATTATGGAGAATTTTCATTTTTTCTGTAGGATCTATGTTATACTGTAAAGTGACCTCACATTCCGGAGAGGTTGCTTAAATTAGCCTGGGATAGGCAGGTGGAAGAAGGCAGGGGTAGAAAGAAAGGGATTGGGTCATCTCTCCCTACTTCTTGTTCTCAGGCCAGAGGTTCTAAGTCAAAACTAAGCATCCCAGATTGTTCCAGGGCTCATTTACCAAGCAGGAGGATTTTATCGTAAAGGGCTGTTGAATATGTGGTAAGTGGGATATGTGGTTGCAGAACTCTAGCCCAGACCCTCTGTCTGTAGGGTGGGCAGAAAGTCAAATGAAGAAGCAGATGCTTCCTTTCACCAAAGCAGTGGGTACCAGGAAGCTTGGCCATGGGGAAGAGGAAGCAGAAAGGCCCTAAGTCAAGATGCCCAAGGCCCCAGCACTGGGCTCCTGGCTCTGGATCATGAGAGAATCTTGATAGCATCAAACTGAGGTTTTAGGACAAGGTATTCTGGAGGCAGTCGAGAGGATAGCTCACGAGGGACGAAGACCATCCAGGCAAGGAGGCCACTGAAGAAGTCTTTCAGTGGTATACCACAAGGCATGACAGCCATGGCTGCTTCCTCTGTGCTTGCCATCTGCATTGTCTCTGTGACTACTCTGCTCACAGCAGACATGGGACTCTGCCAGACATGAAGTCAATCCAACAAGGCGACCCTGGAGACGGGAAATTAAAAATTATATGGAAATGAAAATTCTCCTGCCAGGGTACCACTTTGCTTTCATGTGTTGGACAAAGTTTGAAATATCTTGCTTTTCCATCATCATCATAATAAACTTAGCTTTATTAGGATTCACAGAGAAATGCTCAGCTTTTGTTTCATGTATAAAGTGATGATTGCTGTTGACAGTACCCAAGATGGTTCTGCTTTCTGGGCCTTCTATGGTATCATCTGCCCCCCATCCGGCCCCGTGGGGCAATTTATTTTCATGGTGCCTGCTTGCCCGCTTTTAAAAATCTTTTTTCCTCATTTCTTTTTCTCTCTTTCTCTCCTTCCCCTCTCTCTTTTCTTTTTTCCTTTTCTACATGATGGGACAAACAGATACATACAGTCTTGTGAGGTTTGGGCTGGAGTTAAATTAAAACACAAAATCAGCATGCTTAGAAAAAAATCAGGCATCACACTCCTTTGTTGTTCCAGAAACAGGACCTGAAGGGCAAGGGCTAGGAAATGGAGTTTTCTAGAACAAGCAGGAAATGTGTGAGCATTTTCCATTTCCAAATGCCTCAGGTCAGGTATGTTGCCCTGACCCAGAGCAGTTGGCTGACACATTTGCAGTATGAGCCAGAGACCTTTCTCAGTGTCTCCAGAAGGACATGCTATCCCTCTCACATACACAGGCAGCATTTATAGAACTGTGGATATATGACTTCCATGTTCATCTCTCCCAGAGTACTTGAATGAGTGAATGAATGAATGAATGAATGAATGAATGAATAAAATTTAAATCTAAATGCAGGATGATTTTAGTTATCTCAAAACTATCTGGTTTGTCCTGGTTAGTAATTCTACCCATGGCGTCCTTACCTATGTGAGTATGGTATTAGTCCCTTTATTCCACAGAATGTCATATTTTCTAGTAAGAATTATTTAATTCTTATACTCATAAAGGCATGACTAAGCACTGGGATTATAGTGGAAACCATTTTGCTCTAATAATTGTACCTTGCCATGACCTTTTTTGGTAAAATTAGAGATTGAGAACAAATGAAAAACCCTTCCTGCTTTCTTGTCCTTACCATGAAGTATTTCTAAACAGAAATTCCCCAAACTGGAGGCTTTAGTAAAGTCAGAAAGGGTCTCTTACTCACTGGCTGTCCTTCAACCTCAGCTCTGGTAGTTTCCAGAAGAATGCAGGATTTGTGTATCTCGTCAAAGCTTAGTTTGGGCATCAATAGCATGGGAACTTTTTGAACTTCACATTTCAATGGCAAATCATGCCTTAAAAAGAAAGGAGACTCGGGTGCAGATGGTTTTATTGTAAAGTTTAGATTCCAAAGTCTAAACTTCACCATGAGATTTAACCATGAGTTTAATAGCCCCAGGATTTTTGCCTCCTGGTTTAATATATAATATGTAGCTGACCATGTGCCTGTAATCTTAGCACTCAGAAGGCTGAGGCAAGAAGATTGTCTTAAATTGAGTCTAGTTAGGCTACCGTATGAGACTGTCTCAACAAAGGTGTCTCACGAAAGTGATTCTGATTTGACTAATATTTCTCTTCATCATTTCTTTCTCCCTCCCTCCTCTCCTCTCTCTTTGTAGGTGGTTCAGAAATGTGTTCCCTTCCTGATCAGAAATTTGAAGGATTCAACCTATAATGACATCATTCTAAACATCCTCATGGAAATAGCGAGTCATGAGCCGCTGGCTTTGAACAGTTTTCTCCCAGTGCTGAAAGAGATTGCAGAGCAATTCCCCTACCTCACCGGACAAATGGCAAGGATCTTTGGTGCTGTTGGGCACGTAGATGAAGTAAGTTTAGCATCTCTCCTTCCTTTCCTTCCTTTTTCCCTTTCTTCCTTTCTTCATTCCTCTTTTCCTTTTTTCCTTCCTTCCTATTTCCCTTCCTTCCTTTGCTTCCTTCCCTTCCTTCCTTCTTTGATTTCTGTCTCTTTGAATTATTTAGAAATATTTCTAACCTCCAAAGTTCTAACCTCCAAAGTGGTCCAGGGGCTTCTGAGAGTTTCCATTTCTCTTTTGAAACTTTTGTGTCACCACAACCCCCTGGATCATGTAACCAGGGTCTGTGGAAGGTTCCAGAATTGAGAATTCTCTTGCTAGTGTATCCCTTGATGTAGAAACCAGATTAAAACAGAAGAACACATTTTGACACATTCAAGACCACTTAATAATACCAGCAGTTCTTAGTGGGGGCTCACTGCATTCCTATTGTAGCTGTACTTAGCCCAGGAGACTGAGCAAGTACTTCTCAGAGACATCCATCCTGAGAGCCCAGAGACACCATGTCATGGAGTGCTCCGAGCACTCTGGGTAATGTTATTTGGGAGAAGAAAATGAATGTTTGTGGATGTTTAAAAGTTCTAGTGTAAATATTTGCATAAGGGAGTCTTGCAAGAGCAGTGGGACTCCATCAGTGTTTGTAGGTATTGAGCAATGAAGAGTGCACCTAGGAGACCAGATTCTAAAAACTGGGCACATGAAAGCTCATGGGAATTGTGTATCTCTGCTGACTTGACTTGGGAATTCAGAATTTTAATTTATCTATTAAAAATAAAAGTAAATACAAAATGGAGGTATTTGATTAGCTGAGCTACATACAACTATCAATTAAATAAATATTAAATTGCCCAATATTTTTAATGAATCCTATAGTTCATCTAATTTAGTGCCTTGATTCTGTACAAGATAAAATTAAAAAAATTCGAAGAGGGCCTGAAGAGATGGCACAGTTACTAAGACCACTAGCTGCTCTTGAAGACCCAGGCTAGATTCCAAGAACCCATATGATAACTCACAAAGTATCCATAACCCTGGGTCCATGGGTTCTGAAACCTTCTGACAGAATCTACTGGCTTTGTAGTTCATTGCACGGACCAGAAGATAGATAGATAGATAGATAGATAGATAGATAGATAGATAGACAGACAGACAGACAGACAGACAGACAGACAGACAGATAGATAGATAGATAGATAGATAGATAGATAGATAGATAGATAGATAGATAGATAGACACATACATAGGTACATAGATAGATAGATACATACACACATACATACATACACAGGACTTAGATGTGTGAGAAATATTTTAAAACTATACCCTTTTGCATAATAGTTGCAATTATTTTATCAAAAATGCATTTATGGTTCACTAATGTGCAGTAATACATGTAGGAGGTGGTTAAGTTTTTCTTTAAAAAGTATTCAGTGAAACACAAAACAAACAGAAAACGCTATCCATATCACTGCCTTATCTAACACTACACTAAGAAAGAGTGGGTGTGACATTGGTGTGATTCTGAGTATGCAAAGGAAGAAAGAGGTGGCTATGGATAACCCAAGGTATAAGTTTTTCCCTCCATATCCTCAAAGGTTCAGGTTCAAGATCCCAAGGACACAAAATCAGTAGGTGTTCCTAGTTCCTTATATCAAGTGGCAAAATGTTGCCATAAACCCTTCACACCTTTCCACATAGTCTAAACCATCTCTAGATAATATACAAATACCTATCACATGGGACATGCTCTGTGTGTAATGCTATACTATTGCTTAGAAAACAATGACAAAACACATCCCTACATGTTCAGGGAGATGGGTTTGTTTTTCTCAAATGTTGACTCACAGTTGGTTGAATACTTGGATACAGAACCCACACTAGTACAGAGGGCAGAAAGACCATCATTTCTCATTCATCTGTGTCCTCTGCTATCCATGAGCACAACCAGCACATGGTTTCCATCTCATGGAATAAGATACCATCTCCACCCATCAAGCCAGAATCTCAGCCAACATGAAAGGGAAGGAAAATAAATGGTCTCTTCCAGACAATCCAACTTCATCTTGTTTTTGTTTTTAAGATGTCATTAACTAAATAGAAGAAAGCTGAACATGGTAGGTAGTTCCTACACACCAAAGATGCTGTTATCTGTGGTCCTGATCATAATGGTAATTCCAGATAATCAAGATAAACAGGAGTCCTGAAGGACCAGCCATAGTCTCTGTGTAGCTGGTCAGGTTGTTTTGTTTCTCTGAATATGATTTTTTTTGTCCTAAAAAAGAATGGCTTTATTTAGGGTCACCTCATTTCTGGCTCTGATTTATTTTATTTCATTGCTGCATTTCATTTAGAACCACAGGGTTTTCTACATATGCCAAGCCACCTCTCTTCAGAAATAATGTTCCTTCCTACATATTCCCATTACTGAAAATCTTACCATTGATTAGCTTTAAAGTTGGAATGTTAACAAATTCTCTGGCTCCTGTGTCTTAAGAATATGCAGTGAGATACTGCTGAATTTGAGCGTATTTGTTCTTTTCCATAAAGAAAAACTTGGATTGCCACATGCTCTAAAGCTAGCACCAATCATCTGGATGTCTCTGCCTGTGCGTTTCCATCCAGGCTCTTAAAAAAAAAAGTCTCACTAAGACACATGGAGAGTCAGCATGAGGACAGACTTCCAATCCAGCATCCTGGGCACCTATAAGAGAATAATATAAAGGGAGAAGCAAAATCTTTGTTCCACTGCTCTCCATGTGGAAGACTCGGGACATGGGAAATTGGTTGGATGTGTGATTACATAAGATGGGATGATTGTGGGTGTTCAGTAAAGATAGTCATGTGACCTCTGTAAGCCCTGGCCCCATGAGACTCTCCTTGAGCCTATATTTGATCTTATTTAAAATTAACTTAATTAGAATTTGATCCTTTGACACTCAAGCAAACATTTCAATTGTATTCAGGATTTTAGTTTACCAGGGATCCAAAAGATTACAGACACACAGAAATGTCAAACCAAATTCGGGATCTTATTCCAAATTCTGAGATGTATAAACTGGAGCTGAGTGGAGAGAGCCTCCTGTTAGGTCCCTGTTTACTGTCTAAATTTCAGCAGTAGCCTCCAGAAAGTATGTAGTCATCACCCTGAGATGGTCATTGGGTAGAGGCAAATATTATTAGTGAGCTCGTGTCTAACCTTCTGTGTCTGCTCAAAGCCAGGCATAAGATCTGTACATGGCTGCTGAGAACCAGACTGGATGTAATTGTTAAATCACGTTCCATCTGGTTGGGCAAACTGTTTCAACAGCTTGACAGCAGCACCACAATTTTCCTATCTGTATTATCTAGCAGAGGGAAGTTGTGTGCATACAACCAAACACAAAAATCCTATAAACCCTGTTTCCTCTGCCTCAAAAATTTAACTTGTAAATCTTTTTGGTCCAAATTAAAATGGAATATGCTAAATTGCTATGTTGTGTTCAGGCCATTGTGGGGGACCATCTCCAAGCTTGTGCTTGCATCTGAATCATAGTTATTACATGGAGAGTTCAAGTGAAAGCACCAAAGGACAGAGAAACACTTTCCTCAGCAGCCCTGCTCCACCCAGGAAAGGTCCTATCAGTTTTCCATCGTTTGGGGATTTATTCTCCTCTGTTGGGATATTCAGTTGAAGTAAATACACACATAAAAATAGAAATTTAATAGACTCATCCTAACCATAGCAAAAAATATGAAGGTCTTTTTTTCCCTTTCTTAATGAGATTGAAGCAGAGCACCCCTTAACAGCAGAAATAACTTAATGGCTCCTCAGGACCCACCTCTAAACATACAATGGGGCAGTTTGTATAAGGGCTTGTTGAGTTTCAACTGACAACAAAACAGCATCATCTATAACATAATAGCCATGCCAATGTGAAGGCCAGTTATGGTGACTTTTTCCTACTCCACTGAGTCTCCCCTGGGGTTCTTCTATTCCCAAAGATATTGTGGCCCCACTTATCTTTTCTAGACTCATCCACTATTATAGGAAACTACCCAAATATTTGTCTTGGTTCAGCCCACCCCATCCTCTGCTCCTAATTTTCTTTTGTCTCTTGACTCTCTGTCTACTTGGAATGTTAATACTTCCCTCAACACACCTTGCCCCAGCATACATCATGATCTTTACAATCTGTTCTGATGGGATAGTCTTACCTTGCTCTTCTACTTAACTTTCTTACCCTAGACCAAATTTTGTCCCTTATATGAATTCTTGAAAGCTTCCTTAGGAAAGTGAGTCACCATAGTCTGTACTCCCACAGCACTAGGGATACACTTTATATATTCTTGCTGAGCCAGATCGGTTTCTCCTCCAGTGTCTGAGAGATCAGAGAGTGTGAGTCATCTCGTATCCACCTGTTGTAGTTCCTTCTGATGATATGATAAAACACTCTGACCAAAAGCAGCTTGGGGAGTAAGTCTTACTTACTCTTCCAGGTCACAATTCATCATTAAGGGAAGTCAGGACAGGGGTTCCAGGCTGACATTTATAGACAAGAATCAAGCAACAGTACTGTTTGCTAAATCACTTTCTGGGTGGCTTTCTGGTTTACAGGCTCATGCTTAGCTAATTTCTTTTTTGTCTTTTTTAAAATTAATTTATTATATGTAAGTACACTGTAACTGTCTTCAGACACACCAGAAGAGGGTGTCAGATCTCATTATGGATGGTTATGAGCCAGCATTGGGTTGCTGGGATTTGAACTCAGGACCTTTGGAAGAGCAGTCAGTGCACTTAACTGCTGAGCCATCTCTCCAGCCCTGTTTAGCTAGTTTCTTATACAATCAAGCCCAGCTCTCTATGGAGAACCCACAGAGGACTAGGCCCTCCTGCATCAATTAATAATCAAGACAACTCTAACCTGATAAAGACAGTTATTCATCAGGGCACTATTTAGAGAAGATTCTTGACTGTGTTAAGTTCTTGGCTTGACAGGGAATGCTAATTAGGACACCACCTGAATTCACTTGTGAACAAAAGAATTAATGAGTACCCAGGAGTACTATAAATTAATTATTTGGATGCTTGATTCTTATTTGAACTTTTATTTGAAAACATCATCCTCTAATTCATCTATGGGACATAGTTATAAAAGGAGAGGAAAATAATTAAATCATATTATAACATATATATGTTATCTATATGTTTTATATATGTGTGTGTATATATACACATATATATGATATTAACCTGGAGGATGGAAAACTTTAGAACTTACACAATTTATCCTTGGTATCTGACAAAGTGAGAACACGGACCAATATTCAAAAAGCATACGGTAGAGATATAGCCATCTATGATATCAAAGGCCCTGCCTCCTTAATATGTAACCTACATGAAAGACAATTCTGAATGGAACATGAAAATGAGTGGCTTAGAGGCCTAGACTGAAAATTCTCAGGAGTATAGCTGCAAGGGATTCATTCATCTCTGTAGACAGTGTGATGGTCACCAACAAGGATGTCTCACGAATGAGCTTGCGTACTCTGCGGCCATCTGCACTGTATCAGGTGCAGATCATGACACCTGATGCCCACCAACCTTGGTTTTAATCCTAACTATGTCATTTATCGTCTATGTGGCCTTGGCTAAGTTCACACCACTTTTCTTGACTCCCTTTCCTCATCTTCAAATTGTGAATTGGTGACATTAGTCAATTCATAAATTTGTTGTGAGAGTTTAAGGAAGTAAACTGCAAATCAATGTCTAGAAAATAATAAATAAACAACAGATGACAGCACTTTCTGACCCTTTTGTTGTTTGATCCTTTTTCATTAGGGATGAGAGCAGCCAGGTAAATGGCTGGTTTTGTCATAGGTGCTGTAAGGCTGAATGGATGTGTATATGGCGGAGAAGTCAAACTATGAGTGAAGAGAATTAGAACAAATCACCATAGACAACATCAGGCATCATTAGAGATAAAGGGCAGAGCTGATTACCTTCACCCTTTTTAAACAAGCAACCACTCTATGCAATGTCTGCTGTATATTAATATTTATGATGCTACACATTATTCCTGGAAAAAATAAGAGTGACAAAAATAAAAGGGCATATTTCATTGGTTTCACCTTTAGTCCTTGAGACACTCAAAATGCCCTGTTATCTATAGATGGCAAGTGGTTTCAGCTCCCCACCAACAATAACCATTCACTGTACTCAGCAATTATTAGCTCTAAAGTCTCATTAGTAAGATGTGAAGGGAGCTAAACTGAATCCAAAGTGGGGTCATGTACTTGTCCAAGGAGGATAAAAATTGAGTGTTGTTCTGGTTTCCAAGTTTTGGGGTTTTTTTGCTCATTTCTTAAATCTTGGCTGTGCAAAGGGTCTCAGCACATTTTTTGAAGATATTATAGTTATCAGACCTTTTCTCCTTAACCTTAGAAAACATGAAAAAGACTCCTTCAGGAACTGCTTTTTTCCCCCTAAGAAGCCAACTTGACTCTTGAAGCCAAAAGAGTCTGGGTTCTTGTCACCTATCTAAGTCTCATGTCGATGGACTAAAGCTGCTTTTCTTTACCAGTCACATCCTCATTAAGCCTGGTCTCCTTAGAATCTGATCCAGCATGTGCCATGTGCCATGTGCTCTGCCACCATATTTTGAGTCCAATCCAGAACTAGAAGGCAGCTGACCTATGCATAAAAACAGAGATGAAGTGTTCTCATAGCTAAAGGAAGGATGCTATAAGCACTTGTTTTTCCTTAGCTGCTGACCACCAGGTTGCACCTGTGAAGGGTCAAGTGGCCTGCCCCAAAATGCAGTCATAGCTGTCATGGGTGTTAAGCCCTATGCCCTCTGTCTTGTTTTTCTAACTGGCTAGAATATCCTGGCCGAGTACCAGGATATGCTTATTACATCCTCTCTGGGCTCAGAGTCATGGACACTTTTCCAATAGAGAAATGGCACACATTTTGCCTGGGTTGCATTTCTGTGACATCCGGTAGCCCTACCCAAAGTGTTTCAGGAGGGAAAGGAAAAGAATGACAAAAGCAACTGAGAACCAGATTACTGTCCTCTTCCGGGCTGGTCTAAAACATCCTCAGGGTGGTTGTCAGTGTACACTTTCAGTATGCAAATCAGGACCAAAGAACACGAGGAGCAGTTGTCAAACTAGAGGAAGAAACTGCTGCAACCAGGAACCTCAGCTTCCCCGGGGATAATGAATTTGGTTAAAAAGAAGAGGGATTATATTTTTTTTCCATTATAAAGTTGTAGTGGTTTATTTATCACAGATATTTTACCACATTGTTCCTTTCACAGTGTTTGATTTTACTACACAGATACACACAGGAAAGTAATATTCTCCCAGTGGCCCTTTGGTGACTTGGATCTATTCAAGACCTTCCAGTTTATACTATTTTGACATTTTATAGAAAGTATTCCTGAGGTGGACAGTTACTAGGTGTCGAATATTACCATCATTACATATGTTCTTTTCTGAGAAAACTTCTGCCTTCGTTTGTAGGACAGCATTTTCTAAGAAAGGACAGCAGAAGTGTTAACTCATGAACCCAACGTATCCATATCCTTTCCTGGTTTCACATACTCTGATTTGACTTTGAAGTAGAGTTGCTATTTGGTCTCCATTCCTGTACTTTTAACTCCCTCTCTCCTCTTATTTCCTTTTTTTAAAATTTTCTATATTCTTTGTTTACATTCTAAATGATTTCCCCTTTCCCCGGTTCTGCCCTCCCCCATGGTATTATTTTTTTTAATTTAGAATTTGTTGGTTGGTGCCAGTGGCTATGATTTAACTCTACAAAACTATCATCAGTTGAATAAGATACCTGTTTTTCTAAAATAGAAATAACTTTCTTTCTTCTTTTTCATTTTTGCTGGGAATTGAACCTAATTCTGTATGTATTAGGTGTTAAGTCATGGTTCTCTCTCTCTCTCTCTCTCTCTCTCTCTCTCTCTCTCTGTGTGTGTGTGTGTGTGTGTGTGTGTGTGTGTGTGTGTATGTATGTATGTGTGTGTGTGTGTATACATGATTTATTAGAGTGGCTTACCGGATACAGTCACACTACCCAAAAATGTCGTCTTCGTCTCTCAATAGAAAGTCCAAAAATTGAACAGCTGTTTAGTCCACAGGCTGGGCATCTCAACTGGTCTTCAGTATAAGCTGGAGGTGTAAAGAAGTAGGTCTAATGTTAGTGAAGAAATGAAGTTTCCAGCAAGAGTGTGAGGGAGCAGACAAAGAAGCAAGCACCTCCTTCTTCCATGTCCTTGGTATAGTCTGCCACCGGAAGGTAGGGCTCAGATTTAAGGTAGATCTTTTCACTGCAAAAGATTTGGATTTAGTCTGTTTATTTCCATTTCAAATAATTCAATTAAAAAAATCTCTCACAGGTATACCTAGCCACTTGGGTTTTAGTTAATTCCTGATGTAGCCAAGTTGAAAACCAAGAATACCCATCACCATTGGTAAATAGTCAATGACACCCCTAGCTTCTGAACATAACTACCGAATATTGTAAAAAGAACTCACACTATTTATAATCATAAGAGTAAATGCCTAACAAAGTGATATATATTTTTGTCAAATAAAGGTGCTGATATTCCTTGCTCCCTGATTCTAAGCATCAGTCCTTGTGTAGGTAATAAAAACATAAAGTAGAAACTTGTTGTCCCTGCCCTAGAGGAGTTCATAGGGAATAGAGTAAGAGAGAAGTACACAGAAATCTAAAATCTAATCGTATGCTTTTTGTTATGAAGTTTGAACAGTACAAGGAAAGAAAGAAGTAACCCTACATTGGGGGCTTGAGACAGTGTTGTTAATGCAGCTGGTAAGATGACAAAATTATGGAGGAGGAAGAAGAAAATATCCACAGGAAACACAAGATGTACCATAGTGCCTGCTACTCAGAGTTTCAGCCCTGGATCTTCTGGAACCCTGAAGAGTTTCACTGGCTTGGGGGTGAGATGGAATAGGTCAGGAGGGAGATGGATGGAGGTGGGCAGTGGATGGAAGCCAACTTATGAAAATTCCCTCATTTGTCAGCAGACCATTCCTAGGTTCTCTCTCTGCTCTGCCTAGGAGGTTTTATAAGCGTATGTCGTCTTCATCCACTGTATAGACAAGTAATCCTATATCCCTCCCAGCACCTAAAACTGGAGAGTAACTGAAATGACAGCAGTTCCCACAAATAGTTAACAAGAGCAAGAAGGCAAGTAACTAAAATATCCCAGAGGAGTGATTTGGAAAATATGTGTCTCTGTCCCTTCATATTTCCTTCTATGAGTCTTGTTTCTGAACAAACAACCATCAGTAAAAGGTATTGTGTGCTGCTTGTCCTTTCTCCTGTGAGTCTTTTTCTCCTCATCTAAAACAGTTCCCAGAGCCTTCTTATGCTATGCTTGCTACTTTTTCCTGTAAATTGCCTTACTGCTATAATAGAATATCACAGACTGCTTAATTAATAATTAACAGAAACTCTATACTCATGCATGGTTCTAGGAGCTGGTAAGCCCAAGATCAAGGGAGGCATATCTAGCAGATAATTACTACGGCATTCTTTTTGTTTGACCCCAAACATGGGGTCAAAGAGACAATTGGATGTCAAATATGTCTTTTTGTAAAGAACCTTTCCCAAATGATAGCATCACTGTTCCATTGATAAGAGCAGAACCTAACCTCACAGACTCATCACATCTTAAAGGTCTCACACTTTCAAACTTTAAAAACTATTAAACCATTCAAGTGGCGATTACATTTCAACACGATGTTAAGAGATGAACATTCAGAACATAGGTACCAGCCACTCCTTCATGACTGGAAAGACAGATTATTCTGACAGAGTGGAGGGATGAGGGAGAGAAGCAGTGACCGTACAGATGTTTCCTGAAGGCAATGGTTGACCTCTCTCCATCATGAGCACAGAGCTGAGAAGCATGGATTACAGTATCCCATGGTCTCAATGCAGTGGAAGCCTGGGTATTACACCGTGACAGTTCTTCTTTGGAGAAATGAGGAAGTCAAACATTGCACCCATTCCTGATGTCCGTTCCACGCTTTTGCCATTCCTGAACAGCTTTACTCATTGGCCAACACTTAAATACATGGAAAGCAATTTGGGAAGAGATTGTTTGCTTCAGAAAGAGCTCTTCAGATGTTTTTCTCTTGGGGGATCGTAGCTACCTTCACAGCTCCATCCTATTAGCTGCAATTTGCCGTCATCTATCTATCCACTTTTTCATTCCCTGCTAACTCGGTTAAGGCATCTCATAGTGGAAATATAGTTGCTATGGGACAAAATTAATTAACTGCAGCAGACCCAGCTGCATGGATAATGGGCACGATGCCAGGGTTACCATTTGAAAACAGTGTTGCTTTTCCACCTCATTCTTCTCTGCCAGCAGTAAAATGTGCCCACCCAAATCGACCTTGTACTTGGGAAGTTATCCCAACTTCCACTGGTAAGATAGTCTGCCTATTTGTTTTGAAATGAGTACAAAGAAAAATGGGTACCATATATCTAATTATATAGTGAGCAGAACACATCCTGTGATGGGTGAATTGTGGCAAGTTCCGTTGTAACTGATAGAAATTACTGAGTTAAATTTTTACTATGTTGTTGCTTTCATTGATGAATAAAAAATGCACATTTCTTTGACCTAAGAAAAAAACAAGTACAATCTGCCTCCCTCTCTCCTCTCTCTCCCTCTCCCTCTTTCTCTCAGTCTGTCTCTCTTACCTCTCTGACTCTTTGCCTCTCTCCCTCTTGCTGTCTCTGCCTCTGTCTCTGTCTCTCTCTGTCTCTCTATGCCCCACCTTTGTCCTTCCATCCCTCCCTCCTTCTTTCCCTCCTTCCTCTCTTCTTTTTTCTTTTTGGACTGACAACAGCATCTTTCCCCAAAATGGTTCCCACTAATTATGTACTTTCAGTCACTCATTTGCCCAGCAAATCCTTGTATGATTAAGAGTGGTTCGCAGCTTCGAGTTTACCACACGTTTTTCAGTGGTGGGTCCCCAATGGTCTTTCAAAAAATGTTTAATTAGAGCAAAGGAAATAGTGGAGCCATTGTTCAGGATAATCAATGTGAGGTCATTTACATGAGGGTACCCTGTGCTGTGAGAGAGGAAACTCTGGCCTAGTGGAATACATTCTGCGTCCACACAAAAGGTCTATCTTTCAGAGGCTACATTCCCAAGCCCCCAGCTTTTAGAGAGTAAATCTGAACTATAGAATGCTTAAATCTGTTATCAATCAGAACACTAGGTTTGAAGCTCAAATTAGATGGCCTTCTCTAAGGTTTAGGATCTGTAAGCGTTTGAAGGGACCAAAGCAATGAAAGGGTGCTTGTGAGAACACTCCCACCCAAGCAAGCAGGGGGCGGGGTTGTGAAACAGGAACGTGGCCACATTGAGTTCTATTTCAGAGAAAATAATTATAATCAGAAAAGGTTATTTGGTGAAAGACTATGCCTTGTGCCCCTTTAAAATCAATCAAAATGAAGATGTAATTTGTACAATTCCACTAGTCTTCCCAATCCCACAGGCAGTTAAGCTGCCTTCTGTTCTCTGGATAGTATTTTAAATCCTAAATTGTTTTTGTTCAAACAACTTTTTTAAAAGTTCTGGTCTTAAATATGTCTAAGCCATCCTTCTTTTATAAATGAAAAACTTCGTTGATTTTTTTCTTCAAGGGGCGAATTCTGCTTAGTAGTCTATGCCAAATGAAGAGTTGAACTCAGTCCAATTTATCCTTCATTTTTGCCATGTGACAAAATTTGAGGTTCATACAAAACAAAGGATACATCTGTTTTCATTGACTGTTTTTTTAACTTTTATTACTGACATTTATTTTTAAAATTGTTTTGTCCAGACATTTTTTTTTGCTAAGCATGATTTATTGCTCTGCATGTTCCTAAAATCATACAAAGTAATTCGTAAATAGCAAAGGTAGAAATGTCTTTCTTTTACATGAATTGTGTGATGTTTGAAACTGTTAAAATGCTTGTAAACCCTAATGTAGCATTTATTTATCAATGAGTAGAAGACAATTTTAATCACCCAAGAGACTATACAAGAGAATCAAGACATGAGCAAGAAGTAAAGGAGAAGAACTTTTTAAATCATAAAATAATGTTTTATGCTGATGATTCAAGTCAGAGTTAAGGGAACTTGCCACCAAGTCTGAGGACCCCAGGACCCACATGATGGACAGAGAGAACCAGGTCTCACACTGGGTCATTTGTACCTCCACACAGAAGATATAGCATGTACACACCCGTAAACAAAAATTTAATTTATTTGTCTCCAAGTCAGACAAGCCAAGAGGGATATCTAAGATGTGTGTTCATTCTCTATATCATTCTGCCAGGGAGGAAAATGTGGGGAGTGGGATATGGGACACTTGCTTTCTCAATATTCTCTTTAAAAATGATTGTGTCCTAGTTTTTGAATATAGTACATCTAGTATCTACTTTCTTTACCAGTATTGTGCATATATTTCACTGGTTGTATGTGTGTGTATGAATATGTGATATGTATGTATATGGAGAATGTATGTGTGTTACATAGGCATGTGCGCATGTGTATAGGTGCAGAAGTATGTGCAGGCCAAAAATGACCTTTTACCAGCTACCTAATTATTCTTGATCCTGGTCAAACTGAGACAGAAAATTGATGGAGACATGCATGTGTGGGAAAGGGAAGGTGAGGAAAGCATTCTAGTAGCCACGGGTTGCACTAAAGGAGAGTGTCTTTTTCTAATCAACATTGAATTGGTGAATCTAGAGAAAGAGGGACAACTTTAAATAAATGCTCACAAGGGTGAGCAAGATAGCCTTCCTGGACACACCTGACAATCTGAAGTCAGTTTCCAGAACCCATGGTGGAAAAAAGAGGATTGACTCCTGAAAAGTATCTTCTGACCTCCACCCGTACATTGTAACACACACATACCCCACACATCTCCAGTGGAAGACAGACTTCCGTATCTCCAACAGATTGTATCTCACAACCGTTGTATGGAGCCATAGCAAAGTTTTAAAAACAATTGGATAAAATTTCTCCTTTGATCACTCATGATTACACTTCTCATCTAGGCATAGGTTCTTTCTTAGTTCCCTTAGGTTGCTAACAAAATATATGAGGCTTAGCTCATGACCCTGTGTGTGGGAAAGGCATGAGAATATGGCAGTAACATCATAGGCCATTGTACAAAGCAATGATGCTAATACGGGAATAGTGGCTCCTTTCAGAGCCATGATGGCTTTCTCATCTCAGAAGAGCATAACTAAGGGTCCCAGACAAATCAACAGTCACCAGAACAACTGCAGGCCAGTGGCTTCTGTGTCCTTTGAGTTAAGTTTTTAATTAATTTCATGAACAATGGGAAAGTGAGTTTAGAAACTTTTTTTGTGCCAGGAGGAAGGTCTATTTTCTTGTTATATCTCTTCCCCTGAATGAACATCTCTGCCTAGAAGCAATATGTACAAACCTGGCTAAATTGAGGGGCATCTGGGCACTTTGTGGATGGATCAACTGGACTGCAGCTCATCCCTTCAAGCCATCTCTATTTCTGCTATAAGTCTTTTAAAAGCATCTGGGCTAAACAGTTGATGGTACCTTATTTCCACGTACCACCAGGAACTCTGCCTTCCTCTTCCTCCTAAGCACCATTTATAATCCTATGATAATACATTTCCAATGAACTTGCCCTATTACAGCCCATTCTTTAATTATCAATCCACCCTATGCTTGTGAGACCCAAGACTCTCAAGATGGGTGTTAGTTCCTTCTGAAGGAAGTGCTCCCACAGCCAACCTCTCAAAAGCTCTACCATCTCTAAATGTTATTCTTTTGAAGACTGAGTCCCACCCAGTATGTAGAACAAACCATAGCTAAATTCAAAGTGTTCTCAAACTTTCTGTCCCAATACAAATAAATGCTTTCTTTTTGAAAACTTTATTCAGAACATGCAAGCATGGGCTAGGTATCTGTCCAGGAAGCGGGTGCTGTATGCTAAATCCGAGGTCACCAGACAGGTGAGTGGCAGTCTCTCACCCACAGCTGAAGGGACATGGTAAGTGAGCCAGCCTTGTCCTTGTGCGTCCTCACCTCAGCCAGGCTCTTCTGCCTCCCTTGGTTGCTTTTCCCCTTCTTGCTTGAGGTGAGATCTCAAGCAATCCTCTGCTGGGGTAATTTAAGGTGTTCTATCCAGAAAGTGCACACCAAGTACTGTTCTGCCTTAGCCAATCAACTTTTATTCAATTATTTAAGTAGAACGTGGGCACGGCTATGAGTTCAGGCAGCTGCAGATCTTTTAGGTGTCCTTATGTGGTAGTGACACTAAAAACAGAAGATCATTCTGGCCAAATAAAGGGCCAATCATTTGAAATGGCAGTTTCATGGTTTCAGAGTTTCAATAGACAGTTCAAAGAAATTTCTGCTGTAATTTCTCAGTTTACTGTGTCCAAACTGATTATTTGGTTAGTAAATTGCACAATTCTAGAGTACTGGCCTCCGCTCTCTGAAGAAGAACTGCATAAGGCTCAAAGGATAGTCATTCAATGAAAATTGCACTTTCATTTCTCCATTGCAATGGAGAAATAAATTTGACATTAGATAAACAGGAATTAGTGAGCAAGGCTCAAATTTGTTCATAAGCCAACAGTGACTGTGGTGAAGACTGACTGGAGTACATTATTTGTGAAATTGATAACAAAACAAAAAAATAAAAATAACGCTATTCAAGAATCTAAGTTATCTTTTATGGTAGATCAAGAGAGAAAAGCAGAAGCTTTCAGCACATGTCAATGCTGCCCACTATTGCTCATTCTTCTGGAAACAGCTTGAGCTGTAACTGAAAAGCAAGCGGCTGAAGAGTGACATTTTGGGGAAAACACATCTCACATCTCCTTCTCACATGAGTGCTAATATATAGTCATAGGCTACTGAGAGAAAAGTTCAATTACTGCAAGGCAGTAAGGAAACTCACCCATGGTGGACAGCATTAGGAAAGACAAACTGGAAGATATGAAAAAGACTTCATAGCATGCTCAATTGTGGGATATGGTCCATGAGATAGAGTGTCTCTCTAGCACAAGGAGGCCGTGGGTTCAGTCTCCAGCACAAGAAAAGCCACTGACCCTGTAAGGCTGAGCTTGCATTCAGCTCACTGGCTATGACTGAGAGGGCTTTATTGAAAATCATGTCCTAACAGTTTGGAATGTCTTTTTCTAGAAGAACCACAAAGATATAATATTCCCATCAGTCAATTTGTCTTATCTACTGGTCCATAACCATCTACCTATCTGCAATCTATATCTACCTCAGCGATTTCATGTTAGCAAATTCATCCATTCACTAAAATGTCTCCGTAGCTCTAAATGAACCCTCATGGTACTTCTTGGTCATCCATAGATGTGCTCCGAGTAGCCAAAAATATTCCCAGATAAGATCAAGAAGCATGACACTCTGACTTCTTATTTCAATTATTCTACTGTAATGGAATAACTCTTTTTTAAAAAAAAAAAAGACTTATTTGATATTTTTCATTATGGCTATCCATGTGGATCTGCATGTAGGAATGTGCACATAAGTGAAGATGAGCATGGAAGCCAAAAGGGGGTATTGAACCCCCTGGCACTGGAGTGTCAGGTGGGCCACACCTGCATGTCATGGGTATTGAGAACCTAAATCAAGTATTCTCCAAGAAAAGTTGGAATCCTTAGCCACTGAACCAGCTCTCCAGCCCTTGGAGAGATTTTTCTTTTCATGGCCTGGTACCACATTTGTGTGTGTGTGTGTGTGTGTGTGTGTGTGTGTGTGTGTGTGTCCCCATTTAAAGTATCATCCAAGTATATTGCTAAGTGCTCCTTTGTCCCTAAGTGCAAATGGGCTATGATAGACCTTATAGAGAAAACCCAAATGTTACTTAAAAATCATTCTGGCATAAATTACACAGCTATTGGCTATGAGTTCAATTTTAAGAATCAACAGCATGTATTAAACAAGATGTTTTTATTATAAAATACATGATTTTTTACAACACACATATCCAATAAGAAGATATTTTTGTCTTTTTTTAGACATTTAGACAAAAATGTACACAGAAAATGTGCTTATGTTGGCAGAAATGCTATTAATTAGAGGCTTGCAGGTTCCTATCACTCTCTTTCTTTACAAGAGATACTTTATTGTTCTTCAATTCAGCATTGATGGTGACTTCATAGGACATGACTACCATGAATGAGAAAGAATTCTGTGTGATACATACATATATATCTATGATACATATAATATATGCATATGTATATTAGATATATACACACGTGTGTAGAAAGAAAGGGGTCTATAACATGATACATCATTATACCAGCCATGAATTCTGCTAAGCAAAGCCACACTGAGCTCATAACTCTGTACCCCAAGCTGAGGGCCTTTGGACAACAGATGGCTTTAGGGGAAGTTAGTTTTCTTTAAGGATGAGGCCCCTGATAAGTCGATACTGTGCCAGTTAGTGGCACCACACTCAGGAGTATTTGTGCAACAGAAATTATTCTCTATGGCTTATTGAAAAAAAGACATGAATTTGAGAAGGAGGAATTGGAGTAGATAATGGATCTGTAACTAGTTAGAGGGAGACATAGGACATGGGTATCAAAACACAGCACATGAATGTATGAAATTCTCAGTGAATTAATAAAATATATATATATTTAAGATCCTCTGAACAGAAGTACTTTCCCCCCACAGATTCTATTTCCCCAAATGACAATTATTATTTGTGAATTTGAAATATCCACCAGGTTCTCGATGTTGATCCAGCTGGTGTTGCTATTTTGAAAATGGTGGAGCCTTTGGGACTAGGTTGGTGGGGGTAGGGTAGTAGGGCAGGCCTTTGACCCTTGTGCCTGATCGTGGAGCTGGCCTGTGTTTTTTGCTTCTGTCTGCAACTGTACTTTGAGGGTCCCTAGATGCATGTTCTCTTGAATGAATTCCACCATGCTTTCCCTTTTGAGATGAACCAAAGGTTCTAAAAATGAGTCAAAATAAAATTTTCCCTTGCCTCACCCTTTTAATCCCAACACTTGGCTGGAGAGGTTCAAGGATCTCTGTGAGTTCAAGGCCCACCTGATCTACATAGTGAATTCTAGGCCAGCCCGGGATACATAGCGAGAACCTGCCAAAAAATAAGTAAATAACAAACCTTCCCTCCGTGTTTCAATGAAATTAAATAGGGATTGGGAAATGAGAGGTTACTGGGCAATAGGTTTGTCCTAATGCTATCTTAAAAGACTCTGGTATACAAGAGGACAGTGTTGAGAAAGCATCTCAGGAAGCTTGTAGGTCCAGTGGGGAAGGACACTAAGATTCACCAGCAATGCTGGCTAAGGACACAGGAAAGAAAGGCAGTAATGAAGAAGACTGCACTAACTTGGCCTTCTGTCAACCCTGAAAACTGCAAACATTCCTACTCTGAAATCAATCAGCTCTCAGCTCAGTATTGCCATTTCCTGACTTGTAACTCCTACCTGTGTAGCCTCTGTCTTTATACCCTCATCTTAGTAACACATTTTAGAAACTTCTACAGGCAGAGGGGAAACATGTCGATTGCCTGGCACCTACTGAATGGTTACTCGAGAGAAGCTATCATTTTCTTATTTAAATTCTATTATCTTGATAAGGGATAACAGCAAAGATTTGTAAAGTAAGTGTTATAACACACATATTTAAAACTAAACTTAACAATATGGCCAATGCAATTCTGCCAGTACATAATCTAGTTCAGAGGTCAGCAAATTGCTGCCCGTGGCTGGATCCAGTCACACTCAGTCAGGTAGTACTGTCAACAACTGTTTTTCAAGAGCAGAGTTTATATCACTAACTAAGTTAAAAATATTTCCTATCTGTTCCTTACAGAAAATGTTGCCAAGCATGTCTTTAGTCATCGATCCTCATTGTGACCTATGACTCCTTGGGTCCTTTCAGTGGGGACCTGTGATGCTGGAGTTATTTTCACAGTAATGCAGCGGTCATAAGGCATTGTTTACTGTGCCTACTCAGTTGACATCTGTACTGATGGGACAAAGCAACAGTTTGAAAAACCTCAAGTGATTACCACGAATCAGGACAGTGGCACCAGATTGTATTGACAGTTGCGGGACCAGGGGAAAAGCCAGTTTTCACTTAACTAGGGATTTCTCAGGCTGACACCATTGACGCTCTGGGCTAGATGACCCTTAGCTAGGGGCTATCCTGTGTGTTTCGTGATGTCTGACAGCATCTCTGGCCTTTTCCCACTGGATTCTGTATTCCACCCTTCTATCTCCTAAATTATGACAACTAGAAATATCTCCAGACATTCTCCAAAGGTTCCTTGGTGGCAAACATCACTCTCTTGACCTTCAATCCTCCACTTTCCCACCCTGACAAGGACTCACTTAGCTTGATGAAACAGTGGAAATGACTGGCCCTATTAAATCTCAGTCCTGAATGTTTTTAATAGTCAATGTGGTTAGTCAAAAAATGTTTATTGGCTCAGAATTTCTAATGCATATTTTAATATAAGAATATAGAGGTTAACTTAGGCACCTAATTTAGGCATTTATCTTACCAGATTATCTGACGAATTCTTTTGATGGCTACTTTTTACTTGAAATTATTATTGACAGCCTGTGGTTATTGCATTTGAACTAGTTGGTAAATGTTATCTGGAGAAAGGAAGGAAGGAAGATTTCAGTTTTCAGCAAGACTACAGATATTACTACAGTAACCCCAGAGAGCTGTGAGAGACTGGTTGTAGTGCCCCACTGTGCTGTGCTATGAATGCCAAGTGTCTGCCATAGCCTCATGTGCTTGAACACTCAGTCTTTGTAATGACTATTTTTGGTTGTCAACTTGACCATATCTGGAATGAACAAACTCAAATGACTGAGCCTGTGAAGGACATTTTTCATTAGAAGTGGGAAGACCCAGTTCTAGTACAGACCTTTGGTGTGAGAATATAAACCTTTAATCTGGACCATGCCTCATACTGGCAAAACATATAAAGAAAATGATAGACAGAAGCTAGAAGCTAGTGCTCTTGCTCCTCTCTCTCTCTCTCTCTCTCTCTCTCTCTCTCTCTCTCTCTCTCTCTCTCTCTCTCTCTTTCCCTCTCACTCTCCTTTTCCTCTCTCTCTCTCTCTCTCTCTCTCTCTCTCTCTCTCTCTCTCTCCTGCTTGCTCCCATTCTAGCTACTAAGTCCATTTTTCACTGACATTAGAATCTACTTCTTTACAATTCCATCTTATACTGAAAACAGACTGAGGCATCCAGCCTAGTTGTCTGAACAACTACTGGATTCTTGGACCTCCTGTAGGCAGCCATTGTTGGATTAGCTAGACTACAGCTTGTAAGTCATCTAATCTCCTTTATAGATAGATTCAGATATAGATATAGATGACAGATAGGGGTAGAGATGACAGAATGATTTATTCTATAGGTTTTGTTACTCTAAAAAAAAAAAACCTAACTAATAATACAGAACCATTATCATTAAATGGTTTTAAAGCAACAGAGATATCAGGATGAATATTTTATGTATCTGTAATAGGCTTTCCAATTTGGCAACCCCTACAGTTACTGAGGCCTCTCCAGTTGCTGAAGCCTCTCATGGGAGCTCAGAGAACCCTGAAAGCCCATGGTGTGAACTATTTTACAAATTTAAGGAGACAAATGCATTTGATTATTCTTATTTACCACGTGCGAGAGAAAACTGCCTTGGTGACTATATAAAATGTTGATAGTTTGTGGAAAAATAAGGAAGACGATGATGCCAATTAATTGCTCCTGGCATCTTGGGATAAATTAACAAAGAAAATGAACAAGCTCCTTGATCAAATTAACCGCTGTCCATCATCCCACAAAATGGTGGAGGACAATGAACTTAGTGATAAAATCGACTGGCTACAGATGCACATAAACAGTCTAAGGGTTCCTAAGCCTGTTCTGGAAGAGAAGCTTCTCTCCGGCAGCCACAAAACTCAAATTGCAGAGAAACAAACCAAAACTCTCATTATTAAGGTTGGCTGCATTACAACAAAAATTCAAGTCCAAGCCTCAGAGGGTTGGCAGTTAAAGTCAGGGCATGAATTGGTAAAGAATGGGATCCTGTATCTTGAGATGGGGATGTGTGAGAGGTTGAAGCTTGAGAACTGTCAGATACTCAAGGGTTTATCTCACCTGAGAAAGAAGTCACTCCACCCTTAGCAGAAGATATACTCACACCTCACCCCCTAAATATTGCCTTTTTCATCTTTGAGGAAATTAATACTTCATCATCTTCTAAAACAGTGTCTTAGTCAGGGATTTTACTCCTACACAAACATCATGACCAAGAAGCCAGCTGGGGAGGAAAAGGTTTATTCAGCTTACATTTCCATATTGCTGTTCATCACTAAAGGAAGTCAGGACTGGACCTCAAGTGGATCAGGAAGCAGGAGCTGATGCAGAGTCCACGGAGGGATGTTACTTACTGGCTTGCTTGCTTGCTTGCTTGCTTGCTTATAGAACCCAAGACTACCAGCCCAGGGATTGTACCACCCACAATGGGCCCTCCCCCCTTGATCACTAACTGAGAAAATGCCCCACAGCTGGATCTCATGGAGGCATTTCCTTAACTGAAGCTCCTTTCTCTGTGATAACTAACTCCAATCAGTACAACCATCATGGTCTTTCTCTGAAGGAAATGCCAGGGAAGACAGTGCTGGTGTCATTCAGGGACCACCAATACTTGCTTCTAGACCTATAACCTGACTTGAACACTAAGCAGACTCCTAGACAGGAGGTGAAAAGCTTAGTCCATAAGGACATGTGCTATAGTACTAAAGAGCTTAATGAGTTTGCTAATTCACTCAAGGAAAGATCTGGGGAATACTTGAGGGGATGGACTTTAAGGGTGTCAGACAATGGTGGAAGAAACAAACTGCATAGGGCTGAGTTTATTAATATGGGCTCTCTGAGTGGAGAGTCTAAGTTTTATTATGGATGTTCACACAGTTACGGAAAAAAAGTATCAAAAGTTTCTTTGAATGATGGGATGAAGAATTTGTCAAAAGATGGTCTATTGAAAAAGAGTCAGAGACGCCTGATATCCCTTGGCTTAGCATCAATGAAGGGATTTTAAGGCTCAGGGAAACTGCAATGCTAGAGTGGATAATTGTATAAAACCTAATCTACCACCATGGAAAGGCCCAGAACGCATGCCTTTCACTAATGCTACAGAACAAAAAATGGTGAGAAGGGCACCAGCATGTTTGAAGAGCATTGTTGCCTCTCTCACACTTATTGCAGACCTTAGGGCTGGAGATTGGATGCTCAGTTGGATGAAAAATGCAGTAGGCTTAACTGGGCCCTGGAGTTCCAGAGGCCAGGGGGCAGTGCTGCATCACCAAAGGCAAAGGGATTGTAATTATCACACTGGGCAGCACAGACAAAGTAACAGCCACAGTGACCTGAACCATAATGGTAAGCACAGACAAAGTGAATCTATCACCTATGGTGATATTGCTCATATGGTAGACCTTCAGTACTGGCTAATCGATCCTGGTGTTTCCAGACATGAAATACATAAGAAACATACTGAATTTTTCTTTGATCTACATACACTTTTGTGTTGTCTATATACGTGGAAAAATTCTCAAACTAGTGAAAGAAAGGCTCCATGATATCTTGGCAAAAGGGAATCCCAGCCCATGAATCAATTTTCAGATTTGAGCCAGGTTTTAGACCCAAAACCTTTAAAGAGCACTGCCAGTTTCCTCTTGGTAATTTCTCCTGTCCTCTCCTGAAGGACATGTTGTGGGGTATTCACCAGAGCAGGCTGCTTGGACATGGGCTTAAGCCAGTAGGAAGTCTTCATTAGCTGACCAGCAACTATCCTCAGTGCTCAGGATCCCAGTGTAGCATTGAGCCTTTCTCAAGATGAGTTTTTAAGAAAAAATATAAAGGTTTCTATGAACATAGTGGAGTATGTGTCCTCATTACATGTTGGAGCATCTTCTGGGAATATGCCCAGGAGTTGTATAGCTGGATTCTCAGGTAGTACTATGTCCAATTTTCTGAGGAGCCGCCACACTGATTTCCAGAGTGGTTGTACCAGCTTGCAATCCCACCAGGAAGGGAGGAATGTTCCTCTTTCTACACTTCCTTGCCAGCATTTGCTGTCACCTGAGTTTTTGATTTTAGTCATTCTGACTGGTGTGAGGTGGAATCTCAGGGTTGTTTTGATTTGAATTTTCCTGAGAACTAAGGATGTTGAACATTTCTTTAGGTGCTTCTCGGCCACTCAATATTCCTCAGTTGAAAATTCTTTGTTTAGCTCTGTACCCCATTTTTAATAGTGTTATTTGATTCTCTGGAGTCCAACTTCTTGAGTTCTTTGTATATATTGGATATTAGCCCTCTATTGGATGTAGGATTGGTAAAGATCTTTTCCCAATATGATGGTTGCCATTTTGTCCTATTGACAATGCCCTTTGCCTTACAGAAACTTTTCATTTTTATGAGGTCCCATTTGTCGATTCTTGATCTTAGAGCATAGGCCATTAGTGTCCTGTTCAGGAAATTTTCCCCTGTCCCCATGTGTTCAAGGTTCTTCCTCACTTTCTCCTCTATAAATTTTGTACAAGAAGATTGGAACGGGTCAATTTGCATTCTGCTACATCAGTTGAACCACCACCATTTGTTTAAAATGCTGTCTTTCTTCCATTGGATGGTTTTAGCTCCTTTGTCAAAGATCAACTGACCATAGGTGTATGGGTTCATTTCTGTATCTTCAATTCTGTTCCATTGATCATTCTGCCTCCCAGAAGATGCCCCAACATGTAATAATGACACATGTTCTAGCAGCCTTATTTGTAATAGCCAGAAACTAGAAAGAACCCAGATGTCCTCTAACAGAGGAAGGGATACAGAAAATATGTTCTATTTATATAATGGAGTACTACTCAGCTATTAAAAATGATGAACTCATGAAATTCTTAGGCAAGTGGATGGAATTAGAAAATATCATCCTGAGTGAGGCAACCCAATCACAAAAGACCACACATAGTATGCACTCACTGATAAGTGGATATTAACCCAAAAGCTCAGACTACTCAAGATACAATTCACAGACCACTTGAAGCTCAAGAAGGAAGACCAAAGTATGGCTGCTTCAGTTCTTCTTAGAAAGGAGAACAAAATACTTACAGGAGTAAATATGGAGATAAAGTGTAGAGCAGAGACTAAAGGAAACGTCAACCAGAGTGGATGGGTTCTTTTCTCTGTTAGAGGACATATGGATTCATTCCATATACAGTCACTAAACCCCAGCACTGTTATGGATGCCAAGAAGTGCTTGCTGAAAGGAGCCTGATATGGCTGTCTCCTGAAAGACCCTGCCAGAGCCTTGCAAATACAGAGGCAAATTCCCAAAGCCAACCATTGGACTGAGTGTGGGGTCCCCAGTGGAGGAGTTGTAGAAAGAACTGAAGGAGCTGAAGGGGTTTGCAACCTCATAGGAAAAATAACAATATCAACCAACCAGATCCCCCAGAGCTCCCAGGGACTAAGCCATCAACCAAGGAGAACACATGGCTCCAGCTGCATGTGTAGCAGAGGATTGCCTTGTCAGGCATCAATTTAAGGAGAGGTTCTTGGTCCTATGAAGGCCTGATAGATGCCCCAGAGTAGGAGAATTGAGGGCAGGAAGGTGGAAGTAGGGTACGAAGAGGAACACCCTCAAAGAAGCAGGGGGATGGAGGATGGGATAGGGGGGAACCAGGAAAGGGGATAACATTTGAAATGTAAATAAAGAAAATATCCAATAAAAAGAAAGAAAAAGAACCCTATATTCTAAGTTGATAAACTCAGTTCAATTAATAAGAACAATTAGCCAGAAATGGAACTACAGAAGCTAAAAACAAAGTGAATACATTTTGTGGTTTTCCAAGAACTATATAGACCTTGATATATTAGGTCTGTGTTTCAGTTCTGGCAGTGATGCTGTCTAGCTGCTGAGATTTACATCCTGAATGATATTTCCATTGCAGAGTCAGTTGTGCTAATGCCTTAGGGTTTAGTAAGGTTGGAGCCCTGTTACAGGACCTACAGGCTTTTACAAGGGTAACTGTACACTGGGGGAAGGAAACCATCAGGCTTTCCTGGGTCTATTGGATACTGGCTCTGAACTGATGCTGGTTCCAGTAGATCCCAGAAAATACTATAGCCCTCCAGATAAAGTAGGGGCTTATGGAGACCAGGTGATTAATGGAATTTTGGGGGAACATACAATTCAAAATAAGACCAATGGGTTCCTGACTTCATCCCATGGTTATTTCCCCAATTCCAGAAAGTATAAATGGAATAGAAATTCTTAGAAATTGGCAGAATTCTCACATTGCTTGCCTGACCTGTGGAGTGAAGAATATTATGTTTGGAAAGGCTAAATGGAAACCTTTAGAGCTGTGTCAACCAAGGAAAATAGTGATTCAAAAGCACTATTGAATTCCTGGAGGAATTATAGAAATTAGTGTCACCATTCAGGGCTTAAAAGATGCAGGGGTAGTGGTTCCCACCTCATCTTCCTTTAACTCTCTTATCAAGACAGTGCAGAAGAAAGATGGATTGTAGAGAACAGTTGATTATTGAACTTAAGCAAATAATGACTCTAATTGCCGCTTCTGTACCAGATATGGTATCCATACCAGCAGACAAAAAACATCTCCTAGTATATGGTATACAGTAATTGATTTAGCAAATGACTTCTTCTCAGTGCCTATTCATAAGGACAACTACAAGCAATTTGCTTTCAGTTGGCAAGACCAGAAGTATACCTTTACTGTTTTACCTCAAGGATATTGTAACTCTCTACACTTTGTCATAACTTAGAAGAGATATTGACTGTCTATCTCTTCCATAAAATATCCATTAGTTCACTGTATATATGTATAGTTGTATATATATATATATATATATATATATATATATAGAGAGAGAGAGAGAGAGAGAGAGAGATGATAGATAGATAGATAGATAGATAGAATCAGAGAATGATATATATTCATCATCCATATATATAGAGAGAGAGAGAGAAAGAGAGAGATGATAGATAGATCGATAGATAGATAGATAGAATCAGAGAATGATATATATTCATCATCCATATATATATAGAGAGAGAGAGAGAAAGAGAGAGATGATAGATAGATCGATAGATAGATAGATAGATAGATAGATAGATAGATAGATAGATAGATAGATAGATAGATAGAATCAGAGAATGATATATATTCATCATCCAGAGAATGGGAATAAATTCAACCATACTCCAAGTGTCTTCAATGAAATTCTTAGGAGTCCTGTGATGTGGTACATACAGACATATTCCTTTTAACATGAAAGATAAGTTATTGCATCTGACCCCTCTCACCACTAAAAGGGGTGAATGATATTTAGTAGGCCTATTTGCATTCTAGAGACAGCACATTCCCTACTTGAGTATGTTACTCCCACCCATATACCAAGTGACTCGGAAAGCTGCTAGCTTTGTGTGGGGCCTGAAACAGGAGAAGGCTCTTCAATAGGTCCAGGCTGCGTGCAGGCTGCTCTACCTGTGGATCATATGATCCATTAGAGTTGATGGTATTTGCAGTGTCAGTGGCAGATGGAGATGCTGTTTAGAGGCTTTGTCAGGCTCCTAGATGAATCACAGAACAGACCTTTGGGATTTTGGAGTAAGACTCTACCATCATTTGCAGACAACTATTCTCCCTTTGAGAGACAACTCTTTGGCTGCAATTGGGCCTTAGTAGAAACTGAACATTTGAAAAGGAGCCACCAAGTTACCATGCAACCTGAGCTGCCTATCATTAACTGGGTATTATTTGATCCACCAAGTCATAAAGTAGGATGTGCACACCAACAATCTATTATCAAATGGATGTCGTATATATGTGATCTAATCTGGCAGGTCCTGAGGGCACAAGCAAGTTACATTAAGAATTTACTCCAATGCTTATTTGTTCTGTTTTCTACTCCTGTTACCATGGCATTTGCTGCAAGCATGCACCAATAGCCTTGTGGGATGTTCCCTATGATCGGTTGCCTGAGAAAGAAAAGACTAGGACTTGGTTTGCTGATGGCTCTGCAGGTTGTGCAGGTGTCACCCAGAAATGGATGGCTGCAGCATTGCAAACCTTTATGGGACAACATTGAAAGACACCAGAAAAGAGAAATCTTCGCAGCGGGCAGAATTCCAGGAAGGAAACATGGATATGCATTGTTTAGAAGGAGAATTGGCCAGATGTGCAACTGTTCACTGAATCCATGTAGCATTTGTAGCCATGTAGCCAGCCAAGGATTGGCTGGATGGTCAAGGACTTGGAACGAACATGACTGGAAAACTGGTAAGAAAGACATCTGGGGAAGAAGCATGTGGATAGATTTCTCTAAATGGGCAAAGGATGTGAAGATGGTTGTTCTCATCAAAAGGTGACTTGAGCTCAAAAGTTCTTGGTGGACAGTCAACTCTTCCTCAACCATTCCTGTCATTGCCCGATGGACCAATGAACAAAGTGACTGTGATGGCAGAAATGGGGTTTAGAAATGGGCTTAACAACATGGACTTCCACTTACCAAGGCTGATCTGGCTATAGCTGCTGCCGAGTGCCAGATCTGCCAACAGCAGAGATCAACACTGAGCCCCAGATATGACACCATTCATCAGAATGACCAGCCAGCAACCTGGTGGCAGGATGACTATATTGGACCACTTCTTCTGTGGAAATGACAATACTTTGTCCTTACTAGAATGGACATTTATTCATGTTATAGATTTGCCTTTTCTGTGTGTAATGCTTCTGCCAAAACCACAAAACATGAACTTACAAAATGCCTTATCCACCCACCATCGTGGTAACCACACGCTATTGTTCTGTTCAAGAAACCAGTTTCACAGCTGGGGAAGTACAACACCAGGCCCAAGATTGTGGAATCTACTGGTCTTAGTAGGTTTTCCACCAACCTATAGTAGCTGGCCAGAAAGAAAGATGGAATGGCTGAAGGCTATACTGAAGGTTACCATGCCAACTAAGTAATCCAGAAGGTAGTATATGCTTTGAACCAGTATATAATATACAGTCCAGTTTCCACCATAGCCAGAATCCATGGGTCAAGGAATCTATGAGATGAAAAAGAAAATAACTCCATTCACTATCACCCCTAGTGACCCAGTAGGACATTTTTTGCTTACTGTTTCCATGAACTTACATTCTGCTGGCCTCGAAGTTTTGGTTCTACAGTGGGGAGCACTCTTGTCAGGAAGCCACAACAAACATTCCATTAAACTGGAAGCTCAGATTTCCCCATGGATACTTTAGGTTTCTGATGCTTTAAGCCAATAGGCTATGAAAGAAGTAACAATGTTAGGAAGAGTGATTGATCCAGATGGGGAAATTGGATTTGCTTCTACAATGGAGGTAAGAAAAATTGTATCTAGTGTGCAGGAGATCCCTTAAGGTATCTCTTGTGGCTACCATGTCCTGTGATTAAAGTCAATGGGAAACTATAACAACCTACTCTAGGAAGGATGAAAAGGGTGCAAACCCATCAGGAATGAAGGTCTGGGTTACTCTTCCAGGAATAGAGTCAAGCTTGTTGATGTGTGGCCTCACTGAAGGAGTTAGATGCCTGGGGACAGACTTTCACATTCTTAGCCTGACCCCGGTTCCTGCCATTTTTTTCAGAGCAATAATGCAATGTATTAGACTATATTCAAATATATGGACTATATCCCCTAGAACTGTAAGCTCAATGTCCCTTAAGTTGCTCCTTGTCAGGTATTTTGTGACAAGAAGTATGTGGGGGATATCAATACACTGTGGATATCAAAACCTAAGAGCGTTCGATTCCTTTACAGAAAATAGCGCTTAATGTGCTCACCCATTGTACACACCATGCCATCGCTAAATGACTGAGGACACCTAGCACAGTGTGAGCACTGTCCAGATCAGCTTCATGCTCAATTGCTTAGAGAATAACAACAAAACTGGTCCCCCATGTGTAGCACAGATGCCCACTGAATATTTTAACCTGCAGTTTGTTGTATCCACAGATGTGGATCTCATGGATATGGACTACCAACTGTATCAGTTGTCAGTGATAAAATCTGAAGTTGGAATGAAAATTAAAGTTTTGAAAATCTGTATCCACCACTCGAAACAAGGCAGTTTCCCTGGTAGACTTTCCTGAAGAGAAGCATGGTAGAATTAACAGTTGGAATTCAGGGGTGTTGTTGTTGTTGCTGCTGCTACTGACTTCTCCTTTTAAAAAATGTTTTATTAATTGTTTGATAATCCCATACATGCCGTTCAATGCACTTTATCACATTGTCCCTGCTTCTCTATCTTCTCCCAGCTTCACTTGTCACTCCCCCAATATTATTTTCTCTTTTTCTCTTTCAATAACCCATCGAGTCATTTTGTACTGCCCATATATTCATGGACATTGAGCAATACACTACAGTATGGGCAACACCCTTAAAGAAAACTGACTCTCCCCCACTTAAAGCCATCAAGTTGTCAATAGCTCCTTAGTTATGACCCTTTTCCCTCTCATCCAGTGCCATGTTTCTGATATTATAGGATAAAATACATCCACATTTGGAAGATATGCTTAGCTCAGTGAACCAATGTTTTGCCAGATTATCAATGCTTAATGTCATATCATGTGTTGGTAAAAGGCTCAACGAAATTACAGGATGGACTAGTAGATTTTAGTGTAACAGAATACAAAAATATAAATATTGTATGTTGTTACTTCTACTTACTGAGTTTTCAAGTACTACCCATAAAGAATATGCATTATTATCAAGGATATTTTGGAAATAATCCTCCTTTTTCCAACTATATAATCTATGTGAGGCTAGATATAACACAGTAGGTTAAGATCAGATATGAGCATCTAGTTCTTGTCCATGTGAACAATCACTAGACTATAGAGATTTGCAAAAGTTCTGTTTTAGATAATGGGATTTTTTTCGTAAATGTATGTATTTAACATACAAATGACTTATTATTTTTAAGTGAATTGGTGATTCTAATTTCTCAGTTTAGTTGCCAAGTGTATGTCTCAATACATACAGTTCAGGCAAACAAAACCTGTTTGGGGTTTTCAGACATTTTAAGAAAAGCTAAGGAGCCCTATAAACAAAAGGTTTAAATTTTTCTAGCCTATTTTGTATTTATAGAGTATTTATGATGCTTATTAGCTAAATCTAATGTAATTAAGCAAAAACTGCCTCACTGTGATCATGAATGAAAGACCAAAAAGGGAATGAACTAGCTTGTGTTTTCAGTAGGAAGGGCTGGTGCCATAGTTAGTGAGGGAGCAGGTCAGAGATGGGCATATGTGGCTGTAAGCATGTTGGTTTGTCCTCAGTTTCATCCCCATAAGACAATAGCCACCACATTACTAACACCAGGGTGTCATTCACAGGATTCCATGAGTACTAAAGGCTCATGCAGGATGGTCTTGACACGTAGACTGATTACCCTTGTGTGTCCACCACTTTTATTTTAATAATAATGTGTCATGTTGGACAGTGACTGGCCCACATTATGACACACAGGTGCTGCTGACCCGCTTCATTGTGGGAAGACTGAAAGCACAAATATGCTGTACAAAGCCCCAGAGACAAAATATTTTGGAGCTGAGAAAGAAATCAGAATTCCCTAACCCCCTTCTTGCCCTAACATCACACTTTCTCCTCCAAACTCACATCTGTTACCCCTGTGAGGTACCTGGACATGCTCCAATGTTTCAGAACAAATGATGTGAGGTTGGCATGGATTCATATACTCAGTTCCCAAGCAGTTAAGATTTTTCTTGTTCCCGCAATGTGATTAATTTTCCCTTCAGCTCAGTTTTGGCTGCCAGAGGATCATTCAGAACGAGGCTGATTTCAGCAAATATCCACATGGCTACCTTCACCACCAGGAAGACAAATGTGTCTAAGAAAAGAATTTTCTAATTTTTTTTTTATGGTGAGAAAGGTTTGGGAGCTGGGGGTGGAGGAAGAATCTATGGATCAACCCAGGGCCTCGCCGTGTGCTATGAAATTTCTGTGGAAACTGAGCTACATCAGCAGCCCAAGAAATACTGTCCACAAAACCAGGGGGACATGGAAATATTTGTAGAATGACTTTTTAGAATGCTAAAGAGGAATCTGAATCAGAGGCTGGGGATCTCCTATGAAGTTTGAAGTTACATTGTCAGACAATAAACAGTAAATAGTAAACAAAATGTGACATCCCATGTGGCCCAGCTCCAAGATCATCCCACTTCCTTGAATCAAGCAGGATGGATTTTACTCTGTTTACTAATGTTACTGAACATGCTTGATTTCAATGATAAAACCCTTATTGATGTTGAATGTTACCTTCTCTTTGAGTTGTGCCTCATGCACTGTTTCATATTAATGTTCCAGGGTCTCATCTTCCCACTCCACTCTCCATCCAACTCACTATTTATTTTACATAGGTATTTTGTTCACTGTCTTGTCTGCTTCACCGTGACAGTAAATGTCCATCCTTAATCTTTCGTGATGTGTTCCTAACTTCCTAAGATGGGCCTGACATGTGATGAAGGTCCCCCACTTTTACTTTCTGACTCTAAGTTGGGAATAGGTAACGTGTCTGTGATACATCAAGTGTCACAATTCACACAGATGTGTTGTCTTCAAAAGTACCTGCATTATTAATATCACCCATGTGTCTTTGAAGGAGTTAAGACATTGATGTTGTATTATCCTACAGACTTCTGTTGTTGTTCATTGCTGTTGGCAGGAGAGAGCCAGGAGCTGCCTCCGATACCTGGTGAGCCAGCTGGCTAACATGGAGCATTCGTTCCACCATATTCTCCTACTGGAAATTAAGAGCATCACAGATGCCTTCTCCTCTATTCTGGGCCCTCACAGCAGGGACATCTTCCGAATGAGCAACAGCTTCACCAACATTGCTAAGCTGCTTTCCCGACAACTGGAAAACAGCAAGGTTGAGAGTGGCAGGTGAGTGGGCTCATCTGAGCAGCACTGTGGAGAGACGCTGGGAACCGTGGCGACAAGCCCGGATAGTGATGCTTTCCTTTGCAGTAGTGAGACTTCCCAAAAGTAGCCATGCCCACATGTCAACCAGGAGTACCTTCTGAAAGAATTAGGTCACTTTCAAGAGTTTTTCTATATAGCAAAACTCTAAAAGAAGTTCAGAATATGGTAAAGAAATAATAATGAAGTACAATTGGCAGGGCCAAGTAGCACTGATTAATTAACTCAATAAACATTTGATAGTTGTTTGCTCTGAATCTAAGCAGAGATAAAAAGAGAATGATCCTTGTACCTAAAGAGGTCACTGCCTAGTAGATTAGATGAACATTTTAAAAAATTAGGGAGTAAAAGGAAAAGCTAGACAAGGGGTAACCCAATGAAGATGGGTTCAAGGAATTTAGAGAATGATAAGCCGGTGTAATCTACCTGCTTATGGTTGAAGGAGGGGAAAATTGAGATCAAGAAATATCTCCTAGAGGAAGAGATTTTTTGGGCCAAGTCTTGGGAGATAATCAGATAGTACCAGGCTATCTTTTTGGTGGATGTATGGCTTCCTTGAAATGGGGCATCATTTTATAAATGAAGTATATGTTACAAGAAGAGCATTGTTTAGAAATGATGATGATGGTGATGGCATTGATTTAGTAAAGGCAGAGATAAGACATGGTGAGCTTGTCATACCTTTCTAAGAAGTTGAAATCTTACCCTGTAGGGGTCACTGTGGGATGTGGTACATGGTAGGGTAAACTCAGAGTGAACTTCAAGAAGGCCACTCTAGTCTCAGCACAGAGACTCTCCCAGCAAGAAGATGACAAGAGTTAGATCAAACAAGGGAAAGATAGAATACATCCATGGGTGTTTCCCATGAGGAAATTATTGATGACAGTAGTGAATGAGCTACAAAAATTTGGCTGACCTGGAAAGAAAGCAGCTGGGACTGAAGAGTAACAGTGAATTCTGTGTCCTTTCCATTCCTGTGGGTGATCCTGTGAGTTAAAAAATACTTCTCAGAAATCTGAGCCCTTACCTACAACATGATGGTAATAGTGTCCTCCTAAATGGTGACAAAGAGTTACCCAGTTAAGAACCACTGCCATATGCGCATGCACACGCGCGCGCACATACACACACACACACACACACACACACACACACATCTGAGCTTGTGCATGTAAAAGCTTTATATAAAATGGGGGAAGGTGTGAGGCTGTTGGACTCAATATTTTAACCATGAAATTAATCTCTGATAAATAATCCCCAGTCCTATTAGCAATATTACTCCCTCTAGTATTTTTTTGGAAGTAAAAAGAAAAAGAAAAGGAAGCAAAGAAAATGATGGAGCAGGAAGGGAGGAAAGGGGAATGAAGGAAAAAGGAAAGAACAGCAGTAGGGAGAGAGGGAGAGAGGAAAGTATGAGGATGTAGCTCAGTGGTGGGGCACTGTAGCTGGTGAGGTCCTGGTTTTACTCTCCAGCGATGAAAAAAATATAAAATAAAATAAAAGTAAAGAAATAAAGGGGTCAGCGTTCATGCCACATACGGCTGTCACCTCAACTTCTCTCAACTCAGACTATTTCTCCCAGCCCAACCCTTGCTGTCAATCTCCTTCTAACAGACTGTAATTATTCAGTGGGAACCTCTGTGTGTGGTGTGGACAGCCAGCCTTTTGTGTCTAGGGCTCATCCTCTCTGGGCCGGTTGCTAAGGCTTCTGTCCCAGCATCTTTCCCCTGAATAGACTTCCTTGTGACTGTGTGAGTCTACTCATTTGAGTCCATGCCCCCAAAGCAGAAAGGTCTACACTTTTGTGTGGCATAAAGACAAAACCCGATTCTCACAATCAAAGGGAAAATGAACAAGTGGAGAGATCCTGAAAGAAAATTAAAGATGATAAAACTCAAAGCAGATGTCAACTCATTTACAAAAGTAATACAACGCTCAGCAGGCCAGATTTTAGACTTCAGGCCAAAACAATACGACTATCAAAAGAAAAACAATTAGCATCCCAGGGAGAATGGGAAAAATACCGAAGCAGATGAGCCTTCCTCTGCCAAAGATGCTGAATACATTGAGTGAGTTTTGTAAAGGGCACCAGGTGAACCTATTTGCATTTTCCCTGTTCCTGTGTTTCTAAAAATGTATCTGTATTTAAATAAAAGCCAACAAAGCCTAAAGTGCAGTACAGATAAATTTTGAAATCAATTCTGAAGAAATAAAAGAGGAGGCATAGGGCACCTGTGGATTGACAAGGTGGAGGTAGAGCTGGGGAAAGAGACCTTTGCAAATGGTGTGCCCTTTGTGGCCTTCTGGGAAGCCCTTGACAACTGGGCTGTTTGCCTGTCAGACCCAGTCAAAGCTGGGGAAGGGGAGAGTGTATTCTTGGTGACTATGTGACTGGCTGAGCAGTCTCCCAGAAATCATTTAGTCCAGTGACCATTACAGGAGGCCACAGCTTTTCAATTTTTTCTACTTGCAACTTTTTCATAGTCAAGAATTTTTGTGATGCCATGTCTCTCTGTATGTGTATAATTATTATTAAAATGCACAAGCCAAACCCTTATTAACAATAAGTCACAAAGAAATTTAAGATAAGCCTGTGTCATATATATATATATATATATATATATATATCCCATTTATTGGCATACAGTATGTAATTAGTATATTTGCATACTAATGAGACAGATGTCCAAATTTATTTTTTTCAGAAAGATTTAAGTTTTGCCTGAATATCTAATACTGCTAGACATAGAGCATCTTTAATCGCTCTCTACAAGTAATGAGTTGATCATTAATTTAAATTTTTTATTGGATATTTTCTTTATTTACATTTCAAATGTTTTCCCCTTTCCAGGTCTCCCATTTAGAAACACCCTATCCCATCCCCCCTCCTCCTGTCTCTATGACTCACCCACCCACCTAATCCCATTCTCCAGCCCTGGCATTCCCCTACACCAGAGCATCAAACATCCTCAGGCCCAAGGTCTTTTCCTCCCACTGATGGCCAACAGGTCCATCCTCTGCCACATATGTGGCCAGCGTCTTGGGTCGTTCCATGTGTATTCTTTGGTTGCTGGTTCAGTCTCCAGGAGATCCAGGGGGTCTGGCCTGTTGACAGTGTTGCTCCCTCCATGGGGCTACAAAACCCCTCAGCTCCTTCAGTCCCTTCTCCAACTTCTACATCAGGAGTTCAGAACAATGGTTAGCTGCGAGCTTCCACCTCTGTGTTTGTCAGGCTCTGGCAGAGCCTCTCAGGGGACAGCCATGTCAGGCTTCCATCAGCAAGCGCTTCCTGACATCCACGATAACATCCTGATTTGGTGACTGTATATGTGATGGACCCCAGGTGGGGCAGTCTCTGGATGGCCTTTCCTTTGATCTCTGCTCCACACTTTGTCTCCATATTTCCTCCTGTGAGTATTTTGTTCATCCTTCTAAAAAGCACTGAAGCATCCACAGTGTGGTCTTCCTTCTTGTTAGGTTTCATTCTTGGGTATCCCGAACTTTTGTGCTAATATTCACTTAGAAGTGAGTACATACCATGTTTATTCCTTTGTGACTGAGTAGCCTCACTCAGAATGACATTATCAAGTTCCATCCATTTACCTGCAAATTTCATGAAGTTGTTGTTTTTAACAGCTGAATAGTATTCCATTGTATAAATGTACCACATTTTCTGTATCCATTCCTCTGTTGAGTGACATCTAGGTTTTTTCCAGCTTCTGGCTATTATAAATAAGGCTGCTATGAACATAGTGGAGCATGTGTCCTTATTAAATGTTGGAGCATTTGTTGGTATATGCGCAGGAGTAGCATAGCTGGGTTCTCAAGTAGTACTATGTCCAATTTTCTAAGGAACTATGAAACTGATTTCCAGAGTGGTTTTACCAGTTTGCAATCCCACCAGCAATGGAAGAGCATTCCTCTTTCTCCACAACCTGGCCAGCATCTCCTGTCATCTGAGTTTTTGATTTTAGCCATTCTGATTGATGTGAGGTGGAATCTCAGGGTTGTTTTGATTTGCACTTCCCTAATGATTAAAGATGTTGAACATTTCTTTAGGTGCTTCTTGGCCCTTCAAGTTTCCTCGATTGAGAATTCTCTGTTTAGCTTTGGTCTCAATTTTTAATAGGGTTATTTGGTTCTGTGGAGTCTATCTTCTTGAGTTCTTGGTATATATTGAATATTAGCCCTCTATTGGATGTAGGATTGGTAAAGATCTTTTCTCAATCTGCTGGTTGCCATTTTGTCCTATTGACAGTGTTCTTTGCCTTACAGAAACTTTGTAATTTTATGAGGTCCCATTTGTCAGTTCTTGATCTTAGAGCATAAGCCCTTAGTGTTCTCTGTTCAGGAAATTTTCCCCTGTGCACATGTGTTTGAGACTTTTCCCCACTCTCTCTTCTATTAGATTCAGTGTATCTGGTTTTCTGTAGAGGTCCTAAATCCATTTGGATTTGAGCTTTGTACAGGGAAATAAGAATGGATAGATTTGCATTCTTCTATATGTTGTCCAACAGTTGAACCAGCACCATTTGTTGAAAATGCTGTCTTTTTTCCACTGGATGGTTTTAGCCCCTTTGTCAAAGATCAAGTGACCATAGCTGTCCATGGTTCATTTCCAATGACCAATGACCATGGGTTCATTTCTGGATCTTCAGTTCTATTACATTGATCTACCTGCCTGTCACTGTACCAATACCATGCAGTTTTTTATCACTATTGCTCTGTAATATAGCTTGAGGTCAGGGATGCTGATTCTGCCAGAGGTTCTTTTACTGTTGAGAATAGTTTTCATTATCCTGGGTTTTTTATTATTCCAGATGAATTTGAGAATTGCTCTTTCTAACTCTGTGAAGAATTGAGTTAGAATTTTTATAGGGATTGCATTGAATCTGTATATTGCTTTAGGCAAAATGGCCATTTTTGCTATATTAATCCTGCCAATCCACAAGCATGGGAGTTCTTTCCATCTTCTGAGGTCTTCTTCGATTTCTTTTTTGAGAGACTTGAAGTTCTTGTCATACAGATCTTTCAATTGTTTGGTTAGAATCACACCAAGATACTTTATATTGTTTGTGGCTATTGTAAAGGGTGTCATATCCATAATTTCTCTCTCAGCCTGTTTATCCTTTGAGTATAGAAAAGCTACTGATTTATTTTAGTTAATTTTATATTCCACCATTTTGGTGAAGTTGTTTATCAGCTGTAGCTCTCTGATGGAGATTTTGGAGTCACGTAAGTAAACTATCGTATCATCTGCAAATGGTGATATTTTGACTTCTTCCTTTCAAATTTGTATCCCTTTGACATCCTTTTGTTGTCTAATTGCTCTAGCTAGAACTTCAAATACTATATTGAATAAATAGGAAAAGAGAAATTAGCCTTATCTAGTCCATGATTTGAGAGGGATTGCTTCAAGTTTCTCTCCATTTAGTTTGATGTTGGCTACTGGTTTGCCAGTTATACAAAACACTTATACAATGCAAAGAAATTGTCCATATTCCTACTAAAAGTCAGACCAATTCTGCTTACCTTTTTCCATCACATTCCAGAGCATCCTCTTCATTCCTCTCTTCCCATGACAGTCTGATATGTCCTACACCTACAGTTTGGTACCACTTCTCTGAGGTCTTACCACCCACTCTTTCCCATTATCCCACTGTCCTCTAAACTTCTATAGCTCACATCCCTCTCCGGCCCTCCAGCTCCTGAATCACTATGTATCTCTTCATGTCCTACTTGTCTCCAAACTAAAGCACCAGTATCCACAAGAAATATATTCTTTAAGGTGCTTACTTTTAAAAAATTCAATGCTTTTTCAAAAGCAAGGTACCTTTATACAAAGGAAAAAACTGACTTTTTGAGATCATCTGTTGGCTCAAGGAATGCACACAAGTAATTTCACGACATAATTAAAACCATATGACATTCTGGACAGTATCGCCCCTGCTTAGGAAAAGATGAAGGTACTTCTACCCCACTAACTAAGACAACATCTAAAAATAAAACTGGATTTTTGGTTAGAAAAGAGTGTATCTTTTCCATATAGAGATATCCTCTATCAAAGGAAAACCCCAATGGCCTTTTGTGGCAGTTGTGTGGCTGCTGTGACCCTTCTGTATACACAAAGTAATAGCTTCAGGTTTTGCCCTGCTTACCAAAAAGGTTGAAGTTAACATGTGGTACCATTTATGTCCCATCTGTTGTTCATTTTCCTCATTGGTCATTCTTCCTTAACCAGTACTTAGGGCTAAGGGAAGGTCTTTAAAGGTATTTCAGGAATTCATTTATTAGCAAGAGACATTGGTAGGAGATATCATTATCAGCTTTGGAAGCAGCGGAGCAAGGCCAATGAAAATGAGATCCCAGCAAGGATGGCTCTGGAGGGTGTGGACAAAGCAGAATGGGAATAGTGGGATCCCTGCCTGAAGTGTGAGCAACAGAACTATAGCTTTGCTAAGAACCCAGGAACACAGCAGTGTTCACATCACAAGATTCACCAAGACAGAGGCTGTTATGGAGTGCCCATGACCTACCTGGTGTTCGATTTTGAATAAGGCAGAGAACACCCAGGTTCTAGCCTAGGGCGTTTGTGGGAGCTGTGAGGGGACCTGACTTTCTCCTACCCATGTGGGTTGGTGGCAGTTCTTCAGGGTCTAAGCAGACCCTCGATCCCTTGTTGCATGATACTTTGCTTCAGGAAATAATCCTTGTTCCTTTTCTCCATTCGTCATGCTTGAATCTTAAAGTTACCATTTGTGTGGTGTTTTCTGAGTCTTGGACATCTTTTCAGTTGGGGCTAAAGAAGGCAAACACGTATCTTCCCTATCAGTGTGAATATAGCACAGTGGCGATATAGCAGACATTTCCTGTGTCTGGATCCTGGAGCAAATGGCTCAGAGATGCTAGGATTTGATCATTCTTAGTTACCATGCCATCACCAGTCTCATAATCTGTATCACTGTTCCTGAGATAGATTAAAATGCAGCCTAAACCAAACAGCTTTTATAAGGCACTGTGTTCAGGGGGCAAGGGAAATTAAACAATCTGGCTTTGGAAGCAAACACTTCAGCTCAGAGGTAGCTAAGAAGCTGAGGAAGTCACTTCCCATTCTGAGCTGTTTTCCCTTCTGTAAATGGAATGATTTTACCCTCTTCCCCTTCCTCTCCCTCTCCCTCTCCCTCTCCCTCTCCCTCTCCCTCTCCCTCTCCCTCTCCCTCTCCCTCTCCCTCTCCCTCTCCCTCCCATTCTCCTCTCCCCTTCCCCCCCCCTCTCTCTCTTATACACACACAAACTATCAGTAGATTTACCTGCTATCACTGTGGGATATGCTCTAAGATGCCAAGCCTAAAGTCTAAGATAGAACCAAGACATATATATATATTATGAGTTCTCTAATACAAGTATACCTATAATAAAATTTATTTCAGTAATTAGCCACAGTAAGTGGCTACTAATAAAATAGAAAAATTATGATGATAAAGCATTATAGGGTTTCTCACACCTTTTGCCTTTTCACTAAAGAAAAAGCATTAGTGAGCCCAAATTGTTAACACATCTCTGGCTTAGCTCAATTGCTGAAATTACTATTCTTGTACTTTATTAGCATAAAAAAGAATTACTTAAATACAATCATTTTACTACTACAAGAATCGATATGAGAACTAACAGGGGTATTATAGTATATACTATATATGGTCATGGATATTCTGGACAAAAGGATGACACTTGTCCTGAGTGAAAGAGAACAAGATGGTATAAAATTCATCCTACGACTCAGAATGATGCCTGGTTTAATATGTTTCTTGAATCTTGATGCAACTGCTAATTAAGCAGTCCTAAAAACAAAACCGAAGTTAAAGGGCACAAATACACTGGACTCAGACCATCAGTGTCTATAGATAAAAAAACCCATGGTAAGTGTTCACTGTTAGCATTGGCATTCTGTACCAGGTGAGCATTAGGGGAGGTGACTTTAGAATACTCAGAGCTGCTGGGATATGGCCCATAAGCAGTCACTTGCAAACTCTTTCTTATCAGACAACAGCACAGTTAGGATAGAACATGTAGGGTTTGCATGGCATTACCTCATCAGGCAAGCACATGGCCAATAAGACAGTGCAAGCTTAGTTTATCCATTACATGAAAATGAAAACAACAAACACTTGTTAGCCACAAGTAGTCTGGAAAGTGCCGTGATGGATCCTCAGTGAAGCTACTGACACCAGTCTGAGGGAGGTGCTCGCTATCCAACATTTTACTCCCCAGACTTTCCTCTGGGACCCCAGGATAAAAGGCTTACTGGGTAAAAGGTAACACACACACACACACACACACACATTTTCAGCCATGGGGTACAGGTTACACTGTGACAAAACCAGTTCCTAAAAGCACTTATATTTATCATAAGGTGAAAGTAACCCTTTTTTTTTCTTTTAAGCTAGCAAGGTAAGTCTATTAGCTAAACTTTCCCATAGGTAAGTGCTGAGTCCTTTAATGAGCTAGAAATTGAGCCCTCAGACTGTGTGGTGTTCTCACCCAGCCCAGCCAATGACGTATTTTCAACCAATGGCGTTCCTCCAATGCTGGGCAAATATTTGCTGTGATTTAGATCTCTGAAGGCTCCTGTATTTAGCACCCAGTGGTGCTGTTTGGGAAGACTATGAAACCCTTAGGAGGTGGAGCTTCCCTGGAGGAAATGTATCCCTGGGGCAGGTCCCAAGATTCTACCCAGTCCCTCCAGTTGCTGGTTACTATGTGTTTCCTGAGTATGCACTATAACAAGCTGCCCTCAGCTCCTGCCACCATGCCTTCAAAGCCAATGAAGGGCAATCTTCCCCACCAACTTCAAGCCAAAATAAACTCTTTCATCCTTTAGTTGTCCCTTGTCAGTATTTGGCAACAGCAACAGGAAGTAAAACATTGTGCTTCTACTTCATATGTTACGACTGAGGAGCACCAGTCGTAAGAAGGAAGAATCAATGCAGTGCCCCACTCTGGACACTCATGATGTCTTCAGAGCTTAACAGTTCATTGCTAGTCCCTTACGTGCTCCAGTCCCTGGGCTAACGGTCTAGACAAAAAGTCTGGTACTCTCCCTCCATGACTCTGTCCTGACTCAGAGTGCTGTAGCCTATGACTGAGCTGCACTCCTTTGAAATTTAACAACTTGTACCACATCCAGACAGCCACGTGACAGACGGGGGCCACCTTCAATGCCACAGCTCTCCACATGCCTGCTCTCAACTCCGGAATCTTGACCACAGATTTAGAATGTGTCTGCACCAGTATCTGTTGGCAGTGAAAGCTGAAAAAGTACCTTCACCCTGGAATTTATGGAGACTGTAAACGGATCAAACACAGTAAATCCTATCAGCTCCACAAAGCCTGCAGATTGCCTTAATGAGCCTCACTGCTTCTGCCCACTTCTGGTCTACTTCTGATCCTGTTCTTTCCAGGATGAATCAGTGCTGCTCTGATCTGAATGTCTGGAAGATAACGTGGGGTTGGTTGGTGGGCATTCGAATTAGAATTGGTTGGTGATCTTGCTGATTTTGTGGGTATGGGGAGGGGTCTGTGATTCCCATGATCTTTAAGGAATTGGGGTTCCTGGTCTGCAGATCTAGCCTGAAGAGCATGTGTAAGGGTCTTGTGCTTTTCTCAGATTCCTTATTTTCCTATATCTTCCTGATTGAGGAAAAATCTGAGAGTGTATAAATGACTGAGAGTCGGTATTAAGGAGGCCTGTTCTTGTATTGGAGCTTAGGTTTTTTTCTGATTACAAGAAATTCTCTCTTATAGTCTGTCTACAATTACTCAAAATCAATAATTCTTTCACCTCTCCACCCCCACACTTCCCCACTCTTCATCCCCCACCCCCACATATTGAAAGATCTAATGCAAATCAGATCAACTGTAGGAGCATTTCCTTTCAGTGAACCTGAACTGTGGACATGAACGCATTATAATCCTTATATAACTGAGCCTTTGGGTGGCTCCACGTTGACCCACAGAATAGCTCAAAAAGCAGAACAAACTTCCCAGGACCCAGCTGCATCTCTGTCCTTTCAGACTCTGGCAGCTTTAGGCATTGAAGTCCCTAAACAGGCAATGGGACTATGGGGCCAGGGGGATATTGTCACTATCCCATCTTTGTCATGGCTGGAGGTAACCCAAGAAAATGCTGAAGAGTAAAAAAAAATTAACATCCCCAGAATTTAGGACCCTAGTGTGGATTTAGCACATTGGGTTCTCCTTCACTAACAAGCTTAACTGCAAAAGAGCACGTCCTGGACATGGAATAGTAAGCCAAGATCATCAGACTCGAACTAATATTATTTTTCTTTGATTTAAGGGTCCAGGAAGAGAGCTTGCCCATCTCTCTGCTCCTACCAGTACAGTCTCCTCACCCAGCTCAGAGGGAGCACAGCAAGCTGCCTGGGGGCCGATTTGTTTCTTAGGAGAGTCCCAGTGCACGCAAGAGGGAGGCAATTAGACCTCCCTTGGGTATCCCTAGACACACTTCTAAAGACTTTATACTTTGGCAGCAGAGACCAGAAACTGTGCAGACAGAATCATCTGAGCCCCTTGTAATGTGGCTTGTTGAGTTAAGGCCAAGTTAACATTTAAAGAACTACAGAATCCTGGCAAAGTGTACTGTAAATCACCTCTGGAGTTTAAAGTGACAAATGGAGAAGAAACAGCACCCCCTCCAAGAGACCAGCTCATTTGCCCCATCCCAGAAAACGCCCACAGGATGAGCAGCCTGCCAGGCCTCTCAACAGTCATATGTTTTCTGCTTTTGAAGGAAGGTGGGGTTCGCTTCTCTGGAATGGGGCATTGTTTTTAAGACAGTTCTGTCTCCCTCTTTTTATATTGTATTTTAAAAGAAAGAGCAAGTTAAGGAGCCAGGATTGGCAGTTTAAGCCCAATCCTTCTAGCTACTGCTCCCTGGCCTTCTACCCTACTAACATCAAACCTGCTCCACGGTGAAGACGGGCATGCCCAGGAAGGGTGACAAAAAGTTCTCTGTAACACATCTTAAGGCTTTCGCAGGGTCGCCAACATTCATCGTCCCCCTGTTCCTTAACTCGTGTGCACTCCAAGTCTGAAAGCTCCCGAACAAGGGAAATTGTGTGTAGTGAAAAGTCTGTGTGGCCACAGCTCTTCCCTCAGAGATTTTATTATTGATTCCTGACTTTCGATTACTGCCTTCCAAGGTCCTTTCTGTCCTCCTTCTAAGCTGGGTGACAGGATGTGAAGATGGCAGAGGTGGAGAACTCTGGCTTCCACGCTCACTCTCTGACACTCTTCACACTTGACATTTTATGGGTAACGCTCTGCTTCCCTCTGCCTGGGATGGGTCAGGAGGGGCTGCCAGCATCTCCTGGTCCCAAAGACCCAAGGCGATGCAGGTGGCCTGACTTCAGACCCCAGGCCTTTCCCACCCTCTTAGTCCACAAACTTTCCCCAGTTGCTACACCTGCCCTGTGCATGAATACATGAAGAAGAAAAACAATATAGCCAAGTGGCCAGGTAGCCAGCCATAATATTTAAGAAGTACAGGGCATCTAGTTGAATTTCAGATAAAAATATTTTTAGGGTTTTGGGGAGAATCAATTTAGTGTAATGAAATACATTTTAGTAAGGTACTAAAATATACATGAGTACTAATAAATAATAAATACATGTATATATAAATAAATATGGCATAAAACATTAAAAATAAAAAATGCTTTCATTTTATAATATCATGAATGTTTCATGTACTCAATATTTTAATAATAGATGCACCTTTAAAATATTTGGTGTTTATCTGAAATTCTTATTTGACCTGACCTATACCTCTAGGTCAGGCAACCCTGACCTAGAGGTATAGGACATGTTCCTCTTGGAGTCAGTCAGTGGGCATCTGAGGATAACTCATAACTAAAAGCCTTGAGCCTTTTAGAGTCTCTTGAGCCTGACGTCTCCTTTGGTGAATTCTTGAACCTTGGAGAAGAGGTGTATATCTGGAAACCCTCTGACTCTATTGCCAAGTTATTCACCGTGTTATTGGCCAGGGATCCCATACCTGAAACTGATAATCAAAGCATGAAAGTCTGTGCAAACTGATGCCAAAGCCAGATAGTTAAAGTTGCAGTTGTATAGAACTGCAGGACACCCAGTTAGTGGTGGAGAACTGGTGTTTATGAAAAGATGATATGTATTTTATGTCAGAAGTGTGGAGACTAAACACATCTGAGTTTACCTTGGTGAGTATATGAATTGGTAATAACAGGTTTTAATCAATAATGGTTGTCAAGTAACAAAGTAACTCAAGCTGGAAAGATGGCTCAGTGGTTAAGAGAACTTACCTCAGAGAACCCAGGTTCAGTCCCAGCACCTACATAGTGCCTCACACTTGCCTATAACTTTAGTTCCAGAGGATCCAATTCACTCCTCTGTCTGCTGTGGGCTCCTACTGTGGGCAAATATATACACTTAGGCACAAACACATACTCACAAAATAAGTAAATGGTTTTCAAAAAATAAAGCACTATAGGTCAGTTTAATATTAGAATACAGACAAGAGATAGAAATATATTCTGTCTCCTGTCGTCTTTGTCCAGCTCAGTGAGTGACAAAGACTTGGGTTTTTTTCCTGTAGTTTATCTGCAGTTCTTATCTGTCTAGGAAACACTTGGATGGGGGGGGGGGAAGCACAAATAATAGCACACACACACACACACACACACACCACACACCACACACACCTACGACATACACATATACATGCACATATACACATAAATAAAAATACAAATAAATCTTAAATATATAGATAGAACTACTAATATCATTATTAAAAAAAAACTCCTTTCTTCCACATCTTAAAATTGATAAGACATTCTTCATGCTGAAAGGAAAGATTTACAGTGACTGGGCTAAAATTAACAGAGCCACAAGTGAGGAATGCCAGATCAGGAAAGTGGGGGAGGGGTTGGTAAGCAGGGAGAGGGAGAATGGAATAGGGCATTTTTGAAGGGGTAATGAGGAAAGGGGATAACATTTGAAATGTAAATAAAGCAAATATCTAATTAAAAGAGAGAGAGAGAGAAGAAAGAAACTATCCAATAAAAAATAAAATAAAATCAAAACAGTCACAAGTTTGGAGTCACAACTTCTTTCAACACATGTAAAGTTTCAAAAAGATGTATGACATGATTATTGCCTTACTTTTGATGAGTTTTTTTTTTTTTTTTTGGAGGGATGTGATAAGTGTGAAGACAAACTCCTTTTATTCTCCAAACCTCCAGAAAACAATTCTAACGCAGAGTTGGCATGACCACCAATGTTTCTAACCTCTGGCACAACCAGCCGTATAGAAGCAATTATCAAAGGCCTGTGTCCACAATAGTCAATAAAGGTTTGCTACGCAATGAACGAGAAAATTATCCAGCAGAGTTTCACTTCCAGATGAAGGGTGGTGGAATAAAGTCTCTCTGCTCCAAAGGGCGTGGATAACAAGAAGCTCATGTCCTCCTCTCTGTTCTTTTTAGAAGAAAAACCAGCACTGAAGTTAGCTTTCCTGAGAAACTGAGAGAACCCAGGACCATGGAGCCTGAAAGTGAAGACCATGAAAAACTCCAAGTTAAAATCCAAGCCTTTGAAGACAAAATAAGTGCTGAGAGCAACACCCCTGGCTCTGTCCGGAGACACAGCTTAGACCACGTCTCTAAGGAAGAACGGAAGAACATTAGATTTAGCAGGTACAACTTTTGTTCAGTCATCTTTTTGAAGTATGAAGTTATATTTACTATTGCTTCTGTGGTCATGGTGCTTTGGGGTGTTTTATGATTTTTATTTTTATCCTGTGGCTACCTGAAGTTCTATTTTTTAATGAATTAAGTATTACACACAGTGTTTTCATTATTCAAATAGTATTACTATTTACTTAGGGTAGTGGTTATCAATCTTCCTAGAACTGAGACTCTTTAATGCAGTTTCCCATGTTGTGGTGACCCTCAAAAATAATGTTGTATAATTATTGTTATTATTAATTGTAATGTAAATATCTGATTTGCAGGATATCTAATATTCCACCCCCAAAGGTGTCACAAGCCACAGAGTAAGAAGCATTGACTTAGGGGATAGAACCAGAAGGTTTTGTTTTTAAAACATTTTTATCTTTTTTAAAGATTTATTTATTATTTTATTTCTTTTTTCTTTTTTTTTGAACATCTTTTTTTTTGCACTTCCAACTTTTTTTTTATTTTTTTATTCGATATATTTTTTATTTACATTTCAAATGATTTCCCCTTTTCTAGCCCCCTACTCCCTGAAAGTCTCGTAAGCCCCCTTCTCTCCCCCTGTCCTCCCACCCACCCCTTCCCACTTCCTCGTTCTGATTTTGCCGAATACTGTTTCACTGAGTCTTTCCAGAACAAGGGGCCACTCCTTCTTTCTTCTTGTATTTATTATTATAAATACGTATACTGTAACTTTCTTCAGACACACCAAAAGAAGGCATCAGGTCTCATTACAGATGGTTGTGAGCCACCATGTGGTTGCTGGGATTTGAACTCAGGACCTTCAGAAGAGCAGTCAGTGCTCTTAACCACTGAGCCATCTCTCCAGTCCTAACTTTTTTTTAGAATAATGCTAATTTTCAGAATAGCTGTCAGTTGCATCTCTCACATTTTAGTGAATAATGACATAAAAGTAATAAAATATACTTCTATGTCTACTGTGTATGTTCTAAACATACCTTCTATATCTACTGTTTTAAAGTCAACTTTGCTATGAAATTGATTTAAATCTTCATTTGAAGGCACCTAGACCTTCTCTGCTTTCTTTCTTGGTATGGATGAAGATAAAACCCAGAGTCCTTTGCATATCAAGCATGCCCTGTGCCAGTGAACTACAACTCCAGCCCTCTGGGTTCAAAATGTTATGCAACTATGCAAAGTATCAGGCAGTTTGGTGGTCTTTGATTTATCCCATCTATTAACAGTGTCCCAGTTTGGAGGAAGCAAATTTTTGTACTAGTGTGACTGCATATCCTTGCCAGGAAATGAGAGTTTCTTTAACTTCTGACCTTTTGTTATAGATCCAGAAGTTTGGCTTTGAATACTTTGCTCACAAACGGTATGAGTGTGGAAGACAGCGAAGTAGAAGGAAAGGCAGGAATCCATGCCAGCATCTCTCTTTCAGAAATAGACCCACTGAGCCCCGGAATTGGCAAGGTGCCCTTCAAGACAGACACCCATGGATCACAGCTGAGAAATTCCTCAGCTTCACACCCAAGTATTATACATATTGAACCAGAGAATATGCCCGAAACTTTTAAAGAAAGCATCCAAGAAGAAATTCCAGAGGCAGCCACAAGTCCTGTTGAATACCAAGATAAGCTCTACTTGCATTTAAAGGAAAACCTCAGCAAAGTGAAGGCCCATGCCTTGGAAATCGCAAAAAAGGTCCCAATCCCGGACCAGTGCACTATTGAAGGTAAGTGCTTTGAACTCCCACACTCAAGGAAACATCTCTAACTCTGAAAACTCTAAAAACTCTAAAAACATCTAAATGCTCCTACCCTTTTATGAACATTTTGCAAAACAGATTGTTTGAAAACTTCCTCTATTATCTTGGCTGCGCCTCGCTGGACAAAGGTGAGCTCTGTCTTGGTTTTTGTCTTTTTGGTTTCCACTTGGGTGTTTCTAAGTCTCCTGATCTTGCTGACCAATCCCACTCCCAATCTACAAAAAAGGGAAAACAGCGGCCTGGAACCAGGCTCCAGGGTAAGGGCATTCAGAGCATGTTCCCATCCATGTAATCAAATGTAAGCCATGCATTGTTCTGTGAGAGACTGCTCTTTTATTCCGTTGCCATGTGTCCTGCTCTGGCCCCTGTGGGGCTCAAGATCTGAGTGCTGAACAGTCTCTAATTTCCCAGAGATTAGAGGAGAGAATATAGTACGCCATCCCAGGAGGTGACACAGACAGAAAGTGGTAGACACTGAGACAACAAGGGACAACATAAAGACAGTTAGGGGCTAGACCTGCCACAAGAACACAGTTTAAAGTGGTGCAAAAGACATAGCCAAATGGAAGTCATGGCAGGATCAGCCATACTGTCTTGCCACAGGATCCTTGGTCCAAAAAAAATCATCACTGAGTACATTAAAGATTTCTCTAATTATAATTTTGACATTTTGGTCATCACAGATATTTTGTATTACTTTAATCTCTTAAATGTTATTTATATCAATCAATGAATCCCCTGGCACTCTCTTTACCCTCTTTATTTTGTGTCTTTACCCTGGGTCTGGGAATGTTTGAAACACAAGTGCAACGCCACCAGAGCACCAGTGTTGATTGTAGACGGAACTGACATGGGTGGCTTGAAGGCACCGTGTGGCTCTCCGAGCTTTTCTCAGAAATCCTCAGACAATAGACACTTCCCTTGAGAATCAAATTGAGATCTCAACATGCTATCTTCCCACAGGGAAAAACGCATGTCTAGCCCCAGAAAGGAGCAGCAGAAAAGTGGGGATCCCTGGAAGGTGCACCTCCTCATATTCCACTTTCCATCCTTTATCTCCCTTCTGATAGGAAGATAGAATGTATTCTACTAAGCCAAAGAAGAGGAGGTCCACATGTAACAAATGCAGTTAGCTGGAATGTCTGTGCAGAGGCAGACACTTTCAACATCTGTAGGAGGCTGATTGGCCTCCCTAAATTTCTTTTCTAATGGTAAAAGTGAAAGTGATATTGTGTGCATCACAGATGCACATGTGTTCTATATAGTAAAGAATCCTAGGCTGTAGGGATGCATAAATTAGTAAAGTTCAATCTGGGTGGCCTCGTTATAACTGCTATTTTGCTAATACTCTATGTATGTTCAAGAGATTAATGTGAAGAATAAGTGAATTTCAGAGCACCAAAAGGAATCTGTATTAAAGAGAGTTAAACATATTTCACTTACTAGAACAATCTTTGTGTGTATGCATGTGTGTTTGTGGGGGAGGGAAATGAAACTTCACCTAAAATATAAAATTTACTATATAATGAGTTTCAATCATGTTACAATATAGAAGAAAAACTACAGAACTACTTCAAGTGCCCTGTTACAGAGAATGGGTGGAGGAGTTAAAATTGGCTTTAGACAAAACTGACTTGGGATTTCTTTGCCAAATGGTGAATGAATCCAGTATTTACTTTTAATGGGTGATATTTCTGACCAGGGATAACCTGGAACTGAGTGTGTATTTTTTAAGTTGACATTTTGGAATTCATTCATATTGTAGTAATTTCCTGGGAAATTCCTGTACAGGGACATGTGTAAGGGATAAAATATTTATGTGACTGACTGGAAATACATCTACCAACAAAATATTTTGGCTAGGACACTGCTAATATTTCAAAAGCCATGTGAGCTATTCAGTAGACACCACTCGTCATGCATTCACTGTTTCATAACCTCACCGGCCCAACTGTATTACATCTCTTTCCTTAAAACCTTACTGAAGATTCAGGCTGAGAAATCATGTTAATGTCAAGTGTGTTGTTAGCCTAAAAGAAACGGTTGCCCATTCTAAATAAATTATGCAAAATAATCAAGAGACAAAGAAGAAAAGAAGCAAAATCAAACAAAAACTTTCTGCATCATTTAATTAAAGAGACACACCAACAAACAGTGAACCCTCTCCTGAGTGCCACACAAAGTCCACGCTGTAAAAACAGGCTGAAGCAACCCCTTAAGGAAACTCCAGACATTTTAGGTTGGTTCATATGAGGAAAACAGAAAATACACAATGAATTCATGAAATTCTTAGGCAAAATAGCATCCTGAATAAGGCAACCCAACCACAAAAGAATACACATGGTATACACTCACTGATAAGTGGATATTAGCCCAGAAGCTCGGAATACCCAAGATACAATTCATAGGCCAAATGAAGCTCAAGAAGAAGGAAGATCAAAGTATAAATACTCTGGTGCTTCTTAGAAGGGGGAACAAAATACCCACAGGAGGAGATACAGAGACAAAGGAAAGGCCATCCAGAGACTGTCCGACCTGGAGATCCATCCCATATACAATCACCAAACCCAGACACTATTGTAGATGCCAACAAGTGCTTGCTGACAGGAGCCTGATATAGCTGTCTCCTGAGAGGTTCTACCAGTGCAGGACAAGTACAGAGGGGGACGTTCTCAGCCAACCATTGAACTGAGCACAGGGTCCCCAGTGGAGGAGCTAGACAAAGGACCCAAGAAGCTGAAAGGGTTTGCAGCTACCTAGGAGGAACAACAATATGAACCGCCCAGTACCCCCCAGAGCTCCCAAGGACTAAACCACCAATGAAAGAGTACCCATGGAGGGACCCATGGCTCCAGTTACATATGTAGCATAAGATGACCTTGTCTGACATCAAAGGGAGGAGAGGCCCTTGGTCCTGAGAAGGCTCGATGACCCAGTGAAGGGGAATTCCAGGACAGGGAAGTGGGAGTGGGTAAATTGGTGAGCAGGGGAAGGACAGATGGATTAGGGGGGGTTCAGAGGGGAACCAGGAAAAGAGATAATATTTGAAATGTAAATAAAGAATATACCTAATTTAAAAAAAAAAAGAAAAAACTCTTGATACTTTAGGTTGGTTCATGTGAGGAAAACAGAAAATGCAAAATGTTCAATTGTTTTGATCTGCAAAAAACATCAATGCCATGTGCTTCAACCTGATACCTCAATAATAAATACTGATAAAGAAGAGAAGTCTCATTAATCACAAACTGCCGAAATCAGTATGACTCAAGGTCACAAATAGCATTTTTAACTCTGACCTCAGTCACACTGGGGATCAGCAATGATGGGAGAGTAGATTTGTACAAATTTAACATCATCTCTGGAAAAGACACTTGTCACATCTCAGGTCTTACTGCGGTTGAGTCATTTTTTAGCCATGGCATTCTTGTTATTGGATTGGTCAAGTGATCAGTCACTGGAAATTATGTACCTGTAAGTAAACTTGGCCTAAGGTCGCTATTTGATTATATTTACATACAAGACCAGAAAATTGGATTCAACTGCCAAAGAATGTCTTAAAAAATTGAGTCATTATTATTCATTAATGAGAGCAAAATAATCAGAGGCTAAAAGCATATACACAGCAATACATAATGTTAAGTAAATCTTTAAAAATCCAGTCCATCTCTGGAGTTCTGCAAAAAAGTTGTGAGCTTTTAAGAGCCCATCAGCATTCCTTTGGTTTACTTGAAGTGTTTCTTAATTGGGTAAAAATGCATTCCAATTGTATAGCACACCATAAGCCTGACTTGAAAAAAGCTTTTATATGTATATTTTTATTTTCTATATTCTTTGTTTACATTCCAAATGATTTCCCCTTTCCCAGATCCCCCCTCCCCATATGTCCCATAAACCTTCTTCTCTCTACCCATTCTCCAATCACCTCTCTCCTTTTTCTCTGTCCTTATATTTCCCCTCCAACACTAGATCAATCCTTTCCAAGATCAGGACCCTCTCCATACTTCTTCATGGGAGTCATTTGTTATGCGATTTGTGCCTTGGGTATTCAGAAAAAAAGCTTATTTTTAACCTTAGAAGATGGTCTTTCCTTCAACCAGTCCACATGAGCTGATTTTCCTGAAAGTAAGATAAAATATCTGCAGTAAGAATCAAGAAACATTTGTGTGCTTAATTACAAATAAACCCTCCTTACTTAACATGGACAGATAGTCCATGTCACACTCAGTATTATGGTCACTAAGAGGCTGCTATCAACACTGGACCCTACACACTTCTAGTGCAGTTGCATGATGGTTTACATCTTGGTGAATATAAAGCCAAGCTAAAATCCCTGACAGAGAAAAGGGTGAAGATAGATGTTGTGACTGAAGCAGGAAAAGAGACTATGGGAAATGGGTCACTATCCCTGTTCATATATGAAAACACTTTAGGTCTGGGCACAGACTAAAGCATTCCCAGGTATGCTTAGTTTTAGGTCATTGTTAAAGGATAGATGACAAGCACTTTTTGTTTTTGAGCATTCTGAGCCTAAGGTTGTGAGGCTCGTTGAGTCTAGGGGATTAAAATCCTGGTAAGGAGCACTTGGGGCATGCTCAGCTTGCGCCATGAAGATGGTGTGCAGAAAGCCTTAGGGCAAGCTGGGCTTTCATCGCAGAGCCTAAGGTGATGCTTCGGGGTCACACTGAAACAGACAGTTAGAAGGCTCACTGATAGCCTTTTTTCCTTCGAGGTTCCTGGCTTGCCTAGCGGCAAATGGTCCAGCAGTGATAATAATGTGCATTCATTTACTGGTTCTGGGTGGAGGTTTTTGCCATTTTTTAATAGATTAGCTGAACTTCAGGATTAAGATAATTTCTCCATCATGAACTCTGAGCAGACTTTGAGCATGAAGATCAGCCTCATTTCATGATGATGCCGCATTGGCCCTTTTTTTTTGAGACCCTGATCAGGGAACCCTAATTCCAGTTTCTAGAAATGGTTTTTTGAGGGGGCTCTCTCTGGGGCTTCTCCGAGATTATGTTTTTCTCTGGACCATTTCTGGAAGGAGTAGATTTCACCTAAAGGATGTAAACATCACCGTGGCTGAGTCTTCCTCTACAGCTTTTCCAGACAACACAAGCGTGGATTCAAGTTACCTGTGATAGCCTATGAAACTCCCACACACCATGGCTAGAGAAAAGCGTGGGATCCTCTGAAAAGGCCCCTCTACACATTGCTTTCATGAGTTCATATCCAATTATTGCCTTGTGCATTATGTCCCAAAGCAAGGCTTAAGGTTCAGACAGGCATATGACCACAAATCAATCTTAACACATTACAAATTCCAGTAGAGGCCACTAGGTACTGTCATTACCTGTTAGCTATGTTTTCAAAAGCTTCCTCTTGAAAAGAAAATTGGGTTTTCTTTGAACTAGTAAGTCATTTCATAATCTGCCTTGCAAAAATCTGTCTTTCTTTGGGACATGAGGCTCAACTACAGGTGAGATGAGCACTCACTCAATTAGAAGCAGCATGAAGGCCACTCTGCGAGCGCTGGTTCTCTCTTAGGCCACTTGTGAGGAGATCCAGAAAAACGGAGGCTGTCAATCAAACCGGATATTCAAAACCTGGAAATAACCAGTCCAGTACTCACCATGGACATGCCTCTAGTAGATTTGAAGGGACCTTGCTAACAAATAATTAAAAGCACAAGTAAGCTTATAAATTGGACAAAAACGTACAGAAATGTATTTTACACACCTTGCCCTAAAGATAACCCTTATTAAAAGAGGTGAGCAGAAGTGGTTTCCTGTACATCTCAGTGTCTTAGATATAGTCTTCTAAAGGCAGCATCTTTAATTAGGCATTGTAAGGTCGTATACTCACTGGGAGTCTGTATCTGTATCCTTCTTGCAGAGGAGCTTGCACTCAGATTTGTATTCATTATCCACTATCATTGTTTTGGGACTGCCTGCTATAAAAGTCGAAAAGTGGTCCTGAGCCCCGCCCCACACACACAGATTCCCCTGCAGAAGGGAGCATGCCAGTCCAATGCCTCGGGTTAAATTTCTGTAAGGCAGCCTCTGTTTACCACCAACTTCCACTGTGAGACTACCCTAACAATAAGAGAAAAACTGTATCTTGGTCTCTGCTGCAGTTGAAGTACTGGTACCCAGAGAACTGAAAGATGATGATCTGGCTCTATGAAAGGGTTGATGGGACAGAAAGAAGGTTTGGTAGCAGAGGAATATGGGTAATTTACCTCCACATGCACCAGATTTCAGATGATGGAGGATGCATGTTTTCCCCAAACATTCAGGCAGTCAGGAGTACAGGTGTTTGCTAAGAGCTTACCTTCAGAAACTCAAGTATATACCAGCAGGTCAGTCTGCCAGGGCTCTGAGCACCTGTCCGCAGACCTGCCTGAATTGAGCACAGAAATGCTTTGTAAATCCCTGGGCCACTCTTTTGCACTTTTAGAACTGGCAAGTTGAAAAATATAAAAAATATTTTTCCTTTATCTTATACAAAAATTGAACAAACTTTTGTATTCTAGAAATATTTCTTCAGATAAATTGTTTACACAAAGCATTGCACAGGCATTAGTATACTATGTTGACATTAAGGTAAACCAGGAATCTTCAGGAACCCTGAAAGAATGGATCTCCCCCCTTAGAAAAAGTCACCTCCTCTAGGGGTGACTCTTTACATAGCAAGACTAGGGTCTTTTTCTCATCTGTTTTTTTTTTTTTTTCTCACAGGGAAGGTTCCCATGTTAGACCTTGTTTAATTGGGGTTTCTATTGCTGTAATAAAACACCATGACCAACAAGAACTTGGAGAGGAAAGGGTTTATTTCAGCTTACAATTCTCAAATTACACTGAGGAGAGTCAGGGCAGGAATGTGGGACAGGAACTTGAGGCATAAGCTATGGAGGATGGCTGCTTACCAGCCTCCTCCTGTGAGTACTCAGCCTGCCTTCCTATATAACCAGCACCACCTGCCCAGGGCAGGACTTCCTGCAGTGAACTAGGCCCTCCCACATCAATCATTAATCAAGACAATACCTCATAGATGTGCCTACAGGATACTCTCATGGAGATTCCCTCTCCCCAGATATGTCTATGTTTGTGTCTAGTGCATAAAAACTCACCAGCAGATATGCTGTGGGTTCTAACCTTGTCTATTTTAAACCATGACCCTTCCTCCAAGAGTATGGTCCTGTTTCTCATCTATAAAACGTTTTTTTTCATTTTTACATATATCTTTAATCACTTCCTTATACATTTATGAATTGCATTTATTTATTATTTGATATATTCTTTATTTATATTTCAAATGATTTTCCCTTTCCTGGATCCCCCCTCTCCAAAAGTCCCATAAGCCCTCTTCCCTCCCCTGGTTCCCCAATCCACTCCTTCCCACTTCCCTGTCCTGGTATTTCCCTATACTGCTGCACTGAGCAGGACCAGGAGCCACTCCTTCCTTCTTGGGCATGATTTGATATGTGAATTGTGTCTTGGGTATTCCAAGCCTCTAGGCTAATATCCGTTTATCAGTGAGTGCATACCATGAGTGTTCTTTTGAGACTGGGTTACCTCACTTAGGATGATGTTCTCCAGCTCCACCCATTTGTCTAAGAATTTCATGAATTCATTGTTTCTAATGGCTGAATAGTACTCCATTGTGTATATATACCACATTCTTAGTATCCATTCCTCCGTTGAGGGACATCTGGGCTCATTCCAACTTCTGGCTATTATAAATAGGGCTGCTATGAACATAGTGGAGCATGTGTCCTTATTACATGGTGGGGAATCCTCTGGGTATATGCCCAGAAGTGGTATAGCAGGATCTTCTGGAAGTGAGGTGCCCAGTTTTCTGAGGAACCACCAGACTGACTTCCAGAGTGGTAGTACCAGCTTGCAACCCCACCAGCAGTGGAGGAGTGTTCCTCTTTCTCCACACCCTCTCCAACACCTGCTGTCTCCTGAGTTTTTAATCTTAGCCATTCTGACTGGTGTAAGGTGAAACCTCAGGGTTGTTTTGATTTGCATTCCCCTAATGACTAATGATGTTGAACATTTCTTAAGGAGCTTCTCAGCCATCTGAAGTTCTTAGGTGAAAATTCTTTCTTTAGCTCTACACCCCATTTTTTAATAGGGTTATTTGGTTTTCTGGGGTCTAATTTCTTGAGTTCTATGTATATATTGGATGTTATCCCTCTGTCAGATGTACAGTTGGTGAAGATCTTTTCCCAATTTGTTGGTTGCTGTTTTGTCCTTTTGACGGTGTCCTTTGCCTTACTGAAACTTTGTAATTTAATGAGGTCTCATTTGTCAGTTCTTGATCTTAGAGCATAAGCTATTGGTATTCTGTTCAGGAACTTTCCCCCTGTGCCCATGTCCTCAAGGGTCTTCCCCAGTTTCTTTTCTATTAGTTTCAGTGTGTCTGGCTTCATGTGGAGGTCCTTGATCCACTTGGAGTTGAGCTTAGTACAAGGAGATAAGAATGGATCAATTCGCATTCTTCTGCATGCTGACCTCCAATTGCACCAGCACCATTTGTTGGACAGGCTATCTTTTTTCCACTGGATGGTTTTAGCTCCTTTGTCGAAGATCAAGTGACCATAGCTGTGTGGGTTCATTTCTGGGTCTTCAATTCTATTCCATTGATTTACTTGCCTATCACTGTACCAATACCATGCAGTTTTAAACACAATTGCTCTGTAGTACTGCTTGAGGTCTGGGATACTGATTCCCCCAGAAGTTCTTTTACTGTTGAGGATAGTTTTAGCTATCCTGGATTTTTTGTTATTCCAGATGAATTTGAGAATTGCTCTTTCTAATTCTATGAAGGCTACTGATTTGCTTGAGTTAATTTTATGTCCAGCCACTTTGCTGAAGATGTTTATCAGCTGTAGGAGTTCTCTGGTGGAGTTTTTTGAGTAGTTTAAGTATATTATTATATCATCTGCAAATAGTGATAATTTAACTTCTTCCTTTCCAATTTTTATCCCTTTGATCTCCTTTTGTTGTCCAATTGCTCTAGCTAGAACTTCAAGGACTATATTGAATAAATATGGAGAGAGAGGACAGCCTTGTCTAGTCCCTGATTTTAGTGGGATTGCTTCAAGTTTCTCTCCATTTAGTTTGATGTTGGCTACTGGTTTGCTGTTTATTGCTTTTACTATGTTTAGGTATGGGCCTTGAATTCCTGTTCTTTCCAAGACCTTTAACATGAAAGGATGCTGAATTTTGTCAAATACTTTTTCAGCATCTAATGAAATGACCATGCGTTTTTTTTTCTTTGAGTTTGTTTATGTAGTAGATTACATTGATGGACTTCCATATGTTGAACCATCCCTGCGTCCCTGGGATAAAGGCTACTTGATCATGGTGAATGATCATTTTGATGTGTTCTTGGATTTGGTTCACAAGAATTTTATTGAGTATTTTTGCATCTATATTCATAAGGGAAATTGGTCTAGAGTTCTCTTTTTTGTTGGATCTTTGTGTGGTATTGGCATCAGCGTAATTGTGGCTTCATAGAACGAGTTCAGTAATGTTCCTTCTGTTTCTATTTTGTGCAATAGTTTGGAGAGTATTGATATTAGGTCTCTTTTGAAGGTCTAATAGAATTCTGCACTAAAACCATCTGGTCCTGTGCTTTTTTTTGGTTGGGAGACTGTCAATGACCACTTCTATTTCTTTAAAGGTTATGGGACCATTTAGATGGTTATCTGATTCTGATTAAACTTTGGTAGTTGGTATCTGTCTAGGAAAGTGTCCATTTCCTTCAGATTCTCCAGTTGTGTTGAGTATAGGCTTTTGTAGTAGGATCTGATAATTTTTTGGCTTTCCTCAATTTCTGTTGTTATTTCTCCCTTTTCATTTCTGATTTTGTTAATTTGGATACTGTCTCTGTGCCCTCTGGTTAGTCTGGCTAAAGGTGTATGTATCTTGTTGATTTTCTCAAAGAACCACCTCCTGGTTTTGTTGATTCTTTGTCTAGTTCTTTTTGTTTCAACTTGGTTGATTTCAGCCTTGAGTTTGATGATTTCCTGCCTTCTACTCCTCTTGGGTGTATTAACTTCTTTTTGTTCTAAAGCTTTCAGGTGTTCTGCTAAACTGCTAGTGTATGCTCTCTCCAGCTCTTTTTGTAGGCACTCAGAGCTATGAGTTTTCCTCTTAGCACTACTTTCACTGTGTCCCATAAATTTGGGTATGTTGTGCCTTCATTTTCATTAAATTCTAAAAAGGTTTTGATTTCTTTCCTTATTTCTTCCTTGACCATCCAGTCTGTTAGTCTATCATTGAGTAGAATATTGTTAACTTCCATGTGTATGTAGGATTTCTGTTGTTTTTGTTGCTATTGAAGACCACCCTTATTCCATAGTGATCTGATAGGAGGCGTGGAATTAATTTGATCTTCTCATATCTGTTGAGGTCTGTTTTGTGAACAATTACATGGTCAATTTTGGAGAAGGTACCATGAGGTGCTGAGAAGAAGGTATATTCTTTTGATTTAGGATGAAATGAGAGTGGGGTGTTTAAGTCACCCAAAATTATTGTGTGTGCTTTATGCTTCAGTAAAGTTTCCTTTACAAATGCGGGTGCTTTTGTATTTGGGGCATAGATGTTCAAAATTGAGAGTTCTTCCTGGTAGATTTTTCCTTTGATGAGTATAAAGCGTCCTTCTGTATCTTTTTTGATGACTTTTGGTTGAAAGTTGGTTTTATCTGATATTAGAATGGCTACTCCAGCTTGTTTCCTGGGACCATTTGCTTGGAAAATTGTTTTCCAGCCTTTTACTCTGAGGTAGTGTTTGTCTTTGACACTGAGATGCGTTTCCTGTATGCAGCAAAATGTTGGGTCTTGTTTACATATCCAGTCTATGTCTTTTTACCGGGGAACTGAGTCCATTGATGTTAAGAGATATTAAGGAGTAGTGATTGTTGCTTCCTGCTATTTTTGATGTAATTTTTATGTTTGTGCGGTTATCTTCTTTTGGATTTGTTGAAAGATTACTTTTTTGTTTTTTCTTGTGTGTAATTTCCCTCCTTTTGTTGGTATTTTCCATTCATTATCCTTTGAAGTTCAGGATTTGTGGAAAGATATTGTATAAATTTGTTTTTGTCATGGAATACCTTGGTTTCTCCATCTATGGTAATTGAGAGATTTGCTGGATATAGCAGGATAGGTTGGCATTTGTGTTCCTTTAGGGTCTTCATGACATCTGCCCAGGTTCTTCTGGCTTTCATAGTCTCTAATGAGAAGTCCGGTGTAATTCTGATAGCTCTACCTTTATATGTTACTTGACTTTTATCCCTTTCTGCTTTTAATATTCTTTGTTTGGTACATTTGGTGTTTTAATTATTATGTGACAGGATGAATTTCTTTTCTGGTCAAATCTATTTGGAGTTCTGTAGGCTTTTGTATGTTCATGGGCATCACTTTCTTTAGGTTAGGGAAGTTTTCTTCTATAATTTTGTTGAAGACATTTACTGGCCCTTTAAGTTGGAAATCTTCACTCTCTTCTATACCTATAATCCTTAGGTTTGGTCTTCTCATTTTGTCCTGGATTTCCTGGATGTTTTGGGTCAGGAGCTTTTTGAATTTTGCATTTTCTTTGACTGTTTTGTCAATGCTTTCTATGGTAATGCTTTCTCTGCATCTGAGATTCTCTCTTCTATCTCTTGTATTCTGTTGTTGATGCTTGGATCCATGACTCCTGACTTCTTTCCTAGGTTTTCTATGTCTCGAGTTGTTTTCCTTTGTGATTTCAGTATTGTTTCTACCTCCTTCTTTTGATCCTGGATGATTTTAATTCCTTCACCTATTTTGTTGTGTTTTCCCTTAGTTCTTCAAGGGCTTCTCCCTGTTTACTTGTGTTCTCCTGTATTTCTTTAAGGGCATTATTTATGTCCTTCTTGAAGCTCTCCATGAAGCCCTCCATCAGCATCATGACCTGTGATTTTAAATCCAAATCTTGCTTTCCTGGTGTGTTGGGGTGTACTGGCTAGTTTTGTGTGTCAACTTGACACAGGCTGGAGTTATCACAGAGAAAGGAGCTTTAGTTGGGGAAGTGCCTCCATGAGATCCAGCTGTGGGGCATTTTCTCAATTAGTGATCAAGTGGGGAGGGCCCCTTGTGGGTGGAGCCATCCCTGGACTGGTAGTCTTGGGTTCTATAAGAGAGCAATCTGAGCAAGCCAGGGGAAGCAAGCCAGTAAGAAACATCCCTCCATGGCCTCTGCATCAGCTTCTGCTTTCTGACCTGCTTGAGTTCCAGTCCTGACTTCCTTTAGTGATGAACTGCAACGTGGAAGTGTAAGCCCAATAAACCCTTTCCTCCCCAACTTGCTTCTTGGTCATGATGTTTGTGCAGGAATAGAAACCCTGACTAAGACAAATTGGTACCAGCGTAGTGGGGTATTCCTGTGACAATCTGACCATGTTTTGGGGGAGGACTGTGGAAGGACTTTGGAACTTTGAGATAGAAAAGCCATTAGAATATTAAGAGCTCGGTGGATAGTTCTGTAGGAGCTTGGAAGACAATGCTAAGAACAGTGCAAAAGATGGAGGCCTGGCTTGTGAAATTTCAGAGGGAAGATTAAAGACTCTTACAGTGGCCATGTTTTGATTGCGAAGATTCTGTGGTTTTGGTTAGCTGGGGCTGAAGAATCAGCTGTGAGTAACAAGATACCCGAACCACTAAAGCAAACCTTTGTGTTACTGGGACCAATGATGCTGGTTAGCTGAAGCTAAGAAATTAGCAGTGATTAAGAAGAGACCAGCATCACTGAGATGTAATCGTCTTGGAAGTGTTTTCTGAGAGCACAGAGGCTGTATTCCAGAGATAGCCACAGTTGTATTTTGTGCTGTGGCTGGACTTGGTACTGTGTAAGAATCACCCAGATGGTACTGGTTTTGAAGGCATGAAGGGGTCATGAAGAGCAGCTGAGGCTCTTATTACAGTGAGAGGCCACAGAAGGCCATTGGTGAAGGTGCAGCCTCAGTTGCAATTGATGGCCCAGGACTTGAAGGGGTCATGCATAGGAGCAGAGGCTTGTCACCCTGATGAGAGCCTATGAGAGGCTATTGGTGAAGCCTAATTACAGTGGAAGGTAGCAGCATTTTGGAGATGCCAGTACCATGCGATGACCACCAAAAACAGCATCAGCAGTGGAGTACAGGCAGCTGGAGCCTAGAAGAAAAGCTGTGTGCTACAAAGGGCAGAGCTGAAGAAGTGACCCAAGTCCTTGGAGGAGCCCAGAAGATGGTGAGTTGGATCCCAGACATTGAACCATTGGAGTTTGAGTTTTGCTTTTGGTTGTGACTGTGCCCTGATATGTTTCCCTCTTGAAGGAAGAAAGTATTTTAGTGGAGTCCACAGTTGAGAGACTTTGAATTTTTAAAAGACTTGAGTTTGAAAGATATTGGACTTTTAAGGTGATTGAACTTTTAATATGTAAAGACTGTGGGACTTTTAAAGTAATTTAGATCTTGGGGATGAATAAGAAAGTAAGGGTTGAGGCTTAATAGTGATATGTTTGTGTGTCAAGATGATGAGGGGTCAATTGTACTGGCTAGTTTTGTGTGTCAACTTGACACAGGCTGGAGTTATCACAGAGAAAGGAGCTTTAGTTGGGGAAGTGCCTCCATGAGATCCAGCTGTGGGGCATTTTCTCAATTAGTGATCAAGTGGGGAGGACCCCTTGTGGGTGGTACCACCTTTGGGCTGGTATTCTTGGGTTCTATAAGAAGCAGGCTGAGCAAGCCATGGGAAGCAAGCCAGTAAGAAACATCCCTCCATGGCCTCTGCATCAGCTCCTGCTTCCTGACCTGCTTGAGTTCCAGTCCTGACTTCCTTTAGTGATGAACTGCAATGTGGAAGTGTAAGCTCAATAAACCCTTTCCTCCCCAACTTGCTTCTTGGTCATGATGTTTGTGCAGGAATAGAAACCCTGACTAAGACATGGGGTATCCAGGACTTGCTGTTGTGGGGGAATTGGGTCTGGATGGTGCCATATTGCCTTGATTTCTGTTAGCAACATTCCTACATTTGCCTTTTGCCATCTGGTTATCTCTGATGTTAGTTGGTCTTGCTGTCACTGACTGGTGCCCTCCTGTGTGCCTGCAGGCCAATCTTAGCAGCCTTGTGTGACCTGCTTTCCCTTGGCACAAATTGCTGTGGTGCTGCCAAGTTCCTGGGTCCAGTTGGAGTCCTGGTGGGGTTTGTCCCAAATGATCCTCTACTCTGGTGATCTCTGCCTACCAATCTGTTACATAGTCACAGGAGCAAAGATGATGGCCAAGACCCACTCTCTTGTAGTTATATTTGGGTATGTAGCTCTGTGGCCCCGATCAACTCTGGATGCAGGCTGTGCTGACTGTCTCCTCCACACCACTGGGTGTATAGCTGGTTTCCTGAGCCACTTGGAGATGGAACACTGTGGCCAGGGATGTTCCCAATCTGGAGGCAGAAACCAGAAATCTTTTGCCAGAGGCCTCCAGACAGGATCAGATCTGCAGGGCTGGTCATACCTGTGCAGGCTCTCCTTCACATTGGCTGCTGGGCAGAAAACTCTCATCTATAAAACTTAAGTTAAAACGTTTCACATATGATCCAGATTCATTTCGATTTTTTGTAATTTATTTTTTTACACTCCAATTTTATCCCCACCCCTGTCCACCCTCTGACTGTTCCCCACTGTCCTCCTCCTCACCCCCCTGTCTCCACATGGATATCCCCCCACCCCACCTGACCTCTAAACTCCCTGGGGACTCCAGTCTCTTGAGGGATAGGTGCATCATCTCTGAATGAACACAGGCCCAGCAGTCCTCTAGTGTATGTGTGTTGGGGGCCTCATATCAGCTGGTGTATGCTGCCTGTTTGGTGGTCCAGAGTTTGAGAGATCTTGGGGGTCCAGATCGTGACTACTGGTCCTCCTACAGGGTCACCCTTATCCTCAGATTCTTTCATCCTTCCCTAATTCAACAACAGGGTCAGCTGCTTCTGTCCATTGGTTAGATGCAAATATCTGCATCTGGCTCTTTCAGCTGCTTGTTGGGTCTTCCAGAGTGTCATCTAGGTCCCTTTATGGGAGTGCTCCATAGCCTCAGTGTCAGGTCTTGGGACCTCCCCTTGAGCTGGATTCCACTTTGGGCCTGTCACTGGACCTTCTTTTCCTCAGGCTCCTCTCCATTTCTATCCCTGTAATTCTTTCAGACAGGAAAACTTATGGATCAAAGTTGTGACTGTGGGATGGTCCTCCTCTCCCTCATTAGATGCCCTGTCTTCCTGTTGGAGGTGGGCTATATAAGTTCACCTAGATTTTAATGTATAAGTTGAAATGAATGTATAAGTTCATTTAGATTTTAAGGAAATGCTAATCTAGAAAATAACATCTTATCTGCATGACTAGCAACAAAAGTAGGTGACTGTGTCCCCAACAAGGTTCTAAAGGCCTCACAGCCCAAAAACCTTGTCATCTATCTCTTTTGCATTTGTATACATAAGACATGATGCTAGACTAGACAGGGAGACTCTGATAGAGAGGTCCAGGGTATCCTGCTCTTTCAAAGTGTAAAATGCTTAGTGATGACCAACAGATCCTTCTTTATTTTCTCTTAGAAAAAAACCAGTCATGCTCATTCACAAATAGAGATTCTAGTGGGTACCAGGCACTGCTCTTCTCAATCACAGTCAACTGGGATGAAGTGAACCAATATTTTTTTTAAGAAAGAATATATATAACAATGCATAGTAGTGGTAGGTGCTATAAAATAACACAGCTAGGGACAGAGATGTACAGGAAGTGGGACTGCTGTTAGACTAAGGTACTGAGGAAGACTCTGCAAATGTGACAATATATGGAGGCCTGAAGCGGTGAGGTGGAGGAGACAGCAAACTCAAACTTTGAGACAGAGGAGCGTTCCATTCGGGAAATGTGGACCAGGGCATCTGAGCTGCAGGTGGCAAGAGGTGTTCCCACCTAGTGTTTTCCAAAGCAAAGCTGTCAGTGATGATGGGTGGGGTGTGGTCTGGAGATGGAGGAGAGGGAGGCTAGGCCTGATCACCCAAAGGGTAAAAGCATCTTTTCCAAGACAGCTCCAACTACATGAAAGGGAAAACGTGAAGAGTTAGGAATTAAAGTTTGGTTTTAGCCATGTGAATTTTGAGATGGCTGTTGTTTTTTTAAAAGTAATAAATCTTAGGTTTTTAAAGTATCTTTAGATTCATAACAAAATTAAGTAAAAGGTGCAGAGTTTCAATGGTCATGGTGGTGTATGACTTTAATCCCAGTACTTGGGAAGCAGAAACAGGAGGATTCCTGTGAGTTCAAGGCCCACCTCACTGACATAGCAAGTTCCAGGACAGCCAAGACTACATAGAGAGGCTCTGTTTCAAAAATTAAAATAAAGTTTTAATAAAAGAAAGAAACATGCGTATTGTCTATATATCCTACCCCCATACAGAGACAACCACCTGTGCTACCTCCATCTGCCAAAACCGTACAACATGTGTGCAATCGGTGAAACTGTTTTGACACATGGCTCCACGCATAGTTTACATGAGGATTCATTCTTGGCTTGCACCTTTGAAAGTGATTCACTAAGTCCAATTAATGCTGTGTTCCTGTCATACGCTTGGGCACAGGCAGCTTACCAATGCCCCTCCCCAAAGGAACGTGACTCTCCCTCAGTAGCCATCAGCTGCCATTAGCTCCTCCCCTAAGGGAGGACTGTCAGGATCTCCTACCTCCAAGCTGTAGTAGTTATCTCAATTTTTATGGAGGTGTTGAATGAGAATCCACTGCTGTCGTGAGTTACTGTGTGTAACAACCATACCATGTAGAGAACAGCCTTTTATAACACCCTTCCCATTCATCTGGCTCTTACATTATTCTTTCCCCCGTCTTCCATAACGCACCCTGATCCTGGGATTGGGGAGAGTTGGGATCAATGTAGAGATGTCATCCACAGCTGACCACTCACAGTTGGTTATTTTCAATTCTTTGAAGAGTTATGAGGCTTTGTACTAAGCACACTGAGTACAATAAAAACCTTCACCAACCAAAGTTAGGAGCAACATAAATCTATGGTTAAAAATAAATATTTAGAAGGTAGTTTGGCCATATGAGCATTTAGTAAAACAACATCAGTAGGTTTTCTGCTAGGCCCTATCACTTTCATAGCCAAAATTGTACCAGGCATGAATTCCCTCCTGTGAAGCAGGCATCAAAGAGAGCCATTGGTTACCCATGAATAGTCTTGACACTATATCAAAAGGACTGGTCGTCCAGGTTTTGAATATCTGGTTTCATTGATGGACAGATAAGTCTTTCTGGATCTCCTCACAAGTGGCCCAAGAGTGTACCAGCGCTCACAATGTTGCCTTCATGCTATTTCTAGTTGGGTGAGTGCTCATCTCACCTGTAGACAAACCAGCGAGCACCTCTTGTATGGCAGATCATTATGACAGCATACATAATTCAGGGCTAGGTAAGATCAATGATGTCTTTTCTCCCCTATTCAACTTACATAGCACCTTCTAGCACTGTGAAAGCTAGCCAACAGGGAGAGAGTCTCTTAGTTCTTGATTAGTTTCTCTATGTCCTACACCTGATGATATCTTCAGTAATAGTGCCTTACTGCCTATTTATGGTGTGCAACTACAAGCAATACGGTTTTCTGAATGAATATTAATGACCTATGCCAGGAATATTACCTTGCGGAGGAAGAATACCAACAGCCAGGTGTGCTCTCCAGTGAACTGTGAGAACTGTAAATTACATCAAATGAAAATACCTTAATTTAAAAGGAAGACAAAGTTTGTCTTGGAGGTCTATGACCTTGCTTTACTACTTACTTAAACTTAAGATTTGCTTTTTTAAAAATTACTTTATTTTCTGAGAATTCTGCCCATGAGTGTTCTATCACATCATTTCCTACCCACACTCTGCCCCTTAAAACTTCTCCCAACTCTAATTACCTCTGAAATCCATCACTTCTACTTCCACTTGTGTGGTTATGTGTGTGTTTGTGTGTGTGTGTGTGTGTGTGTACACACACACGAGCGAGCGAGCGAGCACATGTGTGTACTAGTATAATTCTCAAGTGCACAAGATTAATCTTAATGTGATGAAAATCCCATGTTCTGCTTATTCCTTTCATTTATTGTTCATTTATTCACTCGTTCATAAATATTCTGGAGTGCCTGCTACATGACAGAACAACTCTAGTGCCTGAAAAACTTCAGTAAGGTAACCTTGATTTCATGAAGACTTTTTTACTGGGAAAATGCATGAAACAAATAACACAAATGAGAAAGAAGTTGCCCTGGTTGGTTTTATATCAACCTGACACACACTGGAGTTATCTGAAAGAAGAGAGCCTCAATTGAAAAAACGACTACCTAAGATCCGGGTGTAGGGCATTTTCTTAATTAGTGATTGATAGGGAGGACTTGTGGCTGGTGCCATCCTTGGTAGGCTTGTGTTCTATAAGAAAGCAGGCAGAGCAGGCAATTGGAAGCAAGCAGTAGACAGCACCCTCCATGGTCTCTGCCTCTAGGTTCCTGCCAGTTTGAGCTCTTATCCTGATTTCTTTCAATGATGAACAGCAATATAGAAATGTAAGCCAAATAAACCTTTTCCTCCCAAGTTGTTTTTGGTCATGGAGCTTTACCACAGCAATAGAAACCTTAACTAAGACATAAGTACAGTAGGGAAGATGTTGAACGTGGTAAGTGCTTTGAGGAAAGAAAAGAACTGAATAAAAAGGGGGAAAGGAAGGGGATCCTTGTGTGTGGTTCCATGAAGAGATGGGAGTTTCGGGGACACATCAAAATGCTGCCATTGTTTTTCTGTGAAGAATCACAGGTTGAAGAGAAAAGGCAATGGCCAGAGAAGCTCGAACTACCTTTCTTCAAGGACTGGATTCCTTGGGAATTTGCTATGTGAAGCAAACAGACCTCCAACTCACAGTGATCCTCCTGCTTCTACCTCCCATGTGCTGGGGTTAAGGTGTGTACCATCATGCCTGGCCCAAGGAGAATAATTTCCTTTAGTACTAGAGATTCTGGCAACCTGAACCCTGAGAGTGACGCCGGGCTCTGCAGCACCCTGTGCTAACTGTGTTCTGGTCACACTTCTGCTTAGGACGACTCCCAGTCCCTGAACAGGTGGCTTCATTTCTTTTACTGTCATAGCCTTATGTTTCTTGCAAAAGTACACTGAGAGTTTGTGGGTTTTCAAGCTGTTGTTTAAAAAGCTTTGGGGCCATTTACAGGATTTCAAAGCAATGAAGCAGTGATTTAAATTACAGACAAGTGTATGAGACAACTTAGTAATGCTTGAGGACATTTTTGTTTGCACAGTTTGGGCCTGGTTGCTATGGGTGTCTATTGGCTTTAGTCTGTGCGTGCTAATGAAGTATCTAATGCATAATTTCTGTCTTCTTCCTCCTCCCTCTAGCCCTCGAGCAGGGCAGCTCTGATGTTGGTGGTTTTAAACACTAGCTGTCTTATAGATACTTAAAGCAAAATTCCCACAGCTTAAGGTAATGTGACAAAGTCTGAACTAGATTACTTCAACAATTTTTATGTTCTCGGTGCAATTAAGTCTAAAGGTCTCATTCAAGAGACAGCAAAAGTGGGAATCTAATGATATTTGATTTTTAAAAATCAACTTCAACTCTATAACTAATTTTACATCTCTAATAAGCACACACCAAAAGAAACCTCACCTCATATTAGTTCTCTGTTTTTTTCTTCAGTAATTTTGATTCTGTTAGAAGAAAACAGGCTTTATTATTCAATATTTTGAGGTTTTTCTCACTATCTGCTTAAATTTATTAATTAATATACATCAAATAGCAAACCCTAATTAGCAAATTAGTGTATCATATCCATATTTACCGTTCCTATTACAGTGGATTCATTTAGCTTCCTCAGTTGTACCAATACAAAAATAAATTTTAAAAGAGACAGATGATTCATTCTATGTGAAAAATAAATGCAGAAAATTAAATTAATCCATTAGTAGAGTTATTCTTCATACATTTATATCTCAAAAGTTTTACAATTGCTGAATTATAAATTGTCCACGTATTACCCAAGTGGTGATAAAATAGAGGGAAACAATATTGATTATAAAGTCTATATTGTCCATAAATTAACCACCTCTAATAGCTTGGGGAGGAGTGGAAAGAAAGCTATGTTGCCCTGAAGCCAGGAATGAAAGGCTCCTAAAGGTCAGAAAGAATTTCTGTATTTAAAAAAAAAAACTCAATGATTTAATTGAGTCCATTATTTTTCCTATGATACCAGGCTTGCACACAGCACTGAGTTTGTGGTTCTAGGCATGATCTGATGTGCATTTTAAGAAAGAGGAATGGCATAGAAGGCAGGAAACTTACACTTGGAAATATGCTGAAATTTGCATTCAGTGTCCTGATTCTCTATAAACATGGAACTTACTTCTTTATGAATGACAGTTTTCTATGCTTAAATGATTCCTGGCTAAGTGGGTAAATAAGGTAGAAGATGTGGATGACATTTCTTTTTTATTCTTTTCTCTTTCTTTAGAGAGGAAAGAGGTTATTTCATCTTATATCTTACAGTACATTAGGAATGGTAGTCAGGACAGGAAATCAAATTTAAACATGGAGGCAGGCACTGAAGAAGAGGTCATGAAGGAATAGAATTACTATCTTGTGAAGACTGCTTTCTTATTCCAGCTGTTCATGGATGGCACTTGCAATAGTAAATCATCAGTCAAGAAAATACTCAGTGATCTTTTGCATACTAGACAATCTGATGGAGACATTTTCTCAACTGAAGTTTCCTTTTTCAGTTTGACTCCTATTAGACTATTGATAAAAAAACAATAAAAAAGAAAGAGGAAGGAAGGAAGGAAGGAAGGAAGGAAGGAAGGAAGGAAGGAAGGAAGGAAGGAAGGAAGGAAGGAAGGAAGGAAGGAAGAAAGGAAGGAAGGAAAGATTTTCTCAAAGGACCAGCTCCTGGTTTTATTGATTCTTTATATAGTTCTTTTGGTTTCTACTTGGTTGATTTCAGCCCTGAGTTTGATTATTTTCTGCCTTCGACTCCTCTTGAGTGTATTTGCTTTTTTGTTCTAGAGCTTTCAGGTGTGCTGTTAAACTGCTAGTGTATGCTTTCTTCAGCTTCTTTTGGGAGGCACTCAGAGCTATGAGTTTTCCTCTTAGCACTGCTTTTATTGTGTCCCATAAGTTTGGGTATGTTGTGCCTTTATTTTCATTAAATTCTAAAAAGTCTTTCATTTCTTTCTTCATTTCTTCCTTGACCAAGTATTCATTGAGTACGGCATTGTTCAGCTTCCATGTATATGTGGGCTTTCTGTTGTTTTTGTTGCTATTGAAGACCACCCTTAATCCGTGGTGATCTGATAGGATGCATGGGATTATTTCAATCTACTTGTATCAGTTGAGGATGGTTTTGTGACTGATTATATGGTCAATTTTGAAGAAGGTACCATGAGGTGGTAAAATTAAGGTATATTGTTTTGTTTTAGGATGAAATGTTCTATAAATATCTGTTAAAACCATTTGGTCCATCATTTCTGTTAGTTTTACTGTATCTCTGTTTAGTTTCTTTTTCTGTGATCTGTCCATTGATGAGAGTGGGGTGTTGAAGTCTCCCACTATTATAGTGTGCAGTACAATGTGTGCTTTGAACTTTAGTAAAGTTTCCTTTATGAATATGGGTTCTCTTGAGTTTGGAGCATAGTTGTTCAGAATTGAGAATTATTCTTGGTAGATTTTTCCTTTGATGAGTATGTAGTGTCCTTACTTATCATTTTGATAACTTTTGTTTAAAAGTCGATTTTATCCCAATATTAGAATGACTACTCCAGCTTGTTTCCAGGAACCATTTGCTTGGAAAATTGTTTTCCTGCCTTTTACTCTGAGGTAGTAGTTGTCTTTGACACTGAGGTGCGTTTCCTGTATGCAGCAAAATACTGGGTCCTGTTTACATATCCAGTCTATTAGTCTATGTCTTTTTATTGGGGAATTGAGTTCATTGATGTTAAGAGATGTTAAGGAATAGTGATTGTTGCTTCCTGTTATTTTTGTTGGTAGAGGTGGAATTATGGTTTTTTGGCTATCTTCTTTTGTGTTTGTTTAAAGAAGATTACTTTCTTGCTTTTTCTAGGTTGTAGTTTCCCTCCTTATATTGGTGCTTTCCATCTATTATCCTTTATAGGGTGAATTTGTAGGAAGATATTATGTAAATTTGGTTTTGTCATGGAATATCTTGGTTTCTCCATCTATGGTAATTGAGAGTTTTGCTGGGTACAGTAGCCTGCACCACCATTTGTGTTCTCTTAGGGTCTGTATCACATCTGCCCAGGATCTTCTAGCTTTCATAGTATCTGGTGAGAAGTCTGCTGAATTCTGATAGGTCTGCCTTTATATGTTACTTGACCTTTTTCCCTTACTGCTTTTAATATTTTTTTTTTGTTTTTGTTTTTTGCACTTGGTGTTTTGACTGTTGTATGACAGGAGAAATTTCTTCTCTGGTCAAATCTATTTGGAGTTCTGTAGGCTTCTTGTATGTTTTTGGACATCTCTTTCTCTGGGTTAGGGAAGTTTTCTTCAACAATTTTGTTGAAGATATTTACTGGCCCTTTAAGTTGGGAATCTTCACTCTCTTCTATACCTATTATCCTTAGGTTTGCTCTTCTCATTGTATCCTGGATTTCCTGGATGTTTGGGGTTAGGAGCTTTTAGTATTTTGCATTTTCTTTGACTATTGTGTCAATGTTTTCTATGGTATCTTATGCACCTAAGATTCTCTCTTCTGTCTCTTGTATTCTGTTAGTGAGGCTTGAGTCTATGACTCCTGATCTCTTTCCTAGGTTTTCTATCTCCAGAGTTGTCTCCCTTTGTGATTTCTTTATTGATTCTATATCCATTTTTAGATTCTAGATGGTTTTGTTCAATTCCTTCACCTGTTTGGTTGTATTTTCCTGTAATTCTTTAAGGGAGTTTTGTGTTTCCTCTTGAAGGGCTTCTACCTGCTTACCTGTGTTCACCTGTATTTCTTTAAGGGAGTTATTTATGTCCTTAAAGTCCTCTATCATCATCATGAGATGTGATTTTTAAATCAGAGTCTTGCTTTTTTAGGGCGTTGGAGTATCCAGGGCTCACTGTAGTGGGAGAAGTGGTTTCTAATAATGCTGAGTAGTCTTGGCTTATGTTCTTGCCCTTGCCTCTTTACATCTGGTTATATCTGGTGTTAGGCAGTTTTGCTGTTTTTGACTGTGGCTTGTCCCTCCTGCAAGCCTGTGTGTCAGTACTCCTGGGAGACCAGTTCTCTCTGAGAAGAATTTGGGTATGGAGAGCTATGGCACAGGGTCAGATCCTGGGTGCAGATGGAAACAGGAAGGCAATGACATTTCACTTAAAGTATGCAGAGAATTAAAATTAAGCCAAAATTTGCTGGAGGCAATATATTCTTCTAAACTCAAAACACAGAATGGTGAGTGAGAAAAATACAAATTCACCTTCACTGATATTTAGTGAATAATTAGCCCTCATTCCTCTTCATGGGATCCTTGCCTGTAAATCACTATTTTTTTTCATTGAATGAGCATGCTCTTTTCTGAGTTCTTTCATAAAGAACCTTGAACACACTTACATATAAGCTGTCTTTTCAGTAAATATTGATTAAACCCAGGCCTACATCCTTGTTTAGTTTCATTCTGTTGATGTAATATAACACTCTGACGAAAAACAACTTGGAAAGGTTTTTTTTTTTTTTCATTAATTTATTTGCTTGCTTTATATCCAAATAGCAGCCCCACTCCCCAACTCCCCCCTCACAGCTCTCTCCCCCATTCCCCTTCCTCTTCTCCTTTGAAAAGGGAGATGACCCCTGGGTACGAACCCACGATGGCACCTCAAGTCACTGCAGGACTAGACACATTCTCTCCCACTGAGGCCAGACATGGCAGCCCAGATAGGGGAACAGGATCCACAGGCAGACAACAGGGTAATTGTTGGGGGACCCTCATGAAGATCAAGCTGAACATCTGCTACATATGTGGAGGGGGATCTAGGTACAGACTTTGTATGCTCTTTGGTTGGTGGTTCAGTCTCTGAGAGTCACAAGGCTTCAGGTTAGTTGGTCTTCCTGTGCAGTTCCTATCCTTTCCAGGTTCCCCAATTCTTCCCCTGACTTTTCCACAAGACTTTTTCACATGACTTCCTGAGCTACATCTAATAGTTGTCTATGGGTCTCTATACCTGTTTCAGTCAGCTGCTGGGTGAAGCCTCTCAGAGGACAGTTATGCTAGGCTCCTGTCTGTAAGCATAACAGAGTATCATTGACAGCATCAGGGATTGGTTCTTGCCCATCAAATGGATCTCAAGTTGGGACAGTCATTGGTTGGCCATTCCCTCAGTCTCTTCTCCAGTTTTGTCTTTGCACTTTTTGTAGGCAGAACAAATTTTGGGTCTAAGGTTTTGTTGGTGGGTTGGTGTCCTTATCCACCATGGGAGTCCTGCCTGGCTATACGAGGTGGCTACTTCAGGCTCCATATTGCCCACTGCTAGGGGTCTCAGCTAGAGTCACCCTCATAGACTCCCTGAGGCTTCCCCAGCAGGCAAGTTTATGGAACTAGAAAATATCATCCTGAATGAGGTAACCCAGACTCAGAAGGACATTCATGGTATGTACTCACTCAAAAATGGATATTAGTCATAAAGTACAGGATAGCCACATTTCAATCCACAGACCCAAAGAAGCTAAATAATGAGGGCCCAGGAGAGGATGCTTAAATCTCACTCAGAAGAGGGAATAAAACAGTCATCAGAGGTGATGGAGGGAGGGAGGAGAGGGAGCAAGGATGAGGGGGCATCTCTAGGATGTGCCAGAAAGGGTTTGTTTTTGTCTTAAACTTCCGGATCACAGTCCATCATCAAGGGAAGTCAAGGCAGAAATTGAAGGCAGGGATCTGAAGTCAGGACTGCTTGCTAATGTGACAAAATAACAAAGCAAGTACAGCAGAAAACATGGAAGATGATGCTTGCTAACTGACTGGCTCACAAATTAGCTTGTGCTTAGCTATCTATATTAGTCTAGAACCACCTACCCAAGCAATAGTGGCATCCACAGTGGGCTGGGCCCTCAACATCAATTAATAATATACCACAGACATAACCACATGTCAATCCACTCTGAAGCTAATAGAAAAGAAATTGGGGAAGACCCTTGAGGACATCGGTACAGGGAGAAAGTTTCTGAACAGAACACCAATAGCGTATGCTCTAAGAGCAAGAATTGACAAATGGGACCTCATAAAATTACAAAGTTTCTGTAAGGCAAAGGACACCATCAAGAGGACAAATCGGCAACCAACAAATTGGGAAAAGATCTTCACCAATCCTACATCAGATAGAGGGCTAATATCCAATATATATAAAGAACTCAAGAAGTTAGACTCCAGAAAACCAAACAACCCTATTAAAAAATGGGGTACAGAGTTAAACAAAGAATTCTCACCTGAAGAACTTCGGATGGCGGAGAAACATCTTAAAAAATGCTCAACTTCATTAGTCATTAGGGAAATGCAAATCAAAACAACCCTAAGATTTCATCTTACACCAGTCAGAATGGCTAAGATTAAAAATTCAGGAGACAGCAGGTGTTGGAGAGGGTGTGGAGAAAGAGGAACACTCCTCCACTGCTGGTGGGGTTGCAAATTGGTACAACCACTCTGGAAATCAGTCTGGCGGTTCCTCCGAAAACTGGGTACCTTACTTCCAGAAGATCCTGCTATACCACTCCTGGACATATACCCAGAAGACTCCCCACCATGTAATAAGGATACATGTTCTACTATGTTCATAGCAGCCCTATTTGTAATTGCCAGATGCTGGAAAGAACCCAGGTATCCCTCAACAGAAGAGTGGATGCAAAAAATGTGGTATATCTACACAATGGAGTACTATTCAGCCATTAGAAACAATGAATTTATGAAATTCTTAGGCAAATGGATAGAGCTAGAGAATATCATACTAAGTGAGATAACCCAGACTCAAAAGGTGAATCATGGTATGCACTCACTAATAAGTGGATATTAACCTAGAAAACTGGAATACCCAAAACATAATCCACACATCAAATGAGGTACAAGAAGAAAGGAGGAGTGGCCCCTGGTTCTGGAAAGACTCAGTGAAACAGTATTCAGCAAAACCAGAACGGGGAAGTGGGAAGGGGTGGGTGGGAGGACAGGGGAAGAGAAGGGGGTTTGCGGGACTTTCGGGGAGTGGGGGGGCTAGAAAAGGGGAAATCATTTGAAATGTAAATAAATTATATCGAATAAAAAAAAAAAAAAAACACATGTCAATCTAATCTAGATAATACCTTAGTTAAGGCTTTTCCTCTCAAATGGCTCCAGGATGTGTCAAGTTGACAATTAGGCCTAGCCAGGGCAGTCCCTGTCAAATCTTACTTACGAAATTTTATTTTATAATTATACCAATTCATAAAAACAATCATACCAAGGGAGTTTTTATTTGTTCTCTTTCTTTAGCAAAGCCTTCAAAGCTGTATAAACAATGGAGTCTACTGTAAAACACTCAAGACTGAAATTCTTCACATTCATGCAGTATTGATATTGTCTAATCTCAATAGTATCAACTATGTATTGACTAAGATGTGTGCTACTGTTTTTAGAAATTGTGTCATGTTTGACTTTAGAGTCACTGGTCAACTGTGTATTTTAAACTGATATGCAACAGAACAGCTCTATTTCTTTAAAGTAATTTAGAAATTAGATGAATAAAACTGTTTGAGAAATTAAATACCAAAATATGAGGAAGTTTGCAAACAAGAATAACATGTTTGCACCGGGGCTGATTAAAGTATTACCTGTAAATACATTTCATGTAAATGATGACTGCAAAGGCATCATGGCAAAGGAACTGTCTGCTTTCAGGTCAGAAACTGAGCTCTCAAACATCTGAGGCTTAAGAAATTCCCAAACGTTTTCAACCAAGTATTACTTTTGTTAACTTTTGAACTCAAGCATTTTTTAAAGCATGCAATCCATGTGTTTCAAATTCATTTTCACTTTATCCATCAAGGCATGGCTTGGGAAGCTTCTGATCTCCGTGGGGTGTCCCCCGGAGCAGAAATCTTACCAAGAAATGAGCTTTGCCCTGTGTTAAGAAGCGGCCTGACACATATCAGAATGTAACCGTGCTGACTTCTGAAGCAAAGAGAATTTTTTTAGTTTTGATCACAGTCCTTTCCTTCCGTTCAAGACAAAGTAGAATAATAAGAACTTGACATAGACTCAGCTGGTCATGAACAAAGTTTGCATAGGGAGATGCGGCTGCTCATTCATTGTAGGTGAGGCTGCCTGGGGATGCCTGCAATAACATGGGAAGGGCGTTAAATACAATAAACAAGTTTAAACATCATAGAAAACTTCTCTACCCGCTTCCAGTCCACCCCACTACTTTTACTTCCTCAGAAGCCCAGGTAACTTCTGTTCACAATGCCACCGTTGTCTCCTCCAGACATAGGGGCTGATGTTTTCCAGAGAGGTCATGGTGTTTCTAGACGCCATTTGAATAAATGGACTCCATCAATTATTCATAAAAGTGGAGGAGAAACACAGGGTGAGGCAGTTGAGTGTGTGGGAACACAGGCTCTGTACCCATGCTAGATCCAGGGGCCTCTGCTGAGGCTTCACCCCTGCATCCCAGCATCCTCTTCTACAATAAGAAAGAGAAATTGAGGTGCAAACTCAGAAAGTCATCTCCCCAGGACACTCATACATACTTTATTAGCTAATTCTTTAAAGTGGGAGCTGCTAATTTACATGCAACCGATGATTTTCCTACACAATTTTTATAGATAATTTTTCTCATTATCTATTTTTGAGTATGTGTGTTTTCCTTGCATGTATGTCTGTATACCACACGTGTGCATGGTGTTCCTGGAGGCCAGGAGAGCGGACTACAAAAGGGTTGTGAGCCAGCGGGTGGGTACTGGAAACCAAACCTGAGTCCTTTGGGAAGAAGAGCCAGTGACCTTAGCTGCCGAGCAGTCTCTGTAGCCCCAGTACAGAATCAGTCTGAGTCTTTTGCATTTCTAATGCTAGTATTCCTTGAAATCATTTTATGCATGAAGTACATTTAACTAATCACTTAACTCTGAGACATCAAGTCCACAGGGATAATAATGTATAGTGGCTCAATTCTCATCTATTTCCAGGTGGAAAAATTCTACTAAATGTATTTTTATTACTATAAAAATATAATGTTCACTGTAAATTTTTGAAAAATCATAGAAAAGACTTAAAAATTACTTTATTCTTACCAGTTATCCAATGTTAGAAATTTACTTCCTTCCTTCTGGGCTTTTTAACTTTTTTTTTTAAATTTTAGTTTTTGTTTGGTAATGTCATACACAGATACAATATATTTCGATTATAGATATTTCCTTCCCCTCTCCCACTTCTCCCAGACCCACCCCCGTCTTCATCCCCTCCCATTCACTCAAACAAGGAATATTCTTAAAGTGTGTGCTAGAGAGTTCACTGACTTAGTGCATGCTTCCGGGTGAGTCCACCTGTGCTTCATGAAAAGAGTTTCAAAGAGTTCTGTTGCAACCTTCTGGTGATCACTGGGGAAGCAGGCAGGTCCTCGGAGAACCTGGGCCCTGACCTCATGCCAGCAGTCTGGGATGCCACATTTAGCTCATCCACAAAGCTCTGGGTATGTAATTGGATTGGGGGAGGGGCATGTCTGAGACTAACTAAATACTTTGGTATTCATGACTTACATGCAAAGAATGCCAACAATGACCAGCAGTTTAATTTACAACATTCGAACTGCGTTTAATTGCCCCGAGCGCATATATCTTTTCTTTTCCCCCTAACGCCCCAGGAAAATACTTGTTCATATTTGCGTTGTCTCAGTATCATTGATGAGAGACTTTCAGGGGAGGAGGGGCAGAAGACAAGCGAAGCAACAGAAAGGAGGTTTCTAGGGTGATGATTTGCGTGCCTGGCCCTCAGTCCACAAGGGGATTCAGCAGAAGGAGGGACGCTCGTCGGTCGCTATGGAGCCCGGTGGGCTATGCCTCAGAGAAAAGAGCTGTGTTAGGGCTGTGTCCCTACCAGGGTGCTTGGTAGGGACAGATGCAAACGTCAAGCGTCACTGGGGTCTTCACCAACTGAACGTCACTGACCCGCCTCACGCTTCACGGAGCCTGGAACTCCTTTTCTCAGCAGCAAATTTACAGAACAGATGAGAGAAAAGGGAAGTATGCAGAGCCGGCTGGCTGTTCTGCAGACTACACTTTGTACTGTTCCCTCTTTACCTCAAAGCAGACACTGGTTCCATTCAGGCCCAGTGCGCACTACACTCAGAGGAAAACATTCCGGCTTCCGGGTTCTTACGACCACCCGGCCATATTTGTCTTGGTTTAGCTTCTTTCCTCGCAATAAATGTTCAGTATTCGCCCTCTCTTTGATGTTCTCCTGGGTCTCGGTTCCTTGTATTTGGGGTTCTTTCTTCCATGAACATTCCTGTGGTACTTCACTTGGTGCCTATACTCCTTTGAGAATGTCAATGAGACAACATATCCCAGCATTTGACTGCCCACAAACATAGACTTCTCCACAGCTGGCTCTCAGAGATCAGCTCACTGACATAGTGGGGAACAGTATTCAAGGACCTTTATAGCAAAAGCCCAGGCTCCCAACAGGCTAGACATGGCCACAGTCCCAATATGCCGACTAAAGAAGTAATGGTGATAGGTGGAGACGGGAGATTGGAGCAATGCGGCTCTGTTGGGCGGTACAGACGATGGTGCTCAGTCGCTCGGTCCATATCCAGGACACTGGCGTGAGCTTTAGATAAGAAGGAAGGAGCCGAAGACGGCACAGAAATGAGCAGCCTTTGGCACTGTCTGATTGAGTTGTTGGTTCCCAGTGTGGTTGTGAGTGGTCCTCGTTGCTTGAAGGACAAAGCAATCTGGTCCCCCATCAGATGACACTGACTCCAGGATGCAGTCTTGATTTCACACAGAGTGGCCCTCATTTGGAAGGTGACCAATCTAATAGCTCATCATTGTTTGGGGAACCCTACAAGTATCTGGGGTGTGCAGGGCAATTTCAGTCTCTTCTAGTAAAGGTATCTACTAATCTGACCTGTTGTCTATACCATCCAACGAAGCTACAGCTTTGGATTCCACTGAGAGAGTCCTAGAAAAAAAGAAAGACGCTGCAAAATAGTGGCATTGAGATACTAAAGATTATAGGTACAGAATGGACGCTGAGATGTCAGACTCTTGTGCTGCTTTTCGTTACTCTGTGGTCTCCAGTGAGTCACTATCTTATAACAAAGCCGTTTCTAAATGCCTGTTATAATAACATTAGTAAGGTGATCGGATGAGAACACTGGTGGCTGAATTGTCAGGGTGTGTGTGTGTGTGTGTGTGTGTGTGTGTGTAAGTGTAAGTGCAGGTGTCTGTGGAAGCCAGAGGAAGCCCCTGGAGCCAGAGTTACAGGCAATTGGTACTAGGAACCACTAAGATGGTCTCTCCGTCTCTCCAGGCCTCTGATTTCAGTTCTGATGGGACATCAAATCAAATCAAATCCGCAGCCCTTGTTCCCCAAATAGATTAGAGAAGGAAGAAAATAAAAGAAACTGTGCCACTCCTGAAGAGAATACCTGTGCTGTTACTCCTCCACAGAGGTTACTACTGTTCGTGATGACACCTCAGGCTCCAGCCAGAGGGATTTTATATCAGTGCAGATCATGAAGGTAACAGCACACCCTGGACCCTCTTTAAGGACACCCACAGTCAGTCTCGGCTGTTACTCTTTGGATCTATATTACCTGATACTTAAATTGGAGAATGTGAAGTCAAGTCAGAGTGATATAAAATCAGGATGCGCCTAATCCTGTAGAGACTTGATGCCCAGGGAAGGGGGATGCCTAGGGGGAGCAAAGTAGAGGGGGGATGAAAGGCAAAGGCAAAAGGGGTGGGGGTGGGGTGAAGAACTCTGGGAGGGAGGGAGGGAGGATCCGGAAGGAGCAACATTTAGAATGTAAATAAATAAATAAAATAATTTAATTAAAAGAACTATGGGCATTTGGCATGTGTGAAAGACCTGCAGGAAGAGCTTTGACCACCTCACTCAGAATAAGGGCCCTGTGACTCAAGCAGATAAAATCTTAAAACAAATAAAATTAGTTTACATTGCTCTCTTTGTAAAAACTTTAAAATAGAACTACCTGTGACCCTGTTATATCACTCCTGGGTTTCTTCTCAAAGGACTTTATATCAAACCAGAGATCTCTGCATAGCCATATTCATTGCTGCCCTACTTACGAGGAATCCACAGAGAAAGCTCAACTAGTCCAGATGTCCATCCGAAGGTGAATGGGTAATGGAAATGGCATATTTGTGTACATAACTGAATATTATTTAGTAATAAAAATGAAATCATGGGCTGGAAGGATCGCTCAGTGGTTAAGAGCACTGACTGTTCTTCCTAGGGCCCTGAGTTCAATTCCCAGCAACCACATGGTGGCTCACAACCATCTGTAATCCAGGTCTGATGCCCTCTTCTGGGGTGTCTGAAAGTGTACTCATATTCATAAAATAATAAATCTTTTTAAAAAATGAAATTGTGAAATACACAGGAAAAACGGGTGGAACTGGAAAGAATTGTACTATGAGATAACTCGGGCTCAGAAAGTCAAAAATCACACCTCCTGTCTCATATGGGATCCTAGATCATGTTTGCATGTGTGTGTAAGTAAAGGCCAGTGTAGTCTAGGCTATGACGCCAGAAAGGAGACCACTGTGGAGATGAGAAGACACGTGAGGCCTGAGGCTGAGGAAAAGGGAGCTATAGGGTGTGGAAGGGTGCCAGGGACTCAGGGAGCTGGCAGGGATAATAGGGAAAGAGAATCAACAAAATCTAATTTTATTTGAAAATTCTATAATGGAACTTTATAGAATGGAATGTATAATTCTGTACATTCTAATTAAAGTAAAACTTATTTTTAAAAAGAAAGACAATTAAGACTCTGAGGATTTGCTCCCTTTACGGCCATTCCGTTCTTAGCAAACAGAGTAGACCTGTGGTTACCAGACTCTGCCTGCTTTCAGCTGCATTTTGCGACTGTTAAGTCTGAAAGCTGGGAAGTCTTTTGCTCTGTAGACAGGCTGACTTTGAACTCAGGAGACTGGCCTGCCTCTGCTCCCGAGCTGAGGGGGTGGGGGTGGGGGTGTGGGAGGTTCGTGCATGGAGGCTGGGTCATAGCCTATGCTGTCACCAAGGATAGTTTTCAGTGTTCTATCCTTCCAGATGCCAAAATACCTTAGCAGTCACCTGACCTAACTTCACTTGGAAGTCACCCAGCATTGATATGGAAGGAGTGAAGGAAGAGAATAAGGGAGAGAAATGAAGGCCACTAGGTCTGAGATAGTCATTAAAGGCTGCGTATTCAACAACCTTTTGTTTTGAGACAGCAGTTCCAAATTTGGCATCCAAATTCAGTCAACACAGAAGTGGTTGGAAAGCCAGGCTCCTTAGGACTAAAGGGGCAAGCTCTAACAAGAGGCTCAGAGTTTGATACGCACTTTGTGGCCGAGATGCATCTAGAAGCATCTGGGATATGAGGTTCTTAATTAAGAATGTCCATCTGGGGACAGAAGAAGCAAATGAGTCACATCCAGACTTTCATTCGTTCATCCTGTGCACCCTTCAGAGAGCGGGGAAATGTCAATAAGCTCGTTTTAGTGGAATTTAATCATAAAGTTTCCTAAAATGTTCTCTTCCTCAAATCTGGTTGCCATTATGTAGTATGCAGAATTGTAAAATAATGGATAGCACGCGGTTCGGTGCCTGCAGGAATCACCACGAGGGCCGGTGCCTGCAAGGGATCCCAACTTGCCGGGTCCCATTTGCCTCTGCACAACTTTTGATAAATCTATGCTTCGTAGAGCCAAATGTTTATTTATAACACATGGCCTCCCACTGACTCAGTGTAACCACAGCATGACTCTGTACCATTGCCAGAAATCAACTATATTAGCATTATGGGGGGTGGGGTGGGGAGGCATGTATTTGATTTAAAGTTCATATAAATTCCAGAAATACTTTTATGTCTACAAACTCCAAGAGCTCCTATGAAAATATCCTAAATTTCTCTCTGATTGTGTTTGATGTTGACTTTTCTCTTGCATCCTTTGGTTAGAGAGCTAACTTGTATTTGGCAAACATTGGGAGGTTATGGTGGGGAAATGTTGCATTCTTCCAAATGCTCTGCCCTGAAGGGTTTTATGATTGGGTAAGGACTATGCCAGGTTCTGCACAGTGGTAGGTATGACTGGGCTTGGAAGATGCATATGTGTTTTTCTCTAGTACATATTAAAAACAAGTGTAGTATAGTCATTCAGTAACAAGTTCAATTAGAAAAAAGTTCATACTTATAGTTTAATTAATCGTGTTTGGGGAGGTTATTAACCATGTTCCTGAAATCAGCCTAAAAAATGTAAATAATGTTGCCACAATAACACTTTTCTGTGAGGATAAGTGGTTGAATCACCTCATCAGAAAAGATTCTGCTTTGAGAGCTATTTGCCTAAGACTGTTCTCCATCTGTATAATCTGAAAATCAGGAATGTCACAGCAGGATTATCTCTGTGTGTATGTGTGTATATATATAGAAAGAGAGGGGGTGGAGAGAGTATATATATACTGATGGCTCACAACCATCAGTAATAGGATCTAATGCCCTCTTCTGGTGTGTGTCTGAAGACAGCTCCAGTATACTTATATAAAATAAATAAATAAATAAATTATTAAAAAAATAATAACTTACAAAATGGCCAAGGTTAACACTTCTACAAAAAGTGTGGCTGTAGGTGTCATGTGCTAGACTGAATTGCTTTTTTGAAGGTGTCATCCAAGCAAGACAGATATTTTGTCAAATATATTTATATTTGTTATAAATATTGATATATAATATCTATCTTCCTTAAATATATATGTGGATGTGTGTGTGTATATCCAAAGAACTGAAAACAAACATTCAAATAAAAATGCTCATAAATGCTCATAGAAGTACTACTGTTCATCAAGTACAACTGACAGGTAGAAACTACCAGATTCCCAAAGATATATACAGTGTATCCACACAATTGAATGTTCTTTAGCATTAAAGAGAAAGAAAGTATTAATCTGTGCTACCATACAAATGACTTTGAACACATGTTAAATGAAGAAGCAATAAACAAAAGAACAGTACATGATTCCATTTACATGACGTATCCAGAATAGGCAAATCTATAAAAAAAATTATATTTGTGGTTGCAAGAACTAGGGGGTAGTTTGAGAATGAGTAATAGTTAATTAATGGATATAAGGTTTCCATTTGAAATAATGAGAAACTTCTGGAACTAGACATCAAACATAGTTACACATAATAAAACATACCTAACACCACTCAATGTTATACTTTTAAATGGTTAAAATAGGAATTCTATGTTACTGTATTTTTAGCATACTAAAAATAGCTAAATATATGTGCATTCTGCAGCAAACTGTATTTAGTAAGCAGCAGATACTGTACAAATAAACACTGTGGAATAACTTATGGAGTGGCCCTGTCAACCCCTTACATTAAGAGTGGCAGTAGAGCCATGCGCTAGGGACAATCCCTTTCTTGAAGGTATTATCCAGATTAAGAAGGATACCAAATGATGGGTTTTATTATGAAAAAAATTATTCAAAATAGATCCAACACCTTATTGTGAAAACTCGAAACTGTAATTCCGGAGGAAAACATCTCAAGATATACTCCCATGGTGACTGGATACATGGCTTAATGTTTAAGAGCACTGGCTGCTCTTCCGGAGAACCCAAGTTTGAGGCTCACAACCACTTGTAACTCCAGTTCCAAAGGAACCCGACATCCTTTCTGCCGTCTGTAGGTACCAAGCATGCACATGGCACACAGACATAAATACAGGCAAAATACCCATAGATACAAAAATGTTAAAATTAACCTAAAAATGTTTAAAAGTTGTATAGTCATAGATAAAAGTTTTCTAAATTGATTGAAAGTGGAATTATAAATATTTTCTGATAAATTTAAAGATTTACAAGGATATAAGGATTAATGGATATAATCCTTTATGTGTATTATGGAAACTAATACACATAAAATGGTAGACATAAAATATTACTAAATTGATTGGAAGAGGAATTACAAATTTTTTTTATAAAATTGAAGATTTACATGAAAAATATGTCTCTTAGTCTATACCTTTTTATTGGGGAATTGTGTTCATTGATGTTAATAGATATTAAGGAATGGTGATTGTTGCTTTCTGTTATTTTTGCTATTTTTATGTTTGTGTGGTTACTTTCTTTTGGGTTTGTTGGAAGAAGATTACTTTCTTCCTTTTTCTAGGATGTGGTTTCCCACCTTGGGTTCAATCAACTTAGATTTTTTTGGGGGGGGGGGTGGGCTGGATTTGGTTTTTTCGAGACAGGGTTTCTCTGTGTAGCTCTGGCTGTCCTGGAACTCACTCTGTAGACTAGGCTGGCCTCGAACTCAGAAATCCACCTGCCTCTGCCTCCCAGAGTGCTGGAATTACAGGTATGCGGCACTAACGCCCAGCTAGAAATATTTTTATGCCTACCATTTTATTTGTATAATTTTCCATAAAATAGTCAATTTTAATGTTTTTCTACATATTTCTTCAATTTTATCAGAGATATTTTCCATATAAATCTTCAATTTTATCAGAAAATGTTCATAATTCCACTTTCAACAACTTAGAAATATTTTATGCCTATCATTTTATCTGTAAAATTTTCCATGATAATCTTCAATTTTAACATGTCTTTCTACTTATTTCTTCAATTTTATCAGAAATATTTTCCATGTAAACCTTCAATTTAATCAGAAAATGTTTATAATTCTACTTTCAATCAATTTAGAAATATTTTATGCCTGCCATTTTATCTGTGTAATTTTCCATGATAATCTTCAATTTTAAGATTCTATATTTTTCTACAATTTTATCAGGAATATTTTCCAAATAAATCTTCAATTCTATCATAAAATGTTTCTGCTTCTTTTTCAATTAATTTAGCAATATTCTTTATGTCTACCATTTTACTCTTTAATTTTCCATGAAAATTGTCAATTTTAATGTGTTTTTCTTTATATTTTTTTCAATTTTGTCAAAAATAGTTTCCAGGTAAATCTTCAATTTAATCATAAAATGTTTCTACTTCCTTTTTCAATTAAAAAAGAAAAGAAAAAAATGATTTCTGAAAAATATCGAAGTACCCCAGGATTTTCTGCAAGAGCTATGAAAGAATTATGGCGGCAAACCATAAATTCAAGTCCCAGGGGGTAAGAGGTGCCAGGGAAAGCTCAGGCCAAGTGGAACCAGTGCACAAGAAAGGCCGCATGGGCTGTAGACGCCGGATTACAGATTATAGGGTGGGGAGTGTATAGGGTGGAGAGCGCATGCTGAACCCTGGGCGCCCGACACAGGTGCCCAACACACCCGACCCGAGCCACAGGACTGAACGTCTACCCTGCCAGGGTTCGGTCCCGACACACCCGACCCGAGCCACAGGACTGAACGTCTACCCTGCCAGGGTTCGCTCTTGCTTGCCTTCTTTCCTTGCTGTCTTCCTCTTCCTTCTTTTAAGATGGGACATTTTTTCTCTGCCGTTATCTTAGATATATGTCACTTGTTCATTGGTGTCACTGCTGCTGTTGTTGTTGTTGTTGCTGCTGCTGCTGCTGCTGTTTCATGTGTGATCATAGCTAAGATTTCCTTGAGTCTCAGAGAAGGCTTTGGAATTAAGCCCTCGAGCATGGCTGAGACTATGAAGACTTTGGTCTTGCCCAGCACTTGGGCCGGAGGCAGGCAGCTCTCTGATTTCCATGCTAGTCTGTTCTATACAGGAAGCTCCAGGCCAGCCAAGGCTACATAGTGAGACTCTTTCTCAAAAGTAAATAAATAAGTAAAGAAATGTTGGTGCTATTGAAGTTGGGTTAAATACATTTCTCATCAAATACCCCTGAATCACTGGGGGCAGAGGGGAAACCTAAAGTGTACCTTAAAAATACATGTTTTATACACTTGTTCTACAGCTAATAACTATGTTTGGGGAAGGCCGTGGAACCCTTAGAAGGTGGGGTCTGACTTGTAGAAGCGAGTCACTAGGGCTAGGCCTTAGAGTCTGTTGCTCCAGCCTACACTCTCTGCCTCCTGGCTTGTTGTATGTGAACAGCCTTTGCCATATATGAACTATGAACTGACATGCTTTCCCTGAACTTTGTTCCTATGAACTTTGCCATACCACTATGAACTGACATGCTTTCCCTGCCGTGACACATTGAATCCCTCTAATGCTGTAAGCTGAAATAAATCTTTTCTCTTTTATGTTGTTCTGTGCGTTATTATGGCCACAACAATACAAAAGAACAAGTAAGACGGGATTACCAGCTAGATACTAGAGTAAATGCTTTAATCTATGCTGTGGGATAAGGTTACTAGTCTCCAAACAGCAAAAGGAGATACTAAAATACTGGGGTAGGTAGGTGATAGAACTGAGGATTGAGTCCCATTAACCACTGCTCTAGGTTGGGACCCACTCCCCTTCTGTGGCAGTCAAGTTGGCATGCAATGGCGGTGCTGACAAGCTATTGGAACATGCTCTTTTATTCAAATCTTCATATAACAATTTTATTTTCTTTGTTTTTTATTACCAATGAATATACGTGTGCAACAAAATCACAGTTGTAGCTCCCTCACAGTGTGGATTGTAGCTCCTTCTCAGTGTAGACTCACTGCACTGTGTAAGGCTATTCTCCATGACCAGAGGTATTCTGTAGTAGCCCACGGTTGTCTTCTGTTAGGAAAAGACTGGCACCCAGTGTCTCAAATGCACATCCCTTCTCTGTCTTCCAGTTGTGGCTCCAGCTGTCATAGGCTCTGAGGCTTGCACTTCCCTCCTCCCTTGATCTCCGGTTGGAATGCCTTGCTCATTTCTCTCAACACCCATAGCTCTATTCTGCTATTTCAAGAACTTAAAACACATTGCGACCATTGTTTACAAATGCATTACTCGTTTGAATATAAGCTCCTGGATAACAGCATCACGGCCTCTAGGCTGCTTTCAGCCTAGAATCCAATATTCATTAATTAATCATTCATTCATTCATTTATTCATTTTATTTAATTCAATTATTCCATGCCCATTAGTTAATGTTCTATAACACACCGTGAGGCAGGAGGGAATCACAGAGGAAAAAGTAACAACTAAAATTTAATAATATAGAAAAATTCCAAGTTTGGAAAACTCTGGGGGAAAAGTGAGAATAATGAAGTAGACGGAGTTTGCTAGAGCGTTAACAGAAGCAGCCCAGAGCTCACTTGTTTCTGCAGCCGGTGCGCATGCTCCTGTTTCTGCAGCCGGTGCGCATGCTCCTGGGCAAGGGGCTCCTCTTCTAGCATTTTGATCATCCTAAGTGATCGGAGAGGCTCTGCGGTTCCCACATAAAACAGAGTGCCCACCCATATGAGTAGGGTAAATCTAATTACTGTTTATTTACAATAAAGCATTAATAAGCAGCAAGAATCAAGAGAAGGAAAAAGAACTGTACTTTTTATTTGTAGCCAGATCCAAAATATAACTGCCGAGTTAACTGTATGGGTTCTTGGAGGGGGGGTAAGGGGGCTTGTTCCCTTTTGAAAAGAAAATAGCTTCCTGTTTCATGTGTATATTTTGGGTACATGAACTTACAGAATGTTTGCTTTCCTGTGTCTTTAATGTTTGCTGGTTGATTGCTTGGTGACAAGCCCTTGCTATGAAGCCAGGCTGGGCTTGAACTCACTAATTTCCTACCTCTCAACTTCCCAGGTGCTGGGTTTCCAGGTGCACACAACCACAGCAGGCCCAACATAAATCAGTTTACATTCAGTTTTTCATACCATCGAACTCATTTTTTAAATTACCTTTGTATTAGTCTGTTTTCTATCATTATAACAAAATTCTTCAGATAACCAACTTCAGTACACAAGCTTGGATGGTTACTGATTCTGTCGCCCATATTCATCTCTTAGCAATTTTTTTCTTCAATAATTTATTTATTCACTTTACATCCTAATCCAATCACAGCTTCCCTCCTTCCTTTCTTCCCAGTTCAACTGTCACAAGTCCCTTCCCTTCTCCTTAGAGAAAGGAAAGTCTCCCTTGGGTACCACCTCATGCCCTGGGACATCTAGTCCCAGGGTTAAAAATGTTGGACATTTTTCTTTCTGTATCCCAGAACATCATTCATCTGCCCAGAGACAAGTTATCTATTTACCTAATAACCCACAGTGAGAGACGTTATGTGGTGAACAAGGTGGTCTCCGTGGTTTACTAGACTAACTTACTAATGGGCTGCTGAGTTTTCTCACTTTTAAAATAGTAACATCTGCATTACTCAGCTTTTCATTGCTGAGACAATGCCAATAAGAACTAAGAGAGGTAAGGTTTGTCGTGAGTCATGATTTCTAAAGTTCTGTCTATGCTAGCCTGGCTTCCTTGGTTTATAACTGAGGTAACGTAGAATGTCATAGTGGAGGAGTGTTTAGAAGAAAGAAGATGATGCTCTCCTCATGGCGGCTGGTTGGGGGAGGGGAGCTGAATCATGATCTACACTGAGGATATTCCTTACTACTTCCAACTAGGCTCCACCTCCTAGTTCCCACCACCTCCCCATAATGTCATCATATTATGAGCCTGTGACTGGATTAATCCACTGATGGAATTAGAACTCTCGTGTCCAGTCACCCCCACCCTCAAAGTCCACCAGTTAGCAACCAAACCTTTAATTGGGAGTCATTGAGTGACATTTAAGATCTAAGCAATAATACCGTTTATAGTCAGGGTTGGAAAAGCTAAATGGAACCCAGCATGTAATACATGTAGAAGTCAGTCCATGATAACTATTACTGTCCAGAACTTCCCACAGTGCTTAGTACATACATAACCTGTACTCATAGCATTCATTCATTCAGTTATTCCTGACTGAATGTGTGGCTCACCACTGCTCGAGTTCCTCATCACCCTCCATCACTTTCATGTCCTTAAGGAATGATCTTGGACTCTTCAAACTGAAATTGTGTGCCTAACCATACCAGGTCAGGGCACAGGAGTTCAAATTTCTGACAGGTATTTGCTGAATGCTATCTTTATGGTTCACACACAGCCAAAGGAAGAGCATCAACAGTTCACAGCACACTACCCACTGTCAGTAGATTCTGCACTTCCTCTATTCATTTGTTAGTTTATCCTCCAAGTCACCCTTCAATGTCTCTGATCAGATGACTATGGCATAGTGGCATATAGACCTTTATCAATACTGGATGTCTTTTGTTTCTCTGGGAGTTACTTGATCTTTTCATCACTGCATGTTGCTTAAGACAAGATAAAAGTTGATATAATACAACCTGTCTAAACAATATTCATTTAGACATATTTGCATTTACACAGATTTAAAATATGTGCCTTCCATGAAATGGATCCACTCCCAAATGCAGAGTTGTTTGGAGTCATTAGCTCGTTTCCTGAGAAACTCAAGAGTGGGTCCTAAAGGAACCGATACGTGTTTTGCATAACCATTATTGTGTGTTTGCTCATGAAGTATAACTAATGCTCAATACTGTGTTATTTCTAGATACAATGAGAAGCTGTGTGGCAAAGCTGTTCTTTACCTGTTCTTTAAAGGGTCATTACTGCCTCTACAGCAAGTCCAGTTTCACGCTTGTCAGCCAAGCACCCCAGCCGTGGATCCAGATCATGTTCCTCTTCCAACAGGTACGTATAATTCAGCTCACCAGGCTCCTGGATAAGCTGCTATGGTGTGAGGTTATAGTCACGCTTGTTGAATTAGTAATCCTTTGGCCAAAAGTGGTACTGTGGAGGATGGAAGGGAAGAAGCGCTGAGCACCACAGTAAAGCACTCGTCTGCATCTTGGGAGCCCTAGGTTCAATGCCCAGCACTGAAGTAAGAAGTGAAAGTAAAAGTAAAAAGGGAAAACAGAAAGAAAGAAAGAAAGAAAGAAAGAAAGAAAGAAAGAAAGAAAGAAAGAAAGAAAGAAAGAAAGAAAGAAAGAAAGAAAGAAAGAAAGAAAGAAAGAAAGAAAGAAAGGAAGGAAGGAAGGAAGGAAGGAAGGAAGGAAGGAAGGAAGGAAGGAAGGAAGGAAGGAAGGAAGGAAGGAAAACAGAAACTAGTTTGTATTATGCAGCAGTAAAAGCAGCTTATTTGAGAGATGCCTACCATCTGTAGAGTTAGCCTTTATCTATCTTATTCTAAATTCCAATTAATTTCAGTGTCAGCATATCATTTTTGACATTACTAATAATCTGAAATCCACTTTTGTCTAGTAAATATATGTACATGAAAAAAAATCACCCAAAGGAAAACTTTCAACTTAATGACTGAGGAATTTTATGCCAAAATGTCAACATGAAAAGAGACCTTATTTAGAAATGCTTATTAAAAGCATTAAAATTGCACTTAAAATATAGATGTAGATTATGAAATGTCAATATTAGAAGAGATCTTAAACACCATTATAATTGACTAAGGAAACTTAGGGCCGAACTCATGTTATTAGATCTCCAATACAGTAATCTTTTTGCTGTTGCCTGTGTTTTGAAAACAAACAGAAATATTTGTATGTAAGAAAAGGGTAGGCAGAAGTAGAAAATGCAGGATGTGAGTGTTGTAAAAGGCTTGAAAACTAGGCCAGGTAATAGAACCATAAAATTGCTTTGGTTAATAAAAATAATTTCTGTAATAGCACCTGCGAAAGTCACCAGGTGTGGTAGAGTGGCTCTGGTGACCTGAGTTTAATTCATTGGGTCCACATGCAAGGAGAGGACCAACTCCTGCAAGTTGTGTCTGATATGCACATCTGTATAACACAACATGCACATGCCCATCAACACACACATACATATAACATAACATTTTTAATTTAATAAAATATTTAAAAATTACAGGCAGACAGTACCTTTAGTAGACATCATAGGTTCTTGAACAAATAGCCCAGTGCCCAATACAGGTTTCTTTTCAAATTGTTGGCCAGTGAGCTCTCAAAGATCTCTAACACTCTGAGCTATTGTCGTTGCTTATGTTTACCCTCTAGAACTCTATTGCTAGGCTCTGTTGCTGATGACACCATATACATGAATCAAAGAATGTGGAGGAATCAAGCTGGTACCAACTTGGAAGCTTCGTCCCTCCTGATGAGTTTTTACATGCTGAAAGACAGTATACATGCTACCAGGGGAGAAATGCAATTATCCACCTCACCCAGCTGTAATTTCTACAAGCTTCAGTTACTGGCCTGGAAAGAATTCACACTGATGTAATAGTGGCACACACATAGAAGTATCCAAACACCTTCTGATTGTAATAGAGGCACTCATATAGAAGAATCCAAACACCTTCTAATTGGATTTAAGGACCATTCCACAAGATGGAACTCATGCCCGCATCTTTAATAGAGCCAAGAACCTATGGTTAGCTAGACCACAGTACTATTTTTCTGCTAAATGGATGTAGCATTAAACTGATTGTCAACGATTTATTGTTGTACCAACAGAATAGTGCATCTCTCAACCCTTATCAAAGAAGCTGCTTTTTTCAGTACATGGAAACTAACAATTAACACAGAGACCCTCAATTAGTCAATGCATAAAGCATAAAAGCCCAGAGTGCCCAGCCCTAAATGGGACATTTGTATCAGACTTCCTCCCAAGACAAGAATCATCATGGAAGGAGAGGGTGGAATTCCAAGGCAAAATCAGAGCACAGAGGATGGAGGCAGTCATCAAGCCCCACCCCTAGCCAAAAAGCCGCTGGAAACTGATAATGATTCAAGAGGGTTAGCTAGCTTCTCTAGGATGCAGCTCCTGAGAGGCTACCCCTGCGAGATGGTCAAATACCCGTGTACATACTGATAGCACTCAGCAGTCACTAGGCTTGAAAAGTGAAGAAAGGGCGCATGAAACTGGGAAGGAATAGTAGTAGGAGAACGAAAGAGGAAGCACAGAAGAGGAATAGAAGAGTGTATTTGATCAAAATGCCTCATATGCTTATATAAAATTTTCAAACAAAATGTCTAAGCAAAGAAAAATGCAAATTAAATAGAATTTTAAAGTCACAAGAGCTGAGAACTCCATTTCTTTTTGAAGTCAGGCTTATTGGGGAAACAATGAAATGTAGTGCTGATTGCTTTATAATCATAAAATATAACTACAGTAATTGAGAAAGGCTGTAGAATCTGCTGATTTTTACTACAGTGTGCTTTCTTAAGAACACTTAATAACATCTTACAAAGAACAGCTCAGACTTTGGTGTGAGCCAAACTGCATATAAACATAAAAATAGCATTCTTTTTTTCCTTAAAATAATAATAATCATTTTCTATTCGGTTTTTTTTTTCAAGTGCTTTTTGTCTTTGGCTCCATCTTTGGCTTTGTTCTGAACTTTCTGAAAGGACGCCAAGAAAACTTTCTCTTTTCATTCTTTCAATCTGTTTTATTGACAGTTTGATTTTTCCCCTTGTTTTTAAGGGAAATCACCAGGAAGTGTCTCTCTGTAAAGTTTTCTTCGAGTGTATCTTACTGTAATGCTTTCCCGCTTTGTCCACACCTATAATATTATGGAATCTGGGTAGATCCTGGCTTGAAGACAAAGCCACAACAAACTTTCATTTATTTGATAATTACAAACCCATCTTGTGTGCTTGGCCAATGCTCCGTGTCATGTCAACTTCCCACGTGGAGTCCTCAGACTCAGAGAACGGCTCCTGTCTGCATTAATGATTCATTAAATCAAGTCCTGCTCTTCTTGAAACAAAACGTCATGTACTGTATGACTCTGATAATTATAAAATTCAAGGGTATGTGCACAAATTAAATGACAGCAGTCACTGTCTCGTAAACTTTTAAAATCTGTCAGTCACTAACTTGAGGTTCATTAATCGCTACGTTTCCCAATTAGCACAAGCAGTCACTCACTCACTTTATGACAATCATGAAATTTTCCTAAAAAAACATTTAGTAATTTGCACTCACTAAGTAGAAGGCTGTGTCAACAGACTGTCTAGAAAGTCTTAGTCATTGTCATGAAAATTGATTTATAAGGCAATCTCACTATTGTATCCTACCTCATGATAAAGAATAACATGTATGATATTGTAAGTAAATAAATGATATTTATGTCACTCATTGATATTCTATATATGTTTTTCCATAATTCTTCTCTTAAGTTGATTTGGCTTCTCACATCCATAAATAGAACATTCCAACATATCAGGTGTTACCAGTCACATCACAGATTAGTAAATAGGCAAGCATATTTAACATGCCCATTAAAAAGCTGATTTTCATTGGCTGTGATGAATTCTATCTAAATATAATCTCTCACTGACAATGAAAAGAAGTTAAAGCTTTAAGAATAGCCACCCATTTCACATTTTAGGATGAAGAATGTTTTATTTCTCCCATACTATCTCAGAATGTTCACATTACATAATTAGATAATGAACTCTTTGTTTGATCTCTATTCTTCATAATCCACTCTGTACATAAATACTTTTTTTTAAAAAAATAGACTCTTTTGAAACCTAGTTTTTATTGTGTGCTCTCATTCTCAGATCCTTGAAAAATATGAATATTTATATTTACCCCTTTCCAACTAAGTAATGTTATTGGGAAATCATTAAAATATTATATATATATATATATATATATATATATATATATATAGCATTATATTACATGATTGTATGTTTATATAGGCAAGAATATAAACTCTTTTTTTTATTTGATATATTTTTTATTTACATTTCAAATGATTTCCCCTTTTCTAGCCCCCCACTCCCCGAAAGTCCCATAAGCCCCCTTCTCTCCCCCGTCCTCCCACCCACCCCTTCCCACTTCCCCGTTCTGGTTTTGCTGAATACTGCTTCACTGAGTCTTTCCAGAACAAGGGGCCACTCCTCCTTTCTTCTTGTACCTCATTTGATGTGTGGATTATGTTTTGGGTATTCCAGTTTTCTAGGTTAATATCCACTTATTAGTGAGTGCATACCATGATTCACCTTTTGAGTCTGGGTTACCCCACTTAGTATGATGTTCTCTAGCTCCATTTATTTGCCTAAGAATTTCATGAATTCATTGTTTCTAATGGCTGAATAGTACTCCATTGTGTAGATATACCACATTTTTTGCATCCATTCTTCTGTAGAGGGATACCTGGGTTCTTTCCAGCTTCTGGCAATTATAAATAGGGCTGCTATGAACATAGTAGAGCATGTATCCTTATTACATGCTGGGGAATTCTCTGGGTATATGCCCAGGAGTGGTATAGCAGGATCTTCTGGAAGTGAGGTGCCCAGTTTTCTGAGGAACCGCCAGGCTGATTTCCAGAGTGGTTGTACCAATTTGCAACCCCACCAGCAGTGGAGGAGTGTTCCTCTTTCTCCACATCCTCGCCAACACCTGCTGTCTCCAGAGTTTTTAATCTTAGCCATTCTGACTGGTGTAAGGTAAAATCTCAGGGTTGTTTTGATTTGCATTTCCCTAACAACTAATGAAGTTGAGCATTTTTTAAGATGTTTCTCCACCATCCGAAGTTCTTCAGGTGAGAATTCTTTGTTTAACTCTGTACCCCATTTTTTAATAGGGTTGTTTGGTTTCCTGGAGTCTAACTTCTTGAGTTCTTTATATATATTGGATATTAGCCCTCTATCTGATGTAGGATTGGTGAAGATCTTTTCCCAATTTGTTGGTTGCCGATTTGTCCTTTTGATGGTGTCCTTTGCCTTACAGAAACTTTGTAATTTTATGAGGTCCCATTTGTCAATTCTTAATCTTAGAGCATACGCTATTGGTGTTCTGTCCAGAAACTTTCTCCCTGTACTGATGAACAAGAATATAAACTCTTATTAATTTAAAACTCTTAGAAACTCAAAAGTATGAGCTAAATCATATATTTGTTCTTCAGAATAGATGTCTGTTGTATCACTTGAAGTTACACCATGTTAATGTTCAAAGCAGGCCCATGTAGTATCTTGGAGTTCATTGGATTGTATCACTGGGCTGAGAGGTGATGTGGTGTCTCCATCCATATGCCCATTCAGAGCCTGTTTCCTGAGCCTCTGTCCATTCAGAGTGGGTCTGTGCAGTTCCTCAAAGCCCTATGGGAGAAGACGCAGGACACAGGAACCCACAGCTTTGAAGTCGCCATGACAGAGTCCACATTTCCACAGCAGAAGGTAAATGCTTTTCTTCTCACACATATTATTTTAAACCAAGATTCAATATTGCTTTTAAGAGGTTTGCATTTTGTCCTAACGGTTCAAGTTTCCTTTCTCTCTCTCCCTTCACCTATTATCAGAAAATACTTATTAATTAGTTACTTTTGGAATCTGGTCTTATGTGCATACCTGTAATCCTAGCCTCGGGAAGCTAGAACAGAAGGGTTTCAAGTTCAAAGCCAAGCTGGGAAACATAGTGCAACCTTGGTAGTAGTAGTAGTAGTAATAGTAGTAGTAGTAGTAGTAGTAGTAGTAGTAGTAGTAGTAGTAACTTATTTGTTATTACCATACTGGAGTCAACAGAGAGTGGCCTTGGTAGACAAAGGCAACTATCCTTTAGGCACACAAACTGATGAAATATAGTTCTCTCAGACTACATAATGCCACAAACGTGATAATAGAGTCAATGCATTTCACACAGGGGCTGGAGAGATGGCTCAGTGGTTAAGAACACTAGCTTCTCTCCTAGAGGACTCGGGTTAATTCCCAGCACCCATATGGCAGCTCATAATTCTAACTCCACTCCTAGAGGATCTGATGCCCTCTTCTGGCCTCTTTGGGCATCAGGCTCAAAAATGGTACACAGGCATACCCATATACAGGCACTAACATATGCACATTAAACAAATAAGTAATATTTTATTTTATACAAACTCAAGAGTTTTAAAAGAGCAGCAGGAAGCCTGGCCCCGGGTTCATTGATGCTTTTCTCTTCCTCCCTTCCAGCCCCTCTCTCCTGTCTTCAGCAGTCACCACTAAGCAAGAAAGTGAAGATGAGTTGAGTGTCAGAGAGGTGCAGTCAGGGTGACAAGGCTCTATAGGGGCAAGAAAGTATAATCTGAGTCCAGAGAACCAGTAGCACCCCTTTCCCTACCTCGTACCCCCCTCTCAACCCCTGCCACCCATAGTAGCCCAAGACCTCCTCAGCAGGCAACTGCAGCAGAAAAGGATCAAAAGGCAGAATAGACCTGGCCCCTGAATACATGGGAAGTATGGTACAGGGACTCTGGTGAGCCCAAAGTTCCCTGTGAGAAAAGCTATGGGCTGTGTGGACCAGGGAATGATTATTGAAGCCTGACCAAAGACAGAAACCAGTTTTGAGCGGCTGGACTACCTTGGGCTTGATGATGGTGCTGTGTCTGAAGGTAGTGTGATGCTTTTCAGATTTCCGAATGTCATTAACCCTATCTAATGTGATATGTGATAGAATGAAGAAGTGGGGCATTAGTAAGTCATGGGGCAAAACCCTTACAAATGCCATCAAGGGCTTTGTAGAGGGGACAGGTATTGTGTGTAAATAAATGATAGCTATGTCACTTATTGGCATTCTATGTGTTTTTACAAAGTTCTTCTCTGCCTTCTGCCATCCATGGAGGAGGTAGAGTTCACTGTGTATTGGAGACAGAGAACAAGCTCTTAACACACTTTACAGTTTCCAGTGCCTTGCATGGTCTTAAATATCCTGGCTTACAGGACTATAAGAAACAAATTCCACAAATGTCTCAGCCTCAGGTATTTTGTTACTACAAGGAAATTAAAATAGGATGAGTCCGTGTTTGTGTGTTTTGGTGGTTACAATTGTAGTGTGGTCCTCACAAAGGAAAGTATGACTGGAGATAAGGATTTTGGAGTAGACTGGGTCATTCAAGACACAATGCAGGTGGCAAATCACATGGCTACAGAAAGCTTCTCTGACCACTATCAGCATGACTTACAAGTGCCTGTAATGCCAGCACTGCGGACCTGGAGGCAGGGACAGGATGGGAAGCAGCTCCTAAGAGCTTGCAGGCCAGCCCGAACTAGTGGAAACAGTGAGTTTTTGGTTGAACGAGGGAACCTGTCTCAGGGGAATGAGATAAAAAGCAAGAGAGGAAGACATCTGTCCTCTGTGTGTGCGTAATAAGGAAGTACAAACAAGTGGTAAGTTAAAACCTGCTACATTGTAGAAATGTCTCTTATATGAAGAGGATGAGATAGCTAACTATTCAGAATTTTTATTCCTGAGTCTATAAACAACAGAGAATATTCAACTTCTGTTTCACCAATCTTTGGCTTTGGTTTAAGAACTTGACACTTGGTATTGAAAGAAAAAGAAAATCCCACAATCACATCCACAGGAAGTGAATGGAATTCTTCACATATTTTACTCGATTTTCAACTGTTATATTATGCTTAAAGACAATGCATAAAAATCATATACATTTTTAATCATTAGCTATTTCAGTTGGAGACAAGAAGAAAATTAAAACTTGGCACCTACTTCGAGATCTAAGAGATTAAATAAATAACCTGGCAACCAGTTTTGTTGCTATTACTGCTATTCATATTCCTACTTCGTGCCAATAAATATTCCTCTAGGGGAAAGGTAACTGAAAAGGCAATTTTTGGAAATGTTATAAGTTTCATAATTTGATTTATTCATGAGAATAGAGAAAAATGTTGGTATCTGGAATGTACACAGTGTGGCAAAGATGTCTGTCCCAAAATTTTTCAGTCATACTTGCTTCCTACTGACTTTTATGAAGAGTTCTCCATATTAAATTCAAAATAGCTGAGACTTGTGCAATAACTTCTTTATTTACACATATAACACATGCATGCAGTACACACACACACACACACAGTGATACGAAAGTGATGGCGGCATTTGAACTTTGACTTCAGTCTAGAGAATCCAGGCTCTCAGGAGAAGCCCACACTCTCCAGAGAAGACACATCTGAGCAAATACTTGAGAACCGAAAAGGTGACTGGAGTATTTTAAGATAGAAACTTGGAATTTTAGTACTGAAGACTGTCACCAAAGTTCATTAAATTAAGACCATGTAAGACCATCCTTACCAGGAGCTTGAGACTACAGCAAATGTCTGAGGGTAGAGATTTCCTCAAATTTACCATTTTATTTCTATGGTCATACAGTATTTGGCCCAAACAATAAGTGTCCATGGAGTAAACAGATGCTGTCAAGAGCACATGTTAGACCTGGAAGCAAAGGGCCTGTTGAAACTCAGTGTGAGAACTGAGGCTAGACTGCACGCATGGTGATGTCAGGGCTGTCCTGATGCATCTGACTCTTCTCATCTGGGCAGGGACAGCATCAAGTCTTGACACAAGGCTTGGCTTTGAGACTTATTTTGCTCTGGTTTTAGACAGTCAGTGTGTGAGTGCCTTTGTTTTCTACCATGGCGACTACAGCAATTGCTGATACTGAGTTGATAGAAGGTGGAAAGAGCCTGGAGTTATGAGCTCCCATGTGAAGGACTGCAGCTCTGAAAAGATAGCTGATCCTAACACTCGGGCTGCATGAGAAAAGGCCAGCCCTTTGTTCTGTTGAAGACTGTTGGTTAGAGCAGCATACCTTACCTTTCTCCCTGCACATATCTGAATAGAATGACTGGGGTTAAAACCTACCTTCACCCCTCACTGGGGCTTTGTTTCTGTGTGTGTGTGTGTGTGTATGTGTGTGTGTGTGTGTGTGTGTGTGTGTGTGTGTGTGCGCGCGCCCGCACAGGTGAGCAGGCCTGTGGGCATGAGCACAGGAATGCTGGTGCAGCCACTTGTTTACCATGAGGTGGAGTGGCTGTGGGGGTGATGCCCTGCCCACCCTTGGCCCTCACCACCTGTGGCTCCCAGGTCATGAGAACAATCCTGCCCCTTCCTGTTGGGAAAGTGGGCCTCATACCACACCTGGCCAACACAGTGGAATTGGCCCTGATGGTAAAGTCACAGGTGAGCCAGCTCTGAGGGTGTAAGAGTGAGAGATCTGGCCCAGCCCCTCACTCCATGCCACACTTGGGAGAGTGGGTCCCTCAGCTCGACTAGACAGCAAAAGGGAGCTGGCTAGTCAGTCAGAGAAGTGTGGGTGAGAGTGAGCAGGCCCAAGGGCATGAGAACAGGAGAGACGACCCTGCCTCCTGCCAATGGCTGCATGAAGCGGTCTAGCCAGAGCAGTGCTTCAGGTCTCACCCTGGTGGAACAAATAAGCGAAAGCCAGCAGACTGACCAGCTCAGCTACCCCCCAGGCCCAGACCCAGAGCTCTGAGTTGGCCCACCCCAAAATCTACATCATCCGTAAACACCTGGGGCATGTGAAATGGCCAGTCCTGCTGACCCAAGCTATAGAATCTCAGTGACACGGGGCAACAACAGGATAACCAGGAGGAGTCCCGGTGAATATCAAGGATTGGTGGTGCCACAGAAGCCAGAGACCTCAAACCAGACCAAGGACTCTTTGTGAACATTTGCCAGTGAAGATGTGTGGACAGAGGGATATAATGGGGGACACACTGAGACATACTACAGCTTCCATGATGAGATGTTTTCTGTGCTTTGTTTTGTTTTATTGATTGTGTGTGTGTGTGTGTGTGTGTGTGTGTGTGTGTGTGTGTGTGTGTATGTGTGTGTGTGTGTGTGTGTGTGTGTGTGTGTGTGTGTGTGTGTGTGTTATTTGGCGGGAGAGCAAGGAGGTTACAAGGGTAGAAGGCGGATATGAGGAAACAGGAAGATAAGTGGGACTGGAGTGTATAATGTGAAACTCACAAAGAATCAAAAAGTTTAAAAGACAAAAAAGCAGAATTCGGAGTTCCAGCCTGCAGTAGTGGAAAAGACACCCAAGCACCTGCCACAGCACCACTATGGTGGATGAGTGTGTGATGGAGAGATGGGTAAGAAAGCAAAGCCGGGGGCTGGGTGGGGAGGGTTGTACACTGTCGAGAAAGATGGAACTGAGGTCAGTGGTGAGGAACAGGCAGATATGAAGCAGCCATTCTGAGTTCTGGATCCCTGATCCTGCTGAAGCTAGGAGGGAGGCAGTCTGTGTTGGTGGCCAGAGTTCCCATCAAAGGCCCGTCTGTGATCTGGGCAGTCATACGAGACCATGTGGATATCTGAGGGCTGTGTTGCTGCAGGGGAGAACATGATGATCTGAGTGGCCTGAGCTGCCACCTGAGATCATGGGGATATCCAGGCACATGGTGCTACCAGCCTCAATATCTGGGTCCATAGTCACATGGAAGCTGTAATCTCTGTTGATTTCCCAAAGATGCAGTTGTCCCTGATCTGGACATCCTCCTGAGGCACTGTGCTGAGTTGCCCCCGCCCCTCTTTGGCTACCATGCTCAGAAGAGCTGGCACTGCCCCTAATCTGCCATGAGGTAGCTTAGGCAAGGCTTAGATGGCCTCCTACTTCTCACCCCTCACTTCCTATAGCAAGCAGGAGAGCTGACATTGAGGTCATAGGAGCAGAAGAGCTGCCCTGCCCCTCACTGGCTGCAGCACTAGGGCAAATGGGCCCTGTACCTTGCCTGGACAGCACAGTAGAGCTGACCCTATTTAGAAAGGCCCTAAGGGCATGAGAGAAAGAGAGCTGACCCTGCCCCCTGCCAGATACCACATTAGATGAGCTAGCTAGCAATACTGTAAAGCTTGCCCTGGTGGTGCCAGCACAGGAGAACTCAGCTACCTCCCATGTCCAGATCCAGGGCTTTGAGTTGGCCAACCCCAGCATCTACTCCATCTGTCTTAGGGTTTCCATTGCTGTGAAGAGACACCATGACCAAGGCAACTCTTACAATGGCTGGGTTTTAGATTCTGAGGTTAAGTCTGTTATCATTTTGATGGAAAGCATGGCAGCATCCAGACAGGCATGGTGCTGGAAGAGCTGAGAGTTCTACATCTTGTTCTGAAGGCAGCCAAGAGAAACTATCTTCCAGGCAGCTAGGAAGAGGGTCTCAAAACCCAACCCCACAATGCAATGGTTAGCAAATGCTCAGCCCAGGGCGTAGCACTATTAGAGGGAGTGATCCCGTTGGAGTAGGTGTAGCCTCGTTGGAGGAGGTGTGCCACTGTGGGTATGGGTTTTAAGGTCCTCATTCTAACTGCCTAGAAGTCAGTATTCTGCAGGCAGCCTTTAGATGAAGATGTAGAGTTCCCAGCTCCTCCTATACCATGCTTGCCTGGATGCTGCCATGTTCCTGCCTTGATGATACTGGACTGAACCTCTAAACTTGTAAGCCAGCCCTAATTAAATGTTGTCTTTATAAGAGCTGCCTTGGTCATGGTATCTTTTCACAGCAGTAAAACCTTAAGATACACAGTGACACACTTCCTCCAACAAGGCCACACCTCCTACTAGTGCCACTCCCTGGGCCAAGCTGTGAACTGCTGGAGAATGTGAAGGAGTCAGTCATGAAGATCCAAAGCTGCAGGATCTCCATGACACAGGGCAACAACAGAATATCAGAGAGGAGTTTCCATAATGATCCAGAAGCCAGAGTCCTTGAAATAGACCAATGACTCACTGCAATAAACACTTGCAAATAAAGATGTGTGGGGAAAGGTAGATATACTGTGGGACATACTGTGACACACAGCAGATTCTATGACAAGATTTTTTTTATTCTATCTTATTTTATTTTATTTTATTTTGTGGGGGGAGATTGCAAGGGCAAAGGGTGGGTATGAAGGGATGGGAGATGAGTAAAATTGGAGTGCATGGTGTGGAATTCATAAAGGATCAATAAAAAAATCCTTTTTTAAAAACTATAATTAGGTCCATATTCAACACTGTGGAATATAACTAGTGAATTTTATGCTAATTAGAAGAAAATATCAAATGTCAACTAATAACTTCAGGAGAAGAAAAAACTTAGGAAAAGTAAAGAATATGAACATAAATCCTAAAAATCATTAAAAATAAATATGAATAAATTTAACTACCTAAAATATTTAATTTCTGTCTAGTTAGATATTCTGCAACAAAGATAAAGACATACACAAGCTGGGAGAAAGTATTTGAAATACTTACAATGAACCTCTCAAAGGGCCAAGTCATGAAGGACAAGATGTTCAGAGACAATATCACTGAAGTGACTGACTTACACATTTTTAATGTTATGTGAGTTTATAATAGCCAGATTGACAAAAATTAAAATCTGTGATAATACTGAGATGCCCAAAATGGCAATGATATGAAAAAAATAGAGATTTCATATTCTACTAATATCAAAGGAGGTAGACCCAATTAAAAGTAGTTAAGAAAAATCTACATAATCATTAGTTGGCAATCAGAATGAATAAGGCACTGTCTTTCCAAAAGTCTTAAATATAATTAAGTTTATCATAAAAAAGATACTTAAGCATTAGGAAGTTTTGTATTATAATACAAAAATACTCTGTCCTAAGCAAAGCTTAAGACCTCCTTAAGCCTCCTTTTTAAAGGTGATGTGAGCCAAACCTGATGACAGAGACCTGTCACAGTTGCTTGGGGGGCTAAAGCAGGAAGAGCACCATTCAGGTAGGGCAAAGTAGCTCCTGCTTGTAATCCCAGGGATGGAAAACCGGGAGGCAAAACAGAAGATTCCCTGGAGCTTCCTTACCACCTAGCCTAGCCTTCTTGATGACAGCCCAGGCCAGTGAGAGACCCTGTCTCAAAGAAAGAGTGGGGTGTGTCTGCTGTAGTTTGCCTTCTCACACAGTGAGAAAGAATGTGGCCAAAAGGACCTTGGGGAGGAAGAGATTTGTTGTACTTAACATGTCCAGATCACAGTCCACCACTGAGGGGTGCCAAGGCAGGAACTCAAAGCAGAAACCTGAAAGCAGGAACTGAGGTAGAAGCCATAGAAGAAGGCTATTTACTGGCTTGTTCCTTAACTTATTTATTTACTTACTTTCTTCCTTCCTTCCTTTCTTCCTTCTTTTCCTTCTTTTTCTTTCTTTCTTTTTTCTTTCTAAAATATTTTTTATTTTTTGAAAATTTCATACAATTCTTTCATCACCCCCAACATCTCCTAGTTGCCTTACCCAGGCAACCAACTTCAAGTCTTTCTCTCTGTTTAAAAAGCAAATAAATATTAAAACAACCCAGGACCACCTTCCCTGGAAAGACACCATCCTCAGTGGCCTGAGCCCTCCCACATCAATCATTAACCAAGAAAATGTCCCCAGGTGCTCCAGACTTGCATACAGACTAGTTTTATGGAAGCATTTTCTCCGTTGAGATTTCCTCTTTCAGATAACTCTAGCTTGTATCAAGTTGATAAAATCTAACCAACATAGTACCTAAGGAACAAGACCTAAGGTTGTCTTCTGACCTCTCTTCATATGTATGTATAGACATATACCTGTGTGCATATGTATACATATGAGCAACACATACACAGACACACACAAACAAACATATCAAAGGGTTAACTCTGGTTAATGGAGAAGCCCTCTCAGACCACTCAACATGTGCTCATTTTTTTAACTTGTATTTGTGTGCATGTATATATAGAGGTGGGGGGATGGATGGATGAATGGATGGATGGATGGACAAGGAAGGAAGGAAGGAAGGAAGGGAGAAAGAAAGAAAGAAACAAACAAACAAACAAAGAAACAAACAAAGAAACAAAGAAAGAAACAAAGAAAGAAACAAAGAAAGAAACAAAGAAAGAAAGGAGGGTGGGAGGGAGGGAGGAAGGAAGGAAGGAAGGAAGGAAGACATACAAATATATTCGTTCATTCACACATACAGTCAGTATACAGTAGGTACTCAACAACAATAAAACAGTTTTAACTGACCCTGTGAACTTAAGGGCATACTTATCTACTACATCATTCCTCCTAAATAGAACTATTTCCTTCTTCCCTCTTCCTGGTTAAGTCCTAACTTTATTTGTTTAGAATGGATTTATATTTATGTGTCTGTGTATGTATGTCATGTTTGTAGGGGTTCCAGTAGAGGACAGAAGAGGGCATTGGATCCACAGGAGCCGGAGTTGCAGACTTACTTGGGCACTGAAAATCAAACACTGGTTCTCTGGAAGTACAGAGGGTCCTCTTCACCACTGAGCCATATCTCCAGCCTCTTAACTCTGCATTTTAGCCCATTGTCCTCCCAAATAGCTCCCTTCCTGATCTGTGAGCATCTGACATTTGCACCTAAATGAGCATTCAGCCTTTGAAAGCTGTTCTCTCCAGCCCCCTGGCCCCAGTTACCTAGTAGTGGCCTCCTCAGGTCTCTGTGTGGTTTATCCCTCAGTCACTAGATGAACACCTTTCCACAGCTTTGACTAGACTCAGTTACTTCTATCTTTAGTGGCTTTAACCTTACCTCTGCTTTTTGATGCTCTCTGTTTTTGCCTGGTTCTGATCTCCTAGACTCAAACCCTACTCTCCACCTAGGCTTCTCAGATCTGAAACTCCCACTCCCACTCCCACTCCCACTCCCACTCTCACTCTCACTCTCACTCCCACTCCCACTCCCACTCCCACTCCCACTCCCACTCCCACTTAGCTGTTCTGAGACAGAGCTAAGTTGGCTCCTTAGCATGCTTCTGACAAAGGCAGGTCACACTGCCTTCCCTGGAGGCCAACTGCTCATCGGTTACCTTGCCCACACACACTTAAATGTCACAGGAGGGTCTGAGCATTGCATCCTGTGTGTAAGCTCACTATTCACTTATCTGAGCTTTTACCTATTCAAGCACATCAACAGCATAATTTAAGCCCTTGGGAGCATCAGAAGGTCTCATTTGTTCCACCCAGGATCAAAGCTTCACTTTTATTTCCTCTTCAACCCTCTAACCAGCTTCCCTGGGAACTGCCAGATGTGTCTGAAGCAACATGGACAGAAAACAAAACTCCAAATGGCAGCCAGATGGGACCCATGTTTTTCGGAATTGCTTTTCAGCAGCAATTTTCATTTAAATGTTTTTGTGTCCATAATGAGCGTAGTTTTGGAGATCTCATTTCCAGGGCAAGGGGATTTCCCCAAGCTTTTGGAGTTGGGTCATGGTTATCAATAAAAACACCATCTCTCTCCGATTCCGGACTGTTCTCAGTCCCCCAGCTGTCTGGTTCTCTGATAATCCATGCTTTCTTCCCCTGAAGGGGATGGATAGCACACGCATGGATGGAATTATTAACAGCTCTCCCCAGGTGCTCCATGGAGGGCTTCGCTTCTTCAATAAATCAATTGATTTTCCTTCCTCTTAATAAAATCATTTTATAATAGACTTCACTTATGTTAGTAGATTTTCTTTAAGTATCCTTTCATGTTTACCTGTATACAGCAATAGAACATAAGGTTTTAAATACTTTTTATTCTTCATTTTCTTTGAGATAGGATCAAATGCAGCTCAGGCTAGTTTCAGGTTTATTTAGCTGAGACTGTCCTTGAACTTCTGATGCTCCTGCCTCCATATCCCATGTGCTAACACACCTTAATACTTTTCTCTAACCACAAATGAAATGCACCTTTGATAAAATGTACGAATTACTAACCTCTAAGCGGATTTCCGGTAAGCTTTCCTGACTAAGAGAATGATTTGCAGAGGCCCTAAAACTAAAAACCAAAACAAGGAGGAGGTGGGGAGAAGAAGGTAGGGAATGGGAAAAGGACAGAGAGGAGGAGGGAGAGGAGGAAGAGAGAAGGAGGGAGAGGAGGGGAACCGTTGACATTCTAGAACATTCTCCTCCAAATTTATCAAATGTTCCACTTAAAACCATCAACAAAAACAGACTTGTAAGCACACATTCAGTGTGAATACATTTTACATAGTGTTTTTTTATTATAAGACATACTCAAAATGTTTTTAAATTTTACCATGTTTTTTTTTTGGAGGGGAGAGCATATGTCACAGGGCACATAGGTCAGGGGACAATTATCATAAGTTGCTTTTCTCCTTCTACCATGTAGGCTCCAAGGATTGAACTCAGGGATAAGGCTTGGAGGGAAGTTCCTTTACTCACTGAGCCATCTAGCCACCCCTGAAAAGAAAAATTTAAAGATGGTAACTATTTAAAAGGGCAAAATGCGCAATGTCTTTAACTCTCAGGGAAATGCAAATCAAAACTACAAGGAGCTATCTTCTCACCTGGGTTCAAAGATGAAAGTTAAATTCAGGATAGGCTATGGAGACAAGGGAACTCCCAGACATAGTTGGTGGGAACAAAGATTGGGAGAGTCATTAGGAGAAGCAGGAGGGACACTCCTTTAAAAACTAAAACTAGCTTTTTCCATAGGATTCTGCTATCCTGTGTCTGAGTGTAACCAGGGGAAAGATGTCAGCCTACCTGGAGATGTCTGCCCCATGTTTGTTGCTGCACTATTCACAGCATCCAGCTTGTGGGATCATGAAAATGGTTATGAATAAGTGTTCATATGAAAAAGTTCTATCAGGGAACTCATCCAGCGACTAAGGGATAAAGAAAATGAGGGCTACAACTAAGAACTGTTGATCCCAAAGATGGGAGGAGACAGGCCATTGACCCAAATCATCATGGTCACATCAATTAAAGCAGCAATTAATTAAAGCATACATGTTTATTCATGTACTTGGGCTGCACCCTCCTAAGGTGGGTTTCAAGAAACCAGCATAGATGTGAAAAAGACAAGGTTTTTATAGCTCAGGGTTAAGAGGTTTCCAAATGAAAGATTTTGGTGGGCAAAGAGGTTGTTACAGGAGCAAAACATAACAAGTTAGTCATAAAGACCTTTTGAAACAAAAACATGCTAGCAAGGTGATCATAATGAGGTAGTCATAACAATAAGTTGTCATAGCAACCTTTTGAAACAAAAGTAGCAAAATGCAAAGACTTGGCTTCCCTTTCTTGGAACAAGCAGAACAGAACCATTTGTAATTAAGGTTACAGGTAAAGCATAGCCCAACCCTACAGAAGCAGATTTAATCGCAAACACAAATGTATCTAGTTTTTCTTTACTATAAGATGGCTTTTGAGCCTAAAATGGAAGCAGGCTTGTTTGTCAGAACTAGAAGAAAGAATGAAGAAAATATGTTTGTGTATGCCTGCACATATGCATATGTGTATATGTGTGATCAACTATCACTCAGACACAGAGGAAAATCTCAAAGGAACATAGTGGGGCTCCTGGGCACAGAGAAGCACCCAATTGGATCTAAACTAACTGTTTGTCCAGCTGTGATCAGCCAGTCATGTGCTGAAATGCATTTGGTCTCTAACTAAAAGAGACGTATTTGTGAAATGATAAAAGGTAAAGACACAACCTAAAATGAAAAGCTCAAACTACTGAAAAGAACTCATTTACCTACCTGTAAGCCAGTTTGGGAAATGCATGTGTAGTCTTTAGCTCAGTGGTGGGGATCCATTCTTTTCTGAGTGAGAAGAGATTGGATTTGTGCTGGGATTCTCTTCCCAAGAGTCCTCTGCTTCTCCTCCCAGGCTCAGCAAATACTGAAATTTACTTTGGAAGCAACCACCCAAGTGATTATGAACCTGGTCAAAATTAACAAGGATAGGCATTGGGCTGAGGGGGAGCTGAGTTACCTGACCACCATGTGTTCTCACCAGGCTCTATCAATAGGGCTTGCCTTGTGAGGTAGTAATGAAAGCTGTAGCTTAACAGGGGAATAGGTTTTTTACCATGGTGTATACAGCATCAACGGGCTACACTCCACCACCACAGCCAAACACTCATTCATCTGCAATTAACATGATTGACACAGGAAGTGAGGTTTGAAAGCGAGAAGTCCTTAAAAGGAAAAATGCAGCCCTTAGACATTTCTACAAGCATGCCCATAATGGATGCCTTTGGGACCATTGAGTTTGGGAATCCAGCCAGATTCTGGCTCTTGCCTCCCTAAACCAGCTCTACCTTCAACTATATGACTCCTTTCCCTTGACAGCTACCCTTCAGGGTCCCTATTAAACAATTCTGTCCCCATGAGCCATTATGCTAAGTGGTGACATATGACTTTTGTAGCCACAATGAATCTAACTAAATGACAGTTTATTCACTATCCAAAAACAGATTTCTTTTCATTGTTATAGACTGAGCTGTCCTTTTACTCTCCTTGTTTTCGAATACTCTGATTCCCCCTTAGAAAACCACTATCCTTACACTAGCCTAATAACATGCACTGTCATTTCTATCTACTCACTGTCCACACATGCTTTTCTTATCCTGAGCATTTGCTTTAAATTATTTTTAAGTTAGCATAGAAGTGTTTTCTCGGTTAGCTGATATCCGGGTCTATCATCATAGCATTTTTCCTCCATGTCTCTCAAGCCAGGCTGATAATGAAGCATGTAGATTTACTACTGTCACGAACATTCCTTCACAGTCAGCCAGATGTTCTGCATCAGACAAGGAATTTTTTTTTTAACTTTCACAGATAGTTAACAAAATAACTCTATTCCTAAGGGAACCAAGGTATGCAGTCCCTCTGGTATGTCTGCTCTAACCCAATGAAGGTTTGTACTGTTTGCTAAGTGATGAATGCAAGCATGAAGTGTCTCTGCTTTATGAGAGCAGAGGGGATGCTCTCATGGGTAGTATGCAAGTTCTTGCAAGCACTAGGCACTAACCAGTCTTTATGTAGCATCAGAGTTTGGTGACAAAAAAATATAGGACCCAGGCTTGACTTCTGTCCCTACTGTTTTGCTCTTTTATTGCCCTGTGCCTCAGCTTCTTTCCAGACAGAAAGCCACAGGGGTGTTACAGATGTAAGAGACAATGTGTACAAAATCTTTGGGAAGTGTGTGGCTGATAGTCAGAGCTCAATAAATGGTAGGAAGTGCTATGGTATTACAACTCCTTTGCAAGTCTCCTCCATACAAAAACGATCCCCTCAGCCACGTCCCTATAACCTTATCCATGTCAGGAGAACATTCAGCAGACTGAAGAATCACTTCATTTTCATACCATGCCTCTCAGAAGCTGTGGGACCAAGGTCTTCCCATTCATGTCTGCATTTCCCAACACCCACTGTGGCTGTATAAGGATATTATACAACTTAATACAAAGTTTCACCATTCGGAAATGAGTTTTAATTTCAGAAATAACCCAAAATTTATCAGTACCCAGATACATTATAAAAGGAAACTGCTCAGTCTGAATATGTCTCAGTCAAAACTAAACTGCGGTCTTGGAAAGATAGTTTAATTGAAAAAGTAAGTGAATCCGAGTTCAATTTTTAGAACCCACATTTTCAAAAGTGGGCATGATAGCATAGACTTGTGATCCCAGCACTGGGAAGGCAGAGGCAGAGAGGTTCCCCAGGATTCCTAGCCAATGAGAATGGCCTACCTAAGAAATGCTGGGGCATTTGGATTTGAGCTTAGTACAAGGAGACAAGGATGGATCAATTCACATCCTCCTGCATGCTGACCTCCAGTTGAACCAGCACCATTTGTTGAAAAGGCTATCTTTTTTCCATTGGATGTTTTCAGCCTCTTTGTCGAGGATTAAGTGGCCATAGGTGTGTGGGTTCATTTCTGGATCTTCAATCCTGTTCCATTGATCCTCCTGCCTGTCACTGTACCAATACCACCCAGTTTTTAACACTATTGCTCTGTAGTATTGCTTGAGGTCAAGGATACTGATTCCCCCAGAATTTCTTTTGTTGTTGAGAATAGTTTTAGCTATCCTGGGGTTTTTGTTATTCCAGATGAATTTGAGAATTGTTCTTTCTAACTCTATGAAGAATTGAGTTGGGATTTTGATGGGTATTGCTTTTGGCAAAATGGCCATTTTAACTATATTAATCCTGCAGATCCATGAGCATGGGAGGTTTTTCCATTTTTTGAGGTCTTCTTCCATTTCCTTTGTCAGAGTCTTGAAGTTCTTCTCATACAGATCTTTCACATGTTTGGTAAGAGTCACCCCAAGGTACTTTATACTGTTTGTGGCTATTGTGGTGTCAGTTCCCTAATTTCTTTCTCAGCCTGATTATCCTTTGAGTATAGAAAGGCTACTGATTTGCTTGAATTGATTTTATAACCAGTCATTTTGCTGAAGTTGTTTATCAGCTGTCGGAGTTCTCTAGTGGAGTTTTTTGGGTCACTTAGGTAGACTATCATATCATCTGCAAATAATGATAGTTTGACTTCTTCCTTTCCAATTTGTATCCCTTTGACCTCCTTATGTTGTCTAATTGCCTGAGCTAGTACCTCAAGTACAATATTGAAAAGATAAGGAGAAAGGGAGCAGCCCTGTCTAGTCCCTGATTTTAGTGGGATTGCTTCAAGTTTCTCTCCATTTAGTTTGCTGCTGGCTACTGGTTTGCTGTATATTGCTTTACTGTGATTAGGTATGGGCCTTGAATTCCTGTTCTTTCCAAGACTTTAAGCATGAAAGTATGCTGAATTTTGTCAACTGCTTTTTCAGCATCCAATGAAATGACCATGTGGTTTTTTTCTTTGAGTTTGTTTATGTAGTGGATTGCATTGATGGATTTCCGTATATTGAACCAACCCTGTATCCCTGGAATAAAGCCTACTTGATCATGGTGGATGATCGTTTTTTTATGTGTTCTTGAATTTGATTGGCAAGAATTTTATTGAGTATTTTTGCATTGATGTTCATAAGGGAAATTGGTCTGAAGTTCTCTTTCTTTGTTGGATCTTTGTGTGGTTTTGGTATCAGCGTAATTGTGGCTTCATAGAAGGAATTGGGTAGTGTTCCTTCTGTTTCTATTTTGTGGAATAGTTTGAAGAGTATTGGTGTTAGGTCTTCTTTGAAGGTCTGATAGAATTCTGCACTGAAGCCATCTGGTCCTGTGCTTTTTTTGGTTGGAAGACTTTCTAAGCCAGACACTCTGAAGCTAATAGAAAAGAAGCTGGGGAAGACCCTTGAGGACATCGGTACAGGGGGAAAGTTCCTGAACAGAACACCAGTAGCATATGCTCTAAGATCAAGAATTGACAAATGAGACCTCATAAAATTACAAAGTTTCTGTAAAGCAAAGGACACCATCAAAAGGACAAATCGGCAACCAACAAATTGGGAAAGGATATTCACCAACCCTACATCAGATAGAGGGCTAATATCTAATATATACAAAGAGCTCAAGAAGTTAGACCCCAGAAAACCAAATAACTCTATTAAAAAATGGGGTACAGAGTTAAACAAAGAATTCTCACCTGAAGAACTTTGGATGGCAGAGAAACATCTTAAAAATGCTCAACTTCATTATTCATCGGGGAAATGCAAATCAAAACAACCCTGAGATTTCACCTTACACCAATCAGAATGGCTAAGATTAAAAACTCAGGAGACAGTAGGTGTTGGCGAGGATGTGGAGAAAGAGGAACACTCCTCCACTGCTGGTGGGGTTACAAATTGGTACAACCACTCTGGAAATCAGTCTGGCAGTTCCTCAGAAAACTGGGCACCTCACTCCCAAAAGATCCTGCTATACCACTCCTGGGCATATATCCAGAGGATTCCCCAGCATGTAATAAGGATATATGTTCCACTATGTTCATAGCAGCCCTATTTATAATAGCCAGAAGCTGGAAAGAACCCAGGTATCCCTCAACAGAAGAATGGATGCAAAAAATGTGGTATATATACACAATGGAGTACTATTCAGCCATTAGAAACAATGAATTCATGAAATTCTTAGGCAAATGAATGGCACTGGAGAACATCATACTAAGTGAGGTAACCCAGACTCAAAAGGTGAATCATGGTATGCACTCACTAATAAGTGGATATTAGCCTGGAAAACTGGAATACCCAAAACATAATCCATACATCAAATGAGGTACAAGAAGAACGGAGGAGTGGCCCCTTGTTCTGGAAAGACTCAGTGTAGCAGTATAAGGCAAAACCAGAACAGGAATGTGGGAAGGGGTGGGTGGGAGAATAGGGGGAAGGAAGGGGGCTTATGTGACTTTCAGGGAGTGGGGAACCAGAAAAGGGGAAATCATTTTAAATGTAAATAAAAAATATATCGAATGAAATTTAAAAAATTAAAAAAAATTAAAAATAAAAAAAGAGAGAGAACTAATAAAAAAAGAAAGAAAGAAAAGAAATGCTGGGGCAGTGAAAGATTTTTGTCTCCAAGTAGAGGTAGACAGCACCTGAGAAACAGCATCCCAGAGCATCCTCTGGATTCTACCTGCTCCATGAACACATATAAACCCCAATACACAAGCATACATACACACAGACATGCCTGTGTGCCCATGTATGCGTGCGTGCGCGCACACACACAGACACACACAGAGATAAAACTAGGTTTCATGGAAGCAATGCAACTCGTTTCTTTTTTCTCATATTCCTTGATAAAAAAAAAAAAAAATACTCTGAGGATAATTCCAAGACACTCCTGAAAGGCTTTAGGAAAGACTCGAAGGATTGGCGTCTTGTTTTGTTTTGTTTTGTTTAGAACCTATGCACCTAAATATGAGTATTCACTTGGGTTTTATACTCATTTTGAGAAATAAATTCTAGTTTGTCCCTGTAAGTTGGGCCAATTTATGTGTTTCGATGACAAACGCGTGAGGAAAGAGAACTCAGTGGCACTTGTTTTTAATGTTAGAATTCCACGTTTTCTGTGAACTGGCAAACATGGTTCTAAGAACACTTCAAGCCTTGATCGAAGGCTTGAATACAAATATGGGAGGGAGCTCTGTTCTATTTAAGTTCTGGAAATCAATATTTCTCGGAATTAATTATTTTTGGTACATTTTTATTTTTATATTCAATACAATTTAGTGTTTCTATTGAATATCAATCTAAAAAGAAGAGGACTTGTCTTAAAAAGAAAAAACTTTCATGCTAAATGGCAGTCCGTGAAATCACTTGATGCCCCGTATAGATGGGATCTGCCGACTCCAGTCAAGACAGTGCCCCTTGTACTGAACCCCGGTGTCTCACACTCACTCAGCCTTCTTCTCCCTGGAACTGAGGACAGCAATTGGTCAGCACACAAACTACCTCTGCTCATCCTGAGTACTTCTCACACCTCAGGGGCTACTTCAAATGCGAGGCAGAAGCGGGAGCTCAGCTGGTAGAATGTCTGTCTGGCATGCAAGAGGCCCTGTCGCAATCCCCAGCACCGTATAAACCAGCAAACATGGTGTGGTTGCTCACCCAAAACCCCATCGTTCTGGACATGGCAATGGGAAGATCAGAAGTTCAAGGTCATCCTTGGCTGCATCATGAGTTCAAGACCAGCCAAGGTACAGAAAATAAACCAAAACAAACAAATAGGAAGCAATACCAGCTCCTGGAGCTTCTGCAGATTCTGCAAATGGTGCGCTCATTGGGGTGATCGCGTGTCACTGTATCGCTGCATCTCAGCCAGGTATGGTGGTTTGAATGAGCATGGCTCCCACAGGCTCATATGTTTGAATACTTGGTCCCCAATTGGTGCAACTGTTGGGGAAGGATTAGAGCGTGTGGCCTCGTTGGAGGAGATTTGTCACTGCGGGTAGACGTTGAGGTTTCAAAAGCCCAGACTATTTCCAATTAGCTCTTTGCCTCCTACCTTCAGATAAGGATAAGAGCTCTCAGCCACTGGTCCAGCCCCCTGCCTACCTACCACACACTGCCTCTTGTGATGGCTATGGACTGTAAGCCTCTGCAACCATGAGCCCCCAAATTAAATGTTTTCTTTTATAAGTTGCCTTGGTTTGGTTATCTTACCACAGTGGTTAAAAAAAAAAAAAAGCAACCAAGACACTAGTTGATCTAGTAGTTGCCGGTCACAAGATCTTCCAAAACACCAACATGGAGGCCAAGGCTATGGTAACCCAGCTGTCAGGACTCCCATGTCTATGACCCATGTGCTGGGTAGATGGAGTCCCCCAAACTGCAGCTCATTTTTTTCAAACTAGAAACGAGCTCCTTCCATCATGGTTTTCATAGGAAGGTGCTGTGTGCCCACACAGTCTCTTAAACACTTAGCCCAGTATGAGGCACAGAGCAAGGCCCTATACACAACAGCCACAACCCATCTCTTCACAGACAAACCTTGGCGCCATCTTTAAAATCACCTGCTTTGTCACATCTTTTCTGATTTAAAATACCTCTGTGGCCTCTTCTAGATTTTTTTTTTCTTTTTCAGTTTTCACAGCCTTAGTGAGAACTAAAGAATCCTCTGATCTGTGTCTCATCAGAACCTGGGTCCCTCACAGAAGTCCTATGTGGGTGTCTAATTATTCCCTAAATGGACACACCTCACTGCGCCCTTTCGTGCTGCCATCTCATTAGAGAGCTAATTGGTTTGTCTTGTTATTTCAGTCTCCTCCCCAGCATCCCGCTCCTCTGCACCTCCTTCCAGGCCCTGCATCTCTTTGTGTCATCTCTTTCTTCTTCGTATTAAACCCTTCCTTTTGTGCTGGCTGCCGTCTCCCCCTTTCCACGCGGCTCATTACACCCCTCCATCTGTGGACTTCATTATCCCACCCCGTCCTTCTCTCATTACCTCCTCATCACGCACATGTGATTAGTTCCTCCATTCATGCACAGCTCAGCAGCCTCTCATCTTCCCACCCTCCCCATTTAAAGCTCCGGTTTACAAATCGCATCCTGCCCCCCCCCCAGCCTTTGTCATTCCTCTCATCCATTTATGCATCTCATTACATCATCACCGATGCACATCTCTGTGTGCCTTTCTATTTGTCTGCCTCATTACCGCCCCATCAAACCGTGTGCGTGTCATTACGGCCCCCTGAAACATTCACATTCCTCACATCCTTCTATGTTGCCATCCCATTACATCCACTGCTCCCAGATCTGACAACCAACTAACAAAAACAGGCAGATAACAATGTCTTGCTTTTAGAAAATTAAATGTTTCTCAGGCACCCTAACATCCGTGTTTCTTAAAGGAGCCATTCCTTGCAGGAAAAAAAAAATGCTTATGCTTATTTAGTTCAAAGATCCAAAGCACTATTTTCTATATATGGAAAAGAGGTTTAGCTTCATTTTTTAGGAGACATTTTTAATACTTTTATTATTTCTCTATAGTTTTCGAAGTATTATGACTACCCATGAAGGCTAGGGCAGCTCCTCCCTGAAGTTCAGAGGGTCACAGGGTTATGCAATTGGAATGGCACATTAGAAACCTCCAGGGCATAGCAATGATTTCTTAAGAATGCTAGGGTGTGAATTCTGATCCTCTTGCTCCAATTCTGCCCAATATACTGGCCCCAGAAGCCTTATTTGAAGTAACTCCTTGTCATTCAATCCACTCTCTGTGTTACTTCCTAAGAATGGAATTAACTCTGCTTAGTTTTCTAAGGAAAGACAAAAAGAATGCATTTGAAATAATTTGCATTTTGTGCCTGTTTCTTGGTCTCTGAGGTTGAAAAACTAGGTAAAACCTTCAACTTGAGGCCACAGAAATGACTCAGCATCTTCTCATCCAGAGCCATCTATAACTCCAGCTCCATGGGCTTTGACATCTGATACCGCCTCACTCCTGAAGCACCTGCAGTCACTGGGCCGTCTCTGTCTCTTTTGTCTCTATCAATTTATCTATTTGTCTGTCTATATGTCTATCTCTATCTATCTCTATCTGTCTCTGTCACTGTCTCATCTCTCTCTTTCTCTCTCTTACACACACACATATACACACTTAAAAACAAAAAAAATATCCTTTTAAGCGTCAGCATAGAGCCCTTTGACAAGGATGGGTACAAAAATCAGAAAGATGAGGCAGTCTTTAGAGACTTTCACTATCAAAACCAGGCTTGCACAGGCAAAGCAAGGATTCTACTCTACAAGTGCCTAGAGCATCGTCAAGGCAGCCCCCCATATGTATAGAACCTATAAATGGTTCACAAATTCAGATAAGCACAAAAACATGTCCCCTTTCTCCAGATTAAAAAATGTTTTTATCTTTCTTTGATAGTCACTTCAAGTATCAACCTCTACAAAAGGAAGTGGTCAGAGATGCTCTCCTGGGGCTGACCTGCATGACCTCCATAAGTATTTTCATTACACTGTTGGGGCTTTAATTCTACACTTAGCATTTTGTTTAGAAGTCTATCTTGCTGGGGCAGTGAGATGGAGGCTTGCCTTTTTAGCTTGGTGATATAAGTTAGATTCCCACAACTGAAGATCCAGAAATGAATCCACACACCTATGGTCACTTGATCTTTGACAAAGAAGCCAAAAACATCCAGTGGGAAAAAAGATAGCCTTTTCAACAAATGATGCTGGTTCAATTGGAGGTCAGCATGCAGAAGAATGTGAATTGATCCATTCTTATCTCCATGTACTAAACTTCACTCCAAGTGGATCAAGGACCTCCATGTAAAACCAGACACACTGAAACTAATAAAAAAGAAACTGGGGAAGACACTTGAAGACATGGGCACAGGGGGAAAGTTCCTGAACAGATCACCAATAGCTTATGCTCTAAGATCAAGAACTGACAAATGGGACCTCATAAAATTACAAAGTTTCTGTAAGGCAAGGGACACTGTTAAAAGGACAAAACGGCAACCATCAAATTGGGAAAGGATATTCACCAACCCTACATCTGATAGAGGGCTAATATCCAATATATACAAAGAACTCAAGAAGTTAGACCCCAGGGAACCAAATAACCCTATTAAAAAATGGGGTACAGATCTAAACAAAGAATTTTCACCTGAAGAAATTCGGATGGCCGAGAGGCACCTTAAGAAGTGCTCAACATCATTAGTCATTAGGGAAATACAGATCAAAACCCTGAGATTTCACCTTACACCAGTCAGAATGGCTAAGGTCAAAAACTCAGGAGACAGCAGGTGTTGGCGAGGATGTGGAGAAAGAGGAACACTCCTCCACTGCTGGTGGGGCTGTGAGATGGTACAACCACTTTGGAAATCAGTCTGGCGGTTCCTCAGAAAATTGGACATGACACTTCCAGAGGACCCTGCTATACCTCTCCTGGGCATATACCCAAAGGATTCCCCGGCATGCAATAAAGACACATGTTCCATTATGTTCATAGCAGCCTTATTTATAATAGCCTGAAGCTGGAAAGAACCCAGATGTCCCTCAAAGGAGGAATGGATACAGAAAATGTGGTATATTTACACAATGGAATACTACTCAGCAATTAGAAACAATGAATTCACAAAATTTTTAGGCAAATGGTTGGATCTGGAAAATATCATCCTAAGTGAGGTAACCCAATCACAAAAGAATACACATGGAATGCAATCTCTGATAAGTGGATATTAACTAGCCCAGAAGCTCTGAATACCCAAGGCACAAATCACATAACAAATGACTCCCATGAAGAAGTATGGAGAGGGTCCTGATCCTGGAAAGGATTGATCTAGCATTGGAGGGGAATATAAGGACAGAGAAAAAGGAGGGAGGTGATTGGAGAATGGATGGAGAGAAGAAGGTTTATGGAACATATGGGAGGGGGGATCTGGGAAAGGGGAAATCATATGGAATGTAAACAAAGAATATAGAAAATAAAAATATTTAAAAAAAAATAAGTTAGATTCCCTGCGACCCTGTACAAGGGGAAGAAGATGAGAAACAGCTTCATGAAGTTGTTCACTGCCCTCCACATATGGCATGCATGCCCTTACATATGTCATTCACTAATCCTCATAACAATAATAACATTTAATGTCCATTTAATGTGTGTAGATTCCCCCAATTTTAGCAACTCTGTAAGTGTCCATTGTGTAAATTGACCATAGTTAGTCGTATCCAGTTCTTATCCACATGGTAGCTATCCTGCTGATGGCATCTGCCTCCATCACTGTTGCCTCACTTTTGCTTAGCTCTGAGCTTTGTCTGTTGAATGACTAAAAGAAGATACTTAGAATTCTAGCAGCATGGCTGCAATGCCTTCTGTCTAGAGAAGACATGGTCCTTTCTCTTCCTACCACCTTCCAGTGTGAAATGCTCCTGCCCTGGATGGCCCGCGTCCTCTTCAGTCTGCAGTTTGGCTCAACACACACAGGCTTTTTGTAACTTTAGCCTTCTCACTGAGAAGAGACTCAGTCTGCCCACCGAGGCTACTTTGCTTCTGTTATAATGCTACTTGCCTTAGATGTACAGAGGATCCTTACCCTTCATGTACAGTGCAACTTGTGGGTTGTGCTTGTGACATTTCTTACAGAAAGCCTGGTGAGTTTTAGGAGTGTTCTCCACGGTTGTCAGCACTGAAATCCTTCCGGGCTTTGTTTTGTTTTTAAGCTATCTCTCTCTCTCTCTCTCTCTTTATATATATATATATATATATATATATATATATATATATATATATATATATATCGCTATCTCTACCTCATCTCTATCTCTATCTCTCTATCTCTATCTCTATTGCTATCTCTACCTCATCTCTCTCTATCTCTATCTCTCTCTATCTCTATCGCTATCTCTACCTCATCTCTCCTCTCTCTATCTCTATCGCTATCTCTACCTCATCTCTCCTCTCTCTATCTCTATCTCTATCTCTATCTCTATCTCTCTCTCTCTCTATCTCTATCACTATCTCTGTCTCTGTCTCTATCACTATTGCTATCACTATCTCTATCTCTATCGCTATCTCTTTCTCTCTCTCTCTCTCTATATATATATATATATATCATCTGTCTCTCTCCATCTCTCTTTGTCTCTCTCTCTCTTTGTCTCTCTCTCTTTTTGTCTCTCTCTCTCTTTGTCTCTCTCTCTCTTTGTCTCTCTCTCTCTCTTTGTCTCTCTCTCTCTCTTTGTCTCTCTCTCTCTTTGTCTCTCTCTCTCTCTCTCTCTCTGTGTGTGTGTGTGTGTGTGTGTTTAGGAATGAATATCATGTGTGTACAGGTGTCAATAGAGTCCAGGAGAGAGTGACCAATGTGGGCTCTGAGAACCAAATCTGGTCTTCTGGGAGAGCAGCATCACTCCTGACTGCTCAGCTGTCTCTCTACCCACTAGAATCAATTTTATCTTCCTTTTATTTATTTTTACTTCAAGTAGTTAACACAGCAACAAAATAATTCATTTTGTGTTGTTGTCCTCTGGTATTTTTCAAGGCAGCTCAGTTCTGTATAGCCCTGGCTATCCTAGAACTCATTCTGTAGAATAGGCTGCCCTGAAACTGCCTCTGCCACCCAGAATGCTGGCATTAAAGATGTGCTTTAATTCTTAATATAATTCTTAAAGCTAGATGTTGATCAAACAGTGACATTAATTTGGCATGTTAAAATAGTTAGCACCTAAAAATGGTTGCTGTGATTCCCAGAACCTGTAACACTTCTCTCCATCAAGAGGCAATAATGAGGGAGAATGCAATGTTCTCTCTAGACATATGTTTGGGTTTTTTTTTTCCCCAAGACCATTGGCTTGTAAAATTGTCTTCCAGCCTTTTACTCTAAGGTAGTTTTTGTCTTTGACATTTAGGTGTGTTTCCTGTGTGCAGCAAAATGTAGGGTCCTGTTTCCTTATCCAGTCTGTTAGTCTATGTCTTTTTGGGGAATTGAGTCCATTGATGTTAAGAGATATTAAGGAATAGTGATTATCACTTCCTGTCATTTTTGATGTTATTTATAATTGCCAGAAGCTGGAAAGAACCCAGGTATCCCTCAACAGAAGAGTGGGTGCAAAAAATGTGGTATACACACACAATGGAAACAAGCTGGAGTAGCCATTCTAATATCAGATAAAATTGACTTTCAACCAAAAGTCATCAAAAGAGACACTGAGGGACACTTTTTGCTGGTCAAAGGAAAAATCCACCAAGAAGAACTTTCAATTCTGAACATCTATGCGCCAAATGCAAGGGCACCCTCATTCGTAAAAGAAACTACTAAAGCTCAAAGCCCACATTTTACCTAACACAATAATTGTGGGGGACTTTAACACTCCACTCTCCTCAATGAACGGATCAGGAAAACAGAAACTAAACAGGGACACAGTAAAACTAATTGAAGCTTTGGACCAATTGGATTTGACTGATATTTAAAGAACATTTCACCCTAAAGCAAAAGAATATACCTTTTTCTCAGCACCTCATGGTACCTTCTCCAAAATCGACCATATAATTGGTCACAAGACAGACCTCAACAAATACAAGAAGATCGAACTAATCCCATGCCTCCTATCAGATCACTATGGTATAAGAGTGGTTTTCAATAGCAAAAAAAAAAAACAACAGAAAGCCCACATACACATGGAGGCTGAACAATACTCTACTCAATGACACCTTGGCCAAAGAAGAAATAAAGAAAGAAATCAGAGACTTTTTAGAATTTAACGAAAATGAAGACACAACATACCCAAATCTTTGGGACACAATGAAAGCAGTGCTAAGAGGAAAACTCATAGCCCTGAGTGCCTCCAAAAAGAAAATGGAGAGATCATACACTAGCAGCTTAATGACACACCTGAAAGCCCTGGAACAAAAAGAAGCCAATTCCCCCAGGAGGAGTAGAAGACAGGAAATCATCAAACTCAGGGCTGAAATCAATCAAGTGGAAACAAAGAGAACCATACAAAGAATCAACAAAACCAAGAGTTGGTTCTTTGAGAAAATCAACAAGATAGATAAACCCTTAGACAGACTAACCAAAGGGCACAGAGACAGTATCCAAATTAACAAAATTAGAAATGAAAAAGGGGCTATAGCAAACAGAAACTGAGGAAGTCCAAAAAATCATCAGATCCTACTACAAAAGCATATGTTTGGTTTTTAAGAAGCAACTACTTAAGAAGTCACTGCAGACACTTGTAAACACCCGAGACAGTCAGATCCCATGCATTTATCATCCACAAATGCCTAGTCAGACACGAGACAAAACATACATTCTAGTTTTCCCGGAAAACTCTGAGCCTAGAAAAGGCTTCCTGATTGCGAGGTGGAAAAAGAATCCCTGGTGTTCGGCCAGTGGAACTGTAAACCTGAAGGTCATTCTGGCAGATCCCAATGATATTAAGGATACGTATAATATAAAATGTTTAATATCTCATGAAACCAAGTTTCTGGAGTTGAGCAGATTATTTTTTCTGAGAGCAAATAGCCTTGCCAGTTCCCTTTGGTTTCTGTTGTTAGCCCTGAGGCAACACAATGAGAACCAGATGTCATCCAACACATTATTGGGTCTGTACTACAGGCAAGAACCTGAAAAAGATGATTCTGGTCCTTTATGTAGGGGAGGCCATTTACAAAAGGAGGAAAGAAAGAATCTATCCTCCTTGGAAAGAGGCCTGGGTTCCTATGTTTGCCCTTTGTTAGTATACATAACTCTTTCCAGAGAAAAGGTGAGACCAAAGTCTCTACTGGACACCCGAACAGACAAGGACTTCTCTAGGGTCTTTGGTCTCATCCCCACACTGAATCATAAACACTTCTAAGAAAATAAATCTCTGGTATCTCACTTTCTAGTCAGCCATAAAATTTGGTTATACTATTGAGTAAAAAAGTTCCCTAACTATGTAGAAGCACACACACACACACACACACACAGAGAGAGAGAGAGAGAGAGAGAGAGAGAGAGAGAGAGAGAGAGAGAGAGAGAGAGAGATCTTCTCTACACTCTAACATGAACACCCTATAAGCCAGAAACTTCATTCTGGAGAGTTTGTCCCAGAACCAGCCCTGCTCATACCACAAGAGGGACAGGGACAGGTGACGATGCTCTTTGTTTTATGTTTCATGTGAGAACAAAAGTGACACAGCCCTGTGGTAATGTGTACCAATGGTTAAAAGTGAGCTAGATGGTGGGCATGGCATTATAAAGAGGTGTGTGTGTGTGTGTGTGTGTGTGTGGTACATGTGTGTGCGCATACATGTTTGTGCCTGTAGTGGGTACCCTCACACGTACTTACACATAAGGACAAGCCAATATTGACATCTCTCGCTCTCTATCTTACTCTTTTGAGACAGAGTCCCTCACTGAGCCTGGATCTCACTCTTCCAGCTAGAAAAGTTTGCCAGAGACCATCCTAGATCTGTCTCTGTCCCAACCCCTTCAACACTGGGTAACATTTTGTTCACTTTCTTTTTTTTTTAAATTGGATATTTTATTTGCGTACTCACTTCGGCAGCACATATACTAAAACTGGATATTTTATTTGCTTACATTTCAAATATTATCCCCTTTCCTTGTTTCCCCTCTGCAAACACCCTATTGCATCCCCCTTACCCTGCTTCTATGAGGGTGCTCCCCTACCCACACACCCAACCACTCCTATCATGGGAGGTGATTTTAAATCAGAGTCTTGCTTTTCTGGTGTGCTGGGCTATCCAGCCCTTGCTGTGGTAGGAGAACTGGGTTCTGATGATGCCAAGTATCCTTGGTTTCTGTTGCTTGTGTTCTTGCCCTTGCCTCTCACCATCTGGTTATCTGTGGTGTTGGCTGGTCTTGTCTCTGACAATGGAATGTCCCTCCTGTGTGTCAGTACTCCTCCAAGACCAGCTCTCTCTCTTTTACAGACTTTCATATGAGTTCTGAGGATTCAAATTCAGGTCTTCATAGTTATGTAACAAGCACTTTACCCAGACTTCTTCCCAGCCCTCATGGAGAGATTTTGAGTGGAACAAACAGAGTGAAGTCTGCAATATAATACCACTTGTAAACATGAAAATGAACACTGATATATATTTTTTGATAATTTATATTGGTCCCAAGATACAAATCAAAGAGCAAATATTTATATAAATGAACCTTGTCCCACAATGGCTTCACTTAAAGTCTGTCAAATTTTTGATGATGTGAAAATGTAACCAAATGCCCTGAGATCACACACCTTAGGAAAGCACATTAGTGGTGTGCACATTTCTGATGCTTAGAAATGTTCAAGGATAGATGTCAATCATATATTTTGAGCATGCTTAGCTCAAGGTCATGACATACATGTTCAATGGTTGAAAATCTGGTCAAGAACACTTTGAGCATGCTCAGATTGCATCTGAAAGATGGTGGATAGGAATACCTGGTAGGAATGCTGAGTTTTCTCCCCCCCCAATTTTTTTTTTTAAATTTCATGTATTTAATGTAAGTGTTCTACTACATATACACCTGCCTGCCTGAAGAGGTCATCGATTCTCCCTATAGATGGTTGTGAGCCATCTGGTGGTTTCTGGGAAAGACCAGACAACTCTTATAAAGACAAACATTTAATTAGGGCTAGCTTACAATTTCAGAGGTTTAGTCCTTTATTACCACGGGAGCAGGCACAGCAGCATGCAGGCAGACACAGTGATGGAGGAGCTGAGAGTTCTATATCTTGATCCACAGAGAGCAAGATACTGTGTGTCACACTGGGAATAGCTTGAGCATAGGACATCTCAAAGTCTGGATCCACAGTGCCTCACTTTCTTCAACAAAGCCACACTTCCTAAAAGTGCCATTCCCTAGGGGTCAGGCATTGAAATACAAGAATCATTGTGGGCCAAACCTATTCAAACAACCACAGTGGTCTCGGATTTTCCACATCAATCAACAAGAAAGTAAGGGGGAAACCTTGTTTTTAGCAGAGTAACACCCACAGCAGTTCTCCTATCTTCTTACTAAAGAAGGGAAAAGCAGATTCCTCCAATGAGGACTGTCCAGTACCACACAGAAGATGCTCGAAGCATACCTGTCAAATGTTGGCAACAGTCATCAATTAGAAGAAAAGAATGGAAACTTTTGTTTTTCAACAAAAAAGAAGCATGAAATGTACTTGCTGTTATTTCTAGAAATTTAATAATTTTGCCAACACTACAATAACAACCTCAAAACACTCTGGATGAACGGGCGGCGGCGGTGGCGGCGGCGGGGGGCGGCAGTGCAGCAGTGGCTGGTCCAGCTGAAGGGCCATCAGCAGTGGAACCAAGGCGACACAGGGTCCAGTTAGGCCCTGCACCCACGACCACTGACCTTCGCTGACCAGCCGGGCGGCAAGCAGCTGCGGTTGTGTGGCGCCTTTCGCTGCACGGAAGCCACTTCAGAACTCTGCCTCCCACCAGTCAGGAGAGGATCATCTCCATCTTGGTATCAGACTCCAGAGATCGGACAGACTGAGGTACACAAACATAATCTGAGGCCAAGACCGCGGGGGTCTGAGCCTGACGGGCTTTGGCCTGCACCCAGGCCCGGGGCTGTTCGGGGGGGCTATCGGGGCGCCAACCCAGCCAGGAGGTTTTTTGCCCGGCCTGCGTGCACGCCGCCATTTTGCCTGCAGGACGACAGAGAGCTCTGGCGGGCAGACCCATAACAGGCATAGCCTGAGGCTAACAAAGCGGGGGTCTAGGCCCCAAAAGGCACAAGGCTGACCCCAAGAACTGGGCGGCTTGGTGGGCCATCTGTGAGTCAACCCGCCCAGGAGGTTGTTAGCACAGCAGACTCTCCCGGCGCTTTCAGGGAGCGCTGGCGCACACGCCCACCATCCGGGTCACCTGGCAGACCCAATTAACAGTCATAGCCCTAGGGGAACTTTGCTCGGACCTTGGCCTCCCAGGCTTTTGCCTGGACTCAGGGCCTGGGCGGCCAGGCTAACCTTGTGTGTGCCAGCCTGGTTGGGGGATCGGCTACCCAGCGGAGTGACCGGAACACAGGGGAGGTCACAGAAGCATACACCGTCGGCGCTCCCTGGGGGTGTACACAGGGCTCCATCTGGTCCACAGACACAATCTGGGGCAAGGCCTCAGGCGGAAGCCTTCAGCTCAACTCTCACCTCTTCTGGATCCAGATCAGCCTGGGCGGCCGCACCACATCTCCAAGTCCTGCAAAAGGTTAGCAGGTCTTCCCGGCGGCCAGCTGGGAGAAGTCGGTGTGCTCCAGTGAATCCAGCGGGCCCCGGCAGGAGCCTTCGGGTGCTTGCTTCGGGATCTGATCAGCCTGGGCAGCAGCACCCTGTCTACAGAGGTGTGCACCAGAGGCCAACGGGGAAGGGGCAGCTTGCACTGGTGAGTCCAGCACTGACAAGACAAACTAACACCAGTGAGAACTAGATGGCAAAAGGCAAACGCAGGAATGTCACTAACAGAAATCAAGGCAATATGGCAACATCTGAACCCAGTTCTCCTCTACCAGCATGTCCTGGATACCCCATCACACCAGTAAAACAAGATTTGGATTTAAAATCACTGGTCATGATGCTGGTACAGGAACACTTGACGGACATACTTAAAGAAATTCAGGAGAAAATGGATCAAAAGTTAGAAGCCCTTGCAAAGGAAACACAAAAATCATTGAAAGAAATCCAGGAGAATACAAAAGCCAACAAGGAGGAAATGCAAAAAACACTTAAAGAAATACAGGAGAACTTTGGTCAACAGGCTGAGGTCATGAAAAAGGAAACACAAAAATCTCTTAAAGAATTACAGGAAAGCACAAACAAGCAAGTGAAGGAGCTAAGCAAAACCATCCAGGATCTAAAATCAGAAGTAGAAACAACTAAGAAAACTCAAAGGGAGACAACTTTGGAGATAGAAAGCCTTGGGAAGAAATCAGGGGACAGAGATGCAAATATTAACAACAGAATACAAGAGATAGAAGAAAGAATCTCAGATGCTGAAGATTCTATAGAAACCATGGACTCAACAGTTAAAGAAAATGCAAAATGCAAAAAGCTTGTAACCCAAAATATCCAGGAAATCCAGGACACAATGAGAAGACCAAACCTAAGGATTATAGGCATAGATAAGAGTGAAGATTTACAACTTAAAGGGCCAGCAAATATCTTCAATAAAATTATGGAAGAAAACTTCCCTAACCTAAAGAGAGAGATGCCCATGAATATACAAGAAGCCTACAGAACTCCAAACAGACTGGACCAGAACAGAAATACTTCCCGTCACATAATAATCAAAACACCAAATGTTCTAAACAAAGAAAGAATATTAAAGGCAGTAAGAGAAAAAGGCCAAGTAACATATAAAGGAAGACCTATCAGAATCACAGCAGACTTTTCACCTGAGACTATGAAGGCTAGAAGGTCCTGGGCAGATCTCATGCAGACTCTAAGAGAACAAAAATGCCAACCAAAACTACTATATCCAGCAAAATTCTCAATCACCATAGATGGAGAAACTAAGATATTTCATGACAAAACCAAGTTTACCCAATATCTATCCACAAACCCAGCCCTAAAAAGGATAATAGGAGGACAACACCAATACAAGGAGGGAAACTTCACCCTGGAAAAAGCAAGATAGTAACCTTTCATCAAACCCAAAGAAGGTAAGCAATCAAATTTAAAAAATAACATCAAAAATGATAGGAAGTAACAATCACTATTCCTTAATATCTCTTAACATCAATGGACTTAATGCCCCAATAAAAAGACACAGACTAACTGACTGGATACGTAAACAGGACCCTACATTTTGCTGCTTACAGGAAACACACCTCAGGGTCAAAGACAAACACTACCTTAGAGTAAAAGACTGGAAGACAATTTTACAAGCAAATGGTCTCAGGAAACAAGCTGGAGTAGCCATTTTAATATCAGATAAAATTGACTTTAAACCCAAAGTCATCAAAAGAGACTCTGAGGGACACTTCTTGATGGTCAAAGGAAAAATACAACAAGAAGAACTCTCAATCCTGAACATCTATGCTCCAAATGCAAGGGCACCCTCTTTCGTAAAAGAAACTTTATTAAAACTCAAAGCACACATTGCACCTAACACAATAATTGTGGGTGACTTCAACACTGCACTTTCCTCAATGGACCGATCAGGAAAACAGAAACTAAACAGGGACACAATGAAACTAATTGAAGCTTTGGACCAATTAGATTTAACAGATATATATAGAACATTCTATCCTAAAACAAAAGAATATACCTTTTTCTCAGCACCTCATGGTACCTTCTCCAAAATCGACCATATAATTGGTCACAAGACAGACCTCAACAAATATAAGAAGATCGAACTAATCCCATGCCTCCTATCTGATCACTATGAAGTAAAAGTGGTCTTCAATAGCAACAGACACAACAGAAAACCCACATACACGTGGAAACTGAACAATACTCTACTCAATGATACCTTGGTCAAGGAAGAAATAAAGAAAGAAATTAAAGACTTTTTAGAACACAATGAAAATGAAAACACAACATACCCAAATCTATGGGACACAATGAAAGCAGTGCTAAGAGGAAAACTCATAGCCCTGAGTGCCTCCAAAAAGAAAATGGAGAGAGCATACATTACCAGCTTAATGACACACCTGAAAGCCCTAGAACAAAAAGAAGCTATTTCACCCAGGAGGAGTAGAAGGCAGGAAATCATCAAACTCAGGGCCGAAATCAATCAAGTAGAAACAAAGAGAACCATACAAAAAATCAACAAAACCAGGAGCTGGTTCTTTGAGAAAATCAACAAGATAGATAAACCCTTAGCCAGACTGACCAAAGGGCACAGAGAAAGTATCCAAATTAACAAACTTAGAAATGAAAAGGGAGACATAACAACAGAAACTGAGGAAATCCAAAAAATCATCAGATCCTACTACAAGAGCCTGTACTCAACACAACTGGAGAATCTGGAGGAAATGGACAATTTCCTTGACAGATACCAAATACCAAAATTAAATCAGGACCAACTAGACCATCTAAACAGTCCCATAAAGCCTAAAGAAATAGAAGGAGTCATAGAAAGTCTTCCAACCAAAAAAAGCACAGGACCAGATGGCTTCAGTGCAGAATTCTACCAGACCTTCAAAGAAGAGTTAACACCAATACTCTTCAAACTATTCCACAAAATAGAAACAGAAGGAACACTACCCAATTCCTTCTACGAAGCCACAATTACACTGATACCAAAGCCACACAAAGATCCAACAAAGAAAGAGAACTTCAGACCAATTTCCCTTATGAACATCGATGCAAAAATACTCAATAAAATTCTTGCCAACCAAATCCAAGAACACATCAAAACGATCATCCACCATGATCAAGTAGGCTTTATCCCGGGAATGCAGGGTTGGTTCAATATACGGAAATCCATCAATACAATCCACTACATAAATAAACTCAAAGAACAAAACCACATGGTCATTTCATTGGATGCTGAAAAAGCATTTGACAAAATTCAGCATCTTTTCATGCTTAAAGTCTTGGAGAGAACAGGAATTCAAGGCCCATACCTAAACATAGTAAAAGCAATATACAGCAAACCGGTAGCCAGCATCAAACTAAATGGAGAGAAACTTGAAGCAATCCCACTGAAATCAGGGACCAGACAAGGCTGCCCCCTTTCTCCTTATCTTTTCAATATTGTACTTGAGGTACTAGCTCAGGCAATTCAACAACATAAGGAGGTCAAAGGGATACAAATTGGAAAGCCAGAAGTCAAACTATCATTATTTGCAGACGACATGATAGTCTACCTAAGTGACCCAAAAAACTCCACTAGAGAGCTCCTACAGCTGATAAACAACTTCAGCAAAGTGGCAGGTTATAAAATCAACTCAAGCAAATCAGTGGCCTTCCTATACTCAAAGGATAAGCACCTGAAAAAAAAATTAGGGAAATGACCCCCTTCACAATAGCCACAAACAGTATAAATTATCTTGGGGTGACTTTTACCAAACATTTGAAAGATCTGTATGACAAGAACTTCAAGACTCTGAAGAAGGAAATGGAAGAAGACCTCAAAAAATGGGAAAACTTCCCAGGCTCATGGATCAGTAGAATCAATATAGTTAAAATGGCCATTTTGCCAAAAGCAATATACAGATTCAATGCAATACCCATCAAAATCCCAACTCAATTCTTCACAGAGTTAGAAAGAGCAATTATCAAATTCATCTGGAACAACAAAAAACCCAGGATAGCTAAAACTATTCTCAGCAACAAAAGAATATCTGGGGGAATCAGTATCCCTGACCTCAAGCAATACTACAGAGCAATAGTGTTAAAAACTGCATGGTATTGGTACAGTGACAGGCAGGAGGATCAATGGAACAGGATTGAAGATCCAGAAATGAACCCACACACCTATGGCCACTTGATCCTCGACAAAGAGGCTGAAAACATCCAATGGAAAAAAGATAGCCTTTTCAACAAATGGTGCTGGTTCAACTGGAGGTCAGCATGCAGAAGAATGGGAATTGATCCACCCTTGTCTCCTTGTACTAAGCTCAAATCCAAATGGATCAAGGACCTCCACATAAAGCCAGACACTCTGAAGCTAATAGAAAAGAAACTGGGGAAGACCCTTGAGGACATCGGTACAGGGAGAAAGTTTCTGAACAGAACACCAATAGCGTATGCTCTAAGAGCAAGAATTGACAAATGGGACCTCATAAAATTACAAAGACAAAGGACACCATCAAGAGGACAAATCGGCAACCAACAAATTGGGAAAAGATCTTCACCAATCCTACATCAGATAGAGGGCTAATATCCAATATATATAAAGAACTCAAGAAGTTAGACTCCAGAAAACCGAACAACCCTATTAAAAAATGGGGTACAGAGTTAAACAAAGAATTCTCACCTGAAGAAATTCGGATGGCGGAGAAGCATCTTAAAAAATGCTCAACTTCTTTAGTCATTAGGGAAATGCAAATCAAAACAACCCTAAGATTTCATCTTACACCAGTCAGAATGGCCAAGATTAAAAATTCAGGAGACAGCAGGTGTTGGAGAGGGTGTGGAGAAAGAGGAACACTCCTCCACTGCTGGTGGGGTTGCAAATTGGTACAACCACTCTGGAAATCAGTCTGGCGGTTCCTCCAAAAACTGGGCACCTCACTTCCAGAAGATCCTGCTATACCACTCCTGGGCATATACCCAGAGGACTCCCCACCATGTAATAAGGATACATGCTCTACTATGTTCATAGCAGTCCTATTTATAATTGCCAGATGCTGGAAAGAACCCAGGTATCCCTCAACAGAAGAATGGATGCAAAAAAATGTGGTATATCTACACAATGGAGTACTATTCAGCCATTAGAAACAATGAATTCATGAAATTCTTAGGCAAATGGATGGAGCTAGAGAATATCATACTAAGTGAGGTAACCCAGACTCAAAAGGTGAATCAAGGTATGCACTCACTAATAAGTGGTTATTAACCTAGAAAACTGGAATACCCAAAACATAATCCACACATCAAATGAGGTACAAGAAGAAAGGAGGAGTGGCCCCTGGTTCTGGAAAGACTCAGTGAAACAGTATTCGGCAAAACCAGAACAGGGAAGTGGGAAGGGGTGGGAGGGAGGACATGGGAAGAGAAGGGAGCTTAAGGGACTTTCGGGGAGTTGGGTGGCTAGAAAAGGGGAAATCATTTGAAATGTAAATAAAATATATCGAATTAAAAAAAAAAAACCCTCTGGGTGTTTTACACCGTGGTAATCTGTTGCCCTTGTTTTCACATTGATAAAAATATGTTGCACACTGGTAAAATATATTGATAATGATATAAAATTTAAAATAATTTGATTTGTAAAGAAGTGATGTGGGAGACTGGGGATTTGTGTCTCGGCAGAGCACTTACCCAGCATGCACAGCTCCTGGTTGCACTCGAAGCCCCACATAAACCCACACATAGTTCTGCACATCCATCATCCCAGCACCAGGAAGGCAGATAGCAAGTTCAAGACCAGCCTAGGACACACAAGGAAAAGATACGTGTTTATCAGCTATGGATGAAGCTTCTATAGCATAACTCAAATTGCTACCTTGATTTCCTACTTGGGCCATATTCCTCTATGACCTTTTCCATAAACTTTTTATTTAAACTCTTATGTCAACCTACATTCTCCACCATATTCTTTTTTGCCTTATCCTTAGGTGAATGTGTAGATTTGTCTTTTGAACTAAATCAAATATTCTAACATCTTCATTAGTTCTTATATAAAAGTTTTTCCAGAACTCTCTCTAACAATCAAATATGGGCAGTCTAATCCAGCTATATGGTGACCTAACCAGAGTCACACAATTGCCAGACCAGAATTCTGAAGGAGACAAAGAATTCAGGTCTAGTCCATGGCTGCTATTGATAGTGGGAAGCCTAATACAGGGACCTTATTGGTCATGCAATCCTAGATTTCCCTTATTAATTTAGACTAGAAAAATGAGAGCCAGCGGAACCTATGTCACATGTGACATCCATGTTGTACTGAATCTCACATGGCATATGCTTTGCTCTCTCTGCTAAGTGTCTGTCTCCCACCTAGAGCTCACCTTCTTCCTCAAGCACTATAACATTTTACTAATGTCCAAACGAGGACCAGAGATTTGCACAACTCGTCTGATATTTCCATATCGCATGATTTGAAACAATGACATCTCTGAATTTTAAAAATGAAAAGTGTGCTTTTGCAAACAGACTGTGTACTTTGTAACATAAAACCAAATACTGTGAGAACATATGAGCAGATGTACCAGGAAATTGACAAATTCCTCAAATACAAATCATTTGAGGAATATATCAGCCATCTTCACATCTCTTCCCAAAGGTGTAGAGTTTTCCAGGCAGTGCACATCTGAATATCTTGGAAAGTCTGTTGAGAAGTGTCAAAGATGAAAGGTGCCAGGAATGCTTATAACAGGTCTCCCAGGATTCCTGATGTTGAAGCCAAATGAGAACTGATAAATTTGGGACCTTGACTATTTTAAAAATAACCAGCATGCCACACTGACGAATTCAGACTCCTATCCTTCTTGTCTAACTGATTTTATTCTAAATACTTGTTAAAGAAAATGAATTCCTACCATACTCATAGAACTGTGGTTGTTATATTGTGTTGCGCTATGTTTACATTGTTGAGGAATAATCATAAGTTACACACTCTAACCAAGTACTTTATCACTGAGTTACATCCTTGGCTCCTAGATTAGAAGTTCAAAGAGATGTGCTCTAGATTAATATGGTAGCATGTGCCTATCATACCAGCTAAGGAGGCTAAGGTGGAATTTCTGGAACACAAGAGTTTGAGGCCAGCCTGGGGAAACATGGCAAGATCTGTTTCTTAAAAAGCAAAGAAAAGTACTCTATAAATCTTTAATGAACATACTCAAATAAACATGGAAATAGAAAACCAAATGTTACCATTAATATAAATTTGAAATAAGATCTACATACCTCAATTAGTAAAATAACAATTCATTGAAATATATTATGTACAAAGGACTAGTCACTGTATTTCCAAAAATGACAAAGTAGCATGAAAGTCAGACTCTCTGTGAAGAAGCTTTCATAAGGTAGAAGGTCAAATGTCACCTGGTGTCCTGTAACACTTTCTGAGACTGCAGAACTGTGCCACCTTTATCCTTTGATCCATAATCTCCAACACGCCAGCTGCTCTGACACTGCATTGTATTAATTGACCTCAAATGCAGTATTTTCCAGTAGCTGAAAGAATAAAAAGATTGAATTATAAGGTGGGCATTCCTTAAAATCTCTTTTGCTAATTTATGCATTCAGCATAGTGTTTCTTGCTTTATGCTTGTCCAATGTAAGCCAATATAAATATGAATTATTAATTATATTCCCTCCCTAAATTAATTTCACCTGGGACTGGGATCTAGTAAGGCATGGAGTCCTTATTAAAGTGCAAGATATTAGAGACTTCTTGAAAGTTTTCTATTTCTTATAGGATACATAAGCTTTGAAGCTAGAAGTCCTGCTAACCAGAAGCACACACAACACACATGTTTTCTTTTTGTGCACAGAGAGCTTTAGAACAGAACTTAAATGTGCCAGGGACCAAAGCTCTTCCAGATGTATGCTTTGGATAATTTCTAGTTTTTTCTAGAAAACTCTTCCACAGTATCCTCTCTCAGTACATAGACCACGATGTGAGTTTCATAGCCCACTTTGCACCTTGAAAACAAATATTACATTTATTTATATCCTTGGAGCATGGTGTGGTGTGCACATTATGAGCACACATGGAAGTTGACAGCGCGCATGCACACACACACACACACACACACACTTTTATAAAATGTAATGAAATAGTGTTGTACATGTCCACTCACCTTTCTCTGTTGCCTAATTTATTTTTCCTTAAATGGATTTACAAGATTCTCTGGTTTTCCAAGTTCTTATTTCATTAATGACTTTTTTCTAAAGTTGGAGACAATTTACCTAAACAACTGCTTTTACAAGACCATCTTCACTCCAGTGACTTTTTAACTGTGTTAACTAAGTGACAATTGTTAGGAAAATCCTTCTCAGAACATGTTTCCTGGTGTTATTATGTAACTTTCCCAAATCCACATAAACAAGTTGAGCTTCATTATCCCTTGGGGCTTATTAAGACCTGATTTGAGCCAGGCAGTGGTGGTGCATGCCTGTAATCCCAGCACTCTGGGAGGCAGAGGCAGGCGGATTTCTGAGTTCAAGGCCAGCCTGGTCTTCAGAGTGAGTTACAGGACAGCCAACACAGAGAAACCCTGTCTCAAAAAAAAAAAAAAAAAAAAAAAAAAGACCTGATTTTAAAGGTACCTGTGAGACTTTGAGAAGAGCCAAAAGACCAGATGGCTGGCAAAACAAAACAAAAAACAAAAACAAAACAAAACAGAAAAAAGGCAAAAAAAAAAAAAAAAAACCATTTATTCATTGCTATACAAACACAGTTCTTAATCTCTCATTAGCTCCTGGAAACTAACTAAAGTTTTCCTTAAGTTTCTTGTTTCTTCAAGGCCAGTAGGAGAGCCTTCCTTTGTAGGTATGTGCTAGCAAGAAGTATCTTATGTATGGTAAGGTGTGTGTGTGTGTGTGAATGTCTGTGTATGTATGTGTGTATGTGTGTCTCTCTGTGTGTATGCATGTATGTGTATGTGTGTGTAAATGTCTGTGTATCTGTGTGTGTGTGTATGTCTGTGTATCTGTGTGTGTGTGTGTATGTATGTGTACTATGAGACTGGTATTCCTCATCTTTACCATTCTCTAAAAAGACATCGGAGCCTCCAATACTCAAGTGTACATGACTATACAAGCAGACAGACACTGTGAGATGAAAATTACTGGTAGATGATCTGAAGCCCCACCTGCCACAATCCCACTAGAACTGAAATACCCAGAAAGGGAGGGAGAACTAGATATGAACTATTATATTATTCTTCTGTAGTCTAGGTATCTAAAAAGAAGTTTGTAATTTTCTAAATCAATTTTAGTTCTCTTGTTTTGAAGAAGATGAAAAGAGAAGAGGTGACCATGCATCAGTTCTTGGACAAAACTAAGGACTAAGAAGGGTAAAAATAAGTGGGAAAAAAGCAAACAATGACCCAAAGCACATTTAAGAAGTACAGTCCTGCTGGGCAGTGGTGGCGCACGCCTGTAATCCCAGCACTCTGGGAGAAAAAGGCAGGTGGATTTCTGAGTTCAAGGCCAGCCTGGTCTACAGAGTGAGTTCTAGGACAGCCAGGAACCCTGTCTCGAAAAAACCAAAATCCAAAAAAAAAAAAAAAAAGTACAGTCCCAATAACTTGTTTTATGATTTACTTAATTTGATTTTCCACAGATACTTGAAATTACATGTATTTTATCTGTCTATTTAAAGTTGGCTCTTACCACCAACTTCAATAGTTCCTGTAACTACAATCCATCTTCCTTGCTCAGATCCCTTTGCATAACACCTAAACCCTCTGAAGGGCTAAACCTGCTCTTGGCTTCAGAACTCGAGCACTGGGATGTAGCTCACCATCTGTCCTAAACTTCTCAAGTAACTTTTTGCCAAAGCAAGTGTGGATTATAGGCAACAACCTGGGACACTCCTGGTCTCTGAACAGGAAAAATAAAAGGGAGCCCTATGTGTTAGGTCCTTTGTTTGCTAGTAGTGTTTGTGGGGAATGAAGAACTGATCTGTAATTGTGTAAAAAACAAAGACTGATCTGCATGCCGATGGCCAAGGACACACTTCAGAGACCTTGCAGTGTTGAAACAGATATTTATGAACATCTGCTTTCTCCCCATAAATTTTAATATGGATTTCATCCTTTGAAAGCTATGAAGCTCCCAGGTGCTTCTTTGGTCTTTATCTTGGGGAACAGTCTTTACAAAAAAAAGTTTCTTTTTTCTAATGAACACATTCTAAATCATTTTTAAACAACATTCATTCATGTATGTGTGCATGTGTGTGTGTGTGTGTGCATGCACATGTGTGTGTGTTGCACCATACGTACATGTGCATAGCCTATTGAAATGCCTCTGATATTAAGAATCCAAAATACTATATTCGGCATGTTAAACCTTCAAAATGTCTAATCCCTGATTGTAAAGCACAATTGTTTTAATAAAGACACTGAAAGGCCTGATCTGTGGTTTTCATTAGAAGCATGAGTTTAGTGTGTAACAAGCACTTTCAGAGGCTGAGGTTTCAAACATCCATTCAACAAACAAAATCCCTGTCCTCATTGTGTTTATCTTCTGGTGAGCATGAATGCTCTCTAAAGAGAACCTTAAATTGCCATTCTGCCTTTCATAAAATTCTTTGGCATTTGGGATTTTATTGCACCTACAAACAAATGATACTACTCCATTCCCAGTGCCATACTAGACCCTGGGGATGCAGCTGTTATCAAAGAAGACTGAGTGAAGTGGTAAATATTTATGGTCCTCTCTATGCTCTCAGCAGGTACAAATGTGACCCTGCACCCACCCAAAAGCTCTGGACTCACAAATGAAAAAATGCACGTGCAACCTTTATTTTTTAATGTGCCTTAATATTTTTTAATATGCTTAATGGCTGGGCCACTTCCAAATGTCTCTGCAGCTAACACACTCTACCCTTCAATATTCTTGAGTTATTACTTTCTAAAATCTATACTCTTCTATCCCTGACCCTGACCCTGACCCTGACTTTCTAAAATCTGTATCTCTGCTATCCCTGACCCAATCAGGGGAGTGGCCCCTGGTGCCACTTTTCCCTGATTCTTAAATGGTTGGTTCTCTGTCTTTCCTAGTGATTCCTTTCTCCCTGATCTGTACTTTCTCTCTGGGAATCCTCAAAGTCCCACCTCTGTCCCCCTGTCCAGCCATTGGTCATTGGCTCTTTATTGACCAGTCAAAAAAACCAACTGTTGGCTGGAAACCACAGCAGATGTGTGAATTCCCACGTAAGCACATATCAAATCCCTAACAACTGAGTTCTGTTCCCAAACTGCTCAGAGCCTAGTGCGCTTAGCGTCTGTGTCAACAAATGGAGAATCAGTAATTCTGGGTGGGATCTGAGTAAGCCATCATCCATTCTTTAGTAGGTCCATCTGGAGCCATGCAAATACCTCAAACAGTACCTGGCCTTTCTGATTACTAAGAATTATCATAATATGTAGGAAAGATGAAGTTACAGAACCAAAGGCAAGAAAGTGAAGTCACAGTACACCAATGCTCCCACACAACATAAGTTGAAGAAATGTGTGCAAGGCTAGCAAGAAGGCAAGTCCTTCTTAGAAGGATCAAGGTCTTAAGAGTGCAGTCCTGCTGCCTGATAAGTGATGGGTTCCTTACATATCAGAAAAGCCCCTCAAGGACACTAGAAGATTTTCATTTGGTTAGGCTAATAGCTTTTCATCTTCTTTCAGCCTAATAGAACCTCTCTCTAAGTAAGAGCATGGTGACACGGCATCATGCCACAGGCTGCCTAAAAATGAGTCATCTCAGTATGTCAAATTTCACTCCACTACTCAAAACATGGTTACTTTACTGACAAATGATTTCAGAGATGATTTTCCACTAAAACCAACAGAGCTATATTGTGGAATAAACAATATCTGCATATAAATCTAAGGTGAACCATCAGGCTAAACAGTACTGGAAATGAGAGAAAATAAGCCCACCCCTGGACTTTCCATGACTCTCTAAAAATCCAACCCTATGAAAATAATGTTTGGGGTATAAATAATACCCATATAGTTCTCAATTTTATACACAATTTGAATACAAAGCCATTTCTTCAACAACATTTCCTTCAAACACAGTGACACTCAGATGTCCTTCCTTTATAGAATTTTTGGAGCTTCTTCAAATGCAGGAAAATTCTGGGCCACTTCAAGTTCTGATGTCTCTCCCTGCACCTCAAGCCTCAGTCCTGAGGCTAGGCCCCTCACCCTACAATGAAGAGCCATCCCATGGAGGAGTCTAGGCTACGTGCTCTTCTCCAAGGGTGGCCAACAGTAGCCCCTTCCAATGCTCTCGTGGTCCTAGCATCAGCCATTCCAGCTTCACATCCCCTCTTTCTGAAGTCAGATGCTCTGGAGCAGGCAGGCATGCTTATTTTCTTTGTGCTTTGTATTCCTGAAACAGGATCTGGACCAGCTTCAGCTCCATCTGGAAGAAGTGCGGTTCTTTGACGTGTTTGGCTTCAGTGAGACAGCAGGGGCATGGCAATGCTTCATGTGCAACAACCCAGAAAAGGCAACTGGTGAGTGGCCCCACTTGTCACAAAGAACCAGCTGTGCCCCTCCCCCTCCCATCCCCAGATTTACAGGGATCTGTGAGCCCAGTGTCTCTAATTGGCCTTCTTCTTGGCAAATACCTCATGTTGTACTAATTTAGAGTAGTGTCTGATCTCCACCTCATACTTAAAAAGGTGACTCACTGGAGTGGTTGTGTTTTAAAAAAAAAGTGACAAGATATTAGAGGGGAGAGAGAGTCAAAAAGGAGAGCAAGGCATCTTTGACCTCTTTGACCTCAAGAAAACAAGACTGGGCTGAATTTGTGGTAGAGAATTTGCACAGCAACTGTGAACTCCTAGGTTCACTCTCCACTATTATTTTAAAGGAGGAAGAGGGAAGGGAGAAACAAAGAAATGACAGAGGGAAGGAAAGAAGGAAAAAGGGAAGAAAGGGAGGGACAGGGGACATCTTTCTCTGAAAATATCTTTATTTCACACAATTGAACCTGAAGGTTAGAGAACACAAACCAGCTGTGCTCCTGAGCCTCAAAGAACAGAGACCACACTACACAAGGGACTGAGCACCCAGTCCATATTGCCATGTAGCATCCCTATGATGCAGCTTGGTGAATGAACCATGTTCACTGGCAGCAACCCGTTGCTAACCCTCATCACCATCCCTCATCTTTTCCGCTGCTCAAAGACTCTAGTCTACTAACCTGATGGTTTGTATATGCTCAGCCCAGGGAATGGCACTATTAGAAGCTGTGGCCCTGTTGGTGAAGGAGTGGCCTTGTTGGATTAGGTATGTTACTGTGGGTATGTTCTTTAAGACTCTCATCCTAGCTACCTAGAAGCTGGCATTCTGCCAGCAGCCTTCAGATAAAGATGTAGAACTCTCAGCTTTTCCTGCATCATGCCTGCCTGGATACTGCCTTCATGGAAATGGACTGAAGCTATGAACCTGTAAGCCAGCCACAATTAAATGTTGTCCTTATAAGAGTTGTCTTGGTCATGGTATCTGTTTACAGCAGTGAAACCTTAACTAAGACAGAAGTTGGTACTAGTCACTAGGGTATCGATGTGATAGACCTGCCCATGCTTTTGTGTAGAAGAATGTGGATTTGGGGACATTGGACTTGGAAAGCAGCAGAATGCTTCAAATGGGGCTTAATGGACCATCCTAGTAGGAATATGGAAGACTTTGCTGCTGAAGATGATTTGAAATTTATAAGCTTGACTCTAGAGGTTTCACAGGAGAAGAATTTTAATATGTGGCCAAGAGACTTTTCTTCTGATATTTTGGTGAAGAATGTGACTGCTTTTTGCCCTTATCTAAAGAGTCTACCCGAAGTTAAAGTAAAAAGATTTACATTGACAAAGGAAGTCTCAAAAAAGCCCAGCAGAGACTTTGTTCTTTAGTTAAGTCTCATGAAGAGGGTTTTGAACAAGTATAGCAAGTTTAGAAAGGAAAAATATAAAATATATCGTTCAAGTTTTTTTTGGGGGGGGGGAGGAAAGGATGCATTTGGCTTACACATCTTTTTATTTTCCTGGAATTTTTTTTATTCGATGTATTCTTTATTTACGTTTCAAATGATTTCCCCTTTTCTGGCTCCCCACTCCCTGAAAGTCCCATAAGCCCACTTCCCTCCCCCTGCTCCCCCATCTACCCCTTCCCACTTCCCTGTTCTGGTATTCCTCTATACTGCTGCACTGAGTCTTTCCAGAACCAGGAGCCACTCCTCCATTTTTCTTGGACATCATTTAATATGTGGATTATGTCTTGGGTATTCAAAGTTTCTAGGCTAATATCCACTTATCAGTGAGTGCATACCATGATTGATCTTTTGAGACTGGGTTACCTCACTTAGTATGATGTTCTCCAGCTCCATCCATTTGTCTAATAATTTCATGAATTCATTGTTTCTAATGCCTGAGTAGTACTCCATTGTGTAAATATAACACATTTTATGTATCCATTCCACCATTGAGGGACACCTGGGTTCTTTCCAGCTTCTGGCTACTACAAATAGGGCATATGAACATAGTGGAGCATGTATCCTTATTGCATACCGGGGAACACTCTGGGTATATGCCCAGGAGTGATATAGCAGGGTCCTCGAAGTATCATGCCCAGATTTCTGAGGAACCCCCAGACTGATTTCCAAAGTGGTTGTACCATCTTACAATCCCACCAGCAGTGGAGGAGTGTTCCTCTTTCTCCACATCCTCGCCAACACCTGATGTCTTCTGAGTTTTTAACCTTAGCCATTCTGACTGGTATGAGGTGAAATCTCAGGGTTGTTTTGATTTGCATTTCCCTAATGACTAATGATATTGAACATTTCTTAAGGTGCTTCTCAGCCATCTGAACTTCTTCATGGGAAAATTCTTTGTTTAGCTCTGTACCCCACTTTTTTTTTTACTGTGCAATCAGAGAGAGCTTTAATCTGATTAATGCAAAGAGCACATTTGACAAATCCAGAGAGTAAATAAATTTGAGGAGGGAAAGTATCATTAAATCATTTTGTTCAATGATGATATTCAAACCTTCCCATGCGAGAAGCATGTTATCATAAAATTAAGTACAAATTTCTTTTGTTTTATTCGATATAATTTATTTACATTTCAAATGATTTCCCCTTTTCTAGCCCCCCACTCCCCAAAAGTCCCGTAAGCCCCCTTCTCTTCCCCTGTCCTCCCACCCACCCTTTCCCACTTCCCCGTTCTGGTTTTGCTGAATACTGCTTCACTGAGTCTTTCCAGAACCAGGGGCCATGTAGCCGCCAGCAGCTACATGTAAACTGGGTTACCTGTTGAGAGAATTTTGGGGTCATAGGGAAGAGCGGCGAAAAGAACGGCTAAGTCAATGTTCACTGATCGAAGCCGTAAACTTTAATGGCGCCGGACCTTTTAACAGTTTGGGCAAACCCTCCCCCCAGACTCCAGGCTGAGTTCCGGTGGAAGTTGTCTAGCTTCTCTTGGAGGTCTTCGTCTTGACTGCTCCGGCAGCTGGGTGGGTCACCTGTTTAATTCAGGAATCCCTATACCAGGAAGAACAATGAACTTAACCTTTACTACGTGCACTCCACCCTAGGTGGAGCAGGATCCTGGCATTCTGGGAGAAGTTAACCTTGACCAAAGTCAAACTCTGACCAAGTGCAAGACTGCCCCAATATGGCTCTGTACATGTCCTCCCTTTTTTTATTAATTTGAACACGAGGAGGTAGAAAACAAGTGGATAAATATCCTTCATAAGAAGGCGGGCCTTAACCAGGAGGGGAAGCATTGACCGTAATTCCTCTTAAATATTGTATAACGTCTTTTTCAGAGGAGGGGTAATAGGCTCCCTTATTATTTTAAGGACAGCCTCTCGACGTTAACCCCTATGCAATTAGGTGTACTTCCTGGGGACTCAGAAGCAGAAATTCACCTCCCCATGCAGTGCTTTGCCTCGCACGTCTCGCTGGTACCCATGTTTGTTCAAAAACAAACACACATAGATCTGAGTTCTATGTGGCTCCCTCTTTGGAGATCCACTTGTGTAAGTTTTGAAGCCAGGGGGGTCTGCAAGTGTCTTTAACAGACATGTAATCTCTCCATCCAGGTGAGCCTGGGTGGAGACAGCCAGTCTGCTTAACAGACAAGGTCAAGAGTTAAAGGTGGAATAGGATTAACTTGTCCCAGAAGTATCCAATTCAGTTGTAAATTAACAACTTTAAGGACCCAAGGCTTGGCCTCTGAGGTGGGAGAGGTAGCCTTGTGAATCAAGAATTAAGCTGTTACTTCTCAGGAAAAGTGGAGACTATATGTTAAATTAACACAGCTGGCTGAAGATTGTTAGCCATCTTCAAAATTGGAATCTTCAATATTGGAATTATTTCTAGACCAGTCTATGGTTGAGTCAGCTGAGCACAATAAGGAGAAGAGTCATTTTAACTCTTCTTTAGATTAATTTTTCCTAAGCTAGCTTAACAGTCTCTATTTTCTGTCCCACAAAGTCTAAAAGCTTGAAGCTAGGCAATTTATCTAACCTGGGACATTTAACAATTGAGGTAAGTCAAGAACATATACCCAATATAGCTCTTATGTTACCATGGTCTGGGCATTCAGCAAGCACACAGTCAGCATATCTTCTGCAGCATTCTGTGGAAAAAACAGAGGACATGCCTTCTCCCCCAATATTAAATCAGGATCATGGCATATGTTAGTAAGTGAATTCCTTCATTTCACCTAGACATCAATATGCCTAATTACAAGATGTCATATACATTTAGCAAGGAGTTTCTTGGCATCTAAATTTTAAAATTTTAAAATTTTCTTAAAAACATGTAAGCATAATTTAAATTATATGTACAGGGACACGATTTCCCCTCTCTTCTTTCTTCCAAGAAGATATTGTTTTATTAATTTAAGTTGGAACACAAAGTATAACCCATAACATAGGCAATAACTATGTAATTATATAAAATATAGTTGCTTTTTCTGTTAGAGCAGTTGCAACTAGACAGCCTAAAAATGAATCATTAGTCACATGTACATATTTTTTTTTCTTCTAAATTAGAAATATGAATATCATTTATCTGTAATAACTAAGTCCTCTAGGATTAACACCATTACGTGGTAGAGGTAGAAATTGAGGACATCAAGAACAAATCTTTACAATTTGATGTGCACAAAATATAAAATTATTTCAAATACCTAAAGGACAGTCATTTAGAGAACATATCCTTTGTTCTTAGAAATTTGAATCACATTTGTATAAACTGTAGAAATTAAGAATTAGCAGTATTAAAAATGGACCAATTTTAAGCAATTATAAAACCATGAGCTATGTATATCTACTATTATTAAAAGCTTGACCTTTAACATCTTAAAAATAGCTGCTATAGCACCCAATTCAGGTATCTGTGTTGAAGCAGGGAGAAACTTAAAGGAATAAACATGTGATCTGATAGTACAAATTATCTTTTGGATAACAGTTATTAATTTTGCCTAAAAATGCTTGCCATGTAATAGACCAACCATTAATAATAAATTTGATTGTTGCTTGAAGCAAGGAACAAACGTTTCCTACCTTGAAAACAGAGGTTTAAGACCTTCTGTGGCAAGCTTAAAATGAGGTAAATAAGATAAAGCCAATTAATATATCTTAACAACCTTTGAAAATCATTTACCTAAAAATTCTAAAAGTCTATAGGAGCAAGGGCCTGTAACAAACATTCTATGAACATTATACACTGAAATTTTTAAGATCTTAACTTCTGTATTGAAAGAGAGACAAACATTTTTTCTCACAGGACGTAAGGCTGTTAGCCATTCCTTGAGGCAAAAACTTTCTAATGAAATTGTTTTGCTTTGTTTCTTTAAAGTTAGAAGCAAATGCTTTTATAATTATCAGAATGTAAAGCAAAAAACCAACCCTTTAAATTTACAATAATTTTGCAGGGAGTAGACAGGCCAAATGTTAATGCCTTTATAGCCTCCTTGACCTTTCATAGACTTGAATTGCATTTTAACCCACACCAGGATAAGTCAAGAATTTTTTTTTTTTTTTAAGCCAAACACTCCCTAGGTGGGGCCTGTAAGGCAGAAACAATTTCTCAAGCTTCCTCACTAGCTTCCCCTGAGGCAGCTCTAAGCTTTGCATTAACTCAAATGTAAAAATTCTGCCCTAGGATCCACCTTGAGTCCTTGGCAAGGACATTGTATGAGATTCCTCAAATGTAAATATCTTCTAATCTGAGCCTTTTATCTAAGACCAGACCCAAACCTACGAGGACAATTTAAGGATTAAACAAAAGAAACCTGTAATTCCATGGTCAAAGGAACCTACTTGATATCAAATACATTTCCACTGAGATCTCCTTTTTAATCTTGGAGACAGCTGTATCACTCTTAAAATTATCTTAATTACAAGATGTTAAGAATTATGAGCCTGCAAACTGAAAACTGCAGCCAATGACACACTGATTTTTATTGTAACTCAATGTTTTCTTGCAATATTAGAGCACAATTGTAATTTTGGAAGCAAATCTCAATTTTAAACAATCTATTTTCTTTAAAATTAATGGCAAACACATATTTACAGCACAAGGTTTGTATGCCAGTTCTTATGTTCAAGTGTATAACAGTGTAACTTATTAAAGAGACATTATTTTAACTCTTAAAATCCAATCTCCAGGCCAAGATTCACACAAAACACCATGCCAATTTAGGAGCGTCCCAAAGGCCTGTATTTCCTGGATTGCGTCATGCCACGTGGTGTTCAAAATGGCGACTACCCTAAACTACCAGCCTTAACCATCATGCCACGTGTTCAAAATGGCGACTACCCTAAACTACCAGCCTTAACCATCATGCCACGTGTTCAAAATGGCGACTACCCTAAACTACCAGCCTTAACCTGACTTTTGTTAATAACATTATACCTTTTAAATCATGTGCAGTGACTTAAGCCAATACTCTATAGTCAAGACATGCAAAATATACCTTTAAATTCAATTATAAACAAGAACAAGGCATGAGTGGCGTTAGGACACGTGTAGTTAGTTAAGATAGCTCTAACACTGAATCACCAGTTTTAAACTAACCTTTTCTTAATAACACTATACCTTTTACATAATAACCAATTAATTTATAACTCTTTAGTCAAGAAATGTAAAGCCTTATATCATTAAAACCAATTAGAAACAAGTATAAAGCGACTACATGAATTTCACAAGCCAAACCAAAGTCTTCCCAAATCTCGAGGTTTCTGGGCTTTTAAGAGCGGCTTTTTCCCCAGCCATGTTTCTGTCTTGGGTGAGTGAGCTACGCTGCCGCAGCGTGGCTTTGAATCAATCCCCACACAAACTGTGGCTAGCTCAAAAGGTTACCAGCAGATGTAATCTTTACCAATTTTTTCTTTTTAACATGAAACAGTCATTCACACAAAGACACAGAGAGGACATAAACATACACATAGACAGACAGTGCACCGGGACAAACACTGAAAGATACACAGAAAGTTAAGCGTGCTTGTTAAGCAATTGCATCCATTTTCCTCTTTAAACAGCTCTTAGAAGCTGTGGACATATGCCTATTTTTAAAAACCCCTTTCTATTCGCCGAAATCAGCTCTTACGAGCTTTGGGCAAATGCCTACCAAATTCCTTCCCCATATTTCCCTATCTTATCAACCCAAGCAGTCCTGCGCTGGGTCCACGCAGTATGCTTGAAAAACTGTATCCATTCCTGCACTCACAACCATAGACACGAATTCACTAGCGCTAGTTTTGCCTTCTATGTTGCTTACCGTGCGGACACCATTAATTTTCACCTTTTCCACGAAGCTTCGCTGGATAGGGCTACCTCAAGAAATTCTCTCGTGCCAGGTCTTCCCACGTTGGCGCCACTATGTAGCCGCCAGCAGCTACATGTAAACTGGGTTACCTGTTGAGAGAATTTTGGGGTCATAGGGAAGAGCGGCGAAAAGAACGGCTAAGTCAATGTTCACTGATCGAAGCCGTAAACTTTAATGGCGCCGGACCTTTTAACAGTTTGGGCAAACCCTCCCCCCAGACTCCAGGCTGAGTTCCGGTGGAAGTTGTCTAGCTTCTCTTGGAGGTCTTCGTCTTGACTGCTCCGGCAGCTGGGTGGGTCACCTGTTTAATTCAGGAATCCCTATACCAGGAAGAACAATGAACTTAACCTTTACTACGTGCACTCCACCCTAGGTGGAGCAGGATCCTGGCATTCTGGGAGAAGTTAACCTTGACCAAAGTCAAACTCTGACCAAGTGCAAGACTGCCCCAATATGGCTCTGTACAGGGCCACTCCTCCTTTCTTCTTGTACCTCATTTGATGTGTGGATTGTGTTTTGGGTATTCCAGTTTTCTAGGTTAATATCCACTTATTAGTGAGTGCATACCATGATTCACCTTTTGAGTCTGGGTTACCTCACTTAGTATGATGTTCTCTAGCTCCATCCATTTGCCTAAGAATTTCATGAATTCATTGTTTCTAATGGCTGAATAGTACTCCATTGTGTAGATATACCACATTTTTTGCATCCACTCTTCTGTTGAGGGATACCTGGGTTCTTTCCAGCATCTGGCAATTATAAATAGGGCTGCTATGAACATAGTAGAGCATGTATCCTTATTACATGGTGGGGAATCCTCTGGGTATATGCCCAGGGGTGGTATAGCAGGATCTTCTGGAAGTGAGGTGCCCAGTTTTTGGAGGAACCGCCAGACTGATTTCCAGAGTGGTTGTACCAATTTGCAACCCCACCAGCAGTGGAGGAGTGTTCCTCTTTCTCTACACCCTCTCCAACACCTGCTGTCTCCTGAATTTTTAATCTTAGCCATTCTGACTGGTGTAAGATGAAATCTCAGGGTTGTTTTGATTTGCATTTCCCTAATGACTAATGAAGTTGAGCATTTTTTTAAGATGCTTCTCCGCCATCCGAATTTCTTCAGGTGAGAATTCTTTGTTTAACTCTGTACCCCATTTTTAATAGGGTTGTTCGGTTTTCTGGAGTCTAACTTCTTGAGTTCTTTATATATATTGGATATTAGCCCTCTATCTGATGTAGGATTGGTGAAGATCTTTTCCCAATTTGTTGGTTGCGGATTTGTCCTCTTGATGGTGTCCTTTGCCTTGCAGAAGCTTTGTAATTTTATGAGGTCCCATTTGTCAATTCTTGCTCTTAGAGCATATGCTATTGGTCTTCTGTTCAGAAACTTTCTCCCTGTACCGATGTCCTCAAGGGTCTTCCCCAGTTTCTTTTCTATTAGCTTCAGAGTGTCTGGCTTTATGTGGAGGTCCTTGATCCATTTGGATTTGAGCTTAGTACTGTACCCCACTTTTTAATAGGGTTATTTGGTTCTCTGGGTTCTACCTTCTTGAGTTCTTTGTATATATTAGATATTAGCCCTCTGTCAGATTTAGGGTTGGTGAAGATCCTTTCCCAATCTGTTGGTTGATGTATTGTCCTTTTGACAGTGTCCTTTGCCTTACAGAAACTTTGTAGTTTTATGAGGTCCCATTTGTCAATTCTTGATCTTAGAGCGTAAGCTATTGGTGTTCTGTTCAGGAACTTTTCCGTGTGCCCATGTCCTCAAGGGTCTTCCCCAGTTTCTTTTCTATTAGTTTCAGTGTGTCAGCTTTTATGTGGAGGTCCTTGATCCACTTGGAGTTGAGCTTAGTACAAGGATATAAGAATGGATTGATTTGCATTCTTCTGCATGCTGACCTCCAATTGAACCAGCACCATTTGTTGGACAGGCTATCTTTTTTCCACTGGATGCTTTCAGCTCCTTTGTCGAAGATCAAGTGACCATAGGTGTGTGGGTTCATTTCTAGGTCTTCAATCCTATTCCATTGATCTGCTTGCCTGACATTGTACCAATACCATGCAGTTTTTATCACTATTGCTCTGTATTTATGTTTGAGGTCTAGGATACTGATTCCCCCAGAAGTTCTTTTACTGTTGAGAATAGTTTTAGCTATCCCGGGTTTTTTGTTATTCCAGATGAATTTGAGAATTGCTCTTTCTAGAAGAACTGAGTTGGGATTTTGATGAGGATTGCATTGAATCTGGTATTAAAGGGGCACCAGGAAGTGAAATGGAGCTGAATCCTGTGTTCAAGGATATTAAACTGAATTAAGGGAGTGGTGAACTTGGAGTAAGATCCCACCCAGCCAAGTGTAGTTCCAGACATGGCAGTACAAGTCTTTAGTTCCAGGAGGCAAAGCCACACAGATCTCAAATTCAAGGCCAACTTAGAATAGAGCAAGTTCTAGGTGAAGAAATACTTAGATCCAGGCTTGGTAGAACACACCTTTAATCGCAGTACTTAGAAGACAGGCATGTAGATCTCTGAGTTCAAGGTCAATCTACAGAACAAGTTCCAGGACAAGCTTAGACAGTAAGGGTGTTGGAAAATAGAAAGCTGGGAATAAAAGAAGAGTGTGGGAACCACGTTCCAGCTCCAGCAAGCAGCAGAACTTGGCAGTTTTTGCCATGTGGCTCTGGCTTTAGAGTCCAGAATAGAAGGAATTACTGGGACAACTGATGCTTGTTAGCTGGAGCTAAGAAATTACTGATGATTAAGAAGAGACAAGCATCACTGAGATAAAATCTTCTGGGAAGTGTTTTCTGAGAGCACAAAGAAGCCATGTTCCAGAAATAGCCGAGGTTGTACCTCGTGCTGCATCTGGACTTGGTAATGTGTAAAAGTCACACAGAAGATACTGGTTTTGAAGATATGAAGGGGCCATGATGAACAGCTGAGGCTCGGAACTGTGAGAGGCCATGGAAGATCTTTGGTGAAGGCGCAGCCTCAGTTGCAGTTGATGGCCCAAGCATGACAGGATCATGCAAAGGATTTGAAGCTTGGCACCATGAAGGGAGCCTATGAGAGGCTATTAGTGAAGCCTAGTTGCAGTGGAAGACCCCAGTATATTGGAAATGCCAATATCATGGGATGATCACCAAGAACAGCAGCAGCAGTGGAGTGGATCAACCTGAGCTTAGAGTGCTATCAAGGGCAGAGCTGGAGAAGTAATGCCAGCCCTTTGGAGTAGCCCAGAAGACGATAAGTGGATCCCAGACACTGAAATAAGAAGCTATAACATTGAGGTTGTCTTGGAGACCCCAAGATGTTCAAGATGCCAGAGCCATGGGCTTTCTGCTGAGGAAAGTTGCTAACAGGGAGTTGAACCAGCCCAGGAGAAAGAACATTGTTGTAGTCAACAAAGATGAAAAAGGAGTTGGACATCTGAAAACTGCTTTGACATCAGACATGGAGATGCAGAGTTTGGAGTTTACCCGGTTGGTTTCCTCTCTTGATTAAAGGATTATGGTTATGTGATTGGATGAATCTCAGAAGAGACTTTGAACTTTGGACTTTTAACATTGTTGAGACTGCTATAGACTATGGGGATCTTTGAAGTTGGACTTAATGTATTATTTATTATGCTATGTTTAGGTATGTCCCCATAGACTCATATGTTTGAACAAGTCTATGTTCAAACTCATATGAGGGCCAGGGAATAGAATGTGGTGGTTTGTAGATGCCCAGGGAGTAGCACTATTAGAAGGTGTGGAGTAGGTGTGGCCCTGTTGGAGTAGGTGTGTCACTGTGGGTGTGAGCTTTAAGATCCTCATCCTAGCTGCCTGAAAACTAATATTCTGCTAGCAACCTTCAGATGAAGATATAGAACTCTCAGCTCCTCCTGCACCAGGCCTGCCTGGATGCTGCCATATTGCCACCTTTATGACAATGGACTGAACCTCTGAACCTGTAAGCCAGCCACAGTTAAATATTGTCATTATAAGAGTTGCCTCGGTCATGGTATCTGTTTGCAGCAGTAAAACCCTAACTAAGACATTGACTAAAAGTAATTGTGAGTGAATACAAGCAAAGCACCAAGCTATGCATGCCAGATGCCTGCTTTTATTTGGTCAGTACAGCAATATTGAAGTAAAGGCTGCATCTCCAGGACCTTCTCCTCCAATTTGAGGATTTTGTGGATTTTATTATCTTAAAGGTAGCCATTGTGGCAAGTCTGTCTTCCTGTTAACTGCCAAGATGTTGAATCATGGCTGAATCTTTTATGAGGCTGAATCTTAAAAAACAAAAAACCAGAAAAACAAAACAAAACAAAACAAAAACCCAAAATCAAAAAACCAGTGTTTGTTTGACAGAGAGGTACCAATTAAAATGCATTACCCGGAGGAAGAGGTGCAGAAGGTTGAATCTGGCAGGGAAGGATGGGGCATTTGTGATGCACAGATTGTGAGCTGATTACAGAGTCTGGATTAAGGCCATGCCAGAGTGAACACCTCGGTTTATTTTTCTTTTTTTAATTAATTCAAGCAAATAAGAAATTGGGGAATTGAAGGTTCCATTGTAAAATTTTCTAATTAGAACTTTACCACGCATATGCAAAAAGATGGAGCATCAAAGATGCTTCATTTGAGTGCATGGTGCAGTGTTATCTATTTCTCTTAGGTAACTCTGAGGGAGCTTTGCAGAGTGTTCACTCCAAGGAGCTAAGTCCTTAACTCAATAAATACTGAGTCAGCCTGACTGAGGGAGCCCCAGGAAAGGGGCTAAACGGTACAAGGCATTCCTTTAATATGTATTTTCTCAAATTTGCTGCCACACACTTGAAAAGAACATTTTGCACATCACCATCTTATTTGTTTTTCCCACCATGAAGCACAGACTGGGAACACAGAGTGATAAAAGCTCTAACAAGGCCAAATACTTTCCAGAGGAACATATTGGATCAAAATGTTTGGCCCTGAAAATTTCAGTGTGTCTGAATTTCTTTGCTCATTTCCTTGGGCTACATGAAAGAGGATTTGAGATGGAGAGAAATCCTCTTCTAAACTGTTATTCTCACATTCGTGAGTCCCTGGAGAGTTTGTATATGTTGTTGATTTCATCGCTTTATATAGGCATATAAATTATATATTTGATCTAAGCAAAAGGTCTAGCATAATCCTGAAGCCAAATGTGTCCTTCAGGGAGGGTATTTGCATTCTTGTTTTGCTTAAATCAATTCCAACGTGAAAGATGACTAAGACATACAAATGAACATGCTCCTGCTGTGGGCGTGAAGAGTCAGCCTAATTGAGGCCATTATTCACATATGCACTGTGTGCCTTTTGCATGGGCTATGTGTCTTCTTCAGGATGCCAGGAGACAGAAAGATGAAGACGGTGTGGAGCCTTGCTTTAAAAGGGATCCACAATCCAGTTAGAGCTAGGAGCCTTCTATGAGAAAAATCTTGCACTCTTCTTGTGTTCCTTAACCTACTGTACATGCTTATTGAATAGATGAATGTGTACATACTATTTAGAAATGGCTAAGTCAAAAATTCCTTAATATTAAAATGCAATGCTTCCAGACTTTGAAGATGAGTTAACCATATCAAATACACACCATGATACTACAGTTAGGACATTGGGAGCCTGGTAAGACAAGTTTGGTCCTATTTCTTCCATAAGAGAACTCACCACATAGAAACCAAATGGCCAGCCTCACACCTGGCTGTATTATGTCCAACTGTGTACCATTCACAACCCTGAACTCTATTTGTACCTGCTTTGGGTCAGATTCCCTGCTAGCTGAGAGAGGAGGACTCTAAAGATGGTTGGATTGGACTCTTGTAGGAACCAGGATCCAGGAGGGGGTGAGGGAGGCGGAGTTGTGAAGGAACAGGAAACAGACTGCGGAGACCAGCATCCAAGCACAGATCTACTGTGTTGCACAGAAGCAAGCATTTTTTATATAACCTTTGGACCAATGGGCAATCGACATGAGCTCTGCAGTAGCCAACTATCCCATTGTCACTATGGCCAGGCTGCCAGCACCCGAGGGGACTTCCATAAAGACAGGGACGAGGCCAGCACCCCGTTTCCATTCTGAGGCTCACTAGTTTGCAAAGGTCCTCTGTTTGTGCCACACGGGATGCCAGAGGACATGGGCACTCGTACTATTAGGGAGGTATACTCAGCCTCTCTCATCGTCTACCGGGTCCCACCCAAGGACCACAGCACCCACAGATTCTAATTCTATTCTAAACAGGCTGATTTTTGCATTTTTCTCCACAGGGACTAACTAACAATACAGTAATGGTTCTCATATACTCTGTGTTCCAATATCTTTTAACTACTATCCAGCCTCTCCATAAATAAGAAGCAAATCATAAGTAAATTAGCCATCAAGAAAGAAATTCAGAAATATAAAGTACCTCTTAGCACGTCCAGACAAAGGCTCTATGGGTCTTTCAGAAGCCAACAGTCATGAAGTAGCTTGGGTTGTCACCTCACATACATCCTACAGTAGAACTGGCATTTTCTTCAAGATAAGCTAATTCCAGAAATCAGAATTTCAACCTCTAGAGACAGTCCAAATTAAAACATGGAATTTTAGAAACTTCCATAACAATTATTCCACAATGTTCTAGTGTGCTGTAAAGACAAAGGAAGTTTAACTGTTTAGCTGTGACCTGCCTCTCTGATTTATTTGACAAGAGCAGGAACTTTGATGTGGTAATCAGTGGGTAACTGTTACATGTGGCCCAATGATTATAATAGAACCTATTTCCAGTCCAATTGCTGACTCAGTTCTAATAGTCATCTTACAAAGGTACAAAGTAGATGATTTCAAAATCCCAGAAATAACTCAGAAACCCTCTGAGACCTGTCTGGTGATCCTGCCGATCCTATTACCCCAGTTAATGAGAGAACAGAGATTGAGCAAGAAGATGGAGCGGAACGAAACTGACTTCTGGAAAACCATGCAAAGCCTCTTTACAGCTGCCAGGGAGTCTTGGAACTGCAGGATCTGTAACAGTAAAGGAAGGCAGAAGGCTTTCCTGGGGCGGTCAGGACTACAGGCTGCCACATGTTTTTTAAGCAGGAGAAGAGGCAGGCCATGACTCACATTCACTCTTGCTGCCTGAAGCATGGGGGGAGGGGTGACTTAGTGCTTGCAACTTGCAAAAAATAAACAAATAAATAAAAGTGAAAGAAAGAAGGGAAAGCTCAGAATTTTGGCACCCACATCCTCCATAAATTTGAATAATCCCCAACAGAGTCACTCTCTGAGTCATTTGATATTTAGAATTTGAATGTGGTCATCAGTAGGAGTCTCTGTGGATTCTAAAAGAAAGTGGGAGAATTCCTTTTTGAATAATGTTGTGTGGTGATTCTTCTGAAGAACTGATTCTAAATATTTGCTGTATGAGAGCATGCTGCCTCCTATCACACAAACAAACAAACAGGGGGGGTCTGGATATAACCAGTGTAGAATGGCCTTCATGGTCACTTCAGACACTAAAGACAACTGGGGACTGTGGTGTGGCTCTCCTTCCGTGCACTCCTTTCCTGTGGGCCAGATGCCTTTCCTTGCCAAATGCCAACATGAATAGGGCCAGCTCATAAGCCCACAAATAGCTTGAGAGTCCACTAATACAAGACTTCGCCATTTAATTTCATAGAACTTCAACACAACGAAAGAATCCGTTTTGGATTTACACAACATTGGGACTGTCTTGTGTCCTTTCTCCTACCACACACATCTGAGCACAGGCTTATCTGCTGAGTATTGGTGGTGTGCCAAAACCAGCACAACACTGTTGAATACACCTTCACAGATCATATTACACGCTGTCGGTGACTACTGTGTGGGGGTTAATCACGTAAAATAGAGCCTCAGCTTGTTGTTCTGATCCTCTGGATTATCCATAATGATATAAACATGTGCTCATCAGCCCAGATGATTTATCACCTTGAAATTCTATTCTTTTCTTCCTCCTCATCTAACAACTTCTAGCTCTATGCAGCATATCACACACACACACACACACACACACCTCTAAGGCCGAGTAAACTCTCCTTCCCTTTGCTCTTTCTGTCTTCTGCCTACATATCTGCATTGCATGTAGTGTATTACATGAGTCTTCCCCATGACAGTAAACCACAGGAGGAGCCATGTATTCGTCCAGGCCTAGCACACAGTCATGGTTAACATGCGCTGACAGAGATCAGTGATTAAGCAGTTTGTAAATCAGGTCAGTGGCAGCATAGCCAGTTGGAATTGTTTTTGAAATACAGAGTTTAGAAGATCCCAGCATTTACAACACTGAAGCAAAAGGATTGTAAGTTGGAGGCCAGCCAGTCCTACATTGGGAGAGTCTGTCTCAAAAACAAAATCTGATGTTTTATCAACTTTTAAATTAACCATTTTTAGTTGGTATACAAAATAATGGATCTCATCGTGACATTCTCAAACATACCCATCATTGTAATTTGCTCATTGTTAACCTAGCTTACCTCCCATCACCTCCTCTGGCTCCATTGCTCTCCCTCCTCCCCAATAGTCCTCTCTCTCTCTCTCTCTCTCTCTCTCTCTCTCTCTCTCTCTCTCTCTGTGTGTGTGTGTGTGTGTGTGTGTTTGCGCACGCATGTATATAGGTTTGTTAAAGCTAGATCTCCCTCCTTTCCCAATAGTGTCCTCCTTCTGTCTTCTGTGTGTGTGCATGTTTTGTGTGTGTGTGTGCATGTTTTGTGTGTGTGTGTGCATGTTTTGTGTGTGTGTGTGTATTTGCATGTAGGTTTGTTAAAGCTAGAATATATATATATATCCAAAAAAAGCAACATTTTATCTGTTTCCGCCATTAGCCTCTCCTGTTCTCCTCTTTACATCTCCTCTTCCTCTCTCTACTTGTCTGTGAAATATAATACATATTCACATATCTATAATAATGTATATAAAAGAGAAAACATTAAATGCTTATCTAAGTCTGACTTATCTCTCTTAACGGGATTCTCTTTGGTTCCACCCACTTTTCTGAGAATAAAATAGTTTCCTTCTCCTTCATGTCTGAACAAAGCTCCACTGTGTTTAGATGCCACATTTCTTCATCCATTCACCCAGGGCACCCAGGGTGGTTCCACAGCGAGGCTGCTGAGAACGCTGCAGCAATAAGCGTGGCTGTGCTGCATCTCTGAGGCACACTGACTCAGTGTCCCCAAGCTGGTATAGCTGGGCCACACAGCTTTAAATAGGGATCTAGCTGACGGTCAGCCTTCCCTTGAGGGCTCAAACCTTGGCACCACTTAGACAAAACAAAACAAACCTTGTGACAGCAGCACCTCGAACTGAGTGAGACTGAGAAATGTATTTGAAATCAATATAAGCCCACTAGTGACCACAGGGAAGAAAATAGCAAAACCATACCATAAAGTGTGCCATAAAGTTAAAAGTCTATAGGGTAGATGTAGAATTAGCAAATGAATGAGGCAAAGGAAAGGATGCAAAGTGTAACAGGGATTAAATAAATGGAGGGGAAGTGGAAGACAGGCGAAGAATGCTGTCTAGAGGAAGAGAGAGAACAGAGGATAATAAAGGGAAAATAGTTATCTAGGAAAAACATTAATAAATATGATGGTGCCGTGAAGAACCCCACTATTTGCATGTTAACCTGAAATGTTAATTTAAAGCAGTGAGTAAATTAGATAAATATAGGAAGGGGAACAAAATATAGGATTAGAAACATAAAATTTATAGAAAAGATAAAATTAAAATGTTACTCAAAGTACAGCAAAGCAAAAGGTGGAGGGGAACAAAGAAAGCGAAAAATTCAGCCAATAGTTATGAAAATATTATACATAATTAAGTAAATGGAGAACAAAAATAGGATCATAAAACCTTTTTTTAAAAACAGAAAGCTATTATAATTGCCAGAAGCTGGAAAAAACCCAGGTATCCCTCAATAGAAGAGTGGATGCAAAAAATGTGGTATATCTACACAATGGAGTACTATTCAGCCATTAGAAACAATGAATTCATGAAATTCTTAGGCAAATGGATGGAGCTAGAGAACATCATACTAAGTGAGGTAACCCCGACTCAAAAGGTGAATCATGGTATGCACTCACTAATAAGTGGATATTAACCTAGAAATCTGGAATACCCAAGACATAATCTACACATCAAATGAGGTACAAGAAGAAAGGAAGAGTGGCCCCTTGTTCTGGAAAGACTCAGTGAAGCAGTATTGGGCAAAACCAGAACGGGGAAGTGGGAAGGGGTGGGTGGGAGGACAGGGGGAGAGAAGGGGGCTTATGGGACTTTCGGGGAGTGGGGGGCTAGAAAAGGGGAAATCATTTAAAATGTAAATAAAAAATATATCGAATTAAAAAAAAAAAACAGAAAGCTAGAAAAGGGCTGGGTGGTATGTGGAGTATTCGCACTGGGGTGCGAGTGCCCGAGGTTCCATGCCAGCACTACAGTGAAACAAGGGGTGAAACAAGGCGCAGAGGCACTCTCCTGCAACCCGCCACCTGGAAGGTGGGACCAAGAAGATCCAAGTTCGAGGGCACCTTCCATTACCTAGCCAGTCCAATGCCGGAGAAGCTATTATTTAAACTATAGTAAAACCGGAAGTGGAGGGAGGGGGTACAAAACACAAGGCAAGAAAAAAGGAAAGGGGTTGGGGTAAATTTCTGTGGCTGTTTTTCCTCGGAAACTGAAGTCTTCCAGGTATAATGGGATCCACTGAGCTTACGGACAAGCATAAGCTTACGGATTAAGCTGATGTTAAATCTACACCTGAGAAATACCAGGACTCTGCAGAGTTGAACATTAATTTCCCTTCTCTGCATACCTACGCCCTCTGCTGGCAGGCTTACCTTTGGAGTCTGTGAATGCAGGTCCTCAAACCTTTATGAGATTTCCCCAATTCACACCTCCTGGGAAAATAATGCACAACAGAAAGCCAGCTTGGGAGAAATTTACACAGCACTGAGAAATATGCGGATGGACCTGTTTCTGTACTTTACTTTCATTGTGTGTGTGTGTGTGTGTGTGTGTGTGTGTGTGTGTGTGTGTGTGTTTGTATTTGCGTGCATGCATAAAACCTTCTTTCTCTCCTTGGAATTTTTTATTCTTATCCTGATTATTCTTCAATTTGCTACTAAGAAGCGATTTCTCATCTACCATCCACACTCTGAAGTTCATCTACCAATTTAAAAAAATAAAATAAAAATAGCATGGCACTCTGCTTCTCTAGTCTCAGGTACTCAAGAGACTGCATCAGAGGGAGCACTTAAAGCCATTTTTTTTAAGATGAGCTGGGCAACATCGCAAAAGCTGTTGATCAGTGTACACGGCACAGTGGACAAGACTCAAGAACCCAGATATAGCACCAGGGAACCAGGCAGCTCCACAGCCTTCAGTGCATAGCCCACTAGGAAAGAGGGATCTCCCAGAAGTGCTTTCACTTCGGAGCACAGAGGTGAGATCTCCACCTTCTCTCTGGAGGGGAACATCTAGGAGCGCACTGGAACATATGATCAGTGGAACTGCTGGGATAGGAGTCTTCTGGTCACCATATGTAGTAGGGAGCCAAGCAGCTCCACAGCCTTCTGTGCACAGAACTTTCCAGAAGAGAGTAGGTCTCCCAGGAGTATGGACACAGGCTTACAGGCCCACAGGAGGGACAAGTTCCAGACAGAGACATGAAGACCAACTAATACCAGAGATAACCAGATGGTGAAAGGCAAGCACAAGAACCCTACCAACAGAAACCAAGGCTACTTGGCATCATCAAAACCCAGTTCTTCTGGGACAGCAAGTCCCAGATAACCCAACACACCGAAAAAGCAAGAGTTGGATTTGAAACTCATGATGCTGATAGAGGGCTTCAAGAAGGACTTAAAAACTCCCTTGAAGAAATACAGGAGAACATGAGTCAACAGGTAAAAGCCCTTAAAGAGTAAACACAAAAATCCCTTAAAGAATTACAGGAAAATGCAAACAAACAAGTGAAGGAACAGAGCAAAACCATCCATGATCTAAAAATGGAAGTAGAAATAATGAACAAATCACAAAGGGAGACATCTCTGGAGATAGAAAACCTTGGAAAGAATTCTGGAGTCATAGATGCAAGAAGCATCAACAACAGAATACAAGACATAGAAGAAAGAATCTCAGGTGCTGAAGATACCATAGAAAGCATTGACTCTACAGTCAAAGAAAATTCAAAATGCAAAAGGCTCGTAACCCAAAACATCCAGGAAATCAAGGGCACAATGAGAAGACCAAACCTAAGGATTATAATTATAGAAGACAGCAAAGACTTCCAACTTAAAGAACAAGTAAATATCTTCAACAAAATTGTAGAAGAAAACTTCCCTAACCTAAAAAAAGAGATGCCCATGAACATACAAGACGCCTACAGAACTCCAAACAGACTGGACCAGACCAAAAAGTCCTCCCAGCACATAATAATCAAAACACCAAATGCGCTAAACAAAGAAAGAATATTAAAAGCAGTAAGGGGAAAAGGGCAAGTAACTTATAAAGGCAGCCCTATCAGAATTACACCAGACTTCTCACCAGAGTCGTGAAAGCTAGAAGATCCTGGGCAGATCTCATGCAGACCCTAAGAGAACACAAATGCCATCTCAGACTACTATACCCAGCAAAACTCTCGACCACCATAAATGAAGAAACCAAGATATTCCATGATAAAAGCCAAATTTACACAATATCTTTCCACAAATCCAGCCCTACAAAGGATAATAGATGGAAAATGCCAACACAAGGAGGGAAACTACACCCTAGAAAAAGCAAGAGAGTAATCTTCCAACAAACCCAAAAGAAAGTAACCACACAAACATAAAAATAACACCAAAAATAACAGGAAGCAACAATCACTATTCCTTAATATCTCTTAACATCAATAAACTCAACTCCCCAATAAAAAGGCATAGACTAACAGAAGTATTTTTCATGTAAATCTTCAATTTTATCAAAAAATGTTTATAATTTTTCTTCCAATTAATTTAATAATGTTTTATGTCTACCATTTTATCTGTATTATTTTCCATGATAATCTTCAATTTCAACCTGTTTTTCTAGATATTTCTTCAGTTTTATCAGAAATATTTTCCAGCCAAGCAGTGGTGGCACATGCCTATAATCCTAGCACTCTGGGATGGCAGAGGCAGGCAGATTTCTGAGTTTGAGGCCAGCCTGGTCTACAGAATGAATTCCCGGACAGCCAGGGCTATAAAGAGGGACCCTGTCTCGAAAAAAAACAAATCCAAAAAACCAAAAAAACAAACAAACAAAAAAAACAAATATTTTCCACGTAAATCTTCAATTTTATCAGAAAATGTTTATAATTCCACTTTCAATCAACTTAGAAATATTTTATGCCTGTATAATTTTCCATGAAATAGTCAATTTTAACGTGTTTTTTCTTTATATTTTTTTCAATTTTGTCAGAAATATTTTCATGTAAGTCTTCAATTTTATCATAAAATGTTTTTACTTCCTTTTTCAATTAAAAAAAAAAGAGAAAAGAACCCAGGTATAATTCAACACCCCTACAGCCTTCTGATTTTTGACAAGGACACAAAAATACACTGGAGAAAAGCCAGCATGCTATTGGGAAAACTGGCTATCTATATAGTAAAGGAATGAAATTTGATCTTCCTTCCTCATCTTGAACACAAATCAGTTCTAAGAATTTCAGTGTTATACCTGTAACTCTGAAACTTCTAGAAGAAAGACTAGGGAATACACTTCAGGATGCAGGCTCAAATAAGAACCTTCTGAATAGGACCCTGATTGCCCAGGAACTAGAACCCACAAGCAAGAAGCAGGACTTCATATCAAGAGTTGATACTTCATTCTTCAGATGAGAATTCTTTGTTTAACTCTGTAACCCATTTTTAATAGGGTTATTTGGTTCTCTGGCATCTAACTTCTTGAGTTCTTTTTATATATTGAATATTAGCCCTCTATCGTGTGCAGGGTTGGAAAAGATCTTTCCCAATTTGTTAGTTGCTGTTTTGCCCTATTGACAGTGTCCTTTGCTTTACAGAAGCTCTGTAATTTTATGAAATCCCATTTGTGAATTCTTGATCTTAGAGCCTAAGCTATTGGTATTCTGTTCAGGAAATTTTCCCCTTTGCCCATTCGCTCGGGGTTCTTCCTCACTTTCTTTTCTATTAGTTTCAGTGTATCTGGTTTTATGTGGAAGTCCTTGATCCACTTGGACTTAAGCTTTGTACAAGGAAATAAGAATGGATCCGTTTTATGCACTCACTAATAAGTGGATATTAGCCTAGAAAATTGGAATACCCAAAACATAATCCACACATCAAATGATGTCCAAGAAGAACAGAGGAGTGGCCCCTGGTTATGGAAAGACTCAGTGTAGCAGTATAGGGGAATATCAGAACAGGGAAGTGGGAAGGGGTGGATGGGGGAACAAGGGGAGGGAAGAGGGCTTATGGGACTATCGGGGAGTGGGAAGCCAGAAAAGGGGAAATCATTTGAAATGTAAATAAAAAATATATCAAATAAAAAAAAAAAGAATGGATCCATTTGCATTCTTCTGCATGCTGACCACCAGTTGAACCAGCACCATTTGTTGAAAAGGCTATCTTTTTTTCCACTTTTTTCCATGGTTTTAGCTCCTTTGTCAAAGATCAAGTGGCAGTAGGTATGTGGGTTTATTTCTGGATCTTCAGTTCTATTCCAGTGATCTACCTGCCTGTCACTGTACCAGTACCATGTAGTTATCACTATTGCTCTATAGTACAGCTTGAGTTCTGGGATGCTGATTCTCCCAGAAGTTCTTTTATTGTTGAGAATAGTTTTAGCTATCCTGGGTTTTTGTTGTTGTTATTCTAGATGAATTTGAGACTTGCTCTTTGAAAATTTGAATTGGAATTTTGATGGGGATTGCATTGAATCTCCAGATTGCTTTTGGCAAGATGGCCATTTTTACTATATTAATCCTGCCAATCTATGAGCATGGGAGATCTTTCCATCTTCTGAGATCTTCTTCAATTTCTTTCTTAAGAGACTTGAAGTTCTTGTCATACAGATCTTTCACTTGTTTTGTTAGAGTCACACCAAGATACTTTGTAATATTTGTGACTATTGTGAAGGGTGTCATTTCCCTAATTTCTTGCTCAGCCTGCTTATCTTTTGAGTATAGGAAGGCTATTGATTTGTTTGAGTTAATTTTATATCTAGCCACTTTGCTAAAGTTGTTTATCATCTGTAGGAGTTCTCTGGTGGAGCTTTTGGGGTCACTTAAGTATACTATCATATCATCTGCAAATAGTGATATTTTGACTTCTTCCTTTCCAATTTGTATCCCTTCGACCTCCTTTTGTTGTCTAATTGCCCTAGCTAGAACTTCAAGTACAATATTGAATAGATAGGGAGAGAGAGGGCAGTCTTGTCTAGGGCCTGATTTTAGTAGGATTACTTCAAGTTTCTCTCCATTTAGTTTAATTTTGGCTACTTGTTTGCTGTATATTTCTTTTACTGTATGTTTAGGTATGGGCCTTGAATTTCTGATCTTTCCAAGACCTTTAACATGAAGGGATGCTTAATTTTGTCAAATGAATATTGGATGGCTGAGAAGCACCTAAAGAAATGTTCAACATCTTAGTCATCAGGGAAATGCAAATCAAAACAACCCTGAGATTCCACCTCATGCCAGTCAGAAAGGTTAAGATCAAAAACTCAGGTGACAGCAGATGCTGGTGAGGATGTGGAGAGAGAGGAACACTCCTCCACTTCTGGTGGGATTGCAAGCTGATACGACCACTCTGGAAATCAGTTTGGCAGATCCTCAGAAAATTGGACATGGTACTACCTGAGGACCCAGCTATACCACTCCTGGGTATACCCAGAAGATGCTCCAACATGTAGTAAGGACACATGCTCCACTAGGTTCATAGTAGCCTTATTTATAATAGCCAGAAGCCAGATGTCCCTCAACAGAGATACAGAAAGTGTGGTACATTTATACAATGGAATACTACTCAGCTATTAAAAACAATGAATTCATGAAATTCTTAGGCAAATGGATGGAACTAGAAAATATCATCCTGAGTGAGGTAACCCAATCACAAAAGAACACACATGGTATGCACTCACTGATACGTGGATGTTAGCTCAGAAGCTTGGAATACCCAAGATACAATTCACAGACCAAACAAAGCTCAAGAAGAAGGAAGACCAAAGTATGGGTACTTTGGTCCTTCTAAGAAGGGGAAACAAAATGCCCATGGGAGGAGAGAGACAAAGTGTGGAGCAAAGACTGAAGGAAAGACAATCCAGAGATTGCCCCACCTGGGGATCCATCCCATATAAAGTCACCAAACACAGACACTATTGTGGATGCCAGCAAGGGCTTGCTGACAGGAGTCTGATATAGCTGTCTCCTGAGAGGCTCTACCAGTACCCAACAAATACGGAGTTGAATACTCTCAGCCAACCATTGGACTGAGCATAAGGTCCCCAATGGAGGAGGTAGAGAAAGGACCCAAGGAGCTGAAGGAGCTTTCAGCCCCATAAGAGGAACAACAATATGAACCAACCAGTACCTGAAGAGCTTCCAGGGACTAAACCACCAACCAAAGAGTACACATGGAGGAACCCATGACTTCAGTTGCATATGTAATAGAGGATGGCCTTGTTGGACATCAAAAGGAGGAGAGGCCCTTGGTCCTGAGAAGGCTCGATGCCCCAGTGAGGGGAATGCCTGGACAAGGAAGCAGGAGTGGGTGGGTTGGTGAGCAGGGGGAGGGGGAATAGAATAGGAGGGTTTCAAAGGGGAAACCAGGAAAGGGGATAACATTTGAAATGTAAATAAAGAAAATATCTAATAAAAAAAAAGAATGTGTGCTGCAAAGGAGACTGTTATTTCCTTAGAGGCAAGCTACAGAATGGGGAAAATGTCTTTGCCGACTACACATCTGATAGAGGATTTGCATCTAGAATATATAGAGAACTCAAAAAATAAAATACTAAGAAAACAAACAACACAATTAAAAAGGAGCCTATGGAGCTATCTGGGTCTGTGTAACTAAACAGAGTTCTTAAAAGAAGGAACACAAATGGGTAAGTTTTTTTTTTAAGTTTACAAATTTATAGGAGCCTAGGCAAAAGGTTGCTTACAGCATGGATCATGGATGACACAAAGGCAGGTGCATCACTAAAAGCCCACCCAATCTAAATGAGGACTCATGACAGCTGCATCTCCAAGTTCTCTGTAGGCAGTTGGACAGATCAGAGTCTCCTGCCAATGGTGCAGGTGGTTGGAGAGTCTCCACCCTAGGTATATGTTTAGTGTTTGCATAACCTAAGGTAAGAGGCCTTGTGAATCTTATTTGTTTCAGGAACTTCTTGAAATTTGTGAGTTGCTTACTTCCTGAATCTCATGAACCTACCCCATCCTCCCATGAGATGCTTCAATTTGGATATATTTGTTACACAACCACCAAATCTTGTATCTTAGAATAATTTCAGTAGTGACATTTTTCTCTGGTCAATAGTAACAAAGCACAAATATCCATTTTAGAAAAAAAAGTAAAAATTCATGTGAAGACATTTGCAGCATATGTTTTATGTTGCATATCACTTTATATAAACATTTTTTTCATAAACAAGTTCTTTTTAGCACTACTATAAAAACATCATTTTATTTAACAGGATGTGTGAGGTTTTTATATGTGTGTATTGAAAATATATGGGTGTTTATAAATATCCTAATACACATATGCTTGCCTGTATAAATACATAAAACATACAGCATATGATGGTACGTATGCTATAGCCAATGCTTCTAACACAGAGATATTAAACTTTGGCTTATTGCCCAAAAGTTTGATGTCAAGTGTTGAACTGTAGCAGATGAAATTTTTTGAGTTTTTTTCCCTTTTAATCACATGAAAACATTATGGGCAATGTCTTGAAGTCCAGAATACCATACATATGCAGACAGGAGTGTGGTTAGAACACACTCCACAGGTTGACTCTTTCTACCGCAAACTTTGCACAACTGTGCCACATCCATATATTCCCACACTAGGCCAACTCTACCATACCCTGGCAGTATGAGAAAGTAGTCAATGTTTAAAACTATCATCCCAGTTGTTCTGAGTGTTCAGGTCCACACCTCACCAGCTCTTCCAAAAGCAGTTAAAAACTGAAAGTGAGAAAGGAAAAGTCACTGATTTAAAATTTAGCTGAACTGGAGAAAGAATCTGAGCTCACTCTGCTATGCTGAACTTACAGTTTATAGAAACCCATGAGACAAAAGCCAGAACCGTTTAGACTTTGTTGTGAGACAGTTTAACTTCACCCGGATTGCGTCCCACCTTAGCCAGCTGCCTTCTGCTGCCCAGCTCTTAGCATGGAGGGTCTGCTGTATTTCTGTAATGTTTACTGTCAACCTTTCCTCTTTAACATTCTTCAGTTTTGAAGGATTTGGGATGTTATGCCATGCACTGTTGTGCTGAATTGGAATCTTCTGGAATGTGTCCGTTCTTGGAAGAGATATCAGAAATAAATGTATGTAGGAGTCAGGCTAGTCTAGAAGCATTGCCTAAGACCCTTTCTTCATAGCCTCTTGGCTTTAGGACTGGCACAATGACTCATCCTTTTTGGTGTCTCTTAGTTCAGACTGTATTTGCCTTGGACCTTACATCATTTCAATTACAGTTCTTTGCTTTTCCCAGTATATTTTTAAGACATTGCTGCCTAACTGTCTGATGAGATTCTTTCCCTGATTATCTGATCTGGCCCCACACTGGGAAGGAGGAGGCAGATAGAGGCCAGAGTCAAAGACCAAATTTAAGCAACAGACATCTAGAAACGAGGACTCTCAGGCTCAGTTTACCTGGAATCTACTCTCAAATTCTTAAATAATTTGCATTTCAGGTGGGGAAGTTCCCCTGTCCTTTCCACACTTTTGGAGATCTTTATCTCTGTGTCTATGTTCTGCCTGATATTCCACAGCTGGTGTATAGAAGCCTCCCCTTGCCCTTCTGTCTAGAGGCCAGGTTTAACCTCTGCCTGCTGATATGACTATTAAAAACACTAACTTTATCATTGAAATCTATGAGTTCTTCTTCTACAATAGAAAATGAAGAGATAAGCTGTAAAGTTTGAAAAGGAAATTACAATAACAAAATCCAAAAGGGCTAGGAATGTATAAACTGTCTCATTGCCCCATTGGCTACAGCATTGATTACATGAGGAGACTCTGCAAGACCAATGTTAAAGCCTGTTAAATTGGTTCTGCTTAGAATTGAATGTGTTTGACTGTGTTTAGTTGTTTGTGCCCCCAAAATAACAGTCATAATAATAGGAACCATACATATTAAAAATTACCATTATTGATCATCTTTGTTTTGATGATACCAGCTTGGTAAGCATTTATATGCTTTACATTCTAGAAGTTGTATACCAGGAGTTGTATACCAGGGGGATCACAAATACAGATAAAGAAAGTAGCATCATAGTTATACAGGCACTTTTAATTTAAGATCTTCCACAAGTCTTTGAAAGCAGTATCAAATCAGAACCATCTGGTACACAAGTGCAACTGTACAGCAAGTACATACCTATTTAGCTAGAACTATAATATGACCACTGAAACTATTTCAACTCAGAGAGAAATTTAAATGAGCCTGGCTCTGCTAAAAAAAAAAAAACTAATAAAATTCTGTATTAAATCTTTGATTTTTGTCTTTTTTTAAAGTTAGCCCCTTTATAGGCTATACTAAACCTGGATCAATATGCTAAGACAGTCTTGTTTCTTTGAATGCAAGGAACTAAAAAATGATATAACGAATTCTTCAGTTATAACCACCTTACTTGTACATAAATTTTCCCTGGAAGATTTCTCTTTTCAAGCCTCACATGACTACAGAAAGCTCTTTCACTCACTCTGACTGTTTAGTCTTTAGCTAGCTGGGATTATGGTGTCTCAGAAGCCAGAAACCATAGATGTGCTAAAGTTTTTCTTTTTTAAAACTTGGACTTGAAATAAAGAGAAGAAACATCAAATAAAAACAGACCTGCTGAATCTAAGAATTCTAATATTATACCCTAAATAACGCTTAATTACTTAATTATAAACGTCCTTAGAATTTTAGTTCGTATACAAATTTATTCCACAGTCTCATTGGTAGCTTTCTAAATATTTGTCAGTTAACTAGTACTTATATAAACTCATATGTGCATTCCAAACAAATTATCATAAAAGAACCATAAAAGACTTTAGGAAGTCATCCAGAATTCTTCCTAAAGCCACCAGGATAGCATAGATTTAGCATTTCTCATGTTTATATCAATTACAACAGAGATTTAAAATGTTTATTCAAATGCAGACAACTTTACTGAGAATTTTAGTCCTCTCATCTTCATATCATAACAACAGAACTCCAAATATATATAGATAAATGGGTGAATGGGTGGATGGATGGAGAGAGAGAGACAGAGAGAGAGAGAGAGAGAGACAGAGAGAGAGAGAGATTCAAGTTTCAGACACTTGAAATAACTTCCTTCGAATCAAATGGCACTGCGAAGTGATAGAAGCTAAATGATAGTCATGTCTCAAAGGTCAAGACAAAGATTAAATGGAAACACACAAGTACCAAATCCAACTATACAGATAGGTACACCTAGACAAAAACGAGTGCCTCACCAAAGGCCAGCCTGAGTCAGACAAGCCTTGTGGTTCACTAATGCCAAACCTGGCTAGAACTGCAGGCAAAGTGGACACTCTGCCAAACAAAACTGGAAGGGTCCTGTCAAACAACTGAGCAGCACATCAGCAAATGGCTCGGTTGGACCTTCAGCATGATGAGCACATCAAATGTGCCTGGTTTTACTCCAAATTCTTCTTACAAATTGTCCAAGAGCAAAGTCTCAAGCATGGGTGTTTACCCAAAACCTTCCAAATCATAACACCAAGCGACTGTGTAATAATCTTCAGAAAGAAGACCAAAAGCAAAAGCCTTTTCCATTTCCAATTTACCAATACCTGTTTATAGGAAACCACTACCTAAGGTAGGGGAAGCAGGGTCGGTCCTGGCAACTGGGCTCTCCTCAGTGTTTTATATTTAGAGATGGGTTGGCCATACATTTTCTTCACAGATGGCTGAGTCAAAATGATTAGCAGATATGTATGTCCATGGCCTTCCTTCTCTGTTTTTCTGTATTCCCAAGCAAATTAGGAAGCAGAAATTAGTAAATGAAAATGCATTTATTTACAGTTTGACCAACTAGGGAGATAAAAAAAAATCAAATTTCTTTCTACCATGCCTGTGGCAGCTTTACAATTTGTAGATAGATAGGTAGATGGATGGATAGATAGATAGATAGATAGATAGATAGATAGATAGATAGATAGATAGATGATAGATAGATAGATAGATAGATAGATGATAGATAGATAGATAGATAGATAGATAGATAGATAGATAGATAGATGAAAGATAGATAGATAGATAGATAGATGATAGATAGATAGATAGATAGATAGATAGATAGATAGATAGATAGATAGATAGATAGATAGCTGTAAAGGCCAGAAAATGTGTAGATTTTGCTATCATACAGTTTGGTCAGTCCTTTCCTAGAATAATGTATCAGCTCCAGGTCATCTTCCTTCTCTGCGGGTTGTCTCCATGCTCAGATCTCAGCATGACGAGTCTGCGATAGTTCACAAATTATAGTTACAAGAAGTTGCCAATAATATCATAAGAGCACATTAATGAGGCCAAGTGGGATCTAGATGGGATATGTGTATGAAACTTTTTCTTGTTAAAAGTTTAATTCAAAGATTAAACAATTATCTCCATTTCTTTTCTTATTGGTCCCTTCTCTGTTATGAGTCTCTAGTAAAAGAACACATTGCACTCGGAATTGCTAAATGGGCTGTTTATTCACCAGACTGGGGAGACGGCTCAGTATGAAAAGCACTTGCCTCGCAGTGTAAGGGTCTGGGTTCAGATCCCCAGAATGAACAGAAAGGTTAAACCAAGTGGTATGTATTGATTACCTCAGCAATGCCAGATGAGAGGCAGAGAAAGAACCAGGCAGGCTGGAGGCTCGCTAGCCAGCTGGTCTAGCCTACTAGGCAAGGCTCTAGGCCGGTGAGCCCGAGACATCTTGTGAAATAAAGCCCAAGATTGTCCTCTGACCTCTATACACACATGCGCATATAGACACCTACACATATACATGCTATACACACAAACACACACAAAATATGAATTTTGTTTCATTAGTAATATAAACCAAATTCCACAAATATTGATTCTAAGCACTTAGTAATTTTAATGAATAAACCCAACAACATGTGTATATGATCATGCTGTTCTCCTAGTCTTTTATTCTGTAGAAAAGTCATAACCATTTTTCTCCTGCTATTTTTTTTTTTTTTTGCTTTACTTTTTTGTTTGCTATTTGGCCAATTACTCTCAACCATCATGACAAAACTCAAAACTTCCCAGGAGTTCTAGAGACACGGAGCATATAGATTGTTGCTCTCCATAGTCTGGAGACCTCGTTAAAATTCCAGAGTCCCTCGCCACCCCTCAAAAGTTAGATACAGTGGATTGGGGCAGTGTTTTGGAAAGCGTATTTTCACAAACTAGCAGCTGATTCTTAAGAAGGTCACCCCAGAACACAGTCTAAACGTGTTACAAAGTGTAATTCTGACAGCCTGGAAGGTTGATACTCAGTAATTTGTCAGAGAAATCTAGAAAACGACCTATACTTTGGTGACTATGAAGCTAATGAGCAGTGAGACCGTTTGGCTGTGTGGCAATCCCCTCATAAGACCGTGATCTGCATTCCTGCTTTGGTCCCCATGGCATCTTATAGGAACACTGATGACCATTTTGTGTTTGCATTTACTTATTTATTCACCCCCAATAAGGAAGTACATAGTCTGAAGCACATAAGAAACATGGCATTTGTGAAAATCCTTAGTGATTTCAAAAGCCACGCTCAGTCTGCAGCTCCTACGAGCTCACAGTTAGTGTTTCCATCCCTCTGTGATCACATAGCCTGTAATCACTCTGGCTTTGTTAGAACTTGCACACACACTACCAAAAAGGAACTTTGAGGTGCTCAATACATACAAAGAAATTCCTTATGGACTGCGGAGAAGTCACAGCTCCCAGAAGCCATTGTTTCGAGGGCAATTGTATACCTTTGTTCTCAGCTCTTACTTTCAAATTCTTATTTTGAAACTCAGTTTGGGGGAATTATATATTTTCTCCAAGATATGCCTTCTTTTAAAGTCATTTACCTATGACTACCAGAGAAGAATATCTAAAAATTCAAATATCACAAATGGAATTCATGATGGCCTCAAATATGTGTTGTTCATATACAGTGAGATGTGCTTGTTAATATACAGTGAGATATTGCTCTTTATATGCAGCGAGATATGTTTTTTAATAGGTGGTGAGGTATGACTGCCTATAACAGGGGATGTGGTTGTTTTGATGCAGTGAGGTGTGGCTGTCTATATACAGTGAGGCAGGGCTGTCTATATGCAGTGAGGCATGGCTGTCTATATGCAGTGAGACACGGCTGTGTATATGCAGTGAGGTATGGCTGTCTATATGCAGTGAGGCAGGGCTGTCTATATGCAGTGAGGCATGGCTGTCTATATGCAGTGAGGCAGGGCTGTCTATATGCAGTGAGGTATGGCTGTCTATATGCAGTGAGGTATGGCTGTCTATATGCAGTGAGGTATGGCTGTCTATATGCAGTGATGTATTTCAAGATAAGAAAAGCACACAAAACAAAGAGCTCCTCATCCTGAATGGAAGTCAGTGTGCCCGAGGATTAGCAGCTCTGCAGACATTACTGTCTACTCATTCTTTCCAAAATATTACAAAGTCAAGGTTGAGGTAGAAAGAAAGAAGGAAAGAAAGAAAGAAGGAAGGAAGGAAGGAAGGAAGGAAGGAAGGAAGGAAGGAAGGAAGGAAGGAAGGAAGGAAGGAAGGAAGGAAGGAAGGAAGGAAGGAGAGAGAGAGAGAGAGAGAGAGAGAGAGAGAGAGAGAGAGAGAGAGAGAGAGAGAGAGAGAGAGAGAGAGAGAGAAGAGCAACCACTTAGAACCATCTCATGGGAGATGCTTCTAAGGCAGCCAAGTCACTGGTGACAATCTTTGTGAATAAGTCAATCAGCTATTCAAAGAGTTCACTCCTTCCTTGTTAGACTGACTTTCTCACAGGGGCGGTTATGCCTGCATGGCCACTAGCCTCAGAGGGCTGTGTTGCTTGCCCTTGCCCACACCTGGGTCGACAGTGCTTTGTGAACTACCCTCAGTTGCCCAGCTTCCTGGATATGCACTCTGCTTCCTGCTGGGGCGCTGCAGGACAGACAACAGCTCTGCCCTGGGACCTGCCAGGCTTCCTGCAGTACTTGCTGCCACCTCCTCGGCCATAGGCCCCTTGGCAGACTTTTAATGGGGCAAAGTCTTGAACTGGGTTTACTTCCTCAGCCCTCAGCCCTCGGCCCTCAGCCCTCGGCCCTCGGCCCTCAGCCCAGGACTTTATTCCCAAGCAAATGCTTTGGAACTTGGCTTCTGAATCACTGAGTCTTTAGCCTCTTTAAGTTCTTATATTTTTGGTTGTGAGCTTTAACAGCTGAGCCACCTCTCCAACCCCTCTTTAGGTTCTTTTGTATGGTTCACACTCTCTCTCTCTCTCTCTCTCTCTCTCTCTCTCTCTCTCTCTCTCTCTCACACACACACACACACACACACACACATACGCACACACTCTCTCTCTCTCTCTCTCTCTCTCTCTCTCTCTCTCTCTCTCTCTCACACACACACACACACACACACACACACACCTTTCTGCACTTTCTGGAAAATTCGTGCCCCCTTCTTTAGCAAGCACCAACTCCCCTCTTATCGCTTCTCATCTAAGAGCAGGATTTCCTCTTGGATGCTAGAGCACTTGGCTACCCTTTTCTGTCTGAATCACCAACCTCTGTTGAGCAGTGCAGGTTTCTAAGAATTTAATGGTCCTATACCATAACTGAAGATCCCTGGAAGACAGGTTCTACAACCCCTCTAACGGAACGTGCCTCATACGTTCGCTGTGCTCAGACGCCCGTGAGCTGGATGGATGGTTGATAGACAATGGTTGATAGACAGCCTCATTCATCCCTCCAGCTCGAGAGCCTCTCGTCTGCTGCTGACCACTGCTGTTTGTGCCGCTCTTGTTCACAACTTCATGTGAGTAAATAGAACCTTCTGAGTTTATTTCTTATTTTATTTTCCATCTTGGAGCATAAAAGGGAGTTAGTGATAACATATAAGTATTTGAATTTGCATTCTGAAAAAAAAATGTTTAAGTTGGTAAGCACGATAATACTTGGGATTTTAAAGTACAATAAAAATTTCAAAGTATTACTGTAATTTCAGCCGGTTGGTAATTAAAGGAAAAAGAACAGACCCAGATTGGTAAGGACTGCCCTACCCAAATTGTGTGCTTTGGGCAAAGTAGTGTGATAATTAGAAAGTGGGAAAGTCTTCAATATTCTTTGTGTTTTGTGAGCTCTATTCATCCTATTATTCCATGTCTTTGTTTTCAATAGAATTCGACAATCTTTAGAAAAAGTAATTTAACATTTTGGATATAAAGACACAGTATTATTATATTATACTTGTTTATAGGGAAATTCTGTGGGTGAAAAAGCATTAAAATTATGTGTTACATAATACATAAGCTATGAACAATTGTAAATAAAAATGTCTGCAAGACACGAGTTAGCCTCTGGAAAAATAGTCAACTCCCCACCTCCTGCCCTCTCCCCCCGTCTTTCTCCCTTCTTTCTCTTGATTACTTGGCTGTTACTCTATTCTCTGACACTGATTTTGATGCCTAAATTTTGGTTTCTACCATTCTGCTTTTATATGTTCTTTCTATTTTTTATGTTCTGCTAACATTTCCTTCCTAAAATCCTTTCTGTGGACTTTCTCTCAGATAATTTTCACGAGGCAACGGTGAGATCTTGGGGGAGCAGCAGATTTCTGAAGGAACTCGTGGTTCCTGATAGACCCATAACTCTGGGTTGCCCCTCCCTCTCTGGGAATGTGGGTGTCATACCTCATTCACTCTGTGTGCCTAATGGTTCCTCTCTCTGAGGAGTGCTGCCAGTGCAGGAACCTTCTGTCAAATAGGTCCTTCAAGCAAACCATTTGGTTCTACCTCAAGGAGAAATACAGTGGCAAACCCAAACTGTAATGATGCATGTGCTTAAATGTTACTTGAAAGACATGAGAAGGAAAATGCAGTTATTAAAGACTTCGTATTAAATCATTTTCATTGGGAGGGAGTTGATGGTTTCGTTCTAGCCTCTTTCCTTCCTGGATCTTCTCTTCCTACCCAGGGAACTGGGCGACCCAGTGTCTAGGTGTTTTCCCTGCTGGGTGTAGAACAACACAAAAGAAGCAACCATTATGTTTGTAGAGAATTCAAATTTATGAAGAGCATTACTACAGTAACTTTCCAATCTAGATGATTTCTAATAAAAGGACAGCAAAACATTCAAATAACTTTTTTAATGTTGATTGTCGATTATGTGACTTGAGTTCCTGTTTCTCCTCTCTTCTGCCATGAGTGCTAGGCACAGTGGATCTTCTGAGAAGACAGGACAGCCTCTTATCACTAAGGTCTCAGATCAACCATGCCTCCAATAACCGATAAAGTATAGGCACATCAACCAAAAGCCGCTCCTTATTCTAAATTCATCACAGTCCTTACTACAACCTAATACATGTGAGGTATAATTTTTATTTTTAGCCTTTATTTCATGCTATTAGAGCACTCAATTGGATAATCATTATACCAAAGGGAAATGAATGTCAAACTAGCCTTCACAGAACTTTAATCATGAAAAACCACATATTTGATTATCTTATGTTTGGCATGGTTTGTCAAGATAGCAAAGATAGATTGTGTGTTCATATAGCCAAGTAGGCACGGTCCATTTTTTAAATTCTAAAGCAATGGAAAAATAATTGTATTGTTTATAAGGTTCTATGAAAATTGGTTGCAATTGAATACCACAAAAATAGATGTTTTCCATTGGACTTCCCGCTAACACTTAAGACGCTCTCAAAGAAATCTGACAACAAATCTTACATAGTCATGAGAGAAATGAAATTCTTCAGTTCAGCTTCTCAACCTCTAGTGGACCTTGGTCCTGTGACAAAATGTGCAATCATTCTGTATGTACTCTAGTGTCTAGTTAGTCTACCCATGGAACGCATTTATACGCTCCTTCACTACTCGTCAGGTACTGTGTGAGGAGGTATCAGGTGTTTTTGCAGGAAGCAAATCAAAGACACTCCCTGGTAAAACTCTCAGGGGAATGAGAGATAAGTCCCTAGGCAGGCAAGCATCAATAACCTTATGTGAGTGACAATGGAAAATATAAAGCAAGCATCATGAACCATAAGGACAGACAGATGACGGCAGTTCTGTCCTGGATTTAAGCAAAGTTTCTCAAGATGGATATTTTTGAGTTGAAATAGAAATGGCTAGGTGTGATGGCTGTCTCTGTTGTCACCTTGGCACGTATGATAAGAGAGGACCTCAATTGAGAAGTTGCTTCCATTAGATTGGCCCGTGGACATACCTGTGGGATATTCTCTTGCTTCTGAATTGATTTTGGAGGCCCTGCCCACCATGGACCAGGTAATCCCTAGAAGGGTGGGCCTGGGCTATACAAGAAAGATAGCTGACAGCCTGGTAACCAGTGGTCCTCCTTGTAGTTTCTTCTTCAAGGTCTGGCTAGAGTTCCTGTCCTGGCTTCCTTTGATGATGGACTGCAACCTGTAAGATGAAATAAACCCTTTCCTCTCCAAACTGCTTTCAGTCAGAGAGTTTGTCACAACAGGAAAGCAAACTAAAGTACTGAGGATGATGGAAAGCAAGGCTCCGAGTAGGATAGAAAATAAAATGTCAGTTCAGTGTGACAGCCTTGGGGGAATGTTCTTCAGACCACTGAGGTGTTTTTTGCTGGGGAAAAAAAAACCAGCTTAAATACGCTTGGTTAATGGTTAGCTGTACATGTGACATGAAGCATGAGAATTTGTTTTATATCCTAGATATGGGCTAAAGTAACAAGGAAAAATATGTTTATGGCATTATTAAATATTTTATGCTAAAATTTCAAATGTGATCATTCCAGTTTAATCTAAGGAACTGAGTACTATAAACGAAGTGGTCTCAAGGCACAGGCAGCTGTCTGTCAGAATTTAAATACCACTGGCCAGACTCTCTTATTATGACGTCATTCTAAAAAAAAGAAAGGGAAAAAAAAAGAAAAAAATCTCATCGAGAGGAGCAGAAGAATTGGCTCAGCAGGAAGGTGTACCCACGGTCTTCCATAGGATCCACTCCCTACCTCAGGGGCTTTCGATTCCCTCCCCCAGCCTCCACAGACACTGCACTCAGCTTATAGACGCTGTCAGATGCCAGAAGAGAGCCTTGAACTCCTGGAACTGGAGTTGCAGGTGGTCGTGAGGCACTGGGGGGTGTTGGGAGCCCAGCCCAGCTCCTCGCAGGAAGCACTCTCCACCATGAGTGGTCCGTCCAGCCCCTCCCTGGCCATGTCTGAGATGTGCTCTCTAGGATCTGGTTCATTTCACAGCTATGACTTCTGATCATATGCCAAATCAATAAGAGAAAATGAGTGCGTGTTCATTCTGTTTCCCTCCATAGTTGTAAATCAAGATGGCCAGCCTCTGATTGAAGGGAAACTTAAAGAGAAACAAGTGAGGTGGAAGCTCATTAAGAGGTGGAAAACGCGTTATTTCACACTGGCCGGAAACCAGCTTCTGTTTCACAAGGGGAAATCTGTGAGTTCTCTGTCACATTTTTACACTTGAATAGTTTACCTCCCAAACCCACCACAATCCTAAATCACACAGTTGTAAAAACACAGTTGGGAGTCTCAGAGGCCCACACCCATGCTTTCAAATATGAGTGCCTCATGAGTAAGCCTAGCTAAAATCCATTCAACAGGACTCTGCACCAGACTGGCTAGGCTCCTAATTCCTTCGGAAACCATGAATCCCACTTGGGCCTACACTGGAATCTCTAAGAGATTAAGAAAACTTCCCAAGTGGTGAGGGTGAGAGTGAAGTTGTGTCTTCTGCTTCTGTTCCTCAAGACGCTGACACTGTGGGGGGGGGGGGTGTAAAGACAGGGCCTTACTGTATGGCATTGGCTGGCCTTGAACTTATGGTGATCATTTTGCCTCTGCCTCCCAAGTGCTCTAGTGTGTGCCCATCACACCAAGCACCAGTGTGTGGTGGTAGAGGTGGTGATGGCATGATATTATTGAGAAGATATGTAACCTTAGCTGACCTCAGACTCAGAGTTCTGACTGTTTACCTGGAACATGCCATTATCCTTTTTTCTGAAAAGGTCTTTAATGTAACACAGAGTGTCCTTCCTCTGTGATTTTGTTCTGTGCTGCGTGGATGGATTGATGCCACCCACAGTGGTGAGGGTGGATCATTTCTAACATTCACTCAAATGTTGGTCTCTTCTGGAAACATACAGGCACACTCAGACACCATGTTTTAATGACTGTTTGGGGACCAATTATCCCAGGCAAGTTGACCCATTACTTTAACCACCATGTAAACTGAACTATTGCCTTGTTAATAAATCAGATGGGTCAAACACTAACAATTCTCTCTGGAAAAATGCACCATGTTTTTAGATTTCTCACTAGAGATGTTATTGAAATATTTTTCTCAGTGAGAGTAAAGTATTAGTTCATCTGAATTATGATGAATTCTGAGAAAGCATTTCTTTAATAAGACCTCCCTCAAAATGAATTATTTTAAAAATGTATTTTTGTGATACTTTGAAGCTACCTAGCTTTCTCAGTCTGTGCCATATGGAAGTGGCTTTTCTCTGGCTAAACTCTTTTCCAAAGGGAAAGGGTGACGAAAGGGTGACGGCGCGTTCAATTTAAAGAGCTATTGGATTTTAAAGAAATATTTTTTGGACTCGTCCATGTTGAAGGAGTTTTAAGTGTTTGAAATGACCATCTGAATTTCCTACATTTACTCAAGAACTCAGGAATAGATATAAAGATACAATGTTCTGCAGACCCTTAGAACAAACACAGAACTAGTCTATGAAACTATTCACAAGCACTCACATGGTAGTCTATGTTCTTCTCACTCACATTTTAAACTTTTATCTCAGTTCTAAAGAATAAGTTATTTGGCATCCTTATCAGGGAATAACAGTTTAGCATTATAGAAATCTGACAGAACATGTGTCTCAATAGTGGAAAACAATATATAACAAAATACCTTTGATCACAAGGACATACTAACCCATCAGGGCTGGCCACCCTGCTGAAATCCACCCACATCCTTGATAGCTGTCTTTTAAAGAGATCAGTGAAAACTTGGCCTGAAAGGCAACCCCAGACTGTAGTGCAAATCCACACAAGCCAGCTAGGCAGCAGAGTGCCACCCCTCTCTCTGCTTAATTAGCCTTCCTCACATTATTACAGGAACTCTCTTTTATCCATCAGTTATGGTGTATCAATTTCTGTGCTATAGACCAACCTCAACACAATCTATTATCAACAATTCTTAATATACACCAAATGAGGCAAATAGAGTGTATAGTGGAGATGTCCTCAAATTTTTGTCCTATATAACACCTAAAAGAATTTTTGGGGGTGTGGAAATCTATATAACATCTTAAATGTCATCAACACATTTATCATGAGTTTTACACAGTTGTAATTTATGTTGCACTACAAGTATTGACATTTCAAAATAAAAAAAATCCCTCTTTTTAAATTTAATTTAAAAAATCTCTTTAAATATGATTACTAGAATGACATAAAATACCATAACACATTAATTCAGTAGCGTGCATCTTTTTTAAAGTGCATATATTAGTATCTTTAGTGGAGATAATTCCATTGCTTCTGTTTCCCTTGAACTCAGAGTTCTTACTATCTCCCCCTAGTGATGTGTTTCAGTTGCCCTGTTATTTTTAAGAGTTACTTTGTTTTTTAATTATGAGTGTCTGTGTATGGGTAGATGCCCATGGAAGCCAGAAAAACTTGAGTTACAAGTGACTGTGAGCATCCCAGAGTGGGTGTGGGGAACTGAACTCAGGTCCTTAGCAAGAGCAGTCCATGCCTTTAACCGCCGGCATCGCTCCAGTCCTCCCAATCATTTTTCAATATAAGAAAACCATGTACATAAATTGAAATGCAATTGTTTTAACTTCTGTGATCATCAACCTCTAAGTATTTGTTTTTCTGACTGATTTCTCTTTTTTTTAGTTATATCATTCACCAATGCATTTCAGTATAATGCCACATTTAGTAAGAATTAAACATTAAAATGGAAATGCTAGACCAAAAAGATGGGTTAGTGGGTCAAGTGCTTGCCTCTTAAGCATAAAGACCCTAGCACCCATGTGAAAGTCAGACACAATGGCTCTTGTCTCTAAGCCGTTAGAGAAACGTGGGTCTCAGAGGCTTGCTGATCAGTCAGTCTCCAAAATGATGAGCTTAGGCCAGTGAGAGACTCTGTCTCAAAAACTAATGTGGAGAAGGTTAAGAGGAAGGCATCTGGTGTTGACCTCTGACTTCTGCATACACACACACATACGCACACATGGGGGGGTGTTATCTATTAATAAAATTAATATAGAAAAGTGACAATGTCTTGTTATGACATTACTTCCCCAACATTGCTATGTTGAACTGGGGCTAGCGGGTGTGGTGTTCCTGGGGCTTTTCCAAGCTGGCCATCCACTGTAGAAAGTGTGTGCTGAGTGAGAACAGGGCTTTTCCATTGCAGAGCAGGGGAGATGACTGTCAGAGTGGAGGCTGTCAGAGCGGGGGCAGAAACGAACAATTGGCGAGATGCCCAGCCACAGGTACATTTCTAGTGGACAAAATGTGTTCACCACTTTTAGACATTTTTAATTGTCCTAAAACCATTCATGCTAGCCCAATGCCCAATCTGATGATTCTGGTATCACAGAAGTCCATAAACCTCTAGTTTCCTAAAACACAAATGTAACATCATTAAGTAATGCTTATAGACAGTGCATGCTTCTAGTTCAGAGATCCCAAAAGCTACTCAGACACTGGGTTTTCACAAGTTCCCCACAGGAAAGCCCAACACTAGGTTCCTGCGACTAGCTGAAATTTTGAGGTGAGGGTGTTCTAGATTTCACTGCTGTCTTGTGCTCTATTAATAGTGCTAATATAAATAGAGGGTGACAGGAGATCAAAGAATCATGAATTAAACTTTTTTTTTCCAATTTCACTTATAATAACTTTCAGCAACCTGGCTATCTTGGGATGACTTATGATACTATAATAGAAGCCAAATTTGGGGCTTCCCTTATCCTAACGACTCTGTGGGCCTTAGCACCCAAAACAGAGAGGTCTCAAAACATAGGGTGTGAAAGCACCAGGCGCTCTTGGGAAATACCAAGAGCCAGTGCAATAGGCGGCAGCAGGAGCCGACTCATGATTTTTCCTCTCCGTTCCTTTCAGAAGGATGACCCTGATGATTCCCCGATAGAACTCAGCAAAGTGCAGAGCGTGAAAGCTGTGGCCAAGAAACGTCGAGACCGCTCTCTCCCTCGGGCGTTTGAAATCTTCACAGACAATAAGACCTATGTTTTCAAAGCCAAGGATGAGAAGAATGCAGAGGAATGGCTGCAGTGCATCAACGTGGCGCTGGCCCAGGCCAAGGAGAGGGAGAGCCGAGAAGTAACCACATATCTGTAGGATTCTCACACCCGCCCTTATGGCCACGTAAGATAGGCGTGGCCAGCGTCAACAAAGAGGACCCACCATGGCGCTATTGGGTTTCCCTAAATACCAGAGAAACCATTATCCCTAAGGAGAGCCTAAAATGGCAGGGTTCTCAGTAAACCCCACGCCCTCACGGCTCTTGTATTAACTCCAAGATTTCTGCCTGAAGAACGTGAGAAAGAGAAGCCACGGAATTCATATTGGAGCACGTGGGCCAGAAAGGGAAAGTTACAAATAAAAGAACTTCTGTAGCTATGTGATTTATGACTGTAAGGAAACAGTGAATGAGCCGGGCAGTGGTGGCGCACGCCTGTAATCCCAGCACTTGGGAAGTAGAGGCAGGCAGATTTCTGAGTTCGAGGTCAGCCTGGTCTACAGAGTGAGTTCCAGGACAGCCAGGGCTACACAGAGAAAGCCTGACTCAGGGGGTATGGGGGGAGGGAAACAGTGAATGAAATCAGCAGAAGGCTCAGCAGGTAAAGGGCACTTGCTGCCAAGGCAGATTGCTTGAGATCGAGCCCCGTAACTGACCTGGTGGAAGGGGAGCCAATGGTTGGCAGTTACCCTTTGTTCTCTGCCTACCATGGCACATTTATTCCCCCAGAATTTTCTTTTTAAAAAAAGAAGAAATGAATAAATGAATGAATGGAAGGATGGATGAAAATTTGAAACAACAGATGCCTGAAAGATCCACCTTGAAGGAAAACTATCACAGTAAAAAAAATGTTTTAAAAAACATTAGGAAAAGTTGAACTAAGGTACACTCAAGAAACCCGTTAGCTTCAGTATATTAGTCAGCTTTCTGTTGCCCTGACAAAATGCCTTGATGAAAATAACTTAAGAGAGAAAGGGTTTATTGTGGTCTATGATCCCCGACGGATGGAGCCCATTGTGGCGGGGAATACATGGCACCAGGCAGAAAAATCACGGCAGTAGAACAGGACGCTGGCTGATCTTTCTTTACACAGAGGAAGCAGAGAGGGTGGGAAGCAGGGTGTGGTTATAAATCCACAACGCCCACCTCCTTGGATGTACTTCCTCTACCAAGGCTCCCTGTCGAAGGGCTCCATGACTTCCTGAAGCTGCACTACCAACGGGGCCATGCATCGAAATGTGCAAGCCTAGGGAGGCATTAAAATTGTTTAATTATTTAAATTACCACACTTAAACATTTATCTTCTCAACACAGAAGGTGGCAGCACGTGTTACAGTGATTCTGACTCCAGTTACATAATTAAATTTAGACTCTTATTAGAGTGTAAATTGAACTCTAATGCTTAGACACGTGGTTCTACCTACCGTCCAAGGCAGTGAGTGCAGAGACTGAGCACAGAAAGACAACTTTTCTTCTTTGTGAATATGCATCACCTCCCTTAAACCTGAAGATTTTTTTTAATTAAAATTCTGTGTTTTCTTCCCTGTATTAAGCGTTGTAGTGCCCAAATTATCAGCATTTATTGGTTTCTCCTATTACACTTATATAACTTTGAATTAAGCTGCCATAGGCAGTTTAGGTGACGTCCAGTGACCCATGCCCCTTAATAATGTGCTACCCCTGAGTGGGGGAGGGTAGTACCCGAAGCGTGCTTCTAACTTACATAATATGGCAAAGGTGACAGGATAGTCTCTCCTACAATTGTGTTACATTACAACAGAAATTTAAAAATTAACAGATGAATTAAGGTCCCTCAGATCTCTTTAGTGAACCGATACATCCCGAATAGCCAGGTTATCAGCTAAGTTATTTAGAAAAGGACGACCTTCCTGGTGAGCTTGAATATACTGCCACCACTGTGCTATAGCTTCAAGGCAATGAGTGACCTGTGCCAACACCCATGTGACTCTGAAACCATATCGAGCCTCTCAGGATCCAGCCCACCACCATCTTGTTGGCAGCCATGAGGTCCTCTGCTCAGAGGACCCACATAAGATGGACTTCTGCTCCCACAGAAACTAGGAAGTAACAATGTATCCTGCTCTAAATTCAAACCACGTGGTGATTTGCTATGCACTGATTAATTCATATAAAACCCCACTGGTAATATATCAAAGATAACTTTTTTCTGAGAAATTGATTTATTATGTATTTTAGAATAGAAGCCTGGAAAAGTTGTCACCACACTGACACTACTGTTAATTCACTGGCATAGGAAATGTAAAAGGGGTCAAACTTGAGCAAAGAAACTTAATTCAATTTTAACATGTAAAGTTTGAGGATATTATGAGCCACAGAAATTATTACATGCTGGAAATAGAGTTCAAGAGGTCAAATTTTGGGTCCACTGCATATGTAGGTAATTGTGAAAGATACAGAATTGGTTGAATTACATAAGAAATGGAGAATTGAAAATGACTCCTTGGGATAACAATATTTAGACAAAGGCAGGTTAGATTAGCTGATCAGTATTCAGAGATGATGTAGCCCAGGAGACATGATATTACAAAAGCTAAATTAAGAAGGATTTTCAGGATGTCAGCAATTTGAAATCCTGAAGATAGAGCTTGACTTTCATAATTAGGAAGCAATTGATGTCACTGGTAAGAACAATTTCATTGGAGCACTGCAGTAAAAGTTAACTTTCAATGTATTGTAGTAATCGACTGCTGTATTTTAATTTTTTTAAAGGTGGGGTTAAGGTGAAAGAGCAGAATAGATGAATGGTTTCTTACTTTGTTTTTAAGTGATGTCATCATAAGACAGAAAACAGTTTAATAAATATAGGCAAGGAAAGACAAAGTCAAGTTTCTTAAATGTGGCAGACAATTTTTCAAGTTCTGTCTCCAGGGGCCAGGGAAATGTCTCAGTCATGAGAAAGCTTGCCTACAAACACAAGCTCCTGAGGTCAAATTAGCAAGACACATAGGAAAATACCAGCATGGGATTGCACTGGAAGTTGGAGACAAGTGGATCCCAAGAGCTCTTTGGCTGTCAGTCCAGCTGAGGTAGTAGATGTCTGGCTCAGTAAGAAACCCCACATGGTAGTTTGGATGAGAATGACCCCCCCCCCCATAGACTTACATATTTGACCACTAGATCCCCAGTTGATGGAATTTTTCGGGAAGGATTCAAAGGTGTGGTCTTGTTGGAGAAGGTATGTCACTGGTGGGTGGGCTTTGAGGGTTCAAAAGCCCACGGCATTTCAAGTTAGCCGCCCTACCACCCGCCTCAGCCACATGGTTATGCCTCATGATGTGTGCTCTCAACTACAGCTCCAGGACCATGCCTGCCTCCTGCCAGGCTCTCTGCCATGATGGAAATAGATTTTTCCTCTGAAACTGTAAGCCTCCAATAAACTCTTGCTTCCGTAGTTGCCTTGGTCTTGGTGTTCATTCACAGCAATAGAGAAGTAGTTACTTGGTTACTTAGTTAAGACCCAGTCATGAGGCAAAAAGGCAGAGAGTCACAGAGGAAGAAACCCGGTATCTGCCTTAACCTCCCCATGCATACACACTCATGCACTCATATGCATGCACCATACACACAAAACTCACACACTCAGACACCTATATACACATATATATACATATACACACATGCACACATGCAAGCACACACACACACACACACACACACACACACACACGCATGCAATCCATATGAGCAGCCGTTTACTGAGAACCTGCTAAGCAACAGGGACCGTACCTACCCTGGAGATTCCAAAATGAAATCAAGAAAACAAAACAAGACAATACACCTATTTCTTTCTCCAAGAAGTTAATGTATAGTGAAGGAGACAGACACGTACAACAAAAGCCCAAATGCCTTGTGTCTGGTGCATTAATGAAGTTATATATATAGTCCTGTGAAAACAGAGGAGGAAACACATTTAAATGCACCATGTCACTGTTTCCTTGAGGCACTATAGAATAAGCTAGGCTTAATGGACTAATAGTAATGGTGTGGATGGACAAAGAACAAAATAGCAGGCTGGGGAACCGCCCTGCAAATGAAAACAAGCACACAGCCCATTCCTGAAATGCCAAGTTAAGATGACTCTCGCGCCATTACAAGGTGGTAAGCAGGTTCACATTTAGAAAAGCGACCTTCGTGGTAGTACAATTAAGGGACCGTGTATCCGTAGCTGTAGCAAAGTCTAAAGGACACAGTAGCCTAGAGTCAGAGCACATGAAGTCCCAGGTTCAATCCCCAAACCAAAACTGCAAAGAAAAACAAACAAACAACAAAAACCACACCAAACCAGCTGGAAGGCTCCTCTGAGATGAAGACCTGAACTGATGTAGTGGCAGACACAGCAGGGAGAAATGGAATCGTTGTCTGAATGTGGTTTGTGTGTTTCCAAGAGTTCACATAGGAAGCCTGTTCTCAAGTAGAGAGATTGTGAGTTGGTGAGCTGATGAGGAGAGATTTGGCCATGGAGGGAACTGCCTGCCCTACGAGAGAGTGACATAGAGGAACCCGGGTTAGTTCTTGAGAGAGGACTGTTAAAAAGGAAGCCTTTTCCCGGACCACACTGGCTTCCTGTGTGGCCAGGTGGTCTCGCCTTGAGCGTGATGTCTTCATTCTGATGTCTCTTTAGAGTGGACCCCACGCCACCACCATGTCCTTGAACCTAACACACTGTGATTTAACGACACTGCTTTTCTTTACAATGTTAACCAGATTCCGATACTTTATTGCACTAATGGGAAAGAGGCTAATATGAACGATCAGGCAGGGGACTTAGTAAAATTAGGAATTACTCAAATGGATGAGGACTGGTGACTGTCTGGAGTGAAGGACAGGACTGGAAAAGAACAGATGTGGCCATTCCCAGGCACTTGCCGAGGACTCTGTGTGTGGTGGTGACAGCCCCTGAGATAGAAAATGTAGAAACAACAAATTGAGAAGCAAGACAAATGCTAAATTTAATTTTCTGCTATCTACAAGAGACTATTGAACTTAAGTTTACTTTAACACATGAATATATTTTTAAAACATGCATATTAACAGTACGATGTGATGCCTTGGTACATATTACACTGTATAATCAATATAAGCATATCATCAATTCAAACATTTTCAATATTTTATAAGAAAAAAAAAAGCATTTAAAATACGTTCTTCCAGCCAACAGTACACACCAGAACTGCTTGCTCCTATTTAACTGCAATCAATTCTCATTGATCAGCCTTTGCCCTTAAACTTAATTTTGAGACAGATTCTCAGAGTATATGTAAGGGTGATTATCTTGGACTGGAAAGACTTCTTTTCATATGAAGTTGGGCAGGAAAAGGGAGAGAATAATTATAGTTATAAATTATTATCTGTGTAATATTTTTAAACTTACCAGCCCTTTCTTTTTCTTTAAAGGTGTACTTCATATTTTATTTTATATGTGTGATTATTTTGTCTGCACTGTTATGCACCATGTGTGTGCCTGGTCCCCACAGAGGTCAGAGAAGGGTGTCAGATCTCCTGGAAGTGGGATTACAGATGAGACACAATGTCGGTGGTGATAATAGGTGGTGATGATAATTGAGCCCTGGTCTTCTGAAAGAGCATCAAGTGTTTTAAACTGCTGATTTGTCTCTCCAGCCCCTACCAGCTCCTTCTCAAGATCCAGAGGGGGAAAACTCTAGCTGCATTAATCAGTTACAAAGTGCTAGGCAGTTTGGTGTCAGTTGTTAAAGAAAATTCCAACAAGGCGCTCGTATCTTTCACAGCGAGAGGTTTTAATAAAATAATGGTAGAAGGCTGGATAAACAGTTCTGGGATCAAGAGACCCAGACTTTCTGGTCTTTCCAAGGACTGAAGTTTAATTCCCAGTACCCACATTGGTGGCCTCACAACCACCAGTAACTCCCTCTCCTGGAGATCTAAGAGCCTCGCCGGGCGTCCATGGGCACCCACGCATGCGCACAAACACACATACGTAAACAGTAAAATAAATCTTTCTTTTAAAAAACAGACAATGATTTTTGTCCACTGAGTACTTAGACTAAAAATAACATGAACCCATCAGCTCTGTGAGAGCGGGAGAGTATTTTTACTACTTTTGACAGAGCCTTTGTGATTGCATTAGCTAAATGCCTCTAATTTGGAGTTTGGCTCTTGGTGCCTCTGAACCAGATCCTCCGGGTTTCGTTCCGCGATGCAGCATCTCAAAAGCGAGTAAACTCCCCTGGGCTCCAAACCACTGAGCATCAAAATCATTTGTCACCCAGGGAAAATCTCTGTCACTTCCTCAGCTGTCGCCTCAGGCGTGCCACAGACAGGCCTTCCCAAGATTGAAGAAGAAACCACTTTTCCAAATGTGCTGAAACCTTAAAAAGCATGATTAAATTTGTAGTTGTGGACAGAAATTCAATTTGTTTTCATTTTTACTTCATTTTGAATTTTTTTCCATGCAGAAAGTCTTAAAATGAAAATACGTGTATGCAAGAGCTTTATCTGCTTATTTCTTGAGAACTTTTATTTAATAAATCATAAATGCTCAATAGTTTCTAATACTATTTTTTTCAGTTTATTAGATATTTTCTTTATTTACATTTCAAATGTTATCCCCATTCCTCATTTCCATCCGAAAACCCCCTAGCCCATCCCCCCTCCCCCTGCTCACCAACCAACCCACTTCCACCTCCCTGCACTCATATTCCTCTACACTGGGGTATCAAACCTCCACGGGACCAAGGGCCCCTCCTCTCATTGATGTCCAACAAGGCCATCCTCTGCTACATATGCGGCTGGAGCCCTGGGTCCCTCCATGTGTACTCTTTGGTTTGTGGTTTAGTCCCTGGGAGCTCTGGGGGTACTGGTTGGTTCATATTGTTGTTCCTTCAGCTCCTTGGGTCCTTTCTCTAGCTCCTCCATTGGGAACTCCACTCTCAGTCCAGTGGTTGACTGTGAGCATCCACCTCTGTATTTGTCAGGCACTGGCAGAGCCTCTCAGGAGACAGCTCTATCCTAATACTAATTTTTAATCTTTGGTTGGTCATGTCAAAATACACTAACTGGCTCCCCTTCTATCCAACTTCTTTCCATAGGAACCAAAGACCCATTTGTGATGCTGTCATAAGCAAAGGTGAGAGGAGAGGAGAGAAAAGGAGAGAAAAAGGGAGGGGGAAAGATAGGAGGGGAGAGGAGAGGAGAGGAGAGGAGAGGAGAGGAGAGGAGAGGAGAGGAGAGGAGAGGAGAGGGGAGGGGAGGGGAGGGGAGGGGAGGAGAGGGGAGGGGAGGGGAGGGGAGGAGAGGGGAAGGGAGGGGAAGGAAGGAGAGGAGAGGAGAGGGGAGGGGAGGAGAGGGGAAGGGAGGGGAAGGAAGGAGAGGAGAGGAGAGGGGAGGGGAGGGGAGGAGAGAAGAGGAGAGGGGAGGGGAGGAGAGGGGAGGGAAGGGGAGGAGAGGGGAGGGAAAGAGAGGGGAGGGGAGGGGAGACGAGGGGAGATCTGGGCAAAATCTAACTGCCATTGCAGAGAAATAAATACCATGACTTAACCCTAAAAAGGATGCCCAGTTCTCTAAGTTTTTACATAAGGAAAAAAAAAGAAGTAACTTAAGAGTCACTGCTCCATTCATCCCCAGAGATGTTCCTGAAAGACAAAGGGGCTGAAAAATTGTCTTCTGTGTCATAGAGACCAGGAAAATATCCTAATTTTCTTAGCATGGACTCACGAGAATTCAAATTCTTGCCTTATGAAAGTACATTATTAACTGCAACGTACACCTCTGACAGCTCTAGAGTGGACAGAATAGCATGTAAAGAAGACATCAGCCACAAGCAATGCTTCCTATAAAAATATTCTGCACATTCTTACCTTAATAGAAATATGAGAAAGTCAGGCCATCTCACTTACCAGGAAGAGATTTAAAATGTTACAAATAAAACTTCAAAACATTGTATTACTGATAGTTCCGAGCAACAGTCTTACTCCTGGACATTTTAAACTTCCTTGGAGGGATTTTAGCAGTTACCTCACTCTGGATACCTGACTTGGTATGTAAGTCCTTTCTATTTCAATAAGAAAATAAAAATGTAACCGTACTTAGTTAGGGTTTCATTGCTGAGAAGAGACACCATGACCAAGGCAACTCTTATAAAGGACAACATTTAATTGGGGCTGGCTTACAGGTTCAGGGATTCAGTCCATTACCATCAAGGCAGGAACATGGCAGCATCCAGGAAGACACTGCTAGGAGAAGGAGCCAAGAGTTCTACATCTTGATCTGAAGGCTGCTAAGACTGACTTCCAGGCAGCGAAGAGGAACGGTTCAAAGCCCACTCCCATAGCGACACACTTCTTCCAACAAGGTCACAACTCCTAATAGCGCCACTCCCTGGGCCAAGCATATTCAAACCACCACATAAGCTCTGTCTTCCTTTCTTAGCAAGCATTGGGTGATTTCTTTGCAAGCCTTACGGAACTACAGCCACTTCCCCAGCAACAGCTCATTCGTTCTCATTACGATTGAAATCTAACATGTGCCTTTACACACACACAATCTTGGCCATCAATGCATGGTGTGAGTGTATAGCCTTTAGCAGTTGCAGCCTAGCTGGCAGGAGGTTTGAAGGTTTTATTACCACTGATTTCAGCTTTCTTTCTCCAAGTCCTGGTCTGGCATGATGTAGGAAGAGCATTTCCAGAAGATTCCGTTACAATAAATATACTAAAGACAAAACAGAGAGGGAAGGTGACAACCAAGATGGAAGGTGGAGAGACAGAGGCAGAGTACCAAGGATGAGTGGGTGGTTGACTATATGCCCTTCAAGGATGCTACACAGCTCCCAAGGACTAGTTTTCATGTGTACTTTCTGAGCTCTGATTTTTCCACTGAATGAGCTGAGGTGATGGATTTTCACTGTTGTATGAGCTTCCTTCTATTGCCAGGTTTTGCAAGGTCCTTCAGCCATGTCCTTGTACAGCAGCAACCAGACCTGCCAGGAAACTCAGCTCCCAGGTCCTGACAGGAGAACCCCGTCCTTGGCAAAGCATATTCCAGACTGACACACTTTCATTCCTTCCCCAGCCCCATTCACAGCACATTCTGAATTTGTTCATTTCAGAGAAAGTATCTCTGGGGGCCTGGGTGGGCGAGAAATCCTGGATTCCTTATTTGTCTATAAAATGACCACCAAATGCATGGTGCTTGCATCGTCCCTTTATGTCTCTTTATATAAATCTTTTTCTTTTCCTTTATTGTTGGTTATTTTCTCTATTTACATTTCAAATGTTATCCCCTTCCCCATTTCCCCTTTACAAACCCCCTATCCTATCCCCCTCCCCGTTCTTTATATAAATCGTAATGCTTCCAATGAACAGAAAATGAATTCCATTGTTTTTCGACCGATAAGTGGCTGCATTTCACTTTCGTGCTAGGAATTCAGAAGAGTCACAAAGGAGTCAAATGGTGTCAAAGCACTGAAGTGGAGACTCACCAACTCAGTGATGGCAGAGTCCTGAGAGATCCCATTAGAAGCCAAGAGTCACGGGTTCCAACACTCAGAAAGCTGAACTTTTCTTATTTTAAATTCTTTTAGAATCATTTCTTACCTTGCTTTGTTTTCAATTACCAGTCCACTCATGTCAGTGGACAACTCACAGTATAGATCTGTACACAAGTCCTTCCACACGTGTGTGAGGGTGCAGTGACGGCTTTCTGCTTTGCAGAAACTTGTCTCATTTCCTATTATCTTATATTAGATTTATATCTCTGATCTCTCCACTATCACCCCTGTTAACACCAGACTGGGATTTCATACAGTCAGAAGAAGAGCTCACATATGTTCCAGCGTATTTCCCAGTCACTCGTGTATACCAGATTTCCTCTGGGGATGTTCTGTTCCCTCTTAATTCTGATCCACTATAATATGGAAGAAATGACCCAGGAGTCTTTTAACTTACAAAAGAAAAACAGTAATTTGGTCTTCTAAACTAGTTCATGTACTCCAACATCAGGTTAAAGCACATCCTTTTAATCTAGCCCAAACCACCATCTGAACATGCCAGTCTTGGAAAAGTAACCATAATGCCATGGGTACCTATGCCTGAAGTGCTAAATTGAGGACAGTTTAACCACTTGTCACACAGATATCTCATGGGTGCCTATCTCGTGCTTTTCCATAAAATCACCTTTCACATATCTCCATGTGTCTTGGACATTGCTATAATATTCCCATCTCTTGAACAAGCTTCATTTGGATAAAATAAGATTCTATTGTAGCCATTTCTGCCAATGTAATGAAGCAATTAGCAGAGTGTGGGCAGCCAAATGAGCTAGGCCCTGTCCTCCCCAGGAAGGGGCTCAGCATCTACCCTCAGTAAACAGTACCACGGGCTTTTGAAGACTCGGAGCGTGCTATCTACCCTTCTCTTCCGTACAGAAGGCCCTTTCTGGTCATCATTGGCAGGTGTCATTTCTGGCTGCTCACTTTTGGAAATGGAGAAACCATTGCTTTCTCATCGGTCCTCATCTATTAAAATAATTTGCTCTGATTATAAAATAACATATCTTGTAGAGAACTCAAAAAAGGATTAAACCACAAATAAAAATCTCTCATAATCAAACATCCAGAACCCAACATAGTCAGTGGCATTTTCAAATAGTGGCTCCCATTAGGGTACTTGTTGCTAATAATTGTTCTTTGAAAATGCTGCCTCTCCTAACTTTTGATCATTAGCCCTCCTCTCCCTCTCCTCTCCCTCTCCCTCTCCCTCTCCCTCTCCCTCTCCCTCTCCCTCTCCTCTCCCTCTCCCTCTCCCTCTCCTCCCTCTCCTCCCTCTCCTCCCTCTCCTCCCTCTCCTCGCTCTCCCTCTCCTCTCCCTCTCCCTCTCCCTCTCCCTCTCCCTCTCCCTCTCCCTCTCCCTCTCCCTCTCCCTCTCCCTCTCCCTCTCCCCTCTCTCCCTCTCCTCCCTCTCCCTCTCCCTCTCCCTCTCCTCTCTCTTCCTCTCCTCCCTCTCCCTCTCCCTCTCCCTCTCCTTCTCCCTCTCTCTCTCCTCTCTCTCCCTCTCCTCCCTCTCCCTCTCCCTCTCCCTCTCCCTCTCCCTCTCCTCTCTCTCCCTCTCCTCCCTCTCCCTCTCCCTCTCCCTCTCCTCTCTCTCCCTCCCTCCCTCTCTCTCTCTCTCTCTCCCTCTCCCTCTCTCTCTCTCTCTCTCTCTCTCTCTCTCTCTCTCTCTGTCTCTCTCTGTGTCTTGTCTCTCTCTGTCTCTGTTTCTGTCTCTCCCTCTCTCTTGCAGTCACATATTATTTCTGCTCCAGTCACCCAGGACATCCTTTAAAATAATGTGATCCTGGCATTAACTTAAGCAACACTTAGTGAACATTCAGAGCATGACTGACATGAAGCTGTGACTCTAGGACTCAGAGATGACTAATAAATCATCTATGCCTTTAAGAAACATAGTAAAAAAAATTCTTAAAAAAATAAAGAAAAAGAAACATGGTGCCGGGAAGTGGTGGCACACGCCTTTAATCCCAGCACTTGGGAGGCAGAGGCAGGTAGATTTCTGAGTTCAAGGCCAGCCTGATCTATAGAGTGAGTTCCAGGACAGCCAGGACTACACAGAGAAACCCTGTCTCGAAAAACCAAAAAATAAAGAAGAAAGAAAGAAAGAAAAGAAAAGAAAAGAAAAGAAAAGAAAAGAAAAGAAAAGAAAAGAAAAGAAAAGAAAAGAAAAGAAAACTAGTAAGTCTCACTGCCTCCCTTACCTCCCCTGTTCATGAGGAATACATCTGTATCTTTGCAAACCCTTCTCCAGAGCTCCTTCACCAACTGACATGTCTGCCATGGTCCATTTCCAATTTCTTAGCTTCTGGGGGTATTCTGGGTTATATGTTCAAATCTAAGGATTTGGAACTAGGATTTTAAAATGGGAGTGGATCTGTAGTGTTTGTCTCACTGGGTTAGGTTACCTCACTTAGTATATATCTTCCAGTTCTATGCATTAACTTGCAGAGCTCATAAGTTCATTGTTTTCTTCACTGCTGAATAGGATTCCACTGTATCTATGCATCACCATTATCCATTTATCAGTTAAGAGATATTTGGGTTGCTCTGTTTCCTAGCCATTGTGAATAGGGTTTCAAGTCCTTCGGGCATTTATAAGGGATAAGTAGATCTGCGTTATAAGTAGATCGAGTCTTAGGTTTGTTGAGAAGTCTCCACACTTATTTACATAGTGGCTGCATTCACCAACAATGAAGAAAGATCCCATGTCCCACATCTCACCATCCATGTCCCCACACCTCACCATCCATGTCCCCACACCTCACCATCCATGTCCCCACATCTCACCATCCATGTCCCCACACCTCACCATCCATGTCCCCACACCTCACCATCCATGTCCCCACATCTCACTATCCATGTCCCTACAGTTTACCAGCATTTTTTCAGGTGAGATAAAATCTCAGGGTGTCTCCATGTTTTCATTAGGAGTCACAGTTGTAACTGGGCTGCTTGTTTTCTTGATTCTTTGTGTTTTGTATACTCTGGATATTAATCCTCTATCAGATGTACAGCTGGCAAAGAGTCTCTCCACTCTATGGGCCATGGCATCACTATACTGAGTTTCCTCTGCTGTAGAAAGCTTTTTAGTTTTCTGAAGTCCTATTTGCCAGTTGCCGGCCTTCTTTCCCTGGCCTGGGGGTTCTCTTCCTGTATTATGTAGAGTACTGTCTGTGTGTCCTTCTGGCTCTTTCAGCATTCCACACTGAGAAGGGGGAGAGATAAATACAGAAGAAGGAGAGGAAATAAAAATAATTCTAACTGAATACACACATGAATACATACATCATACACATACATACACATATATACACACGTGTACACACACATACACACATGCATACACGCATACACATATACACACATACATACACACACATATACACCCATGCACATATATACACACATGCACACACCCACATACACACATGCACACATACATACACACACATATACACACATACACATATATACACACATGCACACACATACATGCACATACATACATCATACACAAACCTACACATATACATATACACACATATATGCACCCACATACACACACACACATGAAACTGGATGATGGAGGATGGGAAGGAGAATAAGATTGCCTGCCTGATTCCCTGGCAGCGTGGTTAGCAGGTTTCCAGGGAAAGAGTGCCTCAGGTGTTGGTAGTGAGACAAAGGGTACATACAATCTCCTTTTCAATTTCTCAATTCTATTTCCTAATTTGGTGTCATTAGACATAATTTATTTAAACCAAAGTTCCTTAGCATTCACAGTCAGTTTAAAAAATTTTAAATCCACGCTAAACAGACGCTTTAGTGGGTAAAGCTCCTGCTGCCAAGTCTAAGAACGTGAGTTCAATGCCTGGGACCCATGTGGTGAGAGAGAACCAACTCCTGCAGATCATGGCCTCTGACCTCTGACCTCTGACCTCACTCAGACTTCCAACCGAGCACCACGGAGCACATACAAAAATAAAATGCAATAAAATTGGTTTTTATTTAAAAATATGTTGAGAGCAGAAGCTGTAGTTAAGCTGGTAGAGGGCTTGCCTAACATGCACCAAGCCAAGTGATCCAACGGTGACTTATGTTTGTAATATCAGAACTCTGGAGATAGAGGCAGGACAAGCATTTAGGAGGTGAGTCTACAAGTTCCTGTGGCCTAAGGTGGATCTAGGAATGGAGCTGATGACTTTCTTCACCATCTATTTCCAAATTATTACTCTACAAATGACCATTCCGATGTCTGTCATTCTCAAATGCTCTTGGCAGTTTAGAATTGTTTCAGACTTAAATTCTGTTTATGTCTGGTTAGGGCCAATGGGGTAGAATTTGAGTTCGCACATCTCCACTTACTAATGAGATTGTATTTTTCTACGTGTTTACTGGCTTACAATTTTTCCTTTCCTTGAATTCCTATTTATATTTTACCAGTTTCTCCAATGAGTTATTTATTGTCTTCTTAGATCAATTTTTAAGGATTGTTCATATGTTTCATGTGTGCACCTTTTGCTTCTCTGTAATACTTTAATTTTTACCCATTGGGGAAATGTAATTTACCTGCAATAAACCTGATATAGCACAGTTATTCAGTTATGAGCTTTTACAGTTTCATAAACCCATATTATTAGCAGCCAAAGCAAAATGCAGAATATTACTATAATTCCAGAAAATTCCTCAAGCCTCTTTCCAGAGGCCTCCACCCTATACTAAATTGCATCACATAAATAGGATTACAGAGTATGAATTCCTCCATGTGTCGTTTCTTTCGCTCGGTGTAACATGTCCATCTCTGTGATTGACTCCTGAGCAGGGGGTCATTCGCCATGTTTCTCGTTTGGGCTATTGTAAGACCTGCCATGAATGTTCTTAGGTGAAGGTCTTTGGGATTTCTTCTTGTCCTGTTGGCCTAGGGGTGGGATGAAAAGCCTTCCAAATTCACAGTAGAACTCTGTAGCATATCTCATGTTTTGTCCTGCACTGTGTGTTTCCATCTCTGTGCCTCAGTGTGTATAATTGTTTTAGACCTGTCTCCTTTCCCATGTGTATCCCAACCTTAGTCCACGCACTGGGTTCTCAATTCAATTCTCATATTCCCATCCCTGGGATTCCTATCCGTTTAATCTTCTAAGTACCTGAATAGAATTTTATTGTCATTGTTTAGTGAAGATGTTACTACTTTAAGTGTTTGAAGTAAATTATTTTATACTAAGAGTCTTCACTGTCTGCCTGCTGAGGAGCTCCAATCACATTGTTACTTGCTAGTTTACAGTAATTTATTTTCTCGGGCACTGTTTGTAATTTTGGGGTTTTTGTTTTGTTTTGTTTTCATTCACAAATTCGTGTTGGTGAAGTTTTAAGCTGTGAGGGTTATTTTGGCTGGATGTGTATTATAATTCTTTTCTTTAATTAACTTAACTGGATGTAGTGGTGCATACCTTTAATTCCAGCACTAGAGAGGCAGAGGCAGGTTGATCTCTGAGTTTGGAGCCAGCCTGATCTATGTAATGAGTTCCAGAACAGCCAGAACTACATAGTGAGAATCTATCCCAAAACAAACAAACAAACCATCAAAATAAAACAAAACAAAAATGCAACAAAGGATTGACTTCCTCATACTCCCCCTCAGGGTCTATGGGTGAAGAGTGAGCTATCAGGACTTGTAGCAGGAAGGACTTAATTTGAATTAGATAAGTCATTAACTGTAGAAATGCACTGAAGTGATAAACCAAAGAGAAGCCCAGGCTGGACCTTTAAGCAAGTCTGGCTCCACTGAGGAACCGCGAGATACTTTCTTCATGACAGCCAACCTGGGACCTCTGCTCAGTGCCCGTCTCCCTCACATGTCCTGCTCTCCCCACCTACTGTGTACCTTGCCTCCCACACAGGAGCCCTATGTCTATGCTCCTATCAGACAGAGAGACTGGGTGATGTGGAGTAACAGTGCTGGAAAAGCCAGCAGCTATAACACGAGGCAAGCAGAAAACTGTATCAAGAAGTGAGGTTCGGGGCTGGAGAGATGGCTCTGCGGGTAAGAGCATTGACTGCTCTTCCAAAGGGCCTGAGTTCAAATCCCGGCCTCCACATGGTGGCTCACAACCATCTGTAATGGGATCTGACACCTCTTCAGGTGTTGGAAGATGGCTACAGTGTACTCACATATCATAAATAAATAAATCTTAAAAAAAAAAAAAAAGAGGTGAGGTTTGCGAGGAGGCGGGAGGCGAAAGCTTGAAATGTAGACAGTTTTACAAATCGGTGGCCTGGCTAACAAGGGCAAGCTCTGGGGCTTTGCTCCACGGAAGGCTCAGAAGCAGCGAGATGCCAAACAGACCCTCCCACAGAAACCAGAGGGCGTGGAGAAAGGGGACTCCTTACACACTGTTGGTGGGAGCATAAATCAGCATAGCCATTTAAAAAAACTGTATAGCAATTGCTCAAAAGGTAAAAAAAAAAAAAAAAAAAGAATTATCTTACAAGTCAGCAATCCCACTTCAGAGTAGTTATCTAAAAGATTTTTAGTTGGCGTACTGAAGAGCTGCCTGCATCCATCCCCGTGTGTCTTAAAGAGCTGTTCATAATAGTCAGGCTATGGAATCCGCCTAAATGTCATCCCGTGGATGAATGAGTAAAGAAAGTGCAGAGAGTACATACACAACATACCACTCAGCTTCTAAAAACAAGGAAATTCTACCGTTAAAACATCATGTGCAGAACTGGAAAGCCTTACAGCCACTGACATTTGCCAGGCGCAGAAAGACAAGCGTTCTATGTTCTCACTCACATGGGCGATCAAAACCACTGAGCTCCATTGAAACAGAAAAGCATTGGTTACCAGAGGCTAAGGAATGCAGGAATGCAGAGTTGATATTCAAAGTATACAAAAATCCAAACTAGACAGGAGGAAGAGGGGGGGCTTCCTTTTCCAAGGTCTACTGCATAGCATGGTAAGTGTGTTTAACAGTACACAGTGTGTTTCAAAATCACTAGGGGAGTTAATCTCAAGTGCTCTCACCACAAAAATGATAGGTATTTGAATGATGGATATGCTAATTATTTTGATTGAATTATTCTGTATTGTAGCCATAAATCACAATCATTTACTGCCCTATAACTATATAAAACTATAATTTGCCAATTTATGATTATAAATGCTTTAGACAGTAGGGACAACACAAAAGAGAGAAATGAGGGCATCAAAGAGCTGCTAACCAATGAGGATCCCAAGAACTGAGGGGTTGAGAGGAAGGTGGAGCCAAGAATCCATTGCAGGTATTTTTTTTATTCACTTTACATCCCAATCACAGCTTCCTCCCTCCTCTCTTCCCAGCCCCACCCTTACAAATCCCTCCTCCATATCACCCTCTCCTTCTCCTCAGAGAAGAGGAGTCCCCTTTGGGTGCCACTCTGCCCTGGGGCATCTAGTCCTAGCAAGACTAGGCACATCCTCTCCCAAGAGGCTGAACCAGGCAGCTCAGATAGAGGGAAGGTGATCCAATGTCAAGGAACAGAAACCAAGATAGCCCCCGTTCCACTTATTAGAGGACCTACATGAAGATCAAGCTGCACTTTTGGACTGGGGGTCTAGACCCAGTTCCTGCATGCTCCCTGGTTAGTGGCCCAGTTGGTGAGCCCCCATGGTCCCAGATTAGTTGAATCTGTGGGTCTTCTTGTGGTGTCCTTGACTCCTTCAACTTGCTCAATTCTGTCTCCTACTCTTCCACAAGACGCCATGTGATGTTTGGCTGTGGGTCTCTGACTCTGCCTCCATCCGCTGCTGGATGAAGCCTCCCAGGAGACAGTTATGCTAGGTTCCTTTCTGCAAGCGTAGCAGACCATCATTAATAGTGTCAGGGCTTGGCGTTCTCACATGGCGCGGATCTCAAACTGAGACAGTCATTGCTTGGCTGGTCCCTCAGTCTCTGCTCCAACTTACCCTTGAACACCAGATAATTTTTGAAGTATTGAAAAGGCCACCTCTCAGACATCCTTGACCCAGGGCTCCTCTGTGTCCAATATGCTTCTGATGCAGCAAGGACAAAGAATTACACTCCTAGCCACGAGCTACAAGTAGATTCTTAATCATTGTAACATACTAAAGACTAAAATAACTGTTTATAAATAAGGGGTTTGAGAGAGAAATCATTGTTTGGGTTCAGCTGGAAATAGCGAGAGCCAAATGTCTGAACTGAGTGTGCGTACTTCCTTTCTCCCAGCCCAAGACACTCCCACCTGCCCAAGACCAAAGAAAAATCTCACTAGGGGAGGGGGATTAATGTAAGAAAGAATGTGTGATTGTGCGTGAATCAAGGTACCTCCCTGTAGGTAACAAGTGTTCATTGACTAGTGGGCATGGGTCATGGAGAAAGGAGCCTCCAAGCTTCCTGCAGCAGGGTCGTGAGCGCCTCAGAAGAATACATCCAGTAATGAGCTAATACCCAAAATGTACAAAGAACTCGAGGAAACAACCCAATTTTAAAATGAGGTGCAGGTATAAATAGAGAACTCATAACAGCAGAAATTCAGATGGCTAAGAAATGCTCAAATGTTCAACATTCTTTAGCCACCAGGGAAATGCAAATCAAAACTGCTCTGAGATTTCATCTTCCACTTGCTAAGTAGTTAAGATCAGTAACACAAGTTGCAGCTCATGTTGGCTTGGATGTGAAGTAAGGGCAACACTCATCCATTGCTGGTAAGAGTGCAAACTTGGACAGCCACTATGAGAATCAGTGTTGTTCCTCAGGAAGATGAGAATCAGTCCACCTCAAGATCCAGCCATACCTCTCGGGCGTATACCCAAAGCAGGCTTCATCCTAGCAGAGACACTTGCTCAAGCAAAGTCTTTGCTGCTCTACTCACAATAGCCAGAAACTTGAAACAACCTAGATGTCCCTCAACAGAAGAGTTCACAAAGAAAATGTGGTACAGTTACACGGTGGAGTATTACTCAGTCATTAAAAAAAAAAAAGACATGAAATTTGTAAGCAAATGAATGGAACTAGAAAAAGAATTATATAAGTGAGGCATCCTAGATTTGGAAGGAGGACTATGATGAATATTATAAGTGAATATAATATTCACTTATATGTGGATATTAACTGTGAAGTCAATGATAGCCAAGCTACAATACATAGAATACAGAGGGAAGGTGTAGATTATGGGACAATAGGGAGCAGATAGATCTTGTTACAAATAAGAAATACAATAGTTATGGCCGAATGGGGGTGTAGGATAGGAGGATCAAGGTGGGGGTAGGAGGTGGGGCTGTGGGAGGGATACATGAAAAGAGCTAAAATTAAGGGGCATTTGAGGTGTAGTTTGGAAACCTAATACAGTAGAAACTTCCTAAAATATATATGTATATGAAGGCAATCTAAATGAAATCAAATAATTTGGGAGAGAGAGAGTCCCAAATGGCCCTCTCTTGTCACCAAACAAAGTTTCTAGTACCAGAATTGGGTTACATCTAACTGAGTTGTTGGCCAAAGGAGCCTGATGGGGAATCCCCAAACTTCCAAGACTGCGGCCAAGACAATGAATGAATGCTCTCCACAAAGGGACAGCAAGGCTCGATTGCTGAAGACACCTACACGACTCATTGAACATGGAGATGTTGAGTCAGTGACTACAGAGAGCCTTCACCCCTATGTCCCAGCACTTTAGCACAGGAACACACTCTACACACTCTCAAAAAAGAACTGTAGACCCCAAGGCAGCCGCAAGCCCTTCATCTACAATGGAGTACTGGCGGCAAGATATTCTAGCGCAATGGAGGCACAAAGCTGGTGGGAGTGACCTACCCATAACACTTGACTTAAGGCCCACTCTATGAGTGGGACCCATACCTGACACTGCTTGGGTGACCAAGAACCTGAGATTAGATAGCCCAGAGACCAAGGTAAAACAAAATAATACTGATCTAAAAAGAGATTTAAAAAAAAATACAGTGATGAAATGACTCCTAATACTATTCTGCTATACTCATAAACCAGTCCCTTGTTTAGCAGCGAAGATTCCTCGTGCCACAAATGGGAACAAATACAGAGACCCACAGCCAAACAATATGCAGAGAGTGAGAGGCTTTAGAACACCCAGCACTCTGGGAGGCAGAGGCAGTAGGATTTCTGAGTTTGAGGCCAGTCTGGTCTACAGAGTGAGTTCCAGGACAGCCAGGGCTACACAGAGAAACCCTGTCTCAAAAATAAATAAATAAATAAATAAATAAATAAATAAATAAATAAATATTAAAAAAAAAAACAAATCCAAAAAAGAACAGTTAGCCCTAAATGTGATATCTCCATCAAGTCCTTCCCCTCAGAGGTCAAGGAGATAGAGAACACCAAGAAAACAAGAGCTTCTAAATCTACCTGAGCAAAATTCATATAAACTCACACAGACTGGAGAGGCCTGCACAGGCCTGCACAGCTCTGCACCGGGCCCTCTCTGTGCATATCACAGATTTCAGTTTAGTGTTTGTATGGGACTCCTGAGTGTGTGAGCAAGCAGTCTCTCTCTGATGGTTGTGTCTTCTCCAAGGACTCCTGAGTGTGTGAGCAAGCGGTCTCTCTCTGGCGGTGGTATCTTCTCCAGGGCTCTTTTCCTTCTGTTAGTTTGTCTGATCCAACTTCAAAGTGATAGATTTTGTTTTATCTAATATTTTGTTACATTTTTAACTAATTAATTAACTAATTAACTCATGAAAATTTAGCCACTAGAGTCAAATGTTGACAATTTAAATGAACTGTCATTTACACCTTCTGGGAAAGGGAAAAATCATTTTTCTCCAGTGGAGTGACATTGGGTATATCGGCCAGGCCACAACAGGCCTCGTGTTCAGTAGTTGACAGACATAGTGAATTCCACAGCTTTTTGTGTGCTTTTATTTGGTTACCTTTTAGTGGGTTCTTTGTTTCTTTCATTCTTTCTTTTCTTCCTTCTTTCTTTCTAAGACTGGTTTTATTTTATTTCCATTGTTTCTGGGTTTTGTTGTAGTATTGGGATTGTTTTTATTGAGAAAGAACTTAAAGTTGCATGGGTAGGGAAAAGGAGAGGATCTGGAAGGACTTAGAGGATGGAAGGAATATGAACAAAATACATTTAAATTTAAAATTTGTTTTAAATAATAAAAAATCTTAGAAAATAAAGAACCTCAGGAAATTCCAGGCTAAGAGAGCAACAGAGGTTTAGCCTGGTAGAAATGCCCACATCAGCATTAGGTTTACACTGTGAAAAAGGCCCAAAACACGCATGAAAAGATGCTGACGAGGCCATTTAATAACTAAGGAAATGTATGTTTGGAATATACAATTGACAAAAATCTAAGTTTGGTGGTACTCACTTTTGATGAATACAAAAAACTACTATCTTTGGGGTAAGACTCAGATGTTCAAACATATATCAAATTGTTTAATTTATTTTTCTTTTTACTTAACAATTCATTGCTAGGAACTTAAAATTACAGATGTACTTTCAAAAGGAAGTTTACGAAATGTGTTCATTTCAAAGTGATTTGGTCATATGTATTTTAAAATGTGTTCTATAGGAACATATAGAGAGAAATTCTTTTTAAGTAGGGATGTAGGGAAGAATTATCCAAGGCAAACTATACCAATGTCAGCAGCTTAGGGACAAGGGGTGGGGAATGGTAGACAGTTCTGTAGTATACACTTGACTCTAAACACTTCTCAGCCAATAAAATAATACCCCATACTTTATTTGTATTATGAATTTTTTGTATTTTCACTTCAACTTAATTCAGTCCAAAAATAATTTTGAGCCCTACTCTGGTCTAAACATATTCAGTTACATGTTTCTAATGGACTGGGTTTTAAGGTAATTATAATTTTACCCTGGAGACTGATATGACAGGAGAACAAACAAACCTGAGGCCATGAAAGTGTGTGATGTGCCAGATGCAGAATACAGCACAGTCGGACTGCAGCACAGTCGGACTGCAGACGAGCGGTGGGGGAAGATGCAGTGGGAACAGGAAATTATGCTGTAACTAGATGGGCCACAGGAGACCCTGATCTCTCAGCCAAACAACTTCAGCTGCCACCTGAAGTACAAGGAGCAAAGAGAGGGTAGAGGCCACTTAGCTCAGTAGGTGATTAAGTCAGAACATGGCAGAAGGAGACAGGAAAAGGGGTTAGGGCTGAGAACATTGTAGAGAGAGTGGGGAGAAGGAAGGTGATGTCATGGTAGACGATGTTCATCAGACATAACCATTGCCCATGTGTGGAAGATGAAGAAAATAAAAATACTTTGAGGCTCATCAACTATGAGAAGATGATGCTGTCAACTTAAATAATAATCAAAGAGGTTTTTCCAAAGAATAATATTTACTTGGAAATACAGAACACTGAAGTGGGAATACTTGGGCTGTCAAAAATGATGGCACATTCAAGGACGTTGGGGCAAGAGCAAGACTTAAATGGCGTGAACAGGATTACATAAAGTATTTTGAAACAAAAGTCCTTGGCTCCAAGATCAATAACAAGGGTGGTGCTGGTCTGGGGTTGAACTGGCAGTTGTCAGGCATGTGTCCCTGCAGAAGTGGTTTCAGGGTAACATCATGGTGGCCTTTGTGCAAAGTCACAAAGTCTGCAATGGTTATCAGGGAACTGTGAAGTGGAAGCTTACGGTTTCTTTGAAAAGTCAGTTGTATCAGACGCTGTTTTGCTGGGGCAGACATGTCAAGGAGTGTTTTCTTAAAGCAAATACAGGTGAAAGGATGTTTTGCTAAAGCAAGCAAGTGAGGAAGGATTCTTTTTGCTAATGACACACATGTATTAGTTCCCTTACATTACGTTGCTGAGCTTGGTTTGTTGTGACTCCATAGAGAGGAATGACCCAAAAAACTTTGGTAGTGTTCTGGTGGCTTCTTGCCACTTCCACAGACTCAGGCAGATTGGCAGAATGACGTGAGCTGATACAGACTCTCGTGAAGTTTTGCTAAGACAGGCTCACATGGTGAGGCAAGACCAGTTGGAGGACACATGACATCTGGAGGGCACATAAATAGGACCCAATGGACAGGGACAGAGGCTCGCATAGCTAGCTTTGCATGCATCATTGGTCTCCAGTCTTCACCTTGGCTGATCTGCACTTTGCTGGAAGAGACACAGCAGAGAATTCCTCCTGGCACTCCTGCTGGTCCTATTCCCTCCTGCTGACTCCTGCTGATTTGGTGGAGGCCTGGCTGTTTCTGCTAGGTTGTTTCCTGTTTGCTATCCCCGACACTACTGAACTGGACTGCTGGTATATTCGTGAAGTGATTGCCAGTGGATGGAGCTGCCACTGTTGAATCCTGTGAACTGAACTGCTGATTTCCTGACAATGCAGACTGGATTTGCTCCAAAGAACAATTTCTTAACAGGTCCACTTCCCTAATATCCTCTGTATCCTAATAACCTTTCTTTTCCACTATCTCTGGTGGGGGGAGGGGTGGGCTAGAAAGAAGGTTAAAGCATTCAAGAACTTATATTAAAAGTAGGGCTTGAAAACTTTAGGCTTGCAGAACTGTGTGTGAGAATCCTTCCTTCATGACCCTCTGACTTGATTGTTTTGTTAAAGGTGACTCTGGGAAGTTTTCACATTGTTCTTCCACAGAGAGGAGAACAGGCTGGAGGACTTGCTCTCCCTGGGGGACTCACTTCCTGCTAGAGAACTTAGGTTTAAGGTAGCTGCGGTGCTCCACTGTCCAGTAGTCATCTGGGAATGCATCTGAGGCTGGGGGGGGGGGGGGGAAGGATGACTCCAGCACTTGGCAACAGGAGAAGAAGAGATGGAGAAGGGAGCTGTACCCCTGCACTGCACTCCGCACTGCGAAGGAGTGTTCAGCTGAGGCTCTCTGAACACCTCCTAACAAGTGAAGGGAGAAACGTCCTCATCCTAGCCTCTTCCTCCTCTCCACTTGGCAAGTAAAGATCAATGAAGCTCAGAGTTTTTCTGGCCTCAGTCTAAAAGTACAACAGCCAAATAAAGAAATAAAAACCTTCAAGAAAATAAACAAGCAGAAGCAGCAAAATGAACCAGAGTTGACAAAAAGTCACATAAATTATATGGGTTTTTTTTTTTTCAGTTTCATGAGGAAACTTACTCCTGACAAGAATATTGAGTCTCTTTCTGCTGAGTAACAGGCTGTTCTCAGTCCTACATGAGTCCCAGAAGAATTTCCCAACAGTCTTCCTGTTCCTCAAACCCTGGCAAAACTGAAGGCATTTCCAACGACTGGATTTATTTAAGATACTAATGTGGCAATTTCTACACATTTCATTACGGTAACTTTTAGGGGTGTAATTAATCATAAGCCCTTCTGATTTTGTTCGCTCAGAGAAGAAAACAGATTCTGATTCTTTAAAGACAGACTTCTGGACACATTTCTGGATTGACACAAAAAACTGAATTATCACAGAAATGACCCCACAGATACTCAGGGCTTCAAGACCGCCAAAGCAAATAAAGAAAAGATACAAAAAGTGGTTTTAATAAAAAGAAAAAATTTAAACAAGCTGTAGAAGTTGTTCTCCAAAAAAAAAGGGGGGGGTACTTTATTAAATAGCATTTTTTATAGTTAAAATTCAAACCAGGCACTGGAATTGATCTCAGCAGAAGAGTAGTGGATGCCCCTAGACTGAAGCACTAGGGACCCTGAAATGTAACTTGAAAGAATTCTAATAGTTTTCTTACAAACCCAATCTTGTAATTCACACATCAAATTTTCACAAACTCAAAAAATGTTTACATGTAATTCTCTCTCTCTCTCTCTCTCTCTCTCTCTCTCTCTCTCTCTCACACACACACACACACACACACACACACACATATATATACATATATATATCACATTTTATGCATCCAGCATCCATCCATCCTTGGTTAGTTCTAAAAAAAAACCTTCAAGCTTGTCAATATTCCTTGTTGTTTTCATAGCTCATGGGTATGCTTCTTTTCTTTTGTCTTGTAAAGCTAAAAATAAATTATTCGTATGTGTCTTAGACACTGTTCCACTGCTGCGAAGAGACACCATGACCATGGCAACTCTTATAAAAGAAATAATTGAGTTGGGGCTTGCTTACAGTTTCAGAGGTTTAGTCCACTGTATCATGGCGGGGAGCACGGTGGCACGCAGGCAGGTGCTGGAGCAGCAGCTGAGAGCTACATCTGGATTTGTAGGCAGAGAGAGAGCCTGGGCCTGGAATGGGCCCAGCGACACAATTACTCCAACAAGGTCACACTTCCTACTCCTTCTAATCCTATCACGTGGTGCCAGTCCCTGGTGACTACGCCTCAAATGTAAGAGTCTATGGGGGTCAATTCTTATTCACCCCAGGGTGTTTCAGTTTAGTTCTACAAGGTCAAGAAAATCTCAAAACATACAAATTGAGGTGAAAGGCACATGCACGCCAGTGTATTTCTGATCTTAAATATTAAGTCTTCTCCAAGACAACATGTAAAGTTAGACACTTAGGTTTTCAAAATGATGGTAAGATATAAAATCCATTCTCCTAGTGCTAGCAGGGCTGTGTCAGCACTACAGGGAAAGGAAATGGGTTTAGTTTTCCTAATTTTCAAAGAATCTTCATATCATCTTCCAGTAGTCAAGTAAGCCTCTCTAACAAATGTGAACCATTCAGAAATGCATTAGATGAAAAACAAACTGTATCACCCATTTCCTGGGAAGTAGGATCTGTCACTATGTTGATGCATATGTGTCTAAATCATTTATTATCATTATCATTATTTTTACATCTTTTGATTTGCATCTGTATATTCATGGGAGGTCAGAGTACAATTTGAAAAATAAATTGGTTCTCTCCAATGTGGGTCCAAGGGACCAAACACAGGTCACTGTGCTTAGTGTTAGGGTGCAGAAAACCAGGAGCTAACACTAAGATGTTGCAAGACAAAATTTTATTTTAAGGGACAGCTGACTCCACCTTTTCATTTTAGTTAAACAATGTTAGATTTCAGTCACGTCCTTAGCTAGAGGTCACCTTGGTTATTTTTTGGTTTGTTCTTCCTTAATAATCTTGTGAATTACACATTGTAAATTGTTTCCATTGTTCCGAGAATTAATTGACCATAAAATGTTTCATGGTATAACTGTCTGAGCAGAAATTCATAGCATGTACCTCTTCCCATGACCATAAAAATAACTGCAAAATTCCTTTTTTAATCACGTGCTTGTTATGAAAAGGTTCTCTTGTTTCTGGGCTACCTGTTCCATTTTCCTGCCAAAGGAGAATGTGAAGTCTGGGTTGGCTGTAAACCCAAGATTTTTGCCTTGCAGCATCTCAGTGTTAGCTCCCAAGTTTCAACCCCATAACATCTGAGGGTCTCACTGAGACCTGAGGACCCGCTTGGGTAGGAACTAATGGGGGGACGACCACTGAGAAAGGTTCCTGACTTAGCCTCAGCCCTTCCTCCTTCCTAAGGTCCTCAGTCTCCACTGGGTTGCTAGATAAAGGTGTCTGTGTGTCTGTGAGTCTTTCTGTCTTGTCTATTTCATTTGTTCTGTGCCAACAGCAGGGTTCTAGAATGCACCATTTTCCCTCTAGTTGGGCATCACAGAGACATCCCCCAAGACTGGCAGAGCACCAAGCCTAATATTTGGTTTTGTTGTTGTTGTTGTCATTGTTATTTTGGTGGTGAGGTTTTTGTTTCTTTGTTTGTTTTGTTGGGTTTGGTTTTTTGTTTTGTTGTTGTTGTTGTTGCTTTTGGTGTGTGTCAGAGGGAGTTTGGGCTTGGTCAAACTATTTTGGTTAATTGGGAGTCCAGCCAGAGCCACTGGTATTTTTCCTCCTGACCTGCCTTGGAGCCCTGAGATGCCCTGGTGACACCAGGGATGAAGAGGCCTGGTATCTGGGTGCCCATCAGCAGGATCATGACGCCTAAGCTGCACCACGTGCCAAGGATGCCCCAGCACATCAGGAGCCAGACCTAGAGTTTGGAGATGCCCGGTGTGGGGACATCAGGCAGTCCAGGGGTGGTGCAAGGAGGCAACTAAACAGCCTCCTCCTTGTTCAATTCTCCCAATTAGACTGGTGTGAAGACCTCTGAGGGACACCAATCCCTCACTGTCTTGGTTTTCTGTTGTCACTTCTGCTTTGTGTCTTGTGTCTGGTGTGTTTTTATGTGTTCTGACTCAGGGCTGTATCACGCTGTTGCACTTAAGGGTTAGACACCACTGACAGCTAGACCAGGGTCACAAGTTCTGCAATGGAACTTCACATCCTAGTGCAGAGCTTCTGGGGTGGGGTTCAATAAGCAGTTTTGTGAAGAGCCCAGGGCCCCACACAGAGGCCAGCAGGAGGGGCTGTGCTTTGGTTCGCTCCAGCAGCACCACTGCCCAGCTGGGACTCCCAACTCCAGCATATGTCCTTACACTGTGACTTCTGATGTGCCTGTAAGTGTTGTTGCAAAAAGCCGAGGCAGGATTGTATCAGGCTCAGTTAAAAGTGTAAATGTGTGCAGCCACGGCACGTTTGGACTGGTTGTGAATGTGTGAGCTTAAGAGGCTGTACCTTCCTCCTGCGTGTTTCCGACTGCTCTCCCTTGAATGTGTGAGTCGACTGCCTTCTATATTTCCTGGTTATAGCTCAGGTGCTACTGCTGCAGATGCTTCATTTTCCTGCCATTGCAAGGGGAGAATGTAAGTCTGGACTGGCCATAAAAATCAAATTTTGACTTACAGCATCACGGTGTTAGGTCTTGTTTCTGACACTTGGCCGCAAGTGCCTTTTCCTGATGAGCCATCTCACCAGTCTTTTCTTTTATTACTCAAATACTATATCTATGTAGGCAGAGTCTGTGTGTGTTATCTGCATCTGCGACTATGTGTGTGTGTGCATGTGTGTGTTATCTGCATGTGAAACTATGTATGTACATGTGTGTGTGTTATCTGGATCTGAAACTGTGTATGTACATGTGTGTGTGTGTGTGTTATCTGCATCTGAAACTGTGTATGCACATGTGTGTGTGTTATCTGGATCTGAAACTGTGTGTGTATGCATGTGTATGTGCAAGAACATGTGTGTAAGCAGAGGCCTGAGGAAGACACCATCACTTTCCTTATTCCTCAAGACAGGATCTTTCACTTAACCTGCAGCTAGACTGTTGACAGATAAGCCTTGACAGTCCTCCTGACTCTGCCTTCCACAGCACTGGGATGACCCTACCCTTTAAGCCATCTCCCCAGGCCCCAGAACCATGCCTAAGCACTCTTCTACTGATTTTCTGCTGTTCCTTAACATATAAGAAAACACTTTTCCTAGAAGCAAGGACCTGGGATATAAAAGTGAAGATTACAATTAAGACAGTCAGGGTATTTTCATATTCCTTGTGGGAGAAGAGGAATGACACAAAATTATAAAGGTTATTAAATTAATAACCAATTTCAAAAGCCCAAGCCAGACTCAGTTCTCAGTTCTCTCTCTCTCTCTCTCTCTCTCTCTCTCTCTCTCTCTCTCTCTCTCTCTCTCTCACACTCTCTCTCTGTCAGTCAGTCACAGTTGTGGATGAAGATGTAAGTTCTGAGTTGTTCCTTCACTCTACTATTGACTCTAACCCTCTGAAATCATAAGCCAAATAGTTAAATGTGTTCTTTTATGACTGCCTTGGTCATAATGTTTTTTCCCAGCAAGGGGAAAGTAACTTAAGACAATAAGTGATCTGGTTTTTGTGTACATGAGGATTTTGTATTCAGTGCAATGCACTATTTATGACTTCAGAAGCTCACAGGCCTTTAATCCCAACACTTGGGAGGCAGAAGTAGGCAGATTTCTGTGTATTCAAGGCAATCCTGGTTTACATAGCAAGTTCCAGAATAGGCAGGGCTACATTAATAAGACCCCATCTAAAAGAAAAGAAACTGCAAAATGATTTGTCAGTGGGGCTGGAGAGATAGTTTAGCAGTTAAGAGCCATTCTTGCAAAAGACTAAAGTTGATTCCCAGCACCCACACGGTGGTTCACCACCATCCTTACAGCCAGTTCCAGGGAGCCAGCATCTTTTCTGACCTCCACAAGCACCAGGCATGCACCGACACACAGACAAAACACTTAAACATAAAATAAAAATAAAATCTTTTGTAAGAGATTAGTCAGTGCAGCGAACTCTCTACCATATCTGTCCTAGCCTCAGACTGTATTAGATGCCCTGTAGATGTATCAAGTGAGTCGAGGCTAGCCTCCAGAAAGGCAGCCCTTCCTTTCTCCTAAGCTACAGAATTTAGTTTTTGGGAAAGTTGTATGTTTGAGGCCACCAAACTCTACACATTTTCAAAGAACTCTATTTCTTCAGGCACACGTTCTTCTTTCAAATGCAATTTCAGAACAGGGTCTGCTGGCATAGGAGAACTAGTCTGTAGTGAACAGGAAGAAGGAAGGAGGGCAAAGGCTTGGCTGACATGTTGTAATTAGCTAATTTAAAATACCTCATGAGGGGGTTGGAGAGATGGCTCAGTGGTTAAGAGCACTGACTGCTCTTCCAGGAGTCCTGAGTTCAATTCCCAGCAACCACACGGTGGCTCACAACCATCTGTAAAGGGATCTGATGCCCTCTTCTGGGGTGTCTGGAAACAGCAACCGTGTACTCCTATAAATAAAATAAATCTTAAAACAAAAACAAAAAATACTACCCATGAGGAGTGCTTCACAAAGTCTCCAATCTGATATCAAAGACGATTCTGACATGCATCTCAAAGTTGCAACAAAAAGGAATGAAAGAGTAAAGGGAAGTTTTGTTGTTTAAGGTTTTCTCTGAAGAGGCCACGTAGTTTGCTTATGAATGATCAGGCGCTGCGCTTTCCCGGCTGGTTGGTCTCCTTCCTGCCTTTCTATCCTCTCGGTGTGAGAGCCCGTCGGAGGTCCCCTGGTCCTTTTCTCCGCTGTTTCCAGAGCCTTGCTCTTTTCATCCCTATTCATATCCTTCCAGAAGGTCATGATGAACCGCGAAGCTGGATGTTTCATTTATTGCTTCTTTTCGGTGAGAGCTCCCAGCTCCCGGAGGGTCTTAGCTTGCACTGAGGCACTACAGCTCCTCACGGTGTGGTTAGGAAGACTCCTGGGCTAGAATTATGGAGCAGTACAAAGGTCACATGCTTTGTGATTAGGATTGCTGAACCTCTTGGGTTTTAAAGATAAGAAACGTCATGGGTTTGTGGACAGTTTTAACCCTTATGACTTATATATAACAAAGTTACTTTGATTTGACATGACCTTGTTATTAAATTATATATAGGGATATAATTGTTCATATGGAATGACTTTTTAATCCAGTTTACTAATTAAATATAAAAATTCTCAGAGAGGCACTGAATTTTATAAATTTTAGGTTAATTTAGAATGTTTGCCATATTAAGAATTTGCAGAGACAAAATTGTTACTTCACTTCCTTAGGCCATGCCATGCCAGCTCTTAAGTATTAGAAAAAAAATGTAATTTCATGAACAATTACTAAGTACATTTTTACCTAAATGGAAAAGATTGTTCTTCTTCCGTTATATCCCTTAGGGTATAACTTCTTGAAGGCAGATACAGTCGATTGATTTCTGGTATAATATCCTAGGACAATTTTATTAACTCCATGCTTATTCAATTAATAATAATTAAATGTATTTTTCAGACTCAATCACTGATTGATTCATAGTAATTACCTCGATGGGACCACAAAATGGAGTCTGAAATAACGGTTTGACTTCATCTGGATTAAATTACTAGGGTAGGCTTTACAATGAGAGTCAATGGTGATGACAAAGATAAATGCCTGGGGGTGGAAACCACATGAAGTGATTAAAGACAGCAGCACTGACCTTTACTTTAAACTGTAATCACTTCTCAGCCTCGTCTCTTCACCAATAATTATTAATTCCCAATATTTTCCAATCCTTCTGGGCATAATAAAAGAGAAAGATTGCATATCAAAAGAGACTTCTTTTCTGGCCCCAAATAAGGATAAATACCAAATCTGAGTCTAATTATCCAGCATTACATTAGTCCCCTAAGAAAAGAATAAATATAAGGTTTAAAAAACATGTTTAATATTTTAGACTGTTTAATATTAATAGAGAGCCTTATTTCTCATTAGTATAGGAAATAAACACACAGTGTACATTTTTGTTTCTTTTAATTTCCAGAATGTAAACTAGATCTTCCTCTTTCTTTGTTTACTTGTATTCGCTTCAAAACAATGAAGCTTTAGACCCACCAATTCAAGCACAGCAAGGTATGAAACTCCCCAAAGGAAGTAGTTTCCTGTAGTTCAGCTAGAGCGAAAGACTGAGTGCCTTGCTGCTGGTGTCACAGCATGAGCTGGGGAAGAAGCCATCTAACCTAACCCTGCTGCTGGTGTCAGAGCATGAGCTGGGGAAGAAGACATCGACAAAGAGGTCCAACCACTCAGAGCACAAACAGCGTGGGCGGGGCCAGATACTGTGGGGTATATCTTTAATCCCAACATCCTGGGAGGCAGATGCAGATGGAGCTCTGGCATTCAAGGCCAGACTGGTCTATATAGCAAGTTTCTGACCAGCCTGGGTAACATAATAAAACCCTGGGGGTTTGTTTGTTTGTTTGTTTTTGTTTTTTTGTTTTGTTTTGGTTTGGTTTTTGTTTGTTTGTTTTTCGAGACAGGGTTTCTCTGTATAGTCCTGGCTGTCCTGAACTCATTCTGTAGACCAGGCTGGCCTCGAACTCAGAAATCTGCCTGCCTCTGCCTCCTGAGTGCTGGGATTAAAGGCGTGTGCCACCATGCCCAGCTTAAAACCCTGTTTTTATATATATTAAATATCTATGTAAATATTAATACATATTAAAGAGAGCCTGCCATCATAGTGGCTTCCCAGCATGGAATAGAAATACTAAGCCTGATGACAGGGTGTCCGTGAGCTGGAGATAGCCCAGCAAAAGGCATCTCATCACTGAGAAGAGTATCCACATGAAGGAGGAGATGGGAGAAAAATAGTAAATATTACTACTCCAGATAGGATATGGCAGTGTATGAACTCACTGTCTCAACAGAGAGATGCAGGAAAACAGATTCAAATAAGTGTGTCTGGATGTTCCCTACAAACCCTCTCTACTGAGCATTCCTCAGAACTCTCCCAATAGCAGTGAGCACATCTAACGCCCAGACCTCAGATTACAGGCGCAATTCCCTGATAATAGGATGCATGGTTTCCTGCAAAACAGATGATTCCCAAGCTGGAGCGGGAAGTGTAGGATGCGTTATACCATCCCGTGTCAGAGAGCAAGAAAGCGCTCAGACAATAATGAGTAAATGCCCAAACCAAATGCTTAGAGGGGTTGCCACTGGGAAAATCGATGATGTAAGCACCAAACTTGACATAGCAATTATAAGCTGATGTGGTAGAACAAGTAGCTGGGGTGGGGGGGATGAAACAGAAGACACCTTGAGTTTGAGACCAGCATAAAAGAAACTAATCGGTGCCCCCCAAAAAGAATAATTCTAGCCTACTTAATAAAACAGGAAGCTGTAAACACATTTAAATATTAAATAAATAAGTTAAAATTGTGGTTAAAAGTAAGTTTCAAAGAATCACGAATAAGCCGGGAAGCAGAGGTAGGTGGATTTCTGAGTTCGAGGTCAGCCCCGTCTACAGAGTGAGTTCCAGGACAGCCAGGGCTATACAGAGAAACCCTGTCTCAGAAAAACCAAAAAATAAATAAATAAATAAATAAAAATAAAAAAGAATCACGAATAGTGTTCTAGCTAGTTTAATGTCAACTTGACACAGATGAGAGTCATTTGAAAGAACCTCAACTGAGAAAATGCCTCCATAAAACTGGCTACAGGCAAGCCTGTAGGACATTTTCTTAATCAGTGATTGATGTGAGAGGGCCAGTCCACTGAGGGAGGGGCCACCCCGAGCCAAGCAAGCATGGAGAAGCAGTCAGGAAGCAGTACCCCTCCATGGCTTCTGCCTCAGCTCCTATATTCAGTGTTTGCCCTATTTGAGTTCCTGCCTTTGACTGTCAGTGGACCGTGATTCCAGATATGTAGACGAAATAAATCCTTTCCTTCCCAAGTTCATAGTCATGGTATTTCATTATAGCAATAATAACCCTAACTAAGAGAGTATGCAAAAATTTTAATGTGTAAACTTGGTAGCCATCACCCTAATCACATGGTCAAAGTGGGCTGATTCCATAATGGAACAGATCTAAGTCAAGTGATACCTGATAGGATGCAAAGATGAGATGAGAATTTGTGATGCTCCTAACTGTACTAGTAAGAGCTCTCCAGAGAGATAGGACCAGTAGGATATATAGGCTGACAGAACAAGAAAAGGATTATTAGGAAAATAGGATTATCATTATGAAAGCTAAGGAGTCCCCAGATACAACCCCTAAAAGCCAAGGAACCAGGGAACAGTAGCACAACCACCAAGTTCAAAGATCTCAGAACCCAGCCACTAGCATCTTCCGGGTCTAAGACCAAGGACCTGAGCTCCTGGGTCAAGGTGAGGGATGGGGCGGGTGGGTCACTGATGCAAGCCGCAGAGTGCAAAGACCGTGGGAACTAATGTTCTGATGTCCAAGAGCAAAGAAAAGTGCCCAGCTCTCAAGAGAGGACAATTCACCTTCTGTCTGCCTTTCTGATCTACCTGAGCACCCAGTCAATGGAGCCTTGCCTTGGAAGGCCTTCCACTCAGTGCTTCAGATCACACACCAGTCTTTTCTGGGAAGCTCCTCCCTCACACACAAGAAACAAGTCAGACATCACATCTGAACAACAGAGCCGAATTCTGAGCAATGGGCCCTAAAGTGTTTGGACACAAGTCTAAATAGTGTAGGTCAGTCACTCCATAGGCCTCTTTGAGGCCCTCAGCGATGCCAAAAATACATTTTACAGTAAATTTGTTTATATAAGTTGAAGGAGCCCACTCAAATAACTGTTAAGTTAGACATGGTAGTGTTTGCCGGTAATACTGGCACTCAAAACGTGTGGGGGACAGGGGTAGACAGGAAGCCGGCAAATCTGAAACCAGCTTTGGCTGTGTAGATGAACTCTAAAAAGAAAAAGAAAAAAAAAAAAAACAGTAAAAAAACTTTTGAAAAGCACAGTAGCTACATAAAACGAACGGTCTTTTTCTTTTCTTAATTTTTATTTTTTGGTTTTTCTGAGACAGAGTTTCTCTATGTGTAGCACTGGCTGTCCTAGAACTCATTCTGTAGCCCGGGCTAACCCCAAACACAGAGCTTCACCTACTTCTGCCTCCTAAGCACTGGAATTAAAGGTATGTGCCCCCAAGCCTGACTAACACAGTCATTTTTATCATTATCAAGTAGGAATTGTGCATAAATGTCTCGCTATACTGTTCTAGGCTGGTGGTAGATTTGTTTATACCACACACCCATCCGGGCTGTTTTATATCACGTTAGAATGGCCATGCAATTACTAGGTAACAGGAAGTTTCATCTCCATTATACTCCCATGTGATCACAGCTGACTTGATGTCAGGGTGGGGTACATGACCACCATGTTTTATCAGCTCTTTACTCTCCTTTAATCCAGTTAGTTCACACCTAACATTAGCCATCACGTACACCGAAGATGCATAGCCTGAGGTGTAATCATGAAAAAACAGTTTCACATTTAACAAATGGCCAATGACCACTGAAGACTTCCCAGACAGGACGACTGAAGCGGCAAGGGCACTGGTTCTGAAGGGGCTTCACTACCAGGCATGGGAGCAAACAAATGGGAAGACTGGACAGGGCCCTGGGCTCCCAGCAGCAGCGTCTCCATATCCTGGTGTGGGGTCTTTGCTTAGACTACTTGTGGGTAAACAGATACTAAAGTTGCAGAACTCACTTAAAGCTAAAGGCATCAGGTCAGCAACTTACTCTCTGATTGTCAGGAAAGCTAACCATTCCTGTCCTGTGCTGTACTTGTAACTTTTCTGAAAGTTTCCTGTGATTCTAAATTTTAAAATCCATTTTCTTTTTATTTAAAATTTGTTTCATGCAACATATCTTGATCATATTTTTCCTATCCCAGATATTCCCCACCTCCCTACCCCAACCCCACTCTCTCAAAAGCAAATGATGAAAATCCAAACAAACCATTAAGACAAAAAATTACATATGAATTCATAAAAGACTATTAACAGCCTGCATAATAACATACAGGTTCAAACCAGACAAAATCCCAGCACTGAGGACACAGTGAGTATAAAGCCCCACCCCCAACCAAGAAGCTATTAGCAACTGATACCTGCTGAGAAGGGATACCAGTTTCCTCAGTGCAGAGTCACTGGGTATATCAACCACAGCCAAGGCAGATCCGTACCCAGGTGTAGGTGGCCAACACAACCAAACTCCATAGTCTTGTTGTTGTTGTTATTGTTGTTTTTGCCATTTTTTTTAATATTTTTATTTTCTATATTCTTTGTTTACATTCCAAATGATTTCCCCTTTCCCAGATCCCCCCCCCATATGTCCCATAAACCTTCTTCTCTCCATCCATTCTCCAATCACCTCCCTCCTTTTTCTCTGTCCTAATATTCCTCTCCATCACTAGATCAATCTTTTCCAGGATCAGGACCTTCTCCATACTTCTTCATGGGAGTCACTTGTTATGCGATTTGTGCCTTGGGTATTCAGAGCTTCTGGGCTAATTAATATCCACTTATCAGAGATTACATTTCATGTGTATTCTTTTGTGACTGGGTTACCTCACTTAGGATGATATTTTCCAGATCAAACCATTTGCCTAAAAATTTTGTGAATTCATTGTTTCTAATTGCTGAGTAGTATTCCATTGTGTAAATATACCACATTTTCTGTATCCATTCCTCCTTTGAGGGACATCTGGGTTCTTTCCAGCTTCTGGCTATTATAAATAAGGCTGCTATGAACATAATGGAGCATGTGTCTTTATTGCATACCGGGGAATCCTTTGGGTATATGCCCAGGAGAGGTATAGCAGGGTCCTCCTGAAGTGCCATGACCAGATTTCTGAGGAACCGCCAGGCTGATTTCCAAAGTGGTTGTACCATCTTGCAATCCCACCAGCAGTGGAGGAGTGTTCCTCTTTCTCCACATCCTTGCCAACACCTGCTGTCTCCTGAGTTTTTGACCTTAGCAATTCTGACTGGTGTAAGGTAAAATCTCAGGGTTGGTTTGATTTGCATTTCCCTAATGACTAATGATGTTGAACACTTCTTAAGGTGCCTCTCGGCCATCTGAATTTCTTCAGGTGAAAATTCTTTGTTTAGATCTGTACCCCATTTGTTGTTGTTGTTGTTGTTGTTGCTGCTGCTACTGCTGTTTGTGAACTTTTTTTTTCACCTTGCTTTGTTTTGGTGTTTTTTTAAACATATCTTTAAAATAAATATTCAGAGGCAAGGTGATCTCTGAGTTCAAGGTCAGCAGATCTACAGAGCTAGTTCCAAGACACTCAGGGTTACACAGAGAAAAAACAGTCTCAAAAACCAGTGATAATGATTGATAAATATTCAATTTGGAGTGTTCCTATGTTTTGGTTCTTATCCTTGGGCATCAGGCAGTGTTGGTCACCTGCACATCTTCAGGCTGCTAGGCATGCAGACACTCAAGGGCACTGCCTGGCTGAGCTAATACTCAGCTGTTCCTTCTTCTTCTCAATGCTAAGGATGCTGTATTGGTTTGGTTTCTAATACTGTGCTAAGACACCGTAACCAAACCAATTGTTATGAGGAAGAGTTTATTTGGGCTTATGATTCCCGTGGACTAGAGTCCATAATGGCAGAGAGAAGGCATCACAGCAGGAGAGGAAGGGGGAAGCTCACGTCCTGAACTGCAAGTGTGAAGCAGAGTGAGTGAGTTATGAGACAGCAGGAGTCTAAACTCTCGAGGACCACCTCCAGGGACTTCCTCAACAAGGCCATACCTCCTGAGCCTCCCCAAACAGCACCTCCAACTGGGGACCAAGCTCCTACCAATCCTATACTGAAATGGTAATGCCCCAGTGATCTTCCTCCCTCTAACACCTCAACTCAAATCTCACCCAAACCCACTCCCCAAATTAAATCAAGTAATAGCAACACATATTCTCAATTTCTCGTTTAGGTTTTGTTCTTTGTTATTTTTTTTTTCTCCCCTGACCATCATTTTATGCACATAACTGCCTATGTTCCTGAATTCAGCCTCCATATAACTGTTTTATATACACATTATACATTAGAGTACTTTTTGACATTTTTTTCCTTGGCATCCAGACAAACATCTTGAGCCATGATCTGGGAGTTGCCTGAGGCAAAGCACCTTCTTGCAGTGCCAGCACGGCCGTCTGTTTGTGGGTAGTGTTGTGGAAAGAACTGGACAGCTTTACTGTATTCACCATTAATATTTTATTTTTTTAAGTAGTGGAAAATAAGATGGAGCAGTTGGTACGATGAAAGATATAGGTTCCATAAAAATCACAATATTGAGACAAAGATGGAAATCAACAGACTTGCCAAAAACTGTAGTTGTTTGATCTTTTTGGTTGTTCCTTGAACTTCACCTGGGCAAAGCATGCTCTCATGGAAGAAGGGGGCTCAAAACCAAAGAACACGCCTGGCATGGGAGAGAAGTATGCTCCAAACCTGAGCTTTAGTTAGTATACTTAAGATCTTCCTGACAAACAGCCTAGATATTCAAGTTTCACACAGTTTGAGGAAAGCAAGACACAGGCAAATACACAGACCTGAGCGCACATGCAGACATGAACACCCACCAGCACTGGCACTAACACTACACTCTGACTAGGAACAAGCACAGTCACAGGCACAGAGACATACACATAGGTCCAGACTGAAACACACACCAGCAGAGGCAGCTGCACACACAGAAACATCGGGATCTATGAAGCTTCCTGAGAGAAAAAGTTCACTCTTTTCTTTAAGGTTCCAGGGTGACAATTTTCATCAGCCACTGCCTGGGACAGGGGGTGCTTTTGAGAACCAGAGCTTGCAACATAATGAGTACCCTCATCTCAGCAATGATGTTGGAATTACAGGCCTCCTGGTGAGGCCCATAAACCTTATGTATGAGGCCCAGGAGGAAGACTATCCTCTTTGGCTGTAGTTCCCTCATAAATCCTTTATGTAAGCTTTTCACTTGGGATCAAAACTGAAAATCAACTCTAAACTTTGCAGCTTGCCTTTATTTTTTGCATTTTAGCAGGAGAGACCTAGAATGAAGATCAACCAAAGACAGAGAATGTAAAACAGAAGAAAGGAGAGAAAGAAAGAAAGAAAGAAAGAAAGAAAGAAAGAAAGAAAGAAAGAAAGAAAGAAAGAAAGAAAGAAAGAAAGAAAGAAAGAAAGGGAGTGGGAAAGAGCACTTAGAAACAAAGAGGAAGCTACAGAACCAAGACGGAGCAGAGGAACATGGGAGTGATTGGGAAAAGAAGACACCAGAGGCTGGACGGGAGGGCGTGCGCCTGCAATCCTAGCACTTGGGAGGCAGAGGCAGGAGGATTGCTGTGTGTTCAGGGCCAGCCTGGTCTACACAGATTCCTCAGGGACAGTCAGTGCTGCAGAGGTGACCTTGTCTATAAATAAGTATAACAGAGAGCCCAGACTGTTGCCAGTCTCCGCTCGGTAGCTGTTTCTAAGACCTAAGCTCCTGCTAGCACCAGGCCTGCCTGCTGCCATGCTCCCCACCATGATGGATGTGGGCTCCATCAGCCTCTGAAACAAACTCTTTCTTATAGGCTGCATTAGCCATGGTGTCTTATCACAGCCATCGAAAAGTAACGAAGACATTCCTCTACACCCTTCGCCCTCATTTAAAGTTCTCCTATACTATTTTTCACTTGTATTTATCTTTTTATATTATGTGTAGTCTACTAAATATTCAATCCTTTCCTGGCAGAAGAAATAAAATAAAAAAGTAAATGCAGATATACATCTGTACATAAAAATACATGTACATACATATACAAAATATGTTCTAAGTATGAAAGTCTGGAGTAGCGCTTTGGGTCTATTAGTTACTATGTCCTTGATGTGTCATAAACAATTAGAGGTTAAGTTTATATCTGTTTTGTTTTGTTTTGTCGAGACAAGGTTTCTCTGTTTAGTCCTGGCTGTCCTGGAACTCACTCTGTAGACCAGGCTGGCCTCAAACTCAGAAATCCACCTGCCTCTGCCTCCCAAGTGCTGGGATTAAAGGTGTGTGCCACCACTGCCCGGCTATATCTGAAGTATATATTTCAGGATCTGAATTCAGCCATATGACCCTCTGGGACTCACTGTGCTGTTCCACATCTTACATATCTTAGCATGTCAGCAGGATCCACCATTGCCTTCTGGAGGAGGCAGAAGTATTACATCCCTCAAGACTCCCCCCCCCCTCTCTCTTTCTCTCTCTCCCTCCCTTACTGTAAAATCCCTGATGGTTTGATTTTAAAGTTAGAAGCAAGAAGAAGACAGGAGTGCTGGTGAGATGGCTCAGTGGTTAAGAGCACCAACTGCTCTTCTGGAAGTCATGAGTTCAAATCCCAGCAACCACTTGGTGGCTCACAACCATCTGTAATGAGAAACAAATAAAAAGAACCTATGGGCCGGAAAAGGGGGGCGGGGGAGAGAAGAAGAAGACAGGAGTCAGAGAAAGCCAAAGAGTGAATAACTTTAACATAATCCTATCTGATCATATAAAGAGCTGTTAACTACTTGCACTTTTTCAGATGCGAGTTAGGTTGCGGGTAAAGCGGTCCAGCAGTGGCAGTGCATCACTGAAAGCTGGCACGGACTCCAACCACAGGGAGACCAAATTTGCATTCTAAAGGAAAACAAACAAAGTGGGTGTCTGAAATGAAGTACAGACAGAAGAAATAAGGACCACAAGGAAGTATCAAAATAGGCTGTAATGCAAAGTCTTTCTTTTGATTGTAAGCAACATTAAAAACAATCTTAGCTTGATAGTCACACAAAAGATGTTTTCTAAGAAATGCATGCTTTTGGTTTCTAGGCTTTGATGATTAGTCCTGCATGAAGCTAGCCCTGGGCCTGAACCTTTGCATTTCTAACCAGCCACCTCGGTGGCTGTTCAAAATGGTTCTGTTCAAAGGGCATGTGAATTTGTGATCCGAAACAACTCTTAGAGACTTGATGGAGACAGGACTCTAAGGATGCTGCTGATGCTGAGGGTGGTGGCTTCTGCTTCTAACTCACAGCCTCAGATGCTGACTTCTGACGGACTCCATTGCTGAAGTGTCAGGTAGCTTAGAGGGAAGCTCAGCTTGGCACAAAAAGTTACAAATTTTTGCAAACCTTGACTAGGCGCAACTAAGTCATATTTCCCAGCGTCACAAACAATACAGCACAGAGGGAAACTGGAATGCTAGAAACCCCATTAAGGATTCAAAGGAACTGTGAAAATATCTTATGTGTTAACAGCCCAGACCACGCACTGGTCAGATTATGCCAGCATGCAGCAAGCTGGGTTGCTCTCTGCCCTTACAGCGCATTGGTACACAGGCCCAGACTAACGGACTCTAAACTATCAGAGGCTGCCAGCGGCATACATGATAGATGCACACTGGCTAACTGAGACCCTGCATCCTTAAGGCCACACATCCCTTCCTTGGAATATAAGACTCTCTTCCTTTTCCCTGCTACTCAAGAAGCAGAGACAACCTGTATTTCAGACCTGTCCCCAAGCATGAAACAAAGACTCTTACCTTCCTCTGAGCCCCTAAGAAGAGCTCCTGACTCTACCATATAGGCTGATCTCTCCTCAGAGTCCCAAGCATGCTGTTGTCTGTCTACCTATAACATTAAGAACTCTTCTGAATCTCTTACCCAAAAGGACCATTTCAGTGTCTTCTGAGCCCAAACTCAAATTCTTTCCCTAGAAATAGGTATAAAGTTATTTTTCTTTTAAAATAAAATTTCACGACTTGTCCCACAGTGTACATAAAGAAATGAGCTTCTAATGTTTCAAATGCTTCTACTAGCCTCATCTAGGATGAATATAAGATTCCCTGAAGTATTGTTTAATACCATTATGAGAATACATCATTTCGGCTTCACAGAACACTACACTTTAGATTGATTTGTTTTATTTACGTGTATGATTGTTTTGTGTATATGCATGTTTGCATGTCTCACTGTGCCTGGTGTCTACAGAGGTAAGAAAATGGTGTGAGATCCCCAGGAACTGTAGTTAGAGGTAGTTGTGAGCCACCACGTAGGGACTGGGAATCTAACCTAGGGCCTCCGTGAGAACAAGTGAACCACGCCAGGAGGGTGAGACAACCAAAATGTAGGTGCAAGGGGAAAGCAGCCCCATGGGAGGACTGCCCAGAAGGAACCAGGGCAGCAAAGGTAAAACACAGATATAGAAAGAATTAACTCAGGAATATCCAAGGGAGTGTGTTAGGAGGTTCAGGAGTAGCTCAACCACTGAACTAGTTAAGGCATATTAAAATACAAAGGTGGTGTGTGTGTGTGTGTGTGTGTGTGTGTGCGCGTGTGTGCGTGTTTGTGTGCGCGTGTGTGCGTGTGTGCGTGTGTGCGTGTTTGTGTGCGTGTGCGTGTGCGTGTGCGTGTGTGTGTGTGTGTGTGTGTGTGTGTGTGTGTGTATGTGTGTTTCCATCTGGGATCCAGGACATCAGGGCAGGTGCAGAGGAGGCATGTGCAAGAGGAGCCACATGCCCCCACCCGGAGCATAGAGAAAATTTTAATATTTACCACCACAGATCGGTACATGTGCAAGTGAGTACTAAATAAATAATGAGCTACCAAAACAATACACTCAAGAAAACCATAAAACAAACATGCTCTTGTCAGACTAGGTGGTGCACATCTATAATGCCAGGCCTGGGAAGCTGAGGGAGTGCTGACAGTTTGAGGCCAGCCTATGTTTACATAGAGAGATTGTCTCAAAAGAAGAAAAGAAGCCTTCATGACTCTCTAATTTTGAGGCTATTTCTTCATGAAGAAAACAAAGACAAGACACTAAAGATTTAACACAAGATCAATTTGCCTCTAAATGAATATTGCATAGAGTTTTTAATTTTTAAGTAATGACTTCAAATTTCCAATTTCTTTGAGCATAAAATATATTCTTAAGTCCAGGTTTGCTTTTCTGTTGTTTTTGTCAAAGTCAAAATAATAATATAGCCAGAGAACCAGATCTGGTGATGACAGCTTGCGCATTGAAGGTGCTTGAGCGCAGGGACTCAGGACTGCTCTGGCTGGTGGGTAAACGCAAGGCCAGCATGGTCAACTTCAGAGAAAACAAAAGTGAAAGCAGAGCGGGGTACACAGCTTAGGAAAGGTCTTAACCAACAGAAACAGGGTAGTTCCCAGTACCACAAATACAGTAGCAACAGCAATAACAATATACTTTGATATTTCAAAATACCCTTGACCTTGCTCAAAAAATAAAATGTAACCATAGCCTCTAAAACTATATTCTTGTGTCCCTAAGATCATGAATACTGAGGTATTCAAAGTACACAAAGACATAATAGTTTGAATTTCAAAGGACTTCTCTTCAAGAACATTGACTATGAAAGATGTATTTTTTAAAATACATGAGGTCTCAGAAGTTAAGATTACTTGCTACTCTTGCAAATGACCAGAGTTTTGTTCCTAGCACCTACACCCAGTGGCTTAGGACTCCTTGTAACTCCAGCTCAGGGAGCAAATGCCTTCTTTTACCCTCTTCAGATACTTATATGTACACATGCACACACTGACATATCCATAAATAAAAAATAAATCCTAAACAGGGTGAAAAAACAAAGAAAATGAAAAAAAAAAGATGCCTTCAAGATAATTTACCCATTGGCTAGAAAGATACAGTTACCAGCACTGGCTATTCTTCCAGAGGACCTGGGTTCAATTCCCAGCACCCACATGGTGATTTATAACCATCTATAACTCTACTTCCAGGGGATCTGATCCCTTTTTGACATTTGTGGGCAAGAGGTATGCACATGGTGAATATACACACATGGAACCAAAACCCTCATATACAGAAAATGAAAATAAATAAACCTTTAAAAGGTGCTTCTGGTGTTGGGGAGCTGGCAAGACAGATCAGTGGGTAACGGCACTGGCAGGCAAGCCTGGTGACCCACATTCAGTCCCTAGAATCTACATAGTGGGAGAAGAGAACCAACGCTCAAAGTTGTCATTTGACTTCCACACATGCACTGTGACATGCATATACTCATGTGCATGTACACACACCACACACACACACACACACACACACAATTTTGAGGCAGGGGACAGAGAAAAGGACACTACTTCCAAGCCAGGCTTAGCAAGCCTGTAATGCCCTCGCTTGGAGGCTGAAGCAGGAATTCCGCCCAGCTGAGCCAGCCTGGCTACATAGTAAGTTCCAGATCTACTCTGACACATTGTCTCAGGAAAAAAAATTAGAAATAAGTAACAAAACACCCACTCTTTTCAAATTTACTTATGGGTAAGCTACAGACCTTGACATAAGAGGTAGTGCGTATGAGAAATTCAGGAACTGTCTCCCCTACGTCTCCCCATAGGAAAAAAAAATCTCAGAAAATTATAAACTTACCATTTCCTACTCCTCATAATTATATGACATTTTCCCATTGCCTGGTTCTGAAACTCAATCCTTCAGAATTCCTAGTTTGTCCCACATGGTTGAGTGGAATGTTCAGCATTTTTTGTACAATGCCTCATTAGGCAAGAAATCAACCAAAATAGGCATTTATGATATACTCAAAGTGCTCTCGCTTTAAGTAAATACACACACTGGACATTTTAATAAACCAAACTTGTAAGCACAGCTATCCCAGGGTAGCCACAGGAGACTGGTTCCAGGACCCCTGTGGAGCCCGGAGGCCACAGATGCTCGAGCTGCAGACATAAGGAGCTGGAGTGTTTGAACAGAATCTGTGTACCTCCTCCTGCCTACTTTAAATCATCCTCAGGTTCCTTCTAACAGCTAATGCAATAGAAGCCATCCATTATACTGCGTTCTTTAGAGAATAATGATGAAGAAATGTCTACACATGTTCAGTGCACATACAACCGTAGCAGGCTGTAACTACACAGTATCCAAGCCACCACGGATTGGAACTGCAGATACTGAAACCCTGGAGTTTAAGCAAGCTTGGAACACTGATGGCTAGCCAATGTATTGCAAAACGCAATGAGGCCTAAATCTGAAGACAAATAAACTAGGAGGCTGCTGACATCATCATAACTAAATGTTGGCTTTCTGTTTAACGAAGTAAATTGTCTGAAGAAAGAAGTGGAACACAGTGCGTTAGAGCATGACTCAGGGGTACTTACACCAGCCATTGTGGTGTTTGCTAACTAACTGAAGGCATGACAAATCCCAGGAAAAGCTAAAAGTGCTTAAAACATGCTGGAGGACTATTAATGAGAAAAGACAAAAGAAAGAGGTGTTATGCCACCTAGAAAGAAAACAATAGAACTAGAAGGTGATTCATAGTAAATTTCAATTTACAATAATATTGAGGAGTCAGGAAGAAACCCCTCATCCATGGAACCAGCAGGGATATCGTAAATTTCAACACAAGAAACTAGACTCAAAACAGACTTCATGATCATGGGAATCTGGGAACTTTCAGTCTGCATGACTAGCGTGTGAGTCGTGTGACCACTTGGGGCCTTTTAGTACACTAAAGTACACTGTGTACTAACACTAAAGTACAGAATGAACATGGAAAGCAAGTCTAAAGGGGTGGAATGGAGACGGATTCCCTGAGAGAAGGGCTCCTGAGGAGATATGGAGGGTGTCTCCTGGCAGGACCCAGGGTAGACTTTCTAAGGTGCCTCCTAACTCCACTGGTCCTTCCAAAGACAAGGCTTCAAGCAAGCTGGCTTGCCAGGGTATCCTCAGTTCCCTCCTCCCCCGCTTTGCTCTGCACCCCCTGCTCTAACTGCCCTTCCTTCCCTCTTCACCACCTTAAAGGCCTCTTTTGATCTCCCCTTTCTTTCTCCCGTTCAAACACCCATTTTCAGCCTCTTTCTCTTCCTACCCAGGCAGTATGGCAAGATGGAGATACAAAAACACTTGTGATAAGATTTTATGAAACATTGTAACGAGTACACAAAGAGGATAGCAGTTGTGCTGGCTGGGTTTATGTCAACTTGACAGAAGCTAAAGTCAAGGGGGTGGGGGGCGGACCTCAGTTTAGAACACGTCTAGATAAGATCTGGTTATAGGCAGTTCTATGGGGTATTTTCTTAATTAGTGATGGATGGGAGAAGACCCAGCCTGGAGTACCCAGCCTGGGCTGGTGATCTATAAGAAAGCAGGCTGAGCTAGCCAGTAAGCAACATTGTTCCATGCCCTGTGCATCAGTTCCTGTCTTCTGGTCCTGCCCTATGTGAGGTCCTGTCCTTCCTTCCTTTAGGGGTAAACAGTGACGTGGAAGTGTAAGCCAAAGAAACCCTTTCCCAAGTTTTCCAAAAAGGAACTTAACTATAATGTCACCAGCAAGATGCCACCAACTGCATAGGGGACATCTCTAATAGCACTGGGATCAATTGTCTCTCTAGGTCACATCATCAAAGATATATAACCTCTTCCACATATGAGAGACCTTATCTTTGAAGAAAAAGAGAAGAGCATTAGAGGAGTTTAAACAGTGATTTGTCTGTTTTTTTCCCAAGTTGTTTTGGTCATGGTGTTTTATTGCAGCAATAATAGTCTCAACTAAAATAGTAAGAATGTATCTTTCTATAAATGATACAAATTCCCATGCAACCCTCCCATTCCCACCTTTGGAGATACTAGGATCCAACCGGATAAGAGAAGGGTTAACTTGCCAGTTAGGAGACAATCAGTGCCAGGCATGGTGGCACACACATGTAATCCCAGCACTCAGGAGGCTGAGGCAGGAAGATCATAAATTCCAGGCTAGTCTAGACTGTATAGCAAGGTCCTGTCTTTAAAAAAAAAAAAAGTTAATTCCTTTTATTTAAACATCCCCATCCAAACACATATACAGACAAATCACTATTTAAACTCCTCTAATGCTCTTCTCTTTTTCTTCAAAGATAAGGTCTCTCATATGTGGAAGGGGTTATATATCTCTGATGATGTGACTAAGGGAGACAATTGATCCCAGTGCTATTAGAGATGTCCCCTATGCAGTTGGTGGCATCTTGCTGGTGGCATTATAGTTAAGTTCCTTTTTGGAAAAGTTGGGGGCCTCGGGGGTCATTGCTTCACTTTAGCCAAGGATGACAGTCCTTGTCATCTGCCTCCTCTTCAGCTGCCAAAAGCACCTGGCAGGTGGCAAATGGGGTGGGGGCTGGGGGGACAGTTTATGCCACCTGTGCCTACCAGAACTGTAGGAAGACTCTGGTTTCAGCCTTGACACGAGCAAGAAGCTCCAGGAAGCTGCAGAGATGGCACAGTAGATAAGAGTACTTGCCCTTCTTGCAGAGTCCAGGTTCAGTTCCCTGTACCTGTGCAGTAATGTACAACCATATGTAATGCCAATCCCAGGCCTCTGTGGATACCAGGAATCCACATGGTGCACTTACATATAACAGGCAAGACAACTAGCTATACACATAAATAAATTTATTATGTATAAATAAATCATTAAAAAAATAATTGTGAACCAGAGGATTCTCAAGGCTCTGTTTTGACTGCCCCCCCCCCGCCCTTAATCAGTTCTAACTCACACCCTGGTAGGTTGCATTTTGGGTAATATTTTGGGTTGATACTTTGAAAGGCTTTAATTTTTTCTAAACTGTATGGTAGAATGTTCGCTACAAACCTCTGTGCTCTATGGGCAGCAAGCCAACGGTTCACAGCATCTTCTCTCCAGTCCGTCTCTCCTCTGCTCTCATCTTCTGTTCTCTGGGAAGATGAAGTAGAATGGAAGGTGGAGAGGGAAAGATTTTGTTCTTACTAATTATAGGTATTAAATAATCACATGCCTAAAGTGAAAGAATAGAACATTTGTGACTAGGAGAAAAAAAATCTTCATCGTGCTGCCGCGTGAGAGACATGGGTTCCAGTCCTCAGGACTGTCACAGTGAGAGCCACGGAGGTGACAAGCAGTTCCACTCCAGTAGGGAAGAATCCTCCACAAGGCTTCTTCCAGATTCCTTTTATAGAACATATTACTACGTTTAGCACCGATCTTGTGTCAAATGCAAGGTGACAGAAAATGTTTCTCCTGCCGTCTTGCAAGTAGTGTGTGCATGTGTGCACGTGTTCCTATGTGTGGGGATGTGCATGTGCAGGAATACATGCGTGCACATGCATGTAGCCACTCAAGGTTGATATCTAGCTGTCTCCCTCAACCACCCTCCACTTCGTATATTGAGACGGGTCTCTCACTGATCAGAGCTCGCCATTCTGCTGGTCTGACCAGCCAGCTTGCTCCAGGACTCCTTTTCTCCGCCTCCCACGTGCTGGGATTATAGGTAATCCGTACCCTCCTAGGTTTCCCCAAACTCCAGTCCTTCTGCTGAAGCAGCAATAGCCTTAACTACTGAGCCATTCCCCAGCCCCTTCATACAGTTCAATCAATCTTTGCTAGCATGGTGCAATCCCCTTCTGATTATTTGAAAGTAGATAAGGCCAGGGTCTGTAATCCCAGCACTTGAAAGGTAGAGACAGAAGGATTCTCACAAACTTGAATACAGCTTAGTCTACATAGTGTCAGGGAAGTCAGGATTATATACTAAGATCCTGCCTCGAGGACTGACATCTCCCTTGATGGATGAAATAAGTTGGCCAGCAACCACTGAACAGCAATACCACATGACTTCCTAGGTCAGCTCAACAGAGTCTGTGACTCTGTAAGAAGAAGTGAGAAGTTATATTTGCCAATCTATAAATTAATATTCTTACTTCTTAAAGATTTTTAAAGATTTATTTATTTATTATATGTAAGTACACTGTAGCTGTCTTCAGACACCGGAAGAGGGCATCAGAACCTCTTTACAGATGGTTGTGAGCCACCACATGGGTGCTAGGATTTGAACTCATGACCTTTGGAAGAGCAGTCAGTACTCTTGCCCACTGAGCCATCTCTCCAGCATATTGTTACTTCTTAGTGAATCAAATATTTCCCCGAATTTTGCTCTTTTACTGACCAAATGTGTATTTCTCCACATTTAGCAACAACTGAATCACCTTCCCTCAGTTTGACTTCCCCTTGGTTCCATCCTTTATTGTTCTGATCAGTATCTTTGCCACGACGACAGTTCTGGGTCAATGAATTCAGCTACTACACATATGATTTGTATCATTAGCTAAATTTAATGTGAGCAAAATTTGTATTTAATAACTTCTCAATATGCAACGCTCTAGAGGTGTCCAAAAATCTTTGCCCTGGGAGGTTTTTGGTAATGTGTATTTAGTAGACTATTTAAAAAACAGAAAGAAAAAAAAGGTTTTAAGAGAGAAAACTTGTATGAACCTCTGCAGAAGCATCAATTTAATAGTAAAATGCTGCCTCCTTCTGGATAAGTTGAATTATACATGAGAAACCTGTAAAACTGATGGAGGTACATTGTCTTAGGGGAAGGGAGAGATGAGACACTCTCCCTTAATTTAAGAATTAATAATGTTAAAAAAAAATAGAAGCTGAAGGGTTAATGTAAAAAATTATCTATAGTCTGCTTTTGAAAATATAAAGTCCCTTAACCGGGTGTCTCATGCTGAGGCTTTGTCACTAAGAAATAGCGGAGTTAATCTCACTAATAGAAGAATCCAAGAACAGTACAAATGTAGTTTGAAGACAACCTTACTGTTACCAAGAAAGGCAAGCTATAAATCTTGGTTGGCCGACTCTTGGAGTAAAGTGGAGCAGAAAAAGAGAAACTGCCGTGTTGCTTGGGTGAAGGCAGCATGCAGGTCTGCTGTATGGTAGATTCACAGCCACGGAGTGGAGAGGGAAGCTTTAGAGAAACAGTGAATTCCAGAGGCCGGAGAGATGGCTCAGTGGTTAAGAATACTGCCTGCCCTTCCAGAGGACCGGGATTCAATTCCCAGCACTCACATGGTGGCTCCCAAACCATAACTCCAGTTCCAGAGGATCCAACACATTCCTCAAGCCTCCCTGGGCCTGAGGCAAGGTGGTGCAGGAAGCAAGGCTGACATACAGGCAAACACCATGCACATAAAATAAAAAGGTTTTAATTGAACTTCAAAGACTACAAGGAAACCAGGCTTCTAAAGAGGAAAGGAAGAAGAAAAGGAAAGTTGTGTTTTTCTGCAAAGCTTACTCTTCTAGGTAAGATAACCATGTGGCAGTGGCTCTGCCACCTAAGCACGAGGGTGGTGACTCTAAGAAAGAATTAGAAGGTTCGCACATCTTTCTTTCTCCTTAGGATGGATTAGGATGAACCCATCTTCTTATGCGTTGGTCCATTGGCCAGGTGATGGGTAGTGCTATCTGGATTAAGCCTTAAGGGAGGAGATAGTAGAATGTCTCCATGCAGAGGCAGATCCCATTCTTTTGGCAAGGAGGTAACAGCTTCCCTCAGTGGTCCTTCAGGGCTACTATAGCATCCCAGTTCTGGAAAGATAACACAATTATGTAGGAGGTAGACTGACATTAGAAAATAGATTTTTTTTTTTCCTGAAAATCTAGAGATTCAGGAGGAATTGATGTCTGGACTAGAGTTTTAGTTCCCACCCTCACACTGAGGAGGTAAGAAACCAGAGCTCTTGTTTAGTATTCCTGGGCATAAAGAAGAACCAATGGCCTGAGGTGTCATCCAGAGGCCCACCAGTCATGTGACCCACCCAAAGCAGAGGCCACTACAGTGTGCAAGACTGGTGGAGAGAGGGGAGAGGAAAATAGACAGAATGGTCTGAGCACGATGAAGAGAGGTGGAGACAGGAGAGGAACAGACTGATGTGAGCACCCTGCCCTGCGACCTGAGGTGCTGAGGAAGTCGTGTTGCTGCTGAGGACGACGTCTGGGTCCATGGCCACGCAGCAGCAGGAGTCTGCTTCGATGATGGTGGATCATGTGGATGTCCCTGGTCTGGGCTGCCGCCTGGGACCCATGTTAATGTCCAAGGGCTGGTTCCACCCCTCACTGGCTGCGGTGGTCTGGAGAGTTGGCCCGGTTGCTCACCTGGGCAGCACAGTAGAGCTGACTCTAGGCATGTGGGTGCAGGTGGGCCAGCCTTCAGACACGAGAGCAGAAGAGCTGAGCTTGCCCTTTGCCCACAGCAGCTTTGGGTGAGCTAGCTGGGGCAGTGCTGGAGGGCCCACCCTGGTGCCTCAGGACAGGGGTGGGGCAGGGGCGGTGGAGTGACAAGCTTACCCAGATCCAGGGCCTTGAGCCAGCCCACCCAGCATCTGCCTCATCTATGAACTGCTGGAGCATGTGAAAGTGATGATCCTGAGAATCTGAAGCTGCAGGATCTCCACGACACAGGACAACAGTAAGAAATGCAAGGACTCCCAGTGTGGCTCCAGTATTGATGGTGTAACATGTACAGAGCCATATTGGGGCAGTCATGCACACGGTCAGAGTTTGACTTTGGTCAAGGTTAACTTCTCCCAGATAGCCAGGATCCTGCTCCACCTAGGGTGGAGTGCTCGGAGTAAAGGTTAAGTTCCTTGTTCCTCCAGGTCTAGGAATTCCTGAATTAAGCAGGTGACCCACCCAGCTGCCAGAGCAGTCAAGACGAGGACCTCCAAGAGAAGCTAAACAACTTCCACCGGAACTCAGCCTGGAGTCTGGGGGGAAGGGTTTGCCCAAACTGTTAAAAGGTCTGGCGCCATTAAAGTTTCTGGCTTTGATCAGTGAATGTTGTCTTAGCCATACTTCTTTTCGCCCCTTCCCTATTTATCCCTCAGCTTCTGTTCCAGAAACCCACTTCGTAATAGCTGCAGGCAGCTATGGAACCCAACAGAGTGGCGCCCGGGCGCGGGGCTGGCTGGATTCCAGAAGATTACCTGAGGTGACCCTGTCTTGGCGAAGCTTCGCGGAAAACGGAAAAAGGAAAAGATAGTATCCTGCATGGTGAGTTATAGGATACGGACTAAGTGAGGCAGCTATGGAACCCAACAGTAACAGAAGCCAGAGGCCTCTCACATGAGACCAATGACTGATTGCATGACCATTGTAATGAACATGCAAATAAAGCCATGTGAACAAAAGGGAGTACTGTGAGACACAATGGGGCACATTACAGCTTCCACAACAAAATGTGTTTTATGTTTTGTTTATTTTTGTTTTATATTTTATTATGGGGGAGAGGTTACCAGTGTGGATGATGTATACAAAGGGACAGAGAGATGAATGGGATTGGGACGTGTGATATGAAACTCACACACACACACACACACACACACACAAATTGATAAAAGGTTTTTCTTTAAACAACATTCAAGCATTCCTGTTTTCAGGAGCGGGTAGAGATACAAGTGATATAGATGCTGTGCCAGGTAAGGTCCAAGGTCTGAGTAAAATACTGCAATGCTCTGGGAGGGGCGTTGGGGTCAGGGAGACTGAAAAGGAACCCAAAGTCTTTTTGAGCGAGATCTGTAGCAGACAGAAGACATGGATATACACAGGGCTCTCAGGGACCCATTACCCTTGAGCAGTGGAAGAACGGAGTAGGGTTGGGTGGGGAAGATAGCAGACCTAGAATGAGTATGTAGCGGGGAGTAGAGGCTTGGAAGCAAAAGGACAGGGGTGGGTAGAGGCCGGAAGAGCGAGAGGTGGCCCAAACGTTGGGGCTAGGTCTTCAGAGGAGGGTGTCCTCAGATGAGGTCTGGCTGGATAAGAAGGAGAAGAGCTGGGGGTGGGGAAAGCAAGTAGTCACTGGAGGCTTGTCCATAGGACATAAGTCCCAGTAAGAAACCAAAGCAAGAGGAGGCTCAGCTCTGAGAAGAGGAGCATCCACTTTAGGAGCCAGGTAAGGAGGAGTCTCACAAAGGAGAATCGGGAAAATGGAGCAAGACAAGGATGGGAGTGGAGACAGGGACAAGCTTCAGTGTGGGAGGATGCGGGGTCCAGGAATCACCTCGCAAACCACACCAACACCCACCTCAGTCAGACACGGATAGTGTACAGAGCATGTAGCCCAGGATTGCTCAACCAGGGCCATGGTCACAGCGCCAAGCCTCAGCGGCTCTTCATGACCCCTGCATGCCTTCAAAAGCAGTACCACCTGGGTGACTCTTACCCATCACCAAGTCCAGCCACAGCACAAGGTACAACCTTGGCTATTCCTGGAACACAGCCTCTGTGCTCTCAGAAAACACTTCCCAGAAGATTTCACCTCAGTGATGCTGGTCTCTTCTTAATCACCTCTAATTTCTTAGCTCCAGCTAACCAGCATCAATTGTCCCAGTAATGCAAAGTTTTTGCTTTAGTAATTTTAGTATCTTGTTAATCACAGCTGATTCTTAAGCCCCAGCTAACCAAACCACAGAATATTCACAATCAAAATAGCAATGGCCCTGATAAGAGTCTTTAATCTTCACTCTGAAATTTCATGAGCCAGGCCTCCATCTTCTGCACTGTTCTCAACATTATCTTCCAAGCTCTATACAACATCCCACAGAGCCCTTAACATGGAATGGGTCTTGTAGCCTAAAGTTCCAAAGTCCTTCCACAGTCCTCCCCAAAACATGGTCAGGTTGTCACAGGAATACCCCACTATGCTGGTACCAATTTGTCTTAGGGTTTCTATTCCTACACAAAACATCATGATCATGAAACAAGTTGGGAAGGAAAGGATTTATTCAGCTTACAGTTCCACATTTCTGTTCATCACCAAAGGAAGTCAGGACTGGAACTCAAGCAGGTCAGGAAGCAGAAGCTGATGCAGAGGCCATGGAGGGATGTTTCTTACTGGCTTGCTTCCCCCTGGCTTGCTCAGCCTGCTTTCTTATAGAACCCAAGACTACCACTCACTAGGGGCCCTCCCCCCTTGATCACTAATTGAGAAAATGCCCCATAGCTGGATCTCATGGAGGCACTTCCCCAACTGAAGCTCCTTTATCTGTGATAACTCCAGCCTGTGTCAAGTTGACACAAACCCAGCCAGTCCAGGCACATACCATAAAAGCTTATCTACAGGTGCGGGAGGTGATGCTAGCTGGTTGGCTCGGGGCTAAGCTTATTGTGAGTAACTTTATAAAACACTGACTTCTATCATGATTGGTTTCCAAGAGCACAGAACAGATATGTAATCAATCTTGGCATTAGAAAGTTTCCTAGTAGCCAGGCGGTGGTGGCGCACACCTGTAATCCCAGCACTTTGGGAGGCAGAGGCAGTCAGATTTCTGAGTTCTAGGCCTGTCTGGTCTACAGAGTGAGCTCCAGGACAGCCAGGGCTACACAGAGAAACCCTGTCTCGAAAAAACCAAATCCAAAAGAAAAAGAAAGTTTCCTAGTAACAGCAGAAACATATGAGAAAGTTTCATTATTGGCAGGGAGCAGTTACTTAGACGTAATATTTTACCTAAGCCTTGACATTCCATTTAGGCCTTAATATTTTGCCTGGGTCCTAACAGGACTTTCTCTGACTTCCTGTTATACTGAAAGAAGAGCCCAAGGTTCCTTTGAATTGCAAGGGGTCATAATTGCCAGGCCATGTTCCAGTAAAACATGAGAAATGTTGACTTATTACCACCCTTTTAGTACAGGGTTGACACATTTTTGGAGAAATATGTCAAAGAGAGTTTCTAGTTTGGCTGGAGGATTCCTGACCCTGACAAAGGAGATTTTCCCAACAGAAAGCCAGTCAGGGGCTGGAGAGGTGGCTCAGAGGGTAAGGGCACTTGTTGCTCTTGCAGAAAGCTTAGGTTTGATTCCCAGGACCCATGTGGTGGCTCACAATCCGTCACAGCTCTAGCTCCAGAAGATACAATGCCCTTTTCTGAGCTCCACGCTGTGGGTGCACACAGAACACACACATGCAGGCAAAAGCGAAAGACAGACGCCAACAAACAAAAACCTCTCGCTCTCAAAAAACAAAAAGAAAACAAGCACAGAAGCCAGGAGGAAAAGCGTCCCTTTCCCTGAGGACAGCTCTGGGGACTCAGGTCTCTCCTTCCTGCTTGTTATCCTCCAGAGTGGAGGAGGAAGAGCTGGAGAGAAGATGCATTGGTTAAGAGCCCTTGCTGCTCTGTTCTGAGTTCAATTCCCAGCAACCACATGGTGGCTCGCAACCATCTCTAATGTGATCTGATGCCCTCTTCTGGCATGCACGGGTACATGCAGATATAGCACTTATACATAAAATAAATAAATCGTTTTTTTAAAAGTAGAGGAATGAGCCAGGGGGTGGTGGCACACGCCTGTAATCCCAGCACTCTGGGAGGCAGAGGCAGGCAGATTTCTGAATTCGAGGCCAGCCTGGTCTACAGAGTGAGCTCCAGGACAGCCAGGGCTATATAGGGAAACCCTGTCTCAAAAAAACCAAATCTTAAAGAAAGAAAAAATAAAAAATAAATAAAAAAGAAAAAGTAGAGGAATACATCAACAAAAGCTTCTGGCGTGGGGAGGACTGACAATATGACCCTACATGAGGCGTATTCTCCACTTGTTCTGGGGTTCCTGAGGGGTCTGCCCAGTAGATGGTCAAGAAGGAAGGACCTCTGGAAGAGAGAAAATTCTCAAAGCTCACCCTAGTTTGAATCAGCCAATGGTGGATGCAAAGAGTAGAATGAAGAGATAATCCCTGTTGGTGTCACTGGAGAGGAAAGAGGGCGGTCAGGAGGTAGAGGAGGAGGTGAGAGAACAGAACAGAGGAGAGCCCCACTGGAGAGCCTGCGCCCAACTCCCTGAAGAGGTCACCAAAGGTCAACCAAAAGACAGAGAATAAAATGAGTATTTTCAATAACAGACATGCTTTTAATCCAAGAAAAATCTTCAGAAGATATCTCTGAACCTCGAAACCAGGGAAGTCACTGTCCACTTACAGACTAGAATTCAGGGGTAGGAGAGTGAAAGGATGGGAAGGGGTGCTGGACAGCTTCCTTTCTGTCCAGAAATTGAGTGTGGGGCATTGTAAAAAGAATGTCAGCCGACTGATAAACAACTCTTGTGGCCAGTGGTAACTTGGGGTCAGCAGGGTGGGGGTAGCAGGAATCTAGGAGAACATGTTACTTTAGTTTTGTGACTGCTAATCACTGTGTTTCAGGAAATTATTGACATTTAACCAGATGGAGCTTTATAAAATGGCTTTATGAATAGGGGGTAGAAGGGGTGGGTACAAGACACCGCCTGTGGGTGGAAGACTCCCCACCTGTGGATGGTGGCTCTGGGGACTCAGATCTCTCCTTCCCTGTGGGTTCTGGGAGTCAGGCACAGGCATGTATATGTGTATATATGTATTATACATACTGTATAGTATGGGTGTATACATACTGTATAGTATGGATGTGTGTATGTACACAGCCTGTACAGTAAATATATTGAGGGCAAGGGACTTACAGAATGGTTATAGAGGGTTAAGAGGTAAAAAGCTTCAAGGAGTCCTGTCTAAGAAACCAAATCTGAAAAACTGATATGAATTCAAAGTCTTCCTTATTGGTGACAAACCAGGCTGGAGAGGCTGCTGTGGTGAGTCAGGCTGCTGTGGTCACAGCATCTGGACTGCAGCTGCATAACTGAGGGGACACAGAGAGGACTGGGTCCAGATTCAGGAATGGGTAGAGAGGTGGCCAGGCCCAGACAGGTAAACAAGGGCACAGGTGGATGACAAGTGGGTAAACTGTGTTAAGAGCAGAGACTGAAGGCCAGGCATGGTATCACACCCTTAACCCTAGCACCTGGGAGACAGACAGGGGGTCTCTGTGGACTGGAGGTCAATCTGGGCAGCATAGCAAGCTCTAAGAGACCAGGGACACACTGAGACTGTCTTTAATAAAGGGGTGGAGACTGAGTGGTGCTGAGGCCCTGGACAGTCTGCCTGTCACCCTTGCTACATACTGCAAACACTTGGTAGTCAGATGACAGGATGACAGGGGATGTTTTCCTCACAGTGTGAAGTGTTCACATTTTTGTGCAATCTAGATGAGAAAGTTCTATGTTACAGGCCGAAGTCTGCGGCAGGATAACCAGGATTCTTTGGTCCAGGAAGATACAAGTCTGGCGGGAATGACAAACTGACATGACCACAGAGGCGGTTTGAAATCTGAATGTATTACTTCAGGTATCTCCTAGTCCAGTCAAGTTAACATTTCAAATTAAGCATCCCATTCATCTGTAAAAGGCTAGGTTTTCTCGGGCAATACAGGGTGTTTACCCAAAGTCCAGGGCGCATGAGGCTAAACAGTTTCTTCATCTTGGTCCCACTGTCGAGTTCGCCCGGGAGCTGAGGATGGACTGTTCCATGCCTAGCCTCCTGGCAAAAATGGCGGCATTGTAGAGCTTGGGAAGCTACCTGGCTCGTGCTATCTTAGTACTTCCTCCTAGTCTGCCCGTTGCATTCTTCTCTGTGCCATGCCTGGGGTCACCATAGGTCCCCCAAGGACCCCCTGCCCCATGATCAGTTCCCTGTAGTCCCTAGCCTCAGCCCAGGACCACCCTATGCCCCGGGCGATCAGTTGGATCAGCTCCAGCCTCTAGCCCTCAGCCTGGTGAACTAACTGGCTGCAGCCTTTAGGCCCAGGCTGATGAACTAACTAACTCATTCCTCCTCCAAGTGTCTCTCTGAGTAAAAAGTATCTACTGCCTCTTGAATCACACCTGGATGAGCTAAAAATGTTTTGGTCAAAGACTCCCTAGGCGGGGTCTGTAATACAAAAGCAGTTCTTCACAAACTCCCCTTGCTATCCAGGTGGGCCTGGGTAGAGATAGCCTGTCTGCATAACAAGCAAAATCAAGAGTTAAAGGCAGAACTGGATTAACTTGTCTGCTGCAGATATCTCTGGGATATCCAAATTCAGATGCAAGACAGAAAGTCTGGCCTCTGGGATGGGGGAAGGTAGCTATGAACTAAATAAGAAGAATGTAAATTCTTACTACCTGGCCCAACAGCCACTTGTATTAAGGTTCTTCAGATGTAAATCTCCTTCGTCTGGGCCTATTGTTTCAGAATCCACCTGCCCTGAAAGGAAATGACTAAAAAGCAAAAAAGAACCTTGTGGGAAGCCATCCTGAGCTATTCAGATTTAATGCTTACTCATGGCCCTAATGTGCTAAAATATGAGAACAATTAACTAGAGACTTCCCCATGAACTGTCGTGCGAGACTGTCGTGAGAGACTGTCGGTGCGAGAAGATTCCTGAGAATACCACAAGATGTTCCTGCCCTAACTGCAGAATGTTTCTGCCGGCGTTAACTCCAGGTGTCCCCACCTGGATGACCTCCTCGCTTCCTGCTTCCATTGCTAGGGGTGTCTCTGCCCTTCCCTCCCCTGCTCGTGTGTGAAGGTTAATTCCTTCTCTGTAAGCCTTAAAACCCACTTACCTCCCCGACATTAAATGAAGCCATGACACAACACAGACTAATTTGTCTTTCTTAGCGTGCTTAGCCTCCCTTCTCTCTTCCCCCCTTTTGACCCTCAGGTAGTGCCCCTTCGGGACCCGGAAATAACTGGACCTGCTGGACGGGTCAGAACCTGTGACTAGAGTTCCTGGAATGCTTTTTCTACGTAATAACATAAATGGTGGAGCAAATCGTAGCAGAATTTTTTTGGCTACAAGATGGATTCTTACATATCTATATTTGCTTGGTTATACTATGTCCCAGCCACTAGGAAGAAGGAGAGTTTTTAGAATTGCCAAGTGAGATTTTTAGCTTCTGATAAAGAGTTCCGCTTCTCCCAAGAGACATTTCTCACCTCTGCCTGTAAAATATCATTTTTACAGGCTTCACTGGGCAACCGTGGCAGTTCTACCCTTCCTTTCTTTGAGGACAGGCCTGTTTTTCCTGACGTGATTTTGATGCTCCCATGTACCCTGTTGTCTCAGTTCACCATAATAAATGTACATTGAAGCACTCTTTTCATTTAAGACTTACTTTATGTTATTTTGATTATTGGCCTGAGTGTCTCACACACACACACACACAGTGTCTCCCAGGAGGCCACACGAGGGTATAGGATACCCCGGAACTACAGCTCTAGGCAGTTATCTACCTGATGTGGGTGCTTCAAGAGCAGCGAATGTTCCTAACCACTGAGCCACCTCTCCACCCCCATAGTGCAGCACTCTTTCTACTCCCGGGAGTAAGTCACTGGTGAGTCTGTTCTGCCTGGGGGCCACCTAGATGGTATGGTTTACAGGTGTCCCTGGGTGAAAGGACTTTCAGCACCAAGATGAAAGGGCTTAAAAGGGGGGAGTATAGGGGGTTAGGTGAGTGTGGCTAGGCGGCGTGGGGGAAGGTGTCCAGGCGGGCCCTTGCCTGGGCACCTCTGCCCCTGAGGGACCACACACACACAGACATGGTATAGAATAGTTTATTCAGAGTAGGGGATGGGAGTTAGTGGTAGAGAGAGGTAGAGAGAGAGAGAGGGAGAGGGAGAGAGAACAGAGAGAGTGGAGGGTGGAGGCCGGCCATGACCACATGGAGAGGGGAAGAGCCCCAGAGGCAGAGAGGTGAGAGAGTGTGGGAGAGCAGAGAGCAAAGAGGGAGAGGAGGGGCAAGTAGCCCCTCTTATACTGGGCCAGATCTCTGGGGCGGGGCATACCTGGCTATTGCCAGGTGGGTGTGGGGTGGAGCTTAGACAAAACCCCAACACTGGGACATTCTCCTTCTCCCTCAAAATGGGCTCAAAGGCTGTTTGCAAAATGGAGTGTCTCAAAGCAAGGCACAGTCCAAAAACAAAACTAAACAAACAAAAAGTAACAATTTTATACAATATGGAGTAATTTAGAACAAATACAGCCTAATCTCAACGTGTGGTCAGAACGTCTTTGGTGAGCATGCAGTTTCACTGCTTCATTCCTCAACATTGCATCTAAAATGTCTGTTAGAACAGTATCACTGGGCAGTGGTGGCACACCCCTTTAATCCCAGTACTTGAGAGGCAGAGTCAGGCAGATCTCTGTGTGTCCGGCCTGGCCTACAGAGCGATATCTAGGACAGCCGGGACTACACAGAGGAGAAAAAAAAATCAGACCAGCACCTCTCTCCTCAGACCAGCACCTCTCTCCTCAGACCAGCACCTCTCTCCTCAGACCAGCACCTCTCTCCTCTGTCACTTATTGCTGAGAGGATGGATGAGTCCGGCGTGCCTGGTGTAGAAGTGCACTGTGTGTGTTGGCTGTGGCTCTCACTCCACCACTATTGCTGTCACACTAACCTGCTGTCCACTGTGTGTGTGCAGCTCACTGGCACGTTTCTCTTGCACTTCAAGCTCTTGAGACTGCAGCTTACTTCTCTAAAGCTGTGCTCGCCCGTGTGCAGAATTGCATTCACAGACTATTTACATTAATTTACTAGACACACACCCTCTAACCAAGTAACTACCAGTGCTATCAGATGTTCTGTTAGTCAGTTACATGAACAGATACTCCCAGAACAAAAGCTGAGACTGTGCACACGTCAGGCTGTTGAGTGCTTTTTATGGTGAAAAATATTCCAATTCCACTTTACTCAAGAGCAGAGGCAGCCATCTTGTCCGTGACTCAAAGCCGTTTGGTAAATCAACCTTTAAACAAAAGAACGAGAAGACATCAAAGTCATTCTGAGGACTAAAGGTTACTTACTAGGTAACACTTAAGTTATGTAGCAGGTCACAGCTCGCATTTCGCCTATTTAAAACCTTAATCAGTGTACACTTGGCCCAAGCACTGGTGATTCACACACAGCACAGTATTTTGACACTGTGGGGACTCTCAGGAGTTGGCTGGATTGAGACAGAAATATTCACAGCAAGTTCTATAGCTACCGACAAAATCAGTTTGGAGTCCTGTAAGGAGAAGGGCATTTTAAGAGTCTGCCTGAAATCTTTAGATCCTTTTGGGTTTTTGTTTTGTTTTGTTTTCTTACTAAATGGCTGGGGCTGGAGAGATGGCTCAGCAGTTAAGAGCACTTATCTAGATAACCGAGGTTCGATTTCTAGCATCCACTTAGTGGCTAGCAACCACTTGTAACTTTTTGTCCAAGGGCATCTGATACCCTCTTCAGGCCTCTTCGGGCACCAGGCACACACATGATGCACAGACATACATGTAGTCAAAGTGCTCATACACAAAAAAACAAGATTAAAATAAATTTTATAAAAATTAATTAAATAATAAATTATACTGAACGGCTGAGAAGACGGCAGCATTACTCCCTAGCAACTTGTCTCCGCCATGGTTACTTTTGAGCCGCTCTCATTTTATTGGGTCCAGCAACTTAATCATATCTGCCATTTTCCCTTTGGTTCATTCCTAGGAAAGGCCGGCTCTGGACTACTGAAACATCCCAGAGGGAGCAGGAACACACTACAACCCTCCTTTAGTGACAAGGCAGTTGTGAAGGAAGAAGAGGCCCATTTTTCCCCACACAAAAGAATATTACGATAATCATCTGTCTCATGGTAATATTTTTCAGGTAGCCACTAAGTTAAATGAAGCTAGCCACAGCCCAGTGAGATTGGATTTGGTTGGGGTTTGAGGTTTAGAAACTATCTCACTATATAGCCCATGCTGACCTGGAACCTGGCATTCTCCTGCCTCTATCTCCTAGTGCTGATTTAACAGGTGGGTGCTACCACACTTAGGTTTCATGATACTCTTCTACTTGAGAAGATTTTTCACAGAGATGACACAAACATAGCTAACAATGCTTTCAGGTTCTTCCAAGTTTAGACTTCTGTTAGATTCAAAGCCAATGATGCTAAATTCATAGTGGCCACTAGATGGTGCAAGTATGTTACATACTAAGTCGTCTTAACCAGAGGAGCATTTATTTACATGAAAAAAAAAATAAGGCATATTTAATATACTTATGGTGAAGAAATGATCCTCTAAAGAAAAACTTGAGCTGGGTGGTATTGGTGCATGCCTTTAATCCCAGCACTTGGGAGGCAGAGGCAGGAGAATCTCTGAGTTATGACCCGTCTACAGAGTGAGTTCTAGGATAGCTAAGGCTACACTGAGAAACACTGTCTCGAAAACACAAACAAACAAAAACTGATTAATCATTAAAATTTTTGATCGATAATTAAACACAAGCTTTAATTTCTACTGTAAAAAGGAAAGTGATAAATGCATGCTGTGCTCTGTACAGCCCCAGTGGCTGACCCAACAGGGAAGATAAGAAAGGACAGACACACGTACAGAAACGCTGGGGGTTCTTCAAGCTATGAGGGATGTTTTGTGCAGAAATTAGGAATGACTCAATATGGAAGGCCTGGTTCCCAGGGCCCCGGCCTCGCATCGCAGAGGGAGGAATGGGGGAGGAGACTAGGGGAGCTGCCTGGGGAGGCACAGCACTGCCCCGACTATAGCGCTGGATGGAGGCTGCTGACAGAGGGCTCGCCAGGGAGGAAAGGGACAAAAGCGGAGCTGCAGGTTCTGCTTGTTGCTACAACCTTACAATGGATATTAATATTCTCTTAGAAATTTTAGACATGGATTCCTGACAGATACATGAGCTTTTAAAATTTTGCTTTTTCTGTTTTCTTTTGTTTTGATTTTCTTTTGAGATAGGGTCTTTCTGCATAGCTCTGTAGATCCTGGAACTCACTAAGTGGGCCAGGTTGTTCTCAAACTCAAAGAGATCCTCCTGAGTGCTAGGGTTAAACAAAGGTCTATACCACCATACCCAGCTAAACTAGGCAATTTCAAAAACAAGATCTTATGTGACCCTTGATAGAATTGTCAATCTAAACCTTTTAAAACTATATTTTTGGAGCTAGTTGAAGAAAATTAAATGGGAACTCAATTTTTTAAATATTGTGGCAATATTGACTTTCTTAGACATTATAAACATGTTGTAGTATATAATTGTCAGCAACTGAGGCTAGAGAAATGGCTTGGTGGTTAAGAGCACTGACTGCTCTTCTAAGGTCTTGAGTTTAATTTCCAGCAACCACACAGTGGCTCACAACCATCTTTAATGGGATCTGATGCCCTCTTCTGGCATGTCTCAAGATAGCTACAGTGTACACATATACATGAAATAAATAAAATCTAAGACAACATTGCCAGCAACTTTCTTTTTTAATACATACTTATTTATTTTTATGCATATGAGTGATCTGTCTTCACACACTCCAGAAGAGGGCAGTGGACTGCAATAAGGATGGTTATGAGCCACCATGTCGTTGCTGGGAATTGAACTCAGGACCTCTGGAAGAGCAGCCAGTCTCATAACCACTGAGCCATCTCACCAGCCCCTGCTAGCAATTTTGTACTCCAAATAATGAGTTTACTGCTCAAGCATAAGTTCTAGGAAAACTTCCACTAAGTCAAAGCTGGAAATAAAAAGAACTCTCATCAATTTCACCATTACTGGGGACACTGATATGAAGAAGTTCACCATTACTAGACATCTGATGGACAGCTGTAGAAATCTGAGATCAGCAGATGTGTTGCTAGCATTGAAACCCCAGCACACAGAGACCTCAATCAAACCATTTTACAGCAGGTGATCTCATGCCGACTGTGTTTTCCTGGCTGCTGGTGTAGATAAATTTGAAACTGGAATGTCTAAGAATGGGTAGACCTGTGTCAACACCCTTTTGGCTTATGCACTGGGTATGAAACAATTAAGTACCAATGTAAACAAAATGAATTCCTCAAAGTCACCTTCCATCCACAAGGATGGAAGAGATGAGGAAATCATCCACAAGGTCAGAGCCTAACAAGGGAGCTGGCTAAAACTTTGACACGGTAGGTTTTGTGCCAACTTCTAGTTGGCACAGTGACAACATGTTGAACTAAATGTCTACAAACACCTTTCTGGCTCAAGCACTGGAAAGTCACCTGTAAAGATGGCAGTGCCAGTGGACTCCCATCGCAGAAAGCTTTGGATTACATTCTACCAACAACTTGTCTAGCTGTTAGAGCCTTTGAACCTGACCCTCCAGTATTTAAAAAGTATTGGTATCCATATAGTCCTTATGGATCAAGTAGAGACTGGTATTCCCAAACTCAGCACTGTGGTCACCTTTGCTCCAATTTATGTCACAAGTGAAGTCTGTTGAAATGCACCATAATGCTTTGGTGAAGGTCTTGAGAACAAATATGCTTCAATGTCAGTAATGTGTCTATAAAAGATGTTCACCATGGCAATGTTACTGGTATTGCCAACAGTGAGGATAGGACACAGGCCACCATTATCACCCATAGAAGCCTGAGGAATTCCCTTAATCTTTTAAAACCTCAATTCAAGCAAAACCAGATCCTTGGTTTCAGAAGACAAAGTAATTTCAGGATAAGCCAGTAAGAAGCAGAGCTGGGCTTTATTAAAAGTAGAAAGCCCAATGGCAGGGCAGTGGTGGTGCAAACTTTTAATCCCAGCACTTGGGACCCAGTGGGAGATCTCCAAGGCCAAGGCCAGCCTGGTCTACAGAGAGAGTTCCAGGGCAGTCAGGGCTACACAGAAAAACCCTGACTCCAAAAGGAGGAAAAATAGGAAGAAGAAGGGGAGAAGAAGGAAAAAAGAAAGGAAGAAGAGAAAGAGGAGGAGGAAGAGGAATAAGAAAGAGGAGGAGGAGGAAGAAGAAGAAGAAGAAGAGGAGGAGGAAGAGGATGAAGAAGAAGAGGAGGAAGAGGAAGAGGAGGAGGAGGAAGGGAAGAAGGAAGAAGGGAAGAAGAAGAAGAGAAAAGAGAAAGGAAAGAAGAAAGGAAAGAGAAAAGAAAGGAAAAAAAGAAAGTCATTGCAGAAAAAAAAACATGCCAAAAAGCATGCTTGTGGGGTTCTCAAAAAAGAGTTGTAGTTTATTAAAGACCTTAAAATTTTTTATAACAGCTTCATCTATTTACTTTGTTCATATAGGTGAGCACGTAACTAACCATGGTGTGCACATAGCGATCTCTCCTTCCAACATGTGGGTCCCAGGTACCCAATTCAGGTCATCATACTTGGCAGTAGGTGACTTTACCATTGGGGAACTTTTCTAGTCCATTTTTAAAAAGATTCTCAGGATATAGCTCTTGCTAGCCTAAAACTCAATATGCACACAAGGTTGGCCCCAATTTACAGAGATCTGCCCATGCCTGCCTTCTGGGTATTAGAAGGAGAGAAGCTTGGGGAAAGACTAAGATATATACCCAAGTATAGGTCTGGTTAGCAAGGACAGTCACAGTTAGGTGTCTTAACAGTAGCCTCCCACACCATAGGGTAGCTTTCAAAGGGTTTCTAGGAAACTTGATTTTCCTTGTTTTGTCTTTCAGATAAATGATATTATATAGCAGCTCTGGTAGTGACTTGAATGGGATTATAATTTGATAACAGAAAACCAGAGTCACTGGGGTTTCATACTATAAAAGAACATCTACTATAAATGATGTGATGAGGTCCCAGGAAAGTTGTGCACTTACAGCTGGGAAAGGAGAAAGGCTGTAAGCGAGTGGTGCTATTCTGTTGGGATTCTTGAGTCTCAGTTAATGAGAAGCTTCTGAGATGAAGGTTCCTTTCCATGTCTCCATGTTGTCCCCAGCGTCTCTCTCCTGTCTCCGGATCAATGTATGTGACTCATCAATGGAGGCAGCTGGTTTCACTGCTCAGGTGATTATCTTGATCTGAAAGCTATCAATGCCCACACACAAGGTGGATTGACAGCTCACACTGCTTGCAAGTTTGCTTGAGCTAACGAGAGCAGTAGACACTCTGGTGAGATGTGAGAAGATAGATCTGCAGTTTTGAAATCTGGTGCCTCTGTCATCTTCCCAAGCAAGCCCATGTATGTTGAGAGCAACTGTCCTCCTTTGGGTCATTTTGTAGTTTATGATATGACAGACGGGAGCTGGAGAGATGGCTCAGCAGGTAAGAGCACTGACTACTCTTCCGAAGGTCATGAGTTCAAATCCCAGTACCCATATGGTGGCTCACAACTATCCGTAAAGAGATCTGATTCCTTCTTCTGGTGTTGGAAGATAGCTACAGTGTACTTACTTACATATAATATGATAACTAAATATTTAAAAAAATTAAATAAAAAAATTAAAAATTAAATGATATGACAGACAACTGTTGTGCCTACCATCAAAGCATGGATGAGAGGGCTGCTGAAGGAATCGATATTTCCCAGAATGCTCAGGAGATGATATTAATACTGTCCCCAGTACTTGACCACAGTGTTAATCAGTGGTAGACCATCTCAGAAATGTTCATCTTAACTGGCCATTGAAGGCTTTTGGCTGTACGTAAAAGCAGCTTTTACTTGACAGATGCAGTGTTCATCCCAGAGGCTTGCTGTTGAACAGATTCTCCCTTTCTAGCTCTTTCTGAACTCTGGCTGGCTGGTCCAGCTCAGTTGTTCTGGTTCAAACACCTTTCTGGTGTGTTCTGTCAAAGCTTCCTTAGCTTCATCCCTTTGTCTGCTCCTCAATTGGATGCCACTTTCAAACACAGCTGCTTCCTTCTACCAATTAATTATGTGCTAAGGACTTACCTGTATTCCAGCCAGAGGGATTAAAGCTGTGTGGCAGATCAGACAGACCTAGGTCTCTGGGTGTGACCCCTTGCCAGAGCATCCATATTGCTGGACTAAAGGTGTGGGGTTGGGGTAGGGTGAGTCTAGAGGAATGAGTACCCTCCAAGTCAAAGCAGTACAGCAGGTGAGAAACCAAAGGCAAGACACAATGCCACTTTCCAGACATTCAACAAACATTAGAAGAAGGTAGCCCAGGGCACAGAGGTCTGTCTTCCTGCCTTGGAGTCTTTACTTTCTGGTGGAAAGAGATGAGAAGATAATTCTGAGCTACAGAGGATAAGGCAGAAATGCCCTAAGGCTCTGACTGAGCCCTAAGGCTCAGTAGTAGCGGTTGTGATTAAAGTGTCTACATTCCTAGGTACAGTCCCCAGCCCACACTTAAAACCACAGGGAGATGAAAGGGTAATGAAGAGTGGCTGGGAGGTGAGAATGTCAGCTGTGCTGTGACACAGCAGTAGCAGAGAAGGCCCCAGAGTTAGAGAGGGGTCTTAGGACATGGCTAGTGTTTAGGTTTTGTTCTGAATTCACTAAGCACAGGAATGAGATGAACTGAAGTAGGTAGTAAAGAACTGCTTTGGCAATTGTATTAAAGAATAGAGCGTGAGACATAAGGGAAAAGCAGGTAGCCCAACTAGGAGGCCCACGGACCACAGCTGCCTGTGGATGGAAGGGGGAGCGTGAGGACCTCCCTGTACAGAGCCATATTGGGGCAGTCTTGCACTTGGTCAGAGTTTGACTTTGGTCAAGGTTAACTTCTCCCAGATAGCCAGGATCCTTCTCCACCCAGGGTGGAGTGCTCGAAGTAAAGGTTAAGTTCATTGTTCCTCCAGGTCTAGGAATTCCTGAATTAAACAGGTGACCCACCCAGCTGCCAGAGCAGTCAAGACGAGGACCTCCAAGAGAAGCTAGACAACTTCCACCGGAACTCAGCCTGGAGTCTGGGGGGAAGGGTTTGCCCAAACTGTTAAAAGGTCTGCCGCCATTAAAGTTTCGGGCTTTGATCAGTGAATATTGTCTTAGCCGTACATCTTTTCGCCCCTCTTCCCTATTTATTCCTCAGCTTCTGTTCCAGAAACCCACTTCGTAATAGCTGCAGGCAGCTATGGAACCCTACACCTCCCTTGTCAGGAACAGGTCTGAGGGCACTGAAAAGGTGAAGCTTGAGTGAGTCTGGGCGAGCAACTGGGAGGACACAGCCGAGCTTAGCTGTGAAGGAGAGAAAGGGCAGACAGTAGCTGGGGGAGACGCACATACAATCTGACAGAAATATCCCACGGTGTGGTAACCTCTAATTTGCATTAGTTTATTGGTATGGATTGATATATTATCAGTTGATACTAATCATCTATATAGAAGACATGAATAACTGCCACTCCAACAACCTTGAGTAAATGGAAGAAGGCCCATGGACACAGGCAAAGGTGACGCTCAGCGAGAGCATGGACAGTCCACCCACAACAGCAGCAGGGCAGGGAGACTGTGTAGAGCCAGGCACAGTGTAGTGCCAGGGAAATGTCAGTGATCCTCCCAAAAACAGACAGGAGCTGATCTGATGCAACTCGCAGTAGGATCTTTATGCTGTTCAAGCTATCTCAGGCCCCACCATCATGCAGGACGGTTTTGGTGGGGGGGGGGTGCCCCAAATATTTATCAGGGCAAGGCTTTATAGTAAGCAGCAAGCAGGGAGTGCAGTGCAAGCATCTAATTGGAAAGCTACTGTGGTTTTTTACACACTTGGCTAGTGCTGGGAGTCATATCAGAAAGTTAATTTTTTCTCTCCTCTACACTGGTAGTCATTAGGCAAGGGGTAGGTAGGCTTGTAACCTAGGGGTGCAGGTCTGTTGGGATAATAACCTAGAAACGCTGGTCCTATTGAAGGAATAACCTGGAGATTCTGGTCTTGTTGGCGATTAGCCTAGAGACTAGAGCTAGGCTCAGGTTCTGTTGGGGGGCAACTTGGAAACTAGCTGGTACCAGCCTGTTAGTTTACCTGAGTTCAAACTTAGGTCAGGTTCTCTAAAATGGAGCCTGAATTTACAAGATTTGGCCTCACAGAAACACAACACAATAAAATGCCATTGATTTTGGCAGACTGTAGAGGTGTGGCAAAAATCAGTCATCCACAGGTGGCTGTTACACAAAAGGACTCAAGACCAACAGGAAGGGAAACTGTAAAGGCTGGCTGCTGAAACCATGGACTTGAGTATCACGATCAGGAGTTGCCTCAGAAAGTGGAAGACAACTTGCCCTGCTGTTCTTTCTGTGGCTGTGATAAACACTGTGGCCAAAGCCAACTTGGGAAGAAAGGGGTTTATTTCAGCTTATGAATTAGAGTCCATCAAGAAGGGATGTCAAGGCAGGAACTCGATGCCAGGACTAAAACAGAGACCACGGAAGCCTACTTACTGGCTTGCTCCTATGGCTTGCTTGGCCTGCTTTCTCCTAGGACCGCTGGCCCAATTGTGGCTGCCCTCAGTGGGCTCAAGCCTTCCACATCAATCATTGAGCAAGAAAGTGCGCTATAGACTTACCTACAAGCAATTTGATGGAGGCATTGTCTCAAGTGAGGCTCCCCTTCCCAGGTAACTCTATCTTATGTCAAGTTCACACATGCATGCACGCATGCGCACACACCGCACACACACCACACACATACATACACACACACACACACACACACACACACACACAGTGGAAGAACTCGGGCTACATAAATGACTATGTTATGGGGGGATAGAGTATGGTGTGATATATGAGTTGGAAGTAGGGAAGAGGTAGAGATGATCTGAAAGCCACTAGGAGAAGCAGGCTCAAAGGCAGGGCCTATGCCAGCTGTCCTATCGAGGACTGCAGGAGAAGAGCATCCTCTGCGGAGCAAAGTTTCCCAGTATACCAGGAAAGCAAAGGGACAGATGAGAGAATAGAAGGAATCTGCAAGAGTGGCCGAGTTTGACAATACTAAAGCATTAAAACACAATGTCCCAGTCACGCTGACAACTCCAAAGTTATCTGTAACTTACTGTACTTTCTGATCCAAAACAGACTTGCTGTCTAACCAGCAACCTGGTTGTCATTCGTATTTTTCAAGCCCGCCACAACAGGCATAATATTCCCCAGAAAGAGTTCTAAGCACAGGCTAATGCTGATGAAGGCCTAAGACTCAGAATCACCTCAAGGAGGTCCCCAGTGCAGAGGTGGGTGCAGAGGTGAGATAGTGCTCTAGAAATTGCTTTGGGGGTCAGTGTAGATGAGGATGTGAATGAAAACATCACAGAAGGGAGCTTCTTTAAGATAGAAAGGAATCTAAAAATCTACAGTGCCTACCGTTTAGTGAATCAGAATGTCCAGAAACCACTGGAAAAAAGAGGTCTAGAATTCAGAAGCAAAATGTAGCTGGAGAGAGATCTTAGGAGCCACTGTGCGGATATGTGGATGCCGAAGTGGGTGAGGGGCAGAGCTGCTAGGAAAGAATGCAGAGACCAGGCTTCTCAGTGCCAGGCTCCAGAGCTGATGGGCGCCACTCCTGCCAGTGGCCAGCTTCCTTTGATACAGAATGCACTTAATATTTCTATTTGTAGTTGCTTTAAGGAAGAAACATAAGACATAGGTGGGCTAGATTTGTGCTGAGCCTCCCTGGATCCTAAGACGAAGGGATTAATCGTTGATACAATCCTATACACAGTATTGAATACCATTTCCTCCAAATTCACATCCACCCAGAGCACTAAAGAACAACGTTATTCGAAAGATGGGTCTTTGCAGATATAATTAAATTAAAAAGAAATCCTTCTGAGTTATAATGGGTTCTAAGTCCAATGCCTGGTATCCTTGTGGGAAGAGGAAACTAGAGAGACACACAGGAAGGTTTTACAAGAACAGAGACAGATGAAAGGGAACCATATGCCGAAAAACAAGGCTATCAGCAACTTTGAGAAACAGACATAAGCTTTCTTTCTGAGAAAGTCCATGTCCTAGAATGAATGACTAAATCTCTTTAAGACACTAGATATTTGGATACAACATCTCTAGGAAAATAATATGCTAATTATTTGAAATTTGATATTTTCTTATAGATCTCCTAGCATTAAGCAGTTTTTTGTAATACTGTCTGAAGAGCCAGTGTGGTGGCTCAGTAGGTGATGACAGACATTGTCAAGCACGATAACCTAAATTCAGTCCCTAGTTCCCACATGTTGGAAACAGAACCATTCCTGCAAGTTGTCCTCTGATCTTCATGCTGTGGCACTCCAAGGCCCACATATGTACACACATGCACAGAAAATAACTAAAAATGTAACAAAATAAACATTGCATGAGAGTCCATACCTTGGTTACTAGTCCTGTGCCACTCCTCTAACTTTTCGGCTGAAGCAAGTGTCCCACTTCCCTTCCACTCTGACCCTTGGGCTATTTTAACAGCCAGGCCCTCCTCAGACTATTTATATAAAATATATATATATATATATCCAGATAACAAACAGTGAAAGCAAGCATTCTCAGTTGAAGGATTTTACATGGGCAACGACTGCATGTTCTCCCTCACGACAAGAGCATAGCCAGTCTCTTCAAAGGGACATACATATATATTAGCAAACCTTGTTTAAGAACCAGAGCCACATTCTAATTCCAAATCCATGCCATAGAGAGGGGAGGGCCACGTGCAGGCTTCACTGGTTGAAGATGACAAAATGGAGATGTGATATGTTCGTATTCGTTTTGAGAAGATAACTAAAAAAAGAAAAAAGAAAAAAAGCCGGGCAATGGTGGCGCACGCCTGTAATCCCAGCACTCTGGGAGGCAGAGGCAAGCGGATTTCTGAGTTCGAGGCCAGCCTGGTCTACAGAGTGAGCTCCAGGACAGCCAGGGATATACAGAGAAACCCTGTCTCGAAAAAACCAAATCCAAGAGAGAGAGAGAGAGAGAGAGAGAGAGAGAGAGAGAGAGAGAGAGAGAGAGAGAGAATAACTAACTAAACATTCTTCAAAACTGAGTATGAGCTGTTTGGTCACCATGTAAATAGAATTGCCAAATAGAACTGCCAAACATGGCTCCTAATTTTTAGAAACATCTATTTATTGTAGGGGAGAAGAATCCTACCCCCCACAATGGGGGTGTGGAGCTGAGAGGACAGCTTGTGGGAGTCAGTTTGGTTCTTCTACCATGTAAGTCTAGTCTCCGGGATCATTCTCAGGTGGTGAGACTTGGCAAGAAGTGTCTTTATCCACTGAGGCATCTCATTAAGCCTCATAATTTTTATAAAAAAATCACTTACTCTTTTCAGATTATAATTACATCATTTCCCCTTCCCATTTTCTCCTTCCAAACTGTTCTGCATATCCCTCCTTGCTCTCTTTCAAATTCATGACCTCTATTTTTAGTACACATGCATATACATATATTTCCTAATTCATAAATGCAGTCTGCTCAGTATGTGTACAGTTACTCGTACGTCTCTTTTCATGGCTGTCCATTTGGTACTGGATAAGCAAGGGACGTGCTCTTCCCAGGGAAGACTCTCTACCGTTCTAAGCAGTCCTTAGGGTAGGGCTGGGAACTCGTGGTCTTTCCCGCATCCACATTAGCAAGTCTCCTGTTGTCCTTGTTCAGCTCACGCTTAGGCTGTCATACTGGTGACACTTTATAGGTACATACTCTGAATTACCGGGCATCACAAGCTCACAGCAAACTCTCTGCTCCTCTGGCTCTTACAAGTTTCCCTCCCATTCTTCTGCAATGTTCCTTGAGCCTTAGATGCTAGAGTCTTTGTAAACAGATTTGCATTGGGGTACAAATCAGACTGCATTTTGATCGGTTGTAGTTTTCCATAAGGTCGATCCCCATCTGTTGAAAAGGGAAGATTCCTTGATGAGGGGTGAGGACTATACTCAACTGTGGGTATAAGGACAAATAGTTAAAGTGAGTTAGAGATTATTCTGGCTTAGTAAAGTGGTGGTTTTAGGTTCTCCTCTACAATCTATGACTTCACCTAGCTAAGGTTGTTAGCTAGGTTTCCAGTGCCAGGCATGATTTAACTCATATTGAGCAGGTCTTCAATCCAATTGAGACTTGTTGCTAACCACCAAGGTATGTGGGCCACTAGTGGACCCTTACTGTTACCATGCCAGGTACAACCCCTTATCTCTGGCATACTTTCCTTGGAGAAGGGAGCAGGGCATTCATTCCTCTTGTACCTCTTGGCTACACCCCTGGCCTGAGAGCATCCACCAGCTATAGGGCTAAAGGTCTTGCCCTTTTAAGCTCATTTCAGATTGTATTGCATGGATGTGGTAATAAAATGGATGCTCACCCTTTCCATGGCACTCCACATGCGAAGATCTTATTTCATGTCTGTTCTACAGTTCTACCAGAGAAAATGTCAGCAGCACTGTTGACATTTAGAGATAAATGTCATCCAATAATTATTTTTATTTGTTCTTTAAAGCTACAAAAACTAACACTCAACAATGTTCTTGTCCTTTTCCCCTCTACTGTCTTAAAATGCAACATAGAACACAGACAGCAAAGTCCTAGGTATACAAAACACTCTCTCAACTAAGCAAACTTTCTTTTTCTACCATTCTGGGATGCAGATGGTTATGATTTACTCGTGAAAGAATGAAGTTAAAGAATCACCACCATAGAAGGCAGAACTTTATTTTTAACAGTTTCTGTGATTTATAGACTTCAAGGTAGGCATACAGAAATACACAGATCCGGGAACCATTTATCTTAGTAAAGACTGAATGGATTAGGGCTCCACTTCCCCCTTTATTTTATCCTGCTTTCATTATCCAGCTACCAACTGTCATTAAAATCAATATATTTGATTTATGAGTTAGGATGTTGGGCCAATACCATTATTTTTTAGTTAATGACTGCTTGTTTTACATTAGACACTAGCTTCTCTTTTTCTAATTACATATCATTTTGTAGGATGGGAGCACACTCATGTGGAGGTCAGAGGACAACTTGTGGGAGTCTGTTTTCTCCTTCCACCATATGGGGTCCAGGATCAAACTGAGGTTGTCACATGAGCCCTGTTAATTACTTCTGAGGTAGCTCAAGTTGAAACTTTATTTAAATCACTGGAGGGAACACATCACAAACATGTGTTTCCCACAATATCTGTTTTTAATTTGGAATTCCATTTTCTAACATTTTAAACTACTGTTCATACAGCTGGACTTTCTCCTGTTCCTGATTCTAAGTAATTTACACGTTCCCCACTTCCCATTCCAACCTAGGCCACTGCTCCCTCCCCACTCTCCCCATACACCCTACTTTCACTGAACAGCCACAGTGGAAACTGGAAGGCATCTCTGTCAAAGGCTTCATCCATATTAAGCGAGGCCTTAGCTGAGCTAAACCCCAGCCTCCATAGGCACGTGAACTTTTTTGCCCCTGCTCAAAACAATACAACAACAACAACAACAAAAATCCTCCTCAAAAAACAGTGGCCTGCCGGGTGGTGGTGGTGCATGCCTGTAATCCCAGCACTCTGGGAGGCAGAGTCAGGCTGATTTCTGAGTTCGAGGCCAGCCTGGTCTACAGAGTAAGTTCCAGGACAGCCAGGGCTACACAGAGAAACCCTGGTGGGGTGGGGGTGGGGGTGGGAGGAACAGTGCCCTGTGGGAGCTCAGAGAGTCCTGAGGAAGAGGAGGAAGGCTTGTAGGAGCCAGAGGAGTCAAGGACACCATGTGAACAAAGCCCACAGATCAACTAAACTAAGAGGCTCACCGTGGCTCAGAGACTGAAGTAACAGGAAGCCTCTATGGGTCTGAGCTAGGTTCTCTGTGTAAACGACTGTTAAGTTGGTGTTCTTGAAGGACTCCTAACAGTGGGGGTGTGACTGTCTCAGACTCTATCTGCCCTTAGGACCCTTCTCCTCCTGATTGCCTCCTCTAGCTGTGATATGAGGGTCTGTGCCCAGTCTTATGGTAACTCTTGTATAACTTGTTATGCTAAGTTCAGTTTATATCCCTGGGAGGCCTGCTTTTTTTTCAGAAGGGAGACAGGGAAGCAATGGGTCTGAGGGAGAGGGGAGCAAGGAAGAGTGGAGGAGGGGAACTGCGCTCTGAGAGGAAGGACTGTATATGAGAATAATTTCTTAAATGGCCTGTACTAGGCTGGAAAACAACAAACTGAATATAAAAATGGAATCATTTACATTAATTCCACATCTCCATCGCTTCTCGGCCTTTTGGCTAAGATCAAGTGTAATTCCACATCTCCAAATCCACATTGATCTTTCCAAGAATCAGGAGCAAGTTCCTAATTGGCCAGTCTCAACAGGAACCAGTCAATTCTCTCTATTCTATTACAGGAGACCTGAAGCAAAATGATGTTAACCGATTAGGTTTGGGGGTTTCCGGTTTCGTCTGCTTGTTTTTGCCAACTGTTATAATTCCACTCCTGCCTTACAAGAGCAGTAGCTGCGATATGACTAATCTGCTTTTTGCTGTTTCACTGGTCATCAGCCATTATTCATAAAACTAACTTCTGCCTCAGTCTATCAGAACACCCATTTTATGGATGTCGCCCAATTCTAGACTTACACACAAAACAATTACTATATGAAAATTCCAATTTTGTCTTCTGACACCCTTATGAAGATGTTTTCTTTAACCCTGCAATTTCAATTTGTGGGGACTTAAAGGGCAGGATAGAAATGCCAGCTCAATCATCAGGTAAGACGCCAAGGATCCGTTTTTTGTTGCAAACAAAACTAAGGAAGTGACAGTAGGGAGGGGTGTCAAGACAAAAAGGGAATTAACTACTAAAATAGTAAAGAAAAAAAAACAAAAGCGTGCAGTGCCTGGGGGTGGAGAAGGGGCACACTCAGCCACTGCATGTTTTAAGGTGCCTTATTCAAGCTGGCCAGGTATGAAGGAAGTGGCTTTCCCTTAGAAAAATTTTGCATTTGTTTATTTATCTGTAAAATTAAGAGAAGCCTTTTGGACTTTTTTAAGACAATTAACTATTCTCTACAACTTCAGCTGCTTTTCATGCTCAGCCTTTCAAGACGTAATATTTGGCTAGGATAATCCAAAGGAAAATTAAAAATTACATTAATCTCTTCAGGCTAGGCTAAGGTCTTATCCCAGCCTTCTTATAGAAAGCCTCCACGCTATCCCCAGTTTAGAGGGAAGGCATAAATACAGCTCAAAGTTTCCAAATACATCTAATTGACCTATTTTCTTGTTGTTTCCTTTAACAGAAACCCCCATCTTGGGAGGGAATTAATTATAGTTTCACACAAGAAATGGGAACAGTTAAAGATTGAAGAAACTCAAAAAAAAAATGTTACATTTAAGTGCCTAGAGGCCAAGGCACGGGAGAAGCACCCCACCCCCCAAGGCACACCGTCAGACTGGATGAGGACTCCGCTGTTGGCGTCACAGGAGGCTGGCCCTGCAGGGGACCAGAAGAGGGGCAGCGTCACCGCTCGCACGCCCGGACAGAAGGCTTGTGAGCGAGGTAGAACCGCCCACAAAATGGGTGGAGGGAGCCGCGAGGGCGGGGCTAGCTGACAGCTTCCGGCTCGTGCACCGCTCTTCCGGTCCGCCCCTTTCCTCTCCTCCACTCCGCGCGATTCCCTGCTGGCTTTCCCAGAAATTGCACCCTGGAGCCTCCTCCGGGGCTGGGTGTGTTCCTGCCCGAGCACTTGCTAGCCCCAGCGTACGCTCTCCGGCGGAAAAGCTGCGGCTTTTCCCAGCGGAGGCAGGGGACACTAACGTTGTCTGCACCTCAGTGGTACCACGTGGTCAGCGAGTTGGGGGGAGGGGAAAAAGTTGTCCTACCTCCCCCAGTGCGGCTCAGTGCGGCTGTCCAGTCTTGATCTCTCCAGTGTCCTGTCGCGCTGTGGTGACGAAGGTGTTACCAGGATCCGGTAAACCTTAATATCTGCTTAATACCCGTTTACAAAATGCGCTTGCCCCAGAACATTTACTAGCGTTCCTATCAAGAAGATCGTGTGTGATGCCATGGCCTTGGCATTTTAAAAGTTCCTAAACGCTTTACTGGAGAGCAGAGACAGCTTTGTCTCCCACAGCCCACGTTGGGACTGAGTGTGCGCAAACTACAAACAGCACACTAGGAAATAGCATGCTTTACCAATATTTTAGGCTGACGTCTAGGTGTCGAGATTTTAAGTTTAAAGCTGAGCCAGATTGACTATAGTAAAATTGGCATTATAAATGAGCCAATACAGTGCCTACAATCATATGTATGTATACACACATACATACATATATTCAAGGCAGGGTGTCTCTGTGTATCCCTGGATGTCCTGGAACTTGAACTTGCTCTGTAGATCAGGCTGGCCTTGAACTCAGGGATCTAGCCTGCTCTGCCTCCCAAGTGCTGAGATTAAAAGCTCGTGCCATACCCAAACGACTGAAATTCTAAAAATAAGATGTAAACTGTTGTTATATCTAAGTACAAAATAGGAATCCAGCCAGCACTCCACTGACCCCCAGGACCACAGTAACTAGAAACTTGGTTGCTTTGGGGAACCCAATGATACACATGAAAACATTGTGAACTACAAACAGCAATTCTGTGCATATTCCAATGTACTCAGTTCTAAAGTAGCTGAAAAACTTAGGAATGTAAATACCTCTAAATTGTTTATTGACTGGTGAAAAAAAATCTCGTTTGTGATGGTTTGGAGGAGCAGCAGATGAGCAACATCTGCTTCTGTGGTATATATGACACTGAAGAAACAGCATAGCCATCACCGTTGCAAAAGTTTTCTCCAGTGAGGTCACTGTTACAGTGTTTACAATTAAGTCCAACTAAAATGTCTTCCAAAGTCCCTCTGATGTGTTTTCAGAAAGACTTTTCCTTTAGTTACAAAGTGAGTATTGTTCATTGTGATGTTACAGTACTCACCAAAGCTACAGTGTTAACCTAGTTGCTGTCAGGAAAAAAGAACTTGGAGGCTGGGAATCAGGAAAAACATTTTAGAAACAGCCTGTTACTACCCAAGTCAGTGACTGCTGTGTCAAAAGTAAATCTTTCATTTTGCAAAGTTTAAACTGATCAACCAAAAATTTTTAAATTAACCCTATTAACAGAATTTTAAAAATTTCTACATTCTCATTCCATATGCTCAACCAACAGAGGAAAGATGAAGGGAGTTAGCATGTCAAATCTGTAATAAATAATTTGCATGTAACATGGACTAATTAATGAAGAGTAAGGAAGCCAACTCCACTCCTTGCATTGGTGGACAGATCTCTAGGTCAACACATACAGCAATTAAGCGTATCTCTTAACTAGATAGGTTGTTTAGAGGTTTTGTGAATGTTTAAAAAAGATAGTTCTTGTGGGCTTCAAGGTAAGTGCAGGCCTTTTTAGAGGCTAGATTATATTCTCTCTTTTTTAAAAAGCTTTATTTATCTATTTATTTATTTAATTTTTTTAGCCCCAAATTATATTCTCAAAGTACCAGGTTGTGCTTTGAATCCAGGTTGGAGAAAATCTCAATCTAGGTCAGTGGTTTCTCACCTGTCCTAATACTGCAATCCTTTGTTATGCATTTTCATTGCTACATCATACTGTAAGTTTGTTGCTGTCATAAATTATAATGTAGGGGCTAGAGAGTTGGCTCAGTGGTTAAGAGCACCGATTGCTCTTCCAGAGGTCCTGAGTTCAAATCCCAGCAACCACATGGTAGCTCACAACCATCTGTAATGAGATCTGATGCCCTCTTCTGGTATGTCTGAAAACAGCTACAGTACTTACATATAATAAAAAAATCTTTAAAAGAAATAAATTAAAATGTAAATGTCTCTCTATTTTCTGATGGTTTTAGGCAACTCTGAAGGGGTCATAACTCACCGGTTAAGAATCATTGCCCTGCGGGGCGGTGGTGGTGCACATCTTTGATCCTAGCACTTGGGAGGCAGAGACAGGCAGATTTCTCAGTTCGAGGCCAGCCTGATCTACAGAGTGAGTTCCAGGACAGCCAGGGCTACACAGAGAAACCCTGTCTCAGAAAAAAAACAAAAACAAACAAACAAAAAAGAACTGTTGCCCTAAATCTTTTCATGACGAATTAATTATTCAGTCCACAGAGAAACTGAAAATGAGGCTTGGTCTGACCTTAGGTGGAACTATGTCTGTCTATTCATGATAAGGGGACACCCACAAGTGCAGATGGCCTAAATTCCTTACAGGGGTAGAAATGGCTTCCCTAATGCACAGGGAAGCAGGAAATCTAGTCTTTAAGTGAGAAACTATCAGATCCCACATGGTGTGGGGAGCACAAATCTCACAATCTGTCCTCTGATCTCCACTCTCATGCCATGCCATGCCCTCCCACACACACATTTTTAAAAAAAATAAATAAAAGCTATATATTGTCAAAAATCGTGCCATAAATAATTTTTGACAAAATTAAAGGTGCCAGTCTAGTGAGATGGCTCAACAGTTGAAACTGCTTGCTATGCAAACATGAAGAACGGACTTGAGCCAGGCAGTGGTGGCCCACAGCTTTAATCCCAACATCGGCAGACAGAAGCAAGCAGTGAGTTCAGGGCAGACATGGTCAAGAGAGTTCCAGGACAGCCAAATTAACAGTGATATCCTGTGGCCTGATGGAAACATGTAGACAGGCACAGCATCTTTGAAGTAGTCCTGGAAAAAAAATTTCAACCTAAATCTAATCATAGGGAAGCAATCAATCAAATCCAAATTGATAATGCTACAGATACATTTAAAATGGATTTTTTCATGTATTCATAAAAAAATAGCAACACAATAAACTAGGGGACTCCTTGTTGGGGCTCAGGAATTTCCCCACAAACCAAAAGAACACCAATCTCAGTTAATCAAAAATAGTTTAGGGCTGGAGAGATGGCTCAGTGGTTAAGAGCACCGACTGCTCTTCCAAAGGTCATGAGTTCAAATCCCAACAACCACATGATGGCTCACACCATCCATAATGAGATCTGACTCTTCTTCTGGGATGTCTGAAGCCAGCTAAAGTGAGCCTGGAGCAAGAAGAAAGTGTCTGAAGACAGCTACAGTGTCCTTACATATTATAAATTAATTAATTTAAAAAAAGAATAGGGAACACAAAAAGGAATCAGGAGCCTAACTGTGGTTCCAGTCTGTTCTCAGAGCAGGCTTGTAAAGGAAAAAAAAAAAAAAAAAAACCACAAAAACCACAGTGAGCTCATACACAGGTGCAGGAAGTTTCCTGTGGTCAGCTCTGACTCAAGCCATTTTAGACATCACAATTCATATTAACTTTTGATTTGATGGGTCTTACATAAAGCCTTGTGAAATTTCTTAAGACCCTGCTCTGAGGCAAGTTATTCTTCTGCATCAATGACTGGCAGGCATATCACAGCAACGATATGAAATATCTGGCAGGCATGGAACAAAATGGCTACAGCAATTCTCGGGAGCAGGCAGATCTCAACACTCCTCTAGAGTGAAATAATGCATAGGGAATTATGTGTTTGAAGAAATACATCAATGGAGAGTTCACTATTTCTGACTATGTTTAAATGCTCATTAGATTTTCAGAGTTATTGTTTCCAGTAAGAAAATGAAGACATAAAAAAAAAAAAAAAACTTCAAACAGCCTAATTCTTATCATTTTCCTCCATTTTTGTTTAATTTTTCTAGACAGAGTTTTATTGTATAGCCCAGGTTGTCCTGGAACTCACTCTGTAGACCAGGCTCACCTTGAACTCACATAAATCTGCCTGCTTCTGCCTCCCAAGAACTGGGGCTAAGGGCGTGGGATACCACTGCCCCTCTTCAGGGAAATTCTGCTTGTGTTGAATGCATATTCATAAAAGGAAGCCTAGGCTGGAGAAATGATTCGGTGGCTAAAGGTATTTGCCACAAATGCCTAACTTTCTGGTTCCATCCTGGAGCCCACGTGAAGGTAGTGCGGGGTGGGGGTGGGGGGACCTTCTCCAATAGCATAGCTGTAGCCATTTTGTTCCATGCCTGCCAGTCACTGATGCAGAAAAATAGTTTGACTCAAAACAGGGTCATACTGACCATGTACCCTGTTATGTTCTGTATATTCTGAAATTTGCTAATCTCAAGAAATTCCACAACCATTAGCTTTGCTTAGGACCAACCAGAACAAATGTTAACACAGTTAAAAACTGTTCTATCTAGGTAGCCAAAATAGCTTGAGTCAGAGCCAACTACTGGGTAGCTCTTCCTGCATTTACCCATGAGTTCATTGTCTTTTTCCCCCCTTTATAAGCTGGTCCTGAGAAATGTTTGAGGTCCAATCTTAGCTCCCAGGTCTGTGCTGTGACCCTGATCAATTAGTCTTGGTGTATGTGGTCAATAACTGAGACCAGAGTCTGAATAGTTTGTGTGGTGATTCCTCAACCTCAACAGGTAGGAGTAATCATGAGTTGTACAAAATTGTACTCTCACCTCCACACATAAGCCATTGTACACCCCCTGTATACACACACACATGAAAAGGAAGAGGAGGGGGAGGAGAAGGAGGAGGGGGAGGGGGAGGAGGAGGGGGAGGAGGAGGAGGAGGGGGAGGGGGAGGAGGAGGGGGAGGAGGGGGGAGGGGAGGAGGGGGGAGGGGGGAGGAGGAGGAGGAAGAAGAAGAAGAAGAAACCAGCCAGGTGGTGGTGGTGGTGGTGGTGGTGGTGGTGGTGGCGGCGGCACCTGTAATCCCAGCACTCTGGCAGGCAGAGGCAGGCAGATTTCTTAGTTCAAGGCCAGCCTGGTCTACAGAGTGAGTTCCAGGACAGTCTGGGCTATACAGAGAAACTCTTTCTTGAAAAAAAAAAATCCAAAAAACAAAAAAAAAAAAAAAAAAACCCAATAAACCAAAAAACCAATCAACCAAACAAACAAAAATAACCCAAAGAAACCATGACTTTTGTTTCTAAGATTCTATGGGAGGATGGACGCCTAACTTTGATAAGGATGATCCACCACACACCGATGGCCTACTCTTACTTACCTTAACCAACCTTTCAAACATGCCCTTAGCTGTTTTAAATTGGATTTTGAAATGACTCGTTCTAGAGGTAGAAGCTGACATATGTATTATGTGTCTCCCACAGGCTTTGCTGCAGACAAACACCACCTCTGGCACATAGGTGGGGATGCCAATGGCGGCCTGGATTATGCTTCAGGAGCTTAAAAGTTGCTTTTAGTGAAATGACCTCTTTTTAATCCTGCAGAGGTTTTGTCCTGTGCCCTTTGGATGTCAGAGGGCCTATTCATATCATGCTAACCATTTCTGAGCACTATTTAAGTCTCCCTACTTAGTTAACCTGTAAACAATCTGAAACTCTATTCTCAAGAAAGAGCTTTTTGGATTCCCTCACTACTTGGCCTCCTTGTGGAGTTTGTTTCCATGATCGTTGGGATAATGCACAGCACCCTGGCTGGAGGACACTGCTGCAGTGAGATGGCTCCCTACATCTCCTCCCAGTTGTAAAAGTATAATTATCACAGAGAACCAGAACAGCAAGAGTGAAAACCTCACTAAAGTATGAGGAACTAAATGTTCCTAGCAGTGAGTTTCTGCTCACTGGGTTTGCTGGGGATAATGTGACTTAACCTCTTCATAGCTATATAAAAAAGGTCTGTTCTTTAAGCCTTCACATTCCAGCCCTATCCACTGCCACAGTCACACTAGCCTCAAGTACAACACACTATGTTATGGCAAACTATTACACTCTTGTGTCAGTCTTTCTGTTAAATGGATTTCAGGTTAAATGAACAATAACAAAAATGTCTGAATAAAAGAAAATCCCAAGGGTGGAAGACAGGGCCCTTCTTCACTCCAAGACATAAATTAATTCACTGGTATCTGTTTCCAGTCCTGGTCGCAGCTCTTTGCTGCCATTGTTCTCAAGCTGCTTCTTCTCTCATGTCAATAGAACAGTAAAGAATGTTGCACTGGAATAGACAATGTGTGTTTAGAATTTCAAAGCGCTGGGTTCAGGTTCCAGTAACACACACAGTCAGTAGCTCTGGACTTAGCCTCAGAATAAGTACTTTTCTTCTTTCCCCTCATCACGGTTCCAGAAAAGTCTTGGGGCCGACACACATTATGAAATAATCACTGTGGGAAGATGACTGGCAGGAGGTATGGATAGGAACTGGGGAAGAGGTCAGCTTTACTGAAACCACACTCACTAAGACTATATATCAGTACCCCAAGGGAAAACTGAAGAAGGAAGTTAGGATTCTGGACAGACAAGATAACATGTCCATTACATTTCTCAACATACCCAGCAATTGCCTTCCTCAACTTTGTTCTGTTTTCTGCCTAAAATAATCCTCCATATTTTTCCTTATGACAAATGCCTTGTATGTAATCTTTAAAAAAAAAAACAAACCTGCATCATATAGTATCTTTCTAACATCTTTGCTTTTCAACAAAATTACTTTATCCTTTGAGCCATTTTTGTGTGTCTTACCAACTTCCATTAAAGGGCATTAGAACATTTTCAGAACAATTAATTTACATATATCTATATCTACATATCTACATACACTATGCATATAGTAGAGGAGTTTTAATCCAGCAACGTGGCTGCTCTGACAAGGGGTCACATCCAAAGACCTTCTAGGTCTGTGCGGTCTGGCTGGAATGACTCACCTTTAATCCTTCTGGCTGAAATAAAGACTCAGAACATCTCTTAACCCCATACAACAAAGGTAAAGTTAGTTTGTGAGGAAGCAGCCATGTTTGAAAGTGACATCTAATTGAGTAGACAGAGTGACAATCAGAGAAAGATCTGACAGAGTGATCCAGAATGCAGTAAGCCCAACTCTCTGGAGGACAAGAAAGAGAGGCTACTTAGGACAGCGTGTGTGTGTGGGGGGGGGGGGGGGAGGTTGCAGGGGGGAGGGTGTCAGTGTGGAGAGCTTTGGGGCCACTTCTAGGAATTTGGCAGGAATTTGACATTGAGCTAGGACAAGGAAGTAGGCTCTAGGTAAACACAGCCAAGGAATGTATGGGTATTCCTTTTATCTTGGTCATCCTGATAAACCCTTAGACTCAGACTACAAGACTTTGTTTACTGCCTTATTGGATTACTTTTTCTTTGATCTAAGAACTGACCCTGTTTGCTTGTACCTAGAATGGCATAAAAGCAGACTGGGAAAAAATAAAGCCACTTCAGCCTCAGCACTGGCTGGAGTTCCGCAATTGTCTTTTCTTTCTTTAATCCTCACTCCCTCCTGACTGAGCTGTCTTGGTCAGGGCAGTAAAACTATCAGGATAGTTTTACCAAGGCAAGTTACAGGTGAAGATAGAACAAGCCAGAGAATGAGAAGAAGCCAGAAGATTAGAACAGATTGCCAGAGTTAGTTTGAGGCAAGGCAGTTCAGTGAGAAGCAGAGAGAAGGCAGTTTGAATCCTTCAGGTTGGAGAAGAGTTTTGAGCCAGACGAGCTGAGTTGAACCAGCCAGAGCTCACAAAGAACTAGAAAGGGTAAGCTTTTTCAGTAGTAAGCCTTCACGACAACAATTATATCTGGTGAATAAAAGTTATAATTTTACACACACACACACACCATAAAATGGCTCAGGAGTAGAATACTGGCTGGAAGTTGTCCTCTAACCAACATCAGCACACAATGGCACCACACACACACCCCTGAACATATGTGCATTCATCTTGGGAGTTGAACTCAGTTCATTACATTTCGTGGTCAAGTACCATTGCCCTATGCCATCTCTTTGGCCTCTGACGATTCTTTAAATTATGTATTTTCATTGAAAAGAAAAAAATCATAATGAGCTGTGGCATGCAGACAGCAAGTCATCTTATTTTCTTTTTTTTTTAAAAGCAATATAGGAATGGAAAGTAAATGTTTAGGAATTTTTATGGTATAAACTTGAACTTTCCAGAAAAAAAAAAGAAAAGCCACACCCATGTTAGACTCTAAAAGGCTGAATGATGGAATCAGAACTTGGTGATTTTGCAGAGTTAGAACATCATGGATCCAGAGCTAAATTATTTTGAGCTATATTTAGCCCACTTAATAGCCATCTGTTCTCTGCTCACTCTCCTGACCTGACATCCTTACTCTTCTACACGTGCATGTGTGACTGCATGTGGATGTGCGCACCACATGAGTACCTGGTGCCTGCAGCGGTCAGAAGAGTGTGTGAGTTCCCCTACAACTAGAGGTTCAGGTGTTGTGAGCTACCTACCATGTGGTGGGTGCTGGGAAGGTAACCGTTGGCTTCTGCAAGTGCTCCCGACCACCGAGCCATCATGCTGGCTAATTTTATGTCAGCTTGATACAAACTATAGTTAACTGAGAGGAGGAGGGGACCTCAGCTGAGAGAATGTCTCCTTAAGATCTGGCTGCAGGTAAACCTGTAAGGGATTCTCTTGATGAGTGATTGATGGGGGAGGGCCCAACCCATTGTGGGTGGTCCTAGGTTCTGTGAGGAAGCAGACTGAGCAAGCCATTGCCTCTGCCTGCATCACTTCCTGCCTCCAGGTTCCTGCCCTCTGTGAATTCCTGCCCTCACTTTCAATGATGAGTTATGAGGATGTGTGAGCAAAATAAACCCTTTCCTCCCCAACATGCTTTCGGGCATGGTGTTTCAAGATAGCAAAGGTAACCAACCCTAAGACAGCCACCTATCTCCAGCCCCTGACCTGATGTCCTTTTGACAATCAAGTAAAACTTTAAAAGTGTATTCTTGGCAGCAAACCACTAACTAACTGCTACCATTCTAAAGATAAGAATGTCAGTCATCCTAGAGTATCTGCAACCTGGAGCAGTTTTTCCATTTGAGGTGCAACCCACTTACTTACCCTCCCCAAGAATGTATTCGGTCAATGCATTTATGACTTTGTTTTGTAACTACTATAATATATCAGCTTCCGTGGTGGAACATAGATGAATCTGTGCTCCTGGATGTTTTAGGATTATAATTTCTATGTTGAAACACCATGACTGAAGCCGGGCGGTGGTGGCGCACGCCTTTAATCCCAGCACTTGGGAGGCAGAGGCAGGAGGATTTCTGAGTTCAAGGTCAGCCTGGACTACAGAGAGAGTTCCAGGACAGCCAGGGCTACACAGAGAAACCCTGTCTCAGAAAAAAAAAAACAAAAACAAAAACAAAAAAAAGAAACACCATGACTGAAAGCAACTTGAGGAAGAAAGGGCCTCAAGTTTGGCTTATATATCCTGAGGTCAGTCAACTGAAGGAAGCTAAAGCAGAAACTCAACTTGGGCAGGACCTGGAGGCAGGAGTTGATGTTGAAGCCATGGGGAGTGCTGCTTACCGGCTTGTTATACAGGCTTGTTCAGTGTAGTTTTTATAGAGCCTCGGATCTCCAGCCCAGGGGTGACTCGGTCTACAATGGCCGAGCTCTCCCCGTCAATCACTAATTAAGATCATGCCTTACAAGCCAGGCAGTGGTGGAACATGCCTGTAAGTAATCCCAGCACTTGGGAGGCAGAGTCAGGCAGATTTCTGAGTTCTAGACCAGCCTGGTCTACAGAGTGAGTTCCACAACAGCCAGGGCTATACAGAGAATCCCTGTCTCAAAACAAAACAAAAAACAAAAAAGAAAAAAGAATAAAAAAAAAAAAAAGAAAATGCCTAACAGGTTTACCTGCAGCCAGATTTTATGAAGACATTCTGTCAACTGAGGTTCTGCCTCTCAGATAACTATAGTTTGTGTCAAGTTGACATAAAACTAGCCAGCAGTGCGGGTCGTACACACTCATATTTTGCTCAGCATAAACTATCTCTTAACAACTTTTGGGTTTGGAGTTGTGTTTTGCACTAACACTGTCATGTTCATCGAATATTTCTGTTTAGGCTAATGGTAATTTAGGCTTACATTTTTATCCCAAAGTTTCATGTGACTAGCAATTATCTTTATAAGATTTTATTATCCTTTATACTAGGTTGCAAGAATTGTTCCTTCACGTGTGGCTGCTGGGAAAGTTTAATAATTGTATAAAGTATACTAAGAAAACCGTGAATGCCTTCTTCTCACCCATCTCTGTTCCAGAGTACTGGTGTTGCTGTTGTTCTGAAGATGGAATCCAGGTCTCAGCTATTCTTGTTTGTGCTTGTTCTTACCAACAAGCTACACTTCTGTTCCTATTCAGGGTATAATTTAATCTCATGTAAAGGGGGTAATTATTATATACCTATTACATGGAAATTCATTTTATTACTTTTTTAATTTTTTAAAATATAATAGCTGTCTTCACACATACCAGAAGAGGGCATCAGATCCCATTACAGATGGTTGTGAGCCACCATGTGGTTGCTGGGAACTGAACTCAGGACCTCTGGAAGAGCAGTCAGTGCTTTTAAACACGAGCCATCTGTCCAGGCCCTACTTTTCTATTTTAATGTTTGTGTATATGCTGGCTTAAATTTATATACAGCACATGTGTGCAGGAGCCTAGAGAGGCCCAAAGAGGCCATCGGATCTTCTGGCAGTGGGCAGTGGGCAGTGGGCATGGACTCGGGCCCTCTGAAAGCAGTAAGCACGCTTGCTTTGCTGAGCCACCTCTCCAGACCTAGACCTCCCTTTTGTTCACCTACGAATGTGTGTCAGAGGTCCTTCAAACCTTCTTCACAAAGCCTTGGCCAAGTATGTCAGATCTATTGGAACCAACTGTAATGAAATATGCCTCTAGTTTTAGCACTTGAAAGCTTAGACTTGAAAGCTAAGGATCTTGAGTTAGAAACAAGACTAGTCTACACAGGATGATCCTTTTCTCAAAACACAAACAACTAATTTATCACACTTTTAATTTGTATAGTGCCTTAGTTAGGGTTACTATGATGAAATACCATGATCAAAAACAACTTGGGAAGGAGAGGGTTTATTTGGCTTACACTTCCACATGATTGTCCATCAATGAAGGAAATCAGGTGAGGAGCTTAAACAGAGCAGGAGCCTGGAGGAGGCAGGAGTGATTAAGGAGAGACCAGCATCACTGAGGTGAAATCTTCTGGGAAGTGTTTTTCTGAGAGCACAGAGGCTGTGTTACAGAAATAGCCAAGGTTGTACCTTGTGCTGCAGCTGGACTTGGTAATATGTAAGAGTCACCCAGGTGGTATTGGTTTTGAAGGCATGAGGGGGTCATGAAGAGCAGCTGGGGAAGTCACTGAAGCCCTTGGAGGAACTCAGAAGATCTCAAAATACTTGATTTTAATTGGTAGAGATGGTTCAGCAGTTAAGAGCACTGCCTTCTCTTCCAAACCCAGCTCCAACTGACTTGACAGAGTTGGATCCCAGACATTGGACAGCTGGAGTTTGGTTTTTGCTTTTGATTGTGACTGTGCCCTGATATTTTTCCCTCTTGAATAAAGTATTTTAGTGGAGCCCAGTTAAGAGACTTTGAATTTTTAAAAGACTTTGAACTGTAAAAGATATTGGACATTTTAAAGGGATTGAACTTTTAATACAAAAAGACTGTGGGACTTTTAAAGTTATTTAGATCTTGGGGATAAATAAGAAAGTAAGTGTTGAGGCTTAATAATAATGTTTGTGTGTCAAGTTGACAAAGGGTCAATTGTACTGGCTGGTTTTGTGTGTCAACTTGACACAGGATGGAGTTATCACAAAAAAAGGGAACTTCAGTTGGAGAATTTCTCAATTAGTGATCCAGCTGTGGGGCATTTTCTCAATTAGTGATCAAGGGGGAGGGCCCCTTGTGGGTGGTGCCACCTCTGAGCTGGTAATCTTGGGTTCTATAAGAGAGCAAGCTGAGCAAGCCAGGGGAAGCAAGCCAGTAAGAAACATCCCTCCATGGCCTCTGCATCAGCTCCTGCTTCCTGACCTGCTTGAGTTCCAGTCCTGACTTCCTTTGGTGATGAACAGCAGTGTGGAAATGTAAGCTGAATAAATCCTTTCCTCCCCAACTTGTTTCTTGGTCATGATGTTTGTGCAGGAATAGAAACTCTAAGACACTAACTTACCCCCCATTCAATCAGGGTGTGCTACATGGGTGTGGCACCCTCCCCTATTCTGCAGGCGTTCATCTAGTCTACTTTTCTCTGCACTTGTGATTGACTCTCAATGGTTGTCTCACTCAGAATTAAGTGACAACTGACCTTTATTTCACATTTTAGAGATGACTGGCTTCAGGCTGGTGGTCCATGTCCAACAGCATAAAAAACTTAATTACTGTGGTGTTTCTCTTTTTATGGGGCCCTTAGGATAGAGATGCTAGTGAAGTTTTATCTTTGTTTGCAGAACTAAAGGTCACCATGTGTCCTAGGGCTGTAGTAACAAATGGAGATCAAAGGAATACACATTTGCTTACTGTCTAGGGGTTAGGTCTCCAAACTTCACTAGACTGAAACCAAAGTGTCACCAAGGCCAGACTTCCTGATGTGGTCATGCCCTGAAGCTGTCTTCTTACTCATGAACTGACCAAAATCCAAACTAGATAGCCAATTTCTGACATTAAATGCCAGAAAGAATGGACAAACTCAATGAGGCTTGATGCATCATTATCTTCAGTCAGCCAATATTTACTATTACTATTTGTAACGTTCTCTTTGCACTTGGCGTCCTGTGTGTCAAAAGCTAACAGCTGGACTAAACGGTGGTAAATTCTAATCTAGCTCTAAAAACAGCTTGGTGGAGTCAACGGCTTTGCAGCTTATCAAGACCAGCGCCTTACCTCTCGAGCACACACATCAATTGATAGACATCCAAAACTGCCCCATAGCCTGTCTGTGCTCAGACCCCAACACTTCTCCCTATTTTTTGGAGTTGTTACCTCCTCCAGAGGGCAAGTAGCAATTCCAGCATGCTTTCTGTTGGAGTGGAGGTCATGGACTACTTACTTACTTACTATAGGGACACAGAATTGAGCGAATGTGGAACCCCAATAGCTATGCTACAGAATACCTCAAAGAGAAGACTGGAATAACTGGGGCCCCAGAGCTTTCTATTTCATATTCATACAGTCTAGAAATGATATAGTCAAGGGGTCTTGAGTTGGTTTTCTCTGCCAGTTTAAAGAATTAAAAGGCAAGAAAACCCTGGAAGCATCAAGCAGCAACAGGAAATCTCGAGCACCACAAACAGAGTCAAAGTGAAGGGAGCTGTTGATTGGGGGGAGGAGCACACCCAGGTAGCAAACACACAGAGAGGAAAAAATCCTCTGCACAGCAAAGAGGACGGCACGCTGAAAATGAAGTCTCTTCTTGGGGTATGGGGGTTTTAAGGCCTCTGAAGAGTCTTCCTCCCCTGCTTTAGGGTTGATTGGTCTGAAACATGTGACGTGTTTCCTATGTCCTAAACAGACCTTGAATGTGTTGAGCCAGGCCTTCAGTAGGGAGCCTGATGGGAGTAGACAGAGGCTGCTAGGCTTTTGTCTCAAGTCCAGGGGTTGAGGAAGAAGTTGGTTATCTTGGAAACTTCACACTTTTGCTTAGCCATGGCACCTCTGTCTACTTACCAAGGAGTCTAACTCCTGGTCTCTCATGATGAGAGCACAGAAACTAACTAAATGATTTTAATACATCAATAAAGATGGCAAGAGTAAAGGTGAATCCACCAGAGTTCAATCTCTGAGACCAACATGGCTGAAAGAAAAAACCAGTTCCTACAAGCTGCCCTTTGCCTTCGAATGCTTGCTGTGGTATATGGGAACACATAAATATAACAAAATTCAGTCACACGGCTAGTTAACTTGGGTGGTCATATGCCCTGGGTTCTGCTGCCCTAGAAATCTGACTCTCTGAGACTCACATTCTCCCCAATGTCCTTTATTATGACTTCTTCAATTTTTTTTGTACCTATTAGTCATTTAAACACTTTTCTAGGAAGTCCTTCTTTCGGAGCTTAATTTCATTTGATTTTAGGCTCTAATTTCGTGGTATGTTATTAAATTCCTGTAGTATAATAGTGAATGAATGATTACTGAAGAAATAAAAATACTAATTTTGGTTTCAGAACTTAAAAACTGATGTTTGAATGAGAACCAAAAGACACACTTGCCAGAAGACTGCATCTAACCACCTGAGAACAGCTTAGGGAATAAGATACGTTGTAGCACAGGAAAGCCTTAGTCTTTCTGGTGTCATCTGAATTCCACCTGTCTTAGAACAGTAAAAATGTAACTTTACTTTCACTAAGTTTCCTTTCAGACACACAGAACTCAGGGTGAACTAGTAGGATCCGGTCTATAGAGATAAGCAAGGCTGGGTGTGGCGGCTCAGGCCTGTAATACAAGCACCTGGGAAGCTAAGGCAGCTGCAATGAATTCATGATCAACCTGGGCCACAATAATTAATAGTAGTAGTAATAACAGTATAATATGGTGTGTATATACACATTTACACTTATTCAACTCAGTCACTTGCCTCCTAACAGCCTCACTTGACTGGATTCATTTCCACTAATGCTTTTCTATGAATGTGCCTTTACTCTTCCCTGAATTCTTGGTAATTCTAAACAAGACTTGTCTTTTGTTTGTTTGTTTTCCCCGAGACAGGGTTTCTCTGTGTAGCCCTGGCTGTCCTGGAACTCACTCTGTAAACCAGGCTGGCCTCGAAATCAGAAATCTGCCTGCCTCTGCCTCCCAAGTGCTGGGATTAAAAGCTTGTGCCACCATGGCCCAGCTCATCTTTCCACATATTGATGTGGCTGTTTTGGAAGTGGATAGTAATTTGGAAACAAAACTTTCTCCATGATAACTTACAAATAATGTAATGGTTTTTCCAATCTTAGATTATGTCACAGAAAGATTCTGACAGTTACTTAACAAGCAAAAACCTCTTAGAGTACAGTCATCAGTCTATCACCTCTCATCTTCTGGATTAGTCATGCACAATTTTGAAAAAAGAAATAACAACAGTAGTTTGATGACATAATGAGCAGCAAGTATTTGTAACATGTTGAGCCATCTCTTCCTGTGGGAGGAACAAAATTCCTTGTTCAGATAAGCAACAGGGAAACCAAGAATGCTTTGTGTTTCAAGACAGAGTTTCTCTGTGTAGCTCTGGCTGTCCTGGAACTTATTCTGTAGACCAGGCTACTCTCAAACTTAAGAGATCCATCTGCCTCTGCCTCCCAACTGCTGGCACTAAAGGTGTGTAGCATCACTCCCAGCTAGGAACCAGTAATGTTAAACACACGGTTGTTCTTTCAAAGGAAGGGATGTACAACCTGCCATCCATTCAGAGTCCCAGTACTCAACAAAAACCTCAAAAACAAAACGTTTGTGATTGTGATAGTTTTTGACATTGTGCCACCACTTCCTGCTCTATATAGGTTTTTTTAAGGGTCTTTTGTTTCGTTTTGAAGATCTTATTATATAGCTTTGACTGGCTTGGAATCAGTCTGACCCTCTATTCAGAGATCCACCTGTCTTCCTCTCCAGAGTGCCTGTCCCAACACATAGGAAAAATGAGCTGTGAAAATATCTTGATTTGGTGGCATCACCGACAAATACTAAGATGTATCCAATTTCTCAGTGCTCCATAAGTTTAAGGTTAAGACACTTTTCATCAAGAAATTAAGCCTTAACAAAACAATCCCAAACCTTTGCACTGAGTCAGGAGATTTTTTTTTCTCCCTAAAGAATATCTCAGAGGATTAAACTGGAATAAAAGATCATGGGAGACCAGAGGCAGAAGGATCAATTGTTTCACGGTTGACCTCAGCTTTTGGGACTTTTAGTGTGGAGGCAAAAACTACAGCTCTTATCTTAAAGGAAATAAATGGTTTATTCTGGAGCCATTTTGATTGACCATGGTCTGGGAACACATTTAGGTCAACTCAAATTCGCTGGGCGATGGTGGCGCACGCCTTTAATCTCAGCACTCGGGAGACAGAGGCAGGCAGATTTCTGAGTTCAAAGCCAACTTGGTGTACAGAGTGAGTTCCAAGACAGCCAAAGCTATACTGAGAAACACTGTCTCGAAAAAAAAAAAAAAACCCAAATCAAAACAAAAAGGTTATCCCAAATTCCGTGTAAGATGAGAGCTGTGGTTTTTTTCATTGATACAGGGGAGAGCTACTTTCCTTCCACTCTGCCTAACTACAGACACCATTTAAGATTAGACTCCCCAGTGCAATGACATCACCCGTGTATTGTCTTCACCCTAAAATCTATTTTTGGAACTAGGGATTTTCCAGATTACTGTAAACCCGGAGAAGTGAGGTCAGGGCCAGGCGTGCATTTCTAAGGATACACCCCGACACCCACGCGTGCTCGGAGCTTTCCGGAAACCCAGGCGCTCAAACTGTGAAGCTGCCTTGTTCAGAGTCACTTTGCTACACACCGGTTCGCCGACCCGCCGGACACTTCCCAACACGCAGACCGCGCAGGGGTATCCGGGGCCGACTCACCAGGCCAGATTACGGATTATCCGGTGCCTAAAAGTATTACCAGCCCCGAGCCGCCGGCACCCAGCCCTGCCTAGCGCACCCTCTCCGCCCCGAGCGACCGAAGCGCGGAGGAACTCGTTGGCGCGCGCCGCGGGGTGGGGCAGGGCGTGGCGGCGTGCTGACGTCAGGGCGGAAGCGCACAGTGCGTGCAGCGGCCTGGAAGCCGGCGGTCACGGGAATATCCGTCGCGCCGAGGACGCTGGTTAGTCTCGCTTTGGGTTCCGGCTGCGTCGGGCGTGCGTGTAGCTCGCTGGAACTATGGCGTCCGGGCCTCACCCGACCTCGACCGCTGCCGCCGCCTCCGCCTCGTCCGCCGCCCCAAGCGCGGGCGGCTCCAGCTCGGGCACGACGACCACGACGACGACGACGACCGGAGGGATCCTGATTGGCGACCGCCTGTATTCGGAGGTGTCGCTTACCATCGACCACTCGCTCATCCCGGAGGAGCGGCTCTCGCCTACCCCGTCCATGCAGGACGGCCTCGACCTGCCCAGCGAGACGGACCTGCGCATCTTGGGCTGCGAGCTCATCCAGGCCGCCGGCATTCTCCTCCGGCTGCCGCAGGTGAGGAGCCCCGGTTGGTTACAGGCCTCTCCGCCGCGGCCGGGTCTGTCAGGAGCCTGCTCCGGGCGGCGGCGGGAGCTCGGGCGGGCAAGGGTGGGGGTGCGGGGGCCGGCGGCGCCAAGCCGCGCGGCCCGGGCGGGGGAAGGGAAACGAGCGGCCGCACAAAATGGCGGCGGCGCCTGGTGCGGGCCCGCCTGACCCCGGCGCTTCCGTTCTCCTCTCTTGTCTGCAGGTGGCGATGGCTACGGGGCAGGTGTTGTTTCATCGTTTTTTCTACTCCAAGTCTTTCGTCAAACACAGTTTCGAGGTAAGCGCGGCGGAGGCGGACGAGAAGGGATTTCTTCATCCGGAAGCGGCAAGGAAGGGGTAGTAACCAGCTTTTCCAGAAAGGGAGTGGTTAGCTGAGGCCTTTGTACCTAGTTCCCACCCAGGAGGAAATGGGGCCCTTAGAACGTGTTTCAAGAACTAGAAAATGGATCCCCAGTTCACGTGCTCAGTTACCAAGAACTACATGTTTAGGCCATTGCGCAACTCTTGTAAGAGTTAGCTTGATTCTAACCTAAAATTAAGAGCAGTTGAGCAATAAAACTTAAGAGCTAGTAAGCCTGTGGTCTAAAACGGTCGGCTTTGATTTCGCCAAAAGCCCCGTTGTATCCTAGAAGGTTTTTTTTGTTTTTCTGTTTTTTTTCCCCAGAGTAAGTTATGCCGGTCTCCTGTGACCCACACTTTCAGGCAGGCAGATCTTTTGAGTTCAAGGCCAGCCTGAGCTACAGAGTTAGTTCCTGGACACCGAGGGCTACACAGAGAAAAGCCTTAGCTCGGAAAAAGCAAAAAGAATAAGTTGGTTAGACTTTGGGCAGGGCTCTTTCCAGTTTAACTTTATACTTCACTTTAATTTTTATCATCTGGGTTCTTTCAGATTGTTGCCATGGCCTGTATTAATCTTGCTTCAAAAATCGAAGAAGCGCCAAGAAGAATAAGAGATGTGATTAATGTATTCCACCACCTCCGCCAGTTAAGAGGAAAAAGGTAAGATTGGCCTGTTGAACATAGTATCTCTTGCTACCGCTGTACTGTGCACCAATCATCGAGTCAAAACATCTCTTCCCACCCCCACCCCTACCCCCAAGTCAGTATGGATGCAAAAGAAAGCTGATATTAGGTGTTGAAATTTACATAGGAACATTGAAACTTTAAAATCCATTCCATTAACCAGCTATCTGAAGTTTGTAGAGGCAGTTGCATTTGTGGACATTCCTAGCAGTGCTGTGAAGCCGGTCTCTTGGCTTAAAATTAAGCAAGAGAGGGAGTACGGTTGGCTCAGGTGGGAGTGTATTCTGTAAGTTGTTCTTCCCCTCCCCTCTCTGGAAAACTGAAGGCTGGATGTGTAAGCACTGTAGTTGAAGTGAATATTGTGGCAAAGTTCCGTGTAGGCTATGTTTCTGCTTGGAGTCCCAGTTTCTTCATGAATTGAGGTTGGCTTTTGTTAGAGTCCTTCTCAACATTGATCTACGATATCGCATAATGCCGGACTGAAAGGACTGGAGGCTGATAAAGTTTGAAGTCAAAGGGATTGAACAGGTATTTTGTTTTGGTCAGATACAGTCTCAGTGAGTTCGTAACTCATCAAGTTGCCTTCAGATACGGCTCTTTATTCGATCTTGTAAGAAAATAAGAGTCTGAAACAGGCGTAGTGATGACCCCTTTATGTGGGCCTGTGTGCTCATCCAGGGCAGTACCAACGTTTGTTGCAGGACTCCCTGCTCTAGGACACACTGATGATCTTCATGGTGTAGGTTAGTTTCTAAGGAATTGTGTTTTTGATGAGCTAAGTTGTTACGGAGCTGGGTGTTGCTCAGTCCTGATGAGTATTGAACACAGGTAGTCTCTACTGTGGAAGCTATAAGTTGGTGCTAGTGCAGGTAGCCATTTAAGCAAATACTGATATGATTTAGAAATGTGGACCACAGCCAACTTTTATAGCATTTTTTTCTCTCTACTATACAGCCCCACCTAAGTATGTGCCGAGATAGATAAAACTTTCTCCTGTTTGAAAACATTTTTTAGCTCCTTGTGAAGAAAGTTGAGAAATGGGGAATTTCAAACTGGTGTTTAGTATGTTCTGAGCTTATACTTGTATATTAGATTACATGCCTGATTTTTTTTTTCCCCCAGGGTGTTTTTGCAAAATACTGCAATACAGAATCTTATTTTTAGTGAAAGGACTCTGCTTTAAAGGAATATTGTCTAATAGTCTGAGTTGTTGAGCCAACTTTAATCATGTGATCTTTTGGTGTTTTCCTGTGGGACTTAACTTTCCTTCCTAGGTGTCAGAATAGGATCATCTTATCTATAAAACTTCAAAATTTAAGATAATCCAGTCTGACTGACTTGTGTTGGATGTAACTTCATTTTTGATCATCATTAAAGAGAAATTGATTTTGTTTCAATGTTTCAAGCTTGATTATAGCATGAAATTCTTAAAGAAGTTAATTGCATGGAAGCCCCCCTTTTAAAAGCAGGATATAAGTGTTTCTATGCATATTACAAGTTTACTCAGACATGTAACTTGTATATGTTATTAACTTCAACTCTTTTTTCCCTTGCAACCGACTATACAGCGACCAGCTACATTTACCAAAGCCTGGGTGATGTGGAGTGGTACATAGAGATGAAGCTGTCGTCATGGCAACAGTGAGTGAAGTATCGAAATCCCCAAGGAGAAGCCAGTGTTCTGAGAATAGGTCACTGGAATCGGGGACTAACAGGTTGGCCACTGGTGAACCATTTAGAGAAAAACAAACAAAACAAAAAAACTCCTGTTTCTTGTTATAAGCTTTTGTCTTTGCTGTCCAAGTTATTGAAACTATAGCTTTAAAAGGTGGTGGGTTTTTGGTTTTTGTTTCTTTTCTTTCTTTCTTTCTTTTTTTTTTCTTTTTCTTTTTTTTTTTTTGTATAGGACATGGTTAGAAAGTATCCATAAATGTTATACTCTGATTCGCTGATTAGTTTGTCTTGAATTTTAGTCCAATTTGTGCAAATTAACTGTTATTCTGAGGCCTTGACAATTACAAGGGGTATATTGATGTGATGTAGTCTTAAAGTCATTGTTTGTAGACATGGCTACTTATAGATAGTAAAATCAACTGTGGGAAGAAAAAAGCCAGTAAGTATCATCTCAGCCCTCAGTTTGAGATAATTGACTTATCTCCCATTAGTTTTATATGTTTTGGTAATTCTTTAGTTGAATTCAAAGGAAAGTTAAAGCTATTTATATCTGCAGTTTACAGATAAAATTTGCCGTTTCTATGTAATATTCCCAGTCTTTTCTTTAAAGAAAGAAGTCTGTGTTCATGTCTTTTAAAGTTTGTTACAAGAAGATTTAAAAGATTTAACTACTTTTATTGATGACTATTTATGCTATTTTCAATGCATAAGATTTTCAGTTTGTTGACATTGAAAAAATGTTCCTGTTTACTTAAAAATAAGTATTAGAAATGTCTATGATGAGCAGCAGTCTTGTCTCTGTATTAGCCATCTGGTCACAGTGTGTTCCTTGAACTACTCATAACTCATGAGTGAAACCAGCCATGCTTGAAGAGCCCCAGGTCTAAATGTTTGTAATTCATGTGTGTCTCAGGCGGTCTACAGAAAGGAACTATCATAAGTTCTTAATAACCAGAGACCAACATTTCCTAAAGACTGAAAATTGTTTTCAGTTAAGTTAATGGGCAAAGTGAGATAATAAAGAACCTTTTTCTAGTACACTGTCACTGTTTTTCAGACAGTGACGGTAAAGGACATCAGATCCCATTACAGATGGTTGTGAGCCACCATGTGGTTGCTGGGAATTGAACCCATGACCTCTGGAAGAACAGTCAGTGCTCTTAACCACTAAGCCATCTCCCTAGCCCTGGAACCTTTCAAAGGTGGAGTTTGGTAGTCTTGAGTGTTACTACCTATTCCCAAGTTCTCTGAATACATGAGGATTTTCTCCCTTGGTGTATAATGCCGCCTCTTCATTGTTTCAACTTAATTGTGTTGCTGAAGATATTCCTAATTGATAACTTTGTTACTATAAAAAGATTTTGCTTAAATGTTTTTCCAGAATCTTCACTTCCTGATTTATGGAGATATTTTTCTGGGTTTCATCATGGTATAAATGTCAAGGTAGTTGTTAGTTTTGTATTCATTGAGCCTGCCTTGATTTATGAGGTAAATAAATCCTGAAAAAATGAAGACAAGAGATTATGCATTTACAGAGTTTGTAGTGCAATACTGAACAAGAGTTTAGATGGTTGAGTTGTTAATGAGATTTTCCTTGGCCTGTTTTAAAGTTGTTGAGAGGTTTGGAAATTTAAGATTGAAGGTTTTACTGTGTAGTAGCTCATTGTGTCTAGTATTATAATCCTTGTGCTAAACCACTTCACTCCTGGGATTAAACAAAGCCTGTACCTTCATAGGTTCTTAGAGAGTCTGATGAGGTAAGGAATGTGCATATGGCAGAGTAGTACTTTAAGTACTTTCAGCAGAATTAGTGATGAATCCTTAAACTTGGCACCACTTGGTAGCCATAGTTGAAATAAGTGTTCTGTTTGCAAATTTTATTACAATTTAAAAATAATTTCATAAAGTAGTTTTCTTAGTAAGATATGGTATACATTTTAACATATGAAGAAAAGTGAGACATAACTCTGCTTTCGTGAACTGTTCGTATATGGTTCTTGTTTTTTAAAGATTTATTTATTATATGTAAGTACATTGTAACTGTACTTCAGACACTCCAGAAGAGGGCATCAGATTTCATTAAGGATGGTTATGAGCCACCATGTGGTTGCTGGGATTTGAACTCAGGACCTTTGGAAGAACAGTCAGTGCTCTTAACTGCTGAGCTCTCTCTCCAGCCCCCTGTATATGGATTTTTTAATGGTGCTGTTTACTGTCTGGCTTTTAGGAGTTAAGAGCCAAGCTGTGTGCAGATAAAACATTGGGAGCCTCTTTGACTCCCAATACCAGTTGATTAATCTATATTGGGATTATCTCCAAAATTTCTTGCAATGCATATAAAGCCTGAAAAATCAAGAACTTTCTGTCATTGTAGTTTTCTTCCATAAATGGATTGCTTCCATTTGAGTTAAATTTAACTTTTTCTCCAAAAGTGCACTTTGTAGCTATCCTGATAAAATTGATTCAAAACAAGTCATTTTTTTACACTTTCTGGGGCTGTAATTGAAATTGAACTTAATGAAAATTTCCCACTTGTTATTTGTTACTTCTGCCAGCTATTAATAGTTTACAACGTTACAAAATAACTAACAGGGTTTGTTTCTAAGTGAAAAGGAAAACCTAACAGCAGGTTTTCACTCTGATAGCCTGCTAGCAGGGAGGTGGCTGATGTACTTCATTGAAGGTTCTTTTCAGTCTTGAGCTAACTCAGGTTTGTCTCACTTCCCCTGATGGAGTGGAGGGTGGCCTGTTGAACTCCTGTCTATAAATCCCCCGCTCCAACCCTGCACAGTGCTGGGATTATGAGGTGAGCACATGGCTCAGTTTTACAGGTCAGGTTTTATTCCCTTTACGTGGATATAAAATAGGTTTTTTGTTTTATTTTTTTGAAAGGTTGTATATTTGGTAGTATATTCTCCCCAAAAGAGTGTAAGACTTGGTAACTTGGATGAAAATGAATTGAATATTTGAGAAAACATTACAATGTTACTCTGACCATATATTCATTGTACAATATTTAATAAAAACATACATCTTGTTGGTTAGAGGTATCAAAAAAACATGGTAAGTTTGATAGGTTGCATTACTAACTGGCAGACTAGGAAAAGCCAGGTCCTGGTTGCACTTGCCCCTGACATGACTCACTTCAGGGTGGGCTCCATAGCAAGACCACATTTACTTTATTAAAGGAAACTTAGACACAGGATGATTTGAAGGGTTTTTTGTTTTGTTTTGTTTTTGTTTTTGTTTTAATGAGTAGTTAGTCCTTCCACAACTCTGGGGGTGTCAATTCCTTCTCTGTGGCCTTAAAAATCAATCTCATAGGAACTACATTAACCAAGTTATCTAATTTATTCTTTAACCTATTTTTAGCGGTTTAGTTCATTTGGCATTTGAGCTGACTTGTTTTTGTTGGGGATGAGGAGGCTGCTAATTAAGCAGTTCATTAAATATTGAAATATTTGTTGATGGTATGTTATCCTGAAAGGGAAGTGAGAATTAACTACCTTTGGTATTTGGTTTTTTTAGCTTTTATTTTGACCAAACATTTAGCAAAGGGTTTATTCAATTTTTTAAAAACCTTTGTTCATGTTAGAACTTGATAGTAAATCTTTTCAGGAGTCTATTAGCTCTTGTCATTGGAAGACTGATGGTTTGTGCCGATAATGCTCATCATTGAAGTTGTGTGTAAGTTCAAAAGGAAAAAGTCACAGATCTAAGAGCATGTGAGTTTAAATTGTGTTAGTTTTTTTTTTTTTTAAGTTGTCTTAGGTTTTAGTAGCTTTGTCTAGTTAAATATAGTTAGCATAACTTGGACAGCATAAGATTAATGCTTTAACTTGTTAGCAGGAGTTTAAAAAGCTGGTTTCTGTTGCCAATAGTTGGTTGGAAGGGAAAATGGAGATGCCACAAATAAATTTTTTGGATGTGCAAAACAGTTTTGATTTTATTTCTTACAAACTATAGGACTCCAAGCCCCCTGATCCTTGATCAGAACTACATTAACACCAAAAATCAAGTTATCAAGGCAGAGAGGAGGGTGCTAAAGGAGTTGGGATTTTGTGTTCATGTCAAGCATCCCCATAAGGTGAGTTGTAAAGTGCAGACGTTACAATTCGTAAGTATTAGGGCGTATTCTGAAATTTTGAATTCAGTGTGGAAGTTAACCTGAGTTTTCAAAAGCTTTCTTTTGGATGTTGATTATTTGTTAATTAAAATGGAGCTCAGAACAGGCTTGATTCGCCTGTGAAAATGAATACTCTTTGTGGTTAAATTCTAGTTTTTTCTAACATGTACATGTGGGATTCTTCATGGAAGGAATAAACTATACATACCTGTGTAATCTGGCATGCTTAAATTGTTGAAATGGTGGCTGCTTATTGTAAGCTCTCTGTTGGCTTTCGTATTTATTACTCTTCTAAGCAGTAGTTGTTAAGAATGGGGACTGAGCTAGCTAGCTAGCTAGCTAGCTAGCTCTGCTAATAGCCAGATGGCGTTCAATTTCTAAATTCAATTTCTGAAATACATGATGATTAATGTAGGTCCAGAAACAGCTATCCGCAAACTTAGTAGTTCTGTGCATTTATGTCTTCCTGGGAACTAAATGCAAGACAAGCACTATAGCATTGAGATATGTAGCTTTTATTATTTAACAAAATTCAGTATGCTACACTTTACTACAGAAATTACTTAGTGTTCTAGAAAATACCATGGCCATTGTATACTCAGCATAAAGTTTGCCCTTTTCTGATGACTGCCCCGAGAAATTAGAAAACAGTTATTAACCATTTTTATAAGCACATTTTAAAAAATGTTTAGTAATGTCTCATGTATGTTTTAGGTTGGTGTGTATTTTTAATTTTATAAGAATTGTAACTAACATTTTTCATTGGCTTTATTCATTTGCCTCAGAGAACCAGCAGTAAGCTAAATAGTTTTTATTTCTCTCTTGTCCTCAGATCATTGTAATGTATTTACAAGTCTTAGAATGTGAACGTAACCAAACCCTGGTTCAGACTGCCTGGTAAGTTCCTTTTTTACATTTCTTCTTTAGTCAGGAAAACAGAAGCAGAAATAAAGTAAGTTTCATTTTTCTCTTTCCAAAATAATGAAATAAGTTTGTTTTGGGGTATTTTGTGGTTTTTTGTTTGTTTGTTTGTTTGTTTTTTAACCAAAAGGTAAATAATGCTTATTTCTGCTTCCTGTTTTCTTGGCTTGACTAATTACACTTAATGGAGAACTCAATTTAACTTTGTTCTTTTTTCTACTCTTTAATTAAAGGGTAGTCCATGATGGTAAGTCATAGAACTCTGCCCTCTGCACTTCAGCCCATGACCTCAGGATGGCCTGATTGGCTAGCCTGCTCTCCAGCCAATCCAGTGCAAGCTCTCATCCGAGATTCACTGAAGTGGTCCATATCCATCTGGCAGCATCTTCTAGTTCTGTCGGGGTGTCAAAAGGATTTGTATATTTGCTTCTAGAAGTAACTATGCATCATGCCTATGTATTATTTAATGTATACCTGTAACTATCAAAATGAATATTTCATTTTTGATAGATTGTTGTCCAGCCATTATGAATTGTTTTTTTTTTTAATTGAGTGCAATTAAATTTTAACTTGCAGTGTGTTCAGCGTCCGTTCTACCACAGGAGGCTGAGGCTCCTGCTTGTAGCTTTACATGGGTACCCATTGCTGGTTTTTAAGTTTCCCCAACTATTGATCTACTGCAGGCAGTAATATTAGAAGCAATTAATTTTAAGTTAATGTTATTTAATTAATTTTTGACCTTGGACCTTTGAGAAAGGCAAAGCAAGGAAATTGTGGTTTAGTCATGATTGATGTAACTGCTGGTAAACAAGCATTGAATAATTCTTGATTTTTCAGAAATGTCTTTTTATGACTGCCATGCTTTTGGATTCAGTAAATACTGAACTGTAACATTTGAAAAGCCACATTGCTCTATAAAATGCATGAGTTTTTAATGTGTTCTGTGCAGCAAATACAGTTACAAATAAAAGGATTTTATAGAACTGATCCACTTAATTTCCAGCTCAGGCTTTTCAGCAAATTGTAAAGTTTTCTATTTAATTTCATGGGAAAATTTCACTAGAGATTTCTAAGTTTATTTAATTGAACTTAGGTCATTACTTTTATTTATATTTAATTGCAAAAAGGTATATTAAACAAGGCCGTTGTGACGTATTTGTTGTTCACTTCTCTACCTAGTTTTTTGGAAGTTTTTTTTTTTTTTTTAAATATAAGTCATTTGATGGGTTCTTATTAAAAATGCCTTTTTACCCCTGTTCATAGTATTTTTAAAGAACTTGATTGACACTGCTTTTCGTTATGGATAAAGGAGAGATGGTCAGTAACTAAGGCTTGAAGTATTGTTGGGAGTGGTGAATTCTGAACTTATCATGTCAGAACTGACTTCCAAAACATTGCTTTTTATAACATGTTAAGAGAAGGCTTTGGGGGTAAGTCTATATGAGTAATGTAGAACTACTTAAAGTGCTGTGGGGGAATGGTTAGAAACTGTTCCATGGTACAATTTAAAGATGTGACTATAAGGAGAAGAAAAAAGAATGAAGTAGATTGAGTCTCCAATTTTATGTGTACTTCAGGAGAGCTGGTTTGCTTATGAACTAAGCTTACAGCTGAAATGTTTTTCAGGAATTACATGAATGACAGTCTTCGAACCAATGTTTTTGTTCGCTTTCAACCAGAGACTATAGCGTGTGCTTGTATCTACCTTGCAGCTAGAGCACTTCAAGTAAGTATTTAGCCTGCTGTGTTTTGCAGAGTGAATTCCAAGAATTCTGAGAAAGCATCCGTTTGAACTGTTGTTGTTTTGTTTAGATTCCCTTGCCAGCCCGGCCCCACTGGTTTCTTCTGTTTGGCACCACAGAAGAGGAGATTCAGGAGATCTGCATAGAGACGCTTAGACTTTATACTCGGAAAAAGGTAACTTCAGTTACTCAGGTTGGTGCTGATGCCATTTTGAAGAGTCTAACGCTGTAAAAGGGAATACTAATGTCATTTTCATCCAACAGCCTAACTATGAATTGCTGGAAAAAGAAGTAGAAAAAAGAAAAGTAGCCTTACAAGAAGCCAAGTTAAAAGCAAAGGGATTGAATCTTGATGGAACTCCAGCCCTTTCCACTCTTGGTGGATTTTCTCCAGCCTCTAAACCATGTAAGATACATTCAGAATTAAATAAAATGTGGGCACCAGAAGTGTATCTTCCTTAGAAAGTTTTGGCATTGGTCAGTTGCCTAGAAACTATTAAATTTTGTGTTTTTTGTTTTGCTTTTGTTGTTGCTTGATTTGACTTTGTGACAAATCACCTATAGAAGTATACTGCATGTGGGTTCTGTAGGAAACTTGTCCTCAGCTCAATCCTGTTTTTAATATTTCCTTATCCATTAACAGCATCACCAAGAGAAGTAAAAGCTGAAGAGAAATCACCTGTCTCCATTAATGTGAAGACAGTCAAAAAAGAACCTGAGGATAGACAACAGGCTTCAAAAAGCCCTTATAATGGGTAAGGATGTGTATATACCTCAATGTTACACCTTTGTAACAATTGTTATTCCTCTGAAAACAACATAACAAATATTGCCTGCATTATCTTTTTTTAAGTGTAAGAAAAGACAGCAAGAGAAGCAGAAACAGCAGAAGTGCTAGTAGATCAAGGTCAAGAACCAGGTCACGCTCTAGATCACACTCCCCGAGAAGACAGTAAGTGAAGAATGGGTCCTGGGGGGACAGGCTCGGGGCCCTTAGAATTAATTAACATGGAATTTTTTTTCCAGAGTTAGGAATAAGTATTTCAAGTTTTGTTTTGTTTTGAGCCAGTTTTAGTATATGGCACCTAATTTGCTAGGATTACAAGCATGCTTAACATGGACTTTTAATATAGAGGGAAAAACTTTGGGATAAACTTTAGATGTATGTGTGGATCCCAGGGACCTTGGGCTTGGTAGCAGGGCCTTTCACCCGATGAACCATTTCACCGACTCTGGTTGTGTGGCTTAATAGCATTTGTTCATTCTTGTCATACGTCCCCTGTCCAGAATTATTTTTGAAATGTCGAGGAAATGTGTGTGTAGGTGTTACTTATGTGAAAAATTCCTTATTTATACCCAGCTTGATAGAAATGTGAATATCCCACTAATGCTGTATTACACAGCCTAAGGCTCTTCCAGTCAGCTTTGTTAACAGATTGCAGATTTCCTGTGGTGCTTCAGTGGCACCAAGACACATTGATATAACTTTACTGGAATAGGATGTTTTATCTAACAATAAAGCTTCAATTGAGAGGTCAGGATGGGGAGATTGAAGAACATGGTCATTGTCAGTACTCAGAGCTGACTGTTTGAAATTGTCAGTTAATCTGTTGCCAGTAGACACTAAACCTAAACTAAATTTTTATTGTCTTAAGTTATAATAATAGGCGAAGTCGGTCTGGAACATACAGCTCAAGATCAAGAAGCAGGTCTCGCAGCCACAGTGAAAGCCCTCGAAGACATCATAATCATGGTTCTCCTCATCTTAAGGCCAAACATACCAGAGAAGAGTTAAAAAGCTCAAATAGACATGGTCATAAAAGGAAAAAATCTCGTTCTAGATCTCAGAGCAAGACTCGGGATCACTCAGATGTCACCAAGAAACACAGGCATGAAAGGGGCCATCACAGGGACAGGCGTGAAAGATCTCGCTCCTTTGAGAGGTCCCATAAAAGCAAGCACCATGGTGGCAGTCGCTCAGGACACGGCAGGCACAGGCGCTGACTTCATCCTCTGACACCGCATGGCTTCCTGGTGTTGCCCTATGCAGTGTGATGATGTACGGACTCAATCAAAACATAAAAGCAAACTGATTAGGAAATGATTTATTAAAATTGTCTAGGTTTCTAGAAACACTGAGGACATTTTCTTTGGAAAAGAACTATGTTAAGGTTTTTTGCACATTAAAATGCCCTAGCAGTATCTAATTGAAAACCATGGTCAGGTTCAATTGTACTTTATTATAGTTGTGTATTGTTTATTGCTATAAGAACTGGAGCGTAAATTCTGTAAAAATGTATCTTATTTTTATACAGATAAAACTTGCAGACACTGTTCTATTTAAGTGGTTATTTGTTTAAATGATGGTGAATACTTTCTTAACACTGGTTTGTCTGCATGTGTAAAGATTTTTACAAGGAAATAAAATGTAAGTCTTGTTTTTCTAAACTGCTTCAGATATCTTACTTAAATTACCAAGAAGCAAACAAATTTTTTATGGCAGATAACTGATTTTTTGCAGAGGTATAGTTTGGAATAATTAAAATGTCTTCCTACATTATGTAATGGCCATTGTGTGTATAGGAAATACAAATGGCCTGATAGTGTTAACACTAAAATGCAAAACCTGATCTGAACTTAATGTATCAGAAGATAATTTTGAATTAAACTTAAGTTATTTGTAATGTGAATTTACCAATTGAACAAACCAAAACTACACCATAGTGCTAAAACCCAACTATGAGAGACTGACATAGTTGGTACAGCTTAAATCTCAGAATGTCAGATTCAATAGTGAGGTTATAAAGTATAATCACAAAGGGTATCTTGTATGCTACTTAGATTGGGTTATGTTTAAACATGGAAAAGTTGTGTGTGTTGTATATTTAGAAGGTATGACCTTGTATAGTCAGTCCTGTGGGTTCTACTCATTAGGCATGTATCACCCCCGGGTGGCAAGCACATTTACCCTCTGCCCCATCTCACCAGCTTCTACCTAACTTTTAAACTTGAATTTTTTGAGACATTGTTTCATTTTAGCTCACACTGACCTGGACCTCAAAAGAGATTCACCTACAAATGAAAACCAAAAAGATCAGCTGCAGATTGATAGCCCAGCCTTTAAGACTGTCGGACAGACTTGGAAGATGGGATGTGGGTAAAAGCCATACTTTTTCCCATAGCACTCATTCTCCATCCCAACTTTATTTATGATCATTGATTTGCCTGCATGTTTGTATGTGTGAGGGTTGGAGTCAGAGTTTGTGAGCTATCATGTGGGCGCTGGGAACTGAACACATCCTCTGGGAACGTAGTCAGTAACTACTGAGCTCTCTCCAGCCTCCAGGCCCTCCACTTTTCTTGTCATTGTTGCTATGATAACCTCTACATCCGAGTAGTGCTGCCCATGTGCATGTTGGGATGGGGCCATCTGATGAGGCTTGAACAGCCTACTGACAACCACCTCTCAGCAACCACACTGAGTGATTCTGCCAAGGGTGTGTGTAGCCTTGGGGCTCCCTTTCCCAAATCTTAGGACCTTTTCCTAACTTCTCAAACACATCCCTACTACAGTCTCCCCTCCCTCCACTCTTCCCAGCTCCACCGCCCCTCCCCAAGATCCTCTGATCCTTTCCGGAAAGTGCAGGCTTCCCAAGGATAGTAACTGAGCATGGCATAGCCATGCAACAAACCTTCCTATCAAGGCTGGATGAGACAACCTGATAGGAAAAAGATCCAAAGAGCAAGCAGAAGAGTAATATCCCCATTCCTCTAACAACCCTAAGCTAAGCAAGCACAGCAGAGGCCCTAGTGAAGACCCAGGAAGGCTCTAATAGCTATAGTCTCTGAGCTATGAGCTTTGTTGACTGTGGGTGTCTTCCATATCTGGCTCCTACCATCCTTCCCCACCTCCTTGGGGTTCCCCCAAGCTCCACCTGGTATATGCCTGTGGGTTTCTGCATCTACTTCCATCAGCTGCAGGAGGAAGACTTTGATAACAATTGGGCTAGGTGTCATTTTGTTGGCTTTTTAAAAAAAAATGTCAGTTATATTTGGTTCTACCCTAGGTCTCTGGGCCATTCAGTTTTCCAATTCCTGGCCCTTCAGGCAGTGTCCTTTGGAGTGGACCTCAAGGTAGACCAGTTGTTGGTTTGCCATGACCACAAGCTCGGCCACATCTTGGCAGGACTGGTTGTGGCCCCTTGTGGGTTTTCTGGCTAGATTGGTATCCCAGTCCCACCACTGGATGCCTTCCCTGGTTACAGAAGATGGCTGATTCAGGCTGTGTATCTTCAATTACCAGGAGCCCTTGCTGGGGTCACTTATAGGTCCCAGGAAGGTTTCACTGCACTAGGTTTCCATATCACCTCCCAATTTCCCCTTGTCTTTATCTCTCCCTTTCCAACCTGATTGATCCTTCTTGTTCCTATCCTTACTTGCATAATCTCTTCCCCTTCCTAGGGAGATCATGCCTTCCCCATAAAGCCCTTGGTACTTAGCCTTCCTGGGTCTGAATTGTAGTATAATTGTCCTGAACAGCTAACTTATAAGTGAGTACATAATCACGGTTGTCTTTCTGGGTTACCTCATTCTCAGGATGATTTTTTTCTAGTTCCATCCGTTTACCAGCAAATTTCACGATGCCGTTTTGTTTTTGTTTGTTTGTTTGTTTGTTTGTTTGTTTTCTCCCCAACAGTTGAGTAATATTCCATTGTGTAAATGTATAAATTTTTCTTTATCCATTCTTTGGGTGAGGGACCAGATTTTTTTTAGTGTCTAGCTATACTATATAAGCTACAAATACACTTGAGCTAGTGTACTTGTGTGTTTTCTGAGTATTTGCCCAAGGGTTGTACAGCTGGGTCTTGAGATTTACCTATTCCCAATGTTCTGAGGAACTGTTATTGATGTCTACAGCAGCTGTACAGAGTTGCATCCCCTCCAGCAATGGAAAAGCGTTCCCTTTGCCTACTCATCTTCACCAGCACGAGCCGTCACTTAGGTTATTCACACGAGCTGTCACTTAGGATGCTCACCATCCTGACAGGTGTAAGATGGAATCTCAAAGTAGTTTGATATGCATTTCTCTGATGGCTAAGGGCATTAAACACTTCAAGTGCTTCTCAGCCGTTTGAGATTCCTCTGTTGATTCTCTTTAGATCTATATCTTTAAAATTGGACTATTTGGTTTGCTGATGTCTAGTTTCTTGAGTTCTTCCAGAGGTCCTGAGTTCAATTTCCAACAACCACATAGTGGCTCACAACCATCAGCAATGGGAACTGATGTCCTCTTCTGGCCTGCCGGTGCACACGCAGATAGAGTGCTCATAGGTGACGAGGAAGGAGAGAAGGGAGGGGAAGGAAAGAAAAACCAAATTTTTATTTTGTTCAGTATGCACATAGAATTGTGGGGGAGGCTTTGTATCAATCTGTATCTGAGTTTGTATCTGACAGTACCAATCATCAGCTCTAGAAGTAATGATCAATTTTTATCAAACCCCTTGCTACCTTACAAATTCATCACTTCACACCCTTCAAATTCATCACTTTACACCCTTCTTGGGGAAAATTACACACAGACTTTTTTCCCTTTTAATCAAAAAAAAAAAAAATCATTTTCCAGACAGCCTCATGACTGGGGAGCAAACAAGCAGTAACATCTCGTGACCCTGTCAGTGCATTTCGCTAGAGCCCTTTTTGGCTCTGAACGGACTTGAATGTAAGTTGTGAAATCTGTAAAATTGCTTTCAGGTTATTTGTGAAAGGCGTCTATGAGGCTGGCACTTAATTTGTGAGTTTTTGTGGAAGAGAGCAGGGTTGAGACCAGAATTGTCGTGTTCCCTGGCTGCCTGGAACTCTGTGTACTGGACTAGTCTCTAACTAGCAGAAATCTGCCAGTCAGTCTTCCAGCACATGCCTGTGTGCCCCACTGAGACAGTCATTGTTTACACTTAGATTCCAGCTCTGAAATTGTGGTGTTCTCTATGAAAACAAAGTATTTTACCATTATGCATTTTGTGGGGTAAACATTTTAAGGCACGGTGCTGTTGGAACTGTAGACCGGTATCTTCTGGACGTGACAGGACCCTGCAGTCAAGAGCTTCTGTTGCCTTCAAAAGATCTGCACAAGAAAAAGCCAGTTAACATCCATGCACACAAGGAGGGCTCGAAACCCCCCACACCCCTCTCTCTGAGGCACTATTGACAGAAGATAGCTGTTGAGGAGACTCAGTTTTGTTTGTTTTTAAAGCTGTGGCTCCTAATAATTGGATGGCATAATCAAATACGTGGACTCTGTGAATTGGACTCCGGAGTTACAAAAACAGAAAACAAAAAAAAAAAAACAAAATAAAAATAAAAACGAAGTTGGGATGTGGGGGTGGGTGGGAAGTGGATCTGGGAAGAGTGGAGGTTAAGATGAAATGTTCAAAAGAATTTTGTTAATTCCAGCATTCCCCCTGCCAATTGTGTTTCATGGTACGAGTTCCCCTCCATTAGTTGTCTGGTTGCTCCTGCAACACAGTCCCTGACAAAAATCACTGGAAGAGATGGAGAGACAGCTCAGCAGTTAAAGATGCTGACTGCCCGGGTGGTGGCGGCACACTCCTTTAGCCCCAGCACTTAGTGTTCGAGGCCAGCCTGGTCTACAGAGTGAGTTCCAGGACAGCCAGGGCTACATGGAGTTCACAACTATCTGTAACTCCAGTTCTACGGGATCTGGTATCCTCACACAGACACACATGCAAATAACCAATGCGCATAAAATATAAAGAACTCTTGAAAAACCTAAAGACGAGTTTATGCTTATAGTCCCAAAGGATCAGGCCCGTGGTATCAGTGAAGATGAAGAGAGAAGGCTAGTCACACTGTGTGCAGGAAGCAGAGCATAGCGAGATCCTGTGTTCAGTTCGCTTGCTTTTTCTGCAGTTCAGGATCCCAACACATGGAATGGTACCGTCCACATTAAGGTGGGTTTTCCCACACCAGACTAATCTAGATAACCCTTCATAATCATTACCTGATACAGATACTTGTTTCCATGGTGACTGTAAATCCCATCTAGCTGACAAGATTAATGCCACCCCACACACACATGTCGGGCGGAAAGGGTATATTCTTGGTCAAGTTTCTCAGTGTGGCCAATATTAATACATTATTATAACAGTCCTTCGGGAGCAGGGATGCTGGGAATTCAATTCAGGATTTCCTACACCTAGGCAAGCACTATTATCCCTGAGTTACAACCCCAGCCTTAAAAGAGTCCTTGTGTTTCATTAATAATGCACTCAATTTTTTAAAAACCATAGGAAACCAAGCAAGCTGATTAACGCATAGAGAGCACGACACGTTGAGAGAGCTCTGCAGACGTGAACTCTGAGTGGTAGCCCAGTTTGTAGGCCTTACCACAGCATCTTCACTAAAGCACAGGAGGATTTTAGAGAGGTGACAAATGGACATGAGGTGTGGCCTTAGCTTTCATGGATGCTTCATTGTGAAAACTGAGTATGCAAATAAGCTAATGGCTTGTGGAATCATCGGGTACCACATCTGAATTGCTGAGAGGTCCTATTTAGTAATAAATTTCTGACGTTCCTTGCAGACGTGGGAGTAGAGACCTCTTTATGATTTTATGTCCTGATATTTATTTTGGTTTTGCAAGACAGGGTTTTTCTGTGGTGCCTTGGCTAGCCGGGCACTCACTCCGTAGCCTAGGCTGGCCTCAAACTCCTAGAGATCTACCTGCTTCTGCCTCCCTCCAAGTTCCTGGGATTAAAGGTGATAGCCACCACCGCCCAGCTTTATGTCCTGATTTTAACGAGTTTTCCTGACTCCTGCTTCACAACTGCCTTCAGGTCAAAAATATTTATGTTAAAGAAACATATTTTGGGATGACATATTCTGGCTTCCTTCACAACTGAAGAATTACAGGCAAGAGACAAGAATCCCTTTAGGATACACCTAATGAAAAGCCGCTTCACATATATTTGTACATTAATTATAACCCATAGCCATAACAGCTTTCTGACAAGAAATGCTGAGCATTTGTTCTTCCTTCCCTTGAGGCTCTGCTCACTCAACATAAGTAATATCCAGCTTTATATTTTCTCCTTTCATTTAGGCTCAGGGGAAACAAAAGCGGGAACTCACCATGCTTAGGATCAGTAGTAGTGACTATAAACTGCAGTTTATCATCTACTTTCTATTCCAAGTTGATCTTTATACAGATCTACTGGTTTCCACAGCCATTAAACCTCTCTTCATTTGTTTTATTAGCAATGGAAATGGCTTGTTTTTTTTTCTTAAAATATTCCTTCTTAAGATCCTGTATATTTGCCTTCAGCATTTCCAATTCCTGCTTATCGCCATTTATATCAGCAAGCATCTGTAATAAGTTATCTTCCTTTTCTAGAATTTGATTTTTCTGCTTGTAGACCAGGTCTTCCAGAAACTTTTAGAATTTAGAAATTCTAATTCTTCCTTTAATTTCAAAGATGGCTTTTCTAAACCTGCTTTCCAGGAGTTCCTATAGGCAATGCTTAGCCCTGGATCTGATTGGAGTGATCTCCAAAACTGTTTCTGAACCCGTTCCCCCATTGGCTTACACTCTTTTTGAAGAATGCAAGTTTATCTTCAATCATTGTCCAAAAGGCTCAGGGGATCTAATGCCTTCTCCAGACTAGACAGGAAGCCGCAGTCACTAACAGCCCACACTGCTCCATGGCTGCTCAGTGAACCCCTCCTGCCTCTACCGGCCTCGTATTGCTGGACTAGCACACAACACCAAGGGAAGATAACACCAAGGGAAGGTAACACCTTAAAACCTTTGTTCATGTATGTGACTTTGTGTGTTGGGAGCATCAGCATTAGCTTGAAAGGGATGATCTGACTTTAAAGGTCACAATGACTCCTTGGCTACTGTTTCAGACGTGTCCTCTTCATCCAGGACAATCCTTCCCAAACGTGATCAGTCTCCATAATCTTCTTCCTCATGCAGAGCCTGGAAACTGCAATATCAATCTGTAGTAAATACCTTTGCCACTAGAGGTCTCTGTTAGGCTGAGCGTGATGACAGTGAGGATTTTCAGCTGATCCAGGAAGCCTTCCTTATTCTGAGCACAATAGAGAATTATTTACAAAGAAGCACAAGTATCTTGAGATGCATCTACCTAATCCTTTGCTAAATTCTTCTAGCTTAATTAAGGTATTACATTTACAACTCTTTTAATAAAAGCGGTATGTGTCAATGACACTCATGTAATTTTGTTTGTTTGTTTGTTTGTTTCGAGACAGCATTTCTCTGTGTAGTCCTGGCTGTCCTGGAACTCACTCTGTAGACCAGGTTGGTCTCAAACTCAGAAATCCGCCTGCCTCTGCCTCCCAAGTGCTGGGATTAAAGGTGTGTGCCACCACCACCTGGCTTTTTTTTGGTTTTTCAAGACAGGGTTTTGCTGTCCTAAAACTCACTCAGTAGACCAGGCTGGCCTCGAACTCAAAAAATCTGCCTGCCTCTGCCTCCCAAGTGCTGGGATTAAAGGTGTGAGCCACCACTGCCTGGTCACATATAACTTTTTATCCTCTTTATTAGTTACTGCCTTGCTGGGAATTGAACTTAAGGACTTAAGCATGTTAAATAAGTACTCCACTAGTGAGCTACATTTCCAGCCCTTTTTGTGCACCTTTCCAAATCCACAAGATTGTGATGTGACACCTTTAGTAAGTGACAGCCACTATCACACTCAAGTAAGACTAGAGTCTCCAAACAGCAAGTACTCACCAGTGGCCTGTGGATGAGAGAGATTAACAGCAGTGAGTTCCCGTGTGTTAATGTGGAATGTTAGGCATTAACGTGTTAGGCAGGCGGCCTAATATGAGTGGAAACACCACGGTGAAGGAGACCCCACTAGAGAGCTTCTGCTGCAACAACTAGAGGGTTCCTAAAAGCCTGACAACTGTCTTACTCCTGAGGAATAACTTCCTTTGTTAAAGCAATCTCATCAAGTGTCCCAAATGGGAGCTTAAAGAGCACAGCCTGAAGCCTTTTTACACCAAAGAACACAGCACAGGACATGGGCCCCTTGAACCATGTAGGACCCAACAAGTTGTTCCATGAGACCAGGCCTGAGAGCTGTTCAAACTAGTGAGCCCAGAGGACAAGAGACAGCCTGACCTGAAGCGCTCTTACCCTTAGGTGTCAGCGCAGTCTGAGCACTGACACCGGCCAAGGTTGGATGTCCCCTGGTAACTACCTCATGGCCACACTCCAGTGTCTGTAGACTTGTTCTCTGGTGGAGAAAATGATGAATTCACCATTTGCCAAGGGTCATGAGTTCCTCCTATGCAAGTATTTTTAGTGCAATGAAAGTAATTTGAGAGTTTTAGGAAAACATCCCTGAAGATCATGTTAACAGAAGGAATACTATGAATCAGCAAAAGTTTAATTTGCAAAAAACAAATTGAAGGATTGTTGGAAAGTAAGAAAACAAAAACAAAATCAAAACTGTAGTTTCCTAGCTAAATAATCCTTCCCCAAATGGAAAAAGCTCTGCTTTCAGAACTGGCAAGCAACCCCAGGTGAGCACTTCATAAATATTCATGGTGAAGGAAAGGTCGACAGAGCAAAGAAACCATTTTTTCCTCTGCAAGAACCCTTTTGAAATGCCAGTGATTGAAGTGGGGTCCTTCTGACAACTGTCTGCAAATCTTGGAACAAGAAAGGCCAGTGAAGCTGTTGTCAGAAGAAACAGAAGGACGCCATATTAGTCTCTCCTGGGGTCTGGAGCTGGGACTGTACGCACAAAGTAGAGTCGACTGAATAGTGTGTGTGTGTGTGTGTGTGTGTGTGTGTGTGTGCTCTCACGCACGTGCATACACACGCATGCAGGTGTGTGGTTTAAACAACCACTCAAACTTCCAGCAAGTGAGACTTGGCAGCTCTACTTTGTGGGAAAAGCTCACTTTTTCACTTTGTGTTGTCGCCAAGACTGTGCTATAAACAGAGATGGTTAAAGGTGGAGTGGGTGTAGACACTCACTCTGGTTGTCCCAGTGCAGACTGTCAATCCAGCAGAGACATTAGAAGGGAACGTGGTAAAACCAATGCTTTTGTATGCTGCCAGGTCAAGGTCTGCTTGTTTTGGCTTGTCTATCCTCAACCTTGGTCCATGTGATCTAGATAAACAGAAATGAACATACTCACTCACTCACCATTACTGTATTGCCTGGCTTGGTAATGTCCAATCGTGGTTGAGTTATACCAATATGGTTTGGAGACTTTCCATCAGGGGACCTGCGCTATCTGTGTCTGAACTTCATGAAACATTTTTTTCCCTAGGTTCTAAGAAATACTTTCCATTTGGTGGTGGATGATTTGTACTGGGCAGCAGGACAATCACTGCTTGGATGTGGGCCTAAGCTATCTTAGGACTCGGACAGAGCAATCCTATTTCTCTACAGCAACCATCAACAGGCCTCCTGCTCCTCTGCACTGATCCTACACACACACACAGGCAGATACACATACAGGCAGACACACAGAGACAGACACACACACAGACAGACATGCATATACGTTCATACACATAGGCACACACAGAGTGACAGACAGATACATAAACACAGACACACAGAGACATAGAGACACACACACAGACAAACACACAGAGACACAGAGAAACACACAGAAAGGAGAAAGACTGACACACACACTCAGTGACAGACACATACAGGACACACACAGAGACAAACACAAACAGACATAGACAGATACCCCCCCCCCACACACACCCACATACACATTGGCACACAGAGACAGAACTACTCTGACAGGCTAGTCCTGTCTTCACATGGGCTCCCAGGCCTCCAGGCCACCTTCATATAGAAAGACCATTCATTGATTTAAGTCCTCTGCTATTCATGCAAAGTAGACCTTTGTGGAGACAGGCAAGGGGTAGCTGACTCAGAGAAAAGGGCTAGTGTTGGGCATGAGTCCTTGCTTTGTGCCAGAAGTTCTGAACATCTGATCAAAGTCAGTCCCACTCTTAGGCCTAGAAGGGAGATCTCTGTCCTTAAGTGCCAGAATTGTCAACGATATGGATGACGTCAGGAACAGGACACTGCTGAGGCGAGATGAGGGGTGTCAAGGTGTGACTTACACCAGTTGTCTTGAATCACGGGTCACCAGACCTCAGCTGTCTCTACTGTTCCACCCAAGTTCAACTCCAGCAGGACCCAAGCCACGTATCAGTGATGTTTCCCTGCCAAGGCTGGCACCATACCTGCTCTGGCTCCCAAGGTCAGGCCCTGGGTCTGTCTCCACGAAAGGTTGGTGATGACATTGCTAAGGTAATTGGTAACTGGAATGACCTGAGAATTATAGTGCAGCTGATCATTCAGGATGGACAGACCTAGAGTGAGGATTGTTCAGGTCAGACAGACTCTGACTCAGTGGTATCTTTTGCCTCCTTTCTCATCTCAATAAACCAAACCGAGGAACAGAAAATGATTAAACCCAGTGGAAATACCACTTTTGAAGAGATTATCAGCATTGTTGGACATGCACAGCACTGACTGGTCCTTAGCTAGAGAACTTGTTTGAACTATTTAAGAAATCCTCGGCCCAACACAGTCATATGCTATAATGTCAGTGGTTGCCACCCTCGTGACGTTATAGATTACATTAACTGTAGAACAAACAGCTAGCTCACAAAGTACACAAGAAATTATTTCAGTAAAAGATTCTCTAACAGCCAGAAGAGGAGGAGGAGGAAGAGGAGGAGAGGACACTCCTACCGGATTTCAGTGTTAAGTGGAACTACTCCTGTAACTGGGTACAGCTATCCCACTGCCAACATGGAAACTGGGCTATTGCAAGCATTATGAGTGATCAGAGATCTGAAAAGTGCTAGACTAGTACTACATAGAGTTACATTATAAAAGTGGATAGACTAGCACCACATAGTTACATTATAGAAGTGCCCAAACTAGTCCTACATAGAGTTACATTGTAAAAGTGGGCAGACTCGCCCTACATAGAGTTACATTATAGAAATGTGTACACTAGTACTACATGGAGTTACATTACTACCTCGTTGACTGGTCTGAGTAGCTTAGCTAAGACCCTGTGTACAGACAGAAACCCTCCTGCTTCGGAGCAGGGGTTCCCTGTTTCCCCACTGACTCTCTTTAAGCACTGTGAAGAACCATCACCTCCTAGGAGTGGCTATGTTTCACTCATGGCCAGGGCTTTAAAAGACCAGGGTGGGGCTGGAGAGATGGCTCAGCAGTTAAGAGCACTGACTGTTCTCCCAAAGGTCCTGAGTTCAAATCCCAGCAACCACATGGTGGCTCACAACCATCCCTAATGAGATCTGACTCCCTCTTCTGGAGTGTCTGAAGACAGCTACAGTGTACTTACACATAATAAATAAATACATCTTAAAAAAAAAAAAAAAAAGACCAGGGTTTGTTTGCTTTTGTCTTTTGAGACAGGGTTGCTCTGTGTAACATGCCCTGGCTGTCCTGGACTTAGACCAGGCTGCCCTTAAACTCATAGAAACACTCTTGCCTCGGCTGGGATTAAAGATATGTACTACCACACCCAGCTTAAAAGCCAGCTTTAAAGCACTGTATGGGAGAGAACTGAGCCTTTTTTTGGACCTCTGAAATTGTGTCCCTTGTGTTAAGATTCTAAGTTCCACCCCACAGTTACCTGGCAACAGCCAGGTATGCCCCTTCCCACAGTTACCTGGCAATAGCCAGGTATGCCTGGCCTACCATAAAAGGGGATGCTTGCCCCTCCTCTCTCTTACATCTCTTTTCTCACTCTCAGCTTCTCTCTTGCCCACTCTTGGGCTCCCCTCCCCTCCCCCCTCTCCACGTGGTCATGGCTGGCCTCTGCTTCTCTACTCTCTCCCTCTCTCTGCCTTTCTCTGCCTCTACTACCCCCTTAACTCCCATCCCATGCCCTGAATAAACTCTATTCTATACTATGCCGGTGTGTGTCTGGTCCCTCAGGGGAAGGGATGCCTCGGCGTGGGAATGCCCCACATTCTTTTAGCCTCTCTGTTTTTGTGATAACGCTTTGCACTGAGGATTGCCAGCTGGCCGCCCTGGGCCTGACTGCTCCGAGGAGACTGGTAAATAGGACGTAGAGTGGTGGCCCTCCTGGCACTCACCAACTCCTCGCAGCTTCTCACTGCCACCCCTAATCCTACAGTCTGCGTGGCTTCCCCCCCACCCTCAAGATTTAGCACAGGGGAGTGGTTTGGGTTTTTATTTTTAAACGTCAGTTTTAAATACTTTATGTGTATGGGTGTTTTGGCAGCGTGTATGTCTGTACACCACATGCATTGCAGTCCCCCAGGAGGCCAGAAAAGAGTTTCAGATACTCTGGAACTAGAGGTAGAGAAGGCTGTGTGTCACCATGTGGGTGCTGGGAATCAGCTCTTCTCTGGAAGAGCTCAGTCATCATGAAGGGAAGCCAGTTCTCTTAAGTGCTGAGCCTCCTCTTCAGCCCAGCAGAAGTGGAATTGAAACCACCCAGCCCCAAAGCCTGGGTTTTCTGCATTCTTATCTTGCTAAGTGAGCCCACAACTGCTCACACATTTGTGGCAGACAGACAGAGGCAGTCACAGGGATGACATGGCCAGGACTTGGCCTTTGACAATGGAAAGGAATGGAAGGAGAAACCATTAATAGACAAACCTGGCTCCAGTTACTCTGCCTAACTAAGTGACCCGATGACTTGATTTGCACATCTGTGAAAGCATGACACATCCTCACCCCAAAGATGCTATCGAGGCTATCCTTCACCCCAAAGCAGAAGTGTCCAGAATTGTCCTCGGTCAGGCACAGTCATTACCTGCGAGGACGTTTTTTCTGGCATTCACCTGAATCAACCCTTTCCCCATTAACCTTGTGATCTTGTGCAAGACTCTTAACCTTTCTGAACTCCATGTCCTAACTAATACCTACAGCAGGGCAAATCATCCTACCTTGCAAGGTTTTCCTGAGGGTTGTGAAATGGTGCGTGTGGAAAGGCCAGTGCCTGGCAAACAGATGTTTGTGAAATGTGTTTTCACAGTCTGAGAAGACTGAGAAGACCCAACCATGACCTCATCAAGTGCCTGTCTGAGAGGCAGGAGCTGGAAGAAGGCTTTCCGTGTGCTTATGGGAACTGTCATGACCCACATGCAAGGGTGCACAGTCTATGCAGCCCGTGGTCCACATGTGCCCCAGGATAATTATGAACTGACTTCATCTGGCAATTATTTTTCTTTTGCTGACTTGATTATACAGTGAACTTTGTGGACAGTGTTGTGCTGTAACGTAAGGTGCGGTGGGTGCTCCTGCTTTGTACTGTAATGCTAAATATTGGCCCCCCAAGGCCCAATTGCTTCCAGAGATGAGGGTCTGCACATAGACCCAACTGATGCTGTGACCTTGGCCCCCAAGTTATTCCTGATTAGTCAAGAAAGATGCCTGCAGCCCATGGCTAGGCAGAATTGAGAGAGGCAGGACTTGTGGGTTCCGGGGCTTGGGGGCAGAGGAGAGCCAGGGAGGAGAGAGGGAGGCAGAGAGATGCCATGGGGTAAGAATCTTAAAATCATGGCCATGAGGGCTAGGCAACTGGAGTTAATAGAAACCCAGATGGAACTGAGTAATAACTAGGGGTTGTCATAGGAAAGCAGATCCTAATAGCATCTGAGGGTAGATATCTGCCCAGCTTTAGAACTGATAAAGGCTTTATAGCCTTATAATACTAATATTTATTATTAAAGGTCATGTGTGTCTTTTAACTGGGAATTGAATAAGCAATGGCAGGGTAGAAGGCCCTGTTTGAGATTAAATTTTTTTCAACAACATCAGAGGGTTGAACAGGAGTCCTTAGGAACCCAGTCCTGGAACAGGTGATACATTAATGACTTGTTGAGATGTTTTTGTGTGTCTCTGGGGCCTCGGTGCCTGTCTACCCTCTCTGTCAACCTGTCTCAAGCTATCCTGAGCTGTGCTTGCTGGTATTCTGAAAGCCACGCAACACTTGACGCCCTAGATCTGTTACGGGTATCTGAAGCCCATGATGCACCTGCTCAGGACAGGGGACGGAGAGCCTGTGCCCATGTCGGTCATAAGGCCAGGAGCAGAGTTTTAAAAGGAAACAACTCAAATCTAGGAATCGATTGACTGACGAGGGGTATAACGAGGCGACTGTTCTGGGCAGAGTGGTGCACACTTGTGATCCTAGCCCTCGAGGCTGAGGCAAGTTCAAAGCCCACCTGAACTGTATAATGAGACCTTATTTCCCTCCGTACTTAAAAACAACCCCCCCACCATCACCCCCCCCAAAAAAAAAACAAAAACAAAAAACAACAACAACAAAACTGGGTTGGGGAGAGAATGAGAAGGAAGAGGAAGGAACGGGAAAAGGGGGGAGCAGAAGGAAGAGGAGGTGAGACGAGGAGAGGAGGAGAGGAGGAGAGGAACTTGATTCACTGTAAATCTACTGCGGAATGCAAGCGCGTGAGCAGTTCAGAGGGCGTGAGTTTTCAGTTACATTCACCGACACTAGAGGGCGACTGTTGACCAGCTTATTGCACAGGTATAAAGGAAGAGGCTGTGGGGTTTGTTTGGTTGTTTTAGTTGTGTTTTGTTGTGTGGATTGTTGTTGTTGTTGTTGTTGTTGTTGTGTTGTGGCATGTTTTCCTCTCCACCCTGCAACCTGTTCTCATCCCAGCACAGCACACGGAGCGAGCGAGGGAACGTGGGGTTGGAGTACCTGGTTGGAGGGAAGAAGCTGTTATGTTCCTATGAGGCTGTCCAGGTTCACACGAGGCAGTCCTAGCTCGAGGCTGTGGGCAGCCAGTGAGACCACATCTGAGGAAGCTCTCGCAGAGCGCCCGGCAGCCATGGGCCAGGCGGTTCTGATCGACTAGAGCAACTGATCTCCAGGCCACTGATGTCTCAATATCAACAGAGGAAAAAAGATACACTGCAAGTGTTGTGTATTCTTGGGGGACTTGGAAAGATTCGAAATGGCTGAGGAAGAGCAGCCACTTACTTCTTTTCTCCCGTTTCTTAATCTTGCCTTGGGGGACATGTGGACCCTGCAGGAGAAGCCTTAGCCAGTGGCCCCCGCCAGGTGTCAGAAAGGTCGCCCCAGGCTTAGCCTATGGGCCAGCAGCTGGGGGCTGGCCAGGAAGGGCGACTCCCGTCCTAGTTTAAGATCACCTGGTGACTTTCCTGAGCTTTCTCCTCCAACAGAAACTCCTGACCGTGCTTTATGACTGCATCTTCTTGGGCTCATTTCTGTTGTTTTTATTTGTTATTATTCTTTTTCACAATGAGTTTACATTTTTGTATGACTTTCACTGAAATGAACTGGGTGCAGTTTGGCCGCTAGGGGGCAGCACGCGGTCACCGGATGCTTGTGGGTAGTTGGGGCTGGGGGGGGGGGGGCGGGGAGGTGGCTGGTAAACTGTGGGGAAAGACGGGAGACTCCACCTCTGACTCACAAAGGGCTTTGGCTTCACACAGCTGTTTCCTCACACTGTTGGTTTCTCACATCAGGCCCAGGAAACTAGAGGGTGGGGCAGGAGTTATTGCCCCAATCTCGGGGCCAGGGAAGGGAGGATTACCCTGGGAGGGTCAATGTCATATGAGGTCACAGAGTGGCAGAGGCGGAGCCCACCGGGATCCTGGCTCCTCCTGGGGAAACTCCTCTCTCAGAGCCTTGGATAAGTCGGGCACTGTGAAGTAGGCAAGGGCAGGAACCAGGAGGACGGCGGTGGTTTTTATAATGTCTCCCAGCTCAGTTCTTCCATGCCCACCGGCAAGCCGTACCTTCAAGAACCCCACAACTTAGCTCTGCCCTTTACCCTTCACCAGAGGAGATGGTGTTCTAGACTCAGACCCAGATCCCCTCACCCTGCCTTCCTTGGGGCCAACCATGTCTTTATTCCCGCTTTCTCTGACTCTGCGCAGGTGGGAGACTCGCTCAGTCCTCTCCCTCGGGAGCTGAGCAAAAAGGGCAATTTTCACTTTGCGAAGGGCACAGGGAGGTATACCTGTTGCAGTGTTGCACCGGCTGAGTGATCAGGAAAGGCGATTTCTGAAGAAAGACCAGAAAACAAAACAAAGGCACGAAATGATGTGAACTTGGGGAAGCAGATTTCTACCACCTGGGAGGATGCTGTCCCAATGATAGTAGCCAGCACCTCAGGAACAATAGGTCAGCGCTGTGTGTGTGTGTGTGTGTGTGTGTGTGTGTGTGGAGAGAGAGAGAGAAAGAGAGAAAGAGAGAGAGAGAGAGAGAGAGAGAGAGAGAGAGAGAGAGAGAGAGATGCACTCCTCCCCCCACTTTCCCTCTCATCCCCCCCCCCCCCCATGCACACACACTCAGGAGACAGGAAAACCAGCCAGAAGGGCAAAGTCCTTGCTGGAGTTGGGACACTATGAGAAGCTATCTTACCCTACAGATACTTCAGATACTTGTGTTTAATTTCTTTCTGAGAAAGTGAAGGGGATGCTAAACTTATAAGAAAAATGAGAGTAGTATTGCTTGTTGCCTTAGGGGGGCAGTGTACATAAAATGTCAACTAACTCTGAAGTAGATACAGCAAAAAGCAACCTGGCCTAGTTGGTTTTAGTTTTTTTAATTAAAAAATTGCATGGATGTCGGACCCCTGAAACTGGAGTTATAGGTGGCTATGTGGGTGCTGGGAATCAAATCTGGGTCTTCTGCAAGAGTAACAAGAGCTCTTCTTAACTAATGAACTATCCAGACCCATCTCATTATTTATTTATTTATTTATTTATTTATGAGCCAAAAAAAAGTTCTGGGAGGAAGGAGTTGGTGGCAAAGTAGAGTCAGGCCTGAGGCAGATGAAGGGGGTTCAGCTAGAGGCCTAGGAAAGCGTAGCAGGGAGTTGGCATCCTAAACGCTGACAATCATTCTCAAGGGTCAGAGGTGACAGCCACTCATGGGCACTACCTCTGCTCAGGGTCAAGCAGAATGGCCTAGGGCTGGTCTGACCAGGCCCCGCTGGGAGGAACTGCCCTCAGAGGACTGGAGTGAAGCTGAGTGAAGTTCAAGATTGGGAGAAGAACTAAGAAACTGGATCATGAAATAGAAAGGAGCCCTTGGCAGACGGCCCGGGCATTCCTGAGGCTGTGGGTTCAGCACCTTCCTGTGAGGGCGGGCGGTCTGTCGGCAGGCACTAGCCCAGCTTTCTGCAGCGGAGTCAGCTTCTAAGTGAGGCCTCGGACGGCGACTGCATCCAGAAGTAAAGAGGATTTGAAGATGATCTTGAACTCCTCGCATTGGCAATGGAAAGAACCTGGGAGGAGTTTGTCAAATCCCAGCAGAAGCCACCACCACGCTGAATGACGTCGGAGGGCAGATAGGAAGTGCTCTTTTCCTGCGTAAGGGCCTGGAGCTCTTGCTGGTAAGTCAAGAATGCTACCTCAAAAACAAAATAAAACAAAATCCCAACAAACAAACAAACAAACAAACAAACCCAACCGAGATAAAAGAGCTACGAGAGGAGTTCTGTGGGAACTGGAGCGCCTTCCAGGGCCTATGAGGTTGAAGGCAGAAAGGAAACCTCAGCTCTGATGTGAGCAGGACTGGCGGAGCTAGGCCTCCCAACATTGTGATTTGTCACAGTAACTGGAAAAACAAAACAGCCTGAGAGGTCATGGATAGGAGAAGTCTGGTGGCAGAACGTCGGAGACGCCATGTCTAAGGTTCCTTTTGTTCCTAGTGTTCCGTGACAGTTCCTGAAGACTCGCAGCCCTGAGGAGATCAGTGAGAACCACCATGCTGACTAGAGATTAGCAGGCCCAGGAAGGTCTGGCTGTGACCCCTGAGGCAGCTGTGACTCAGCATTTTATGCCATGCTGCCGGGCAGTCACGGAAGGACTTCGTATGGCCCGCTCTGTGGGCTCTGACTAAGCAGGAAAGGATAGACAGCTCCTTACCTGGCTGGGAGCTTCCCACCTGACTGTGTCTGTCCCTCCTCTGTGTTTTGGAAAGCAGAAGCCTGCCTGCCTTCCCCCGAGGCTACCAACTGTGAATACCCAAGCCTCCCTCTGTATGGGGTGGCATGGGAACTTTCTTAGGTTTTTCTGTTCGTTTGGTTTCTTCGGATAATGGCTCATTAGCTAGTTACCTTTTCATCACTGCGACAAAATACATAAAACAGTTTGAGGAGAGGGTTTATTTGGCTTACAGATTGAGGGAATCATCCATCTTTGTGAGAGAGAAATCACGAAGGGCTATTAATGGGTGTGGTGACACGTGGACCATCATCACTTGAGAAGCAGAGGTAGGTGAACTTTGTGAGTTTGAGGTCAGCTTGGTTGACTTAGTGAGTTCCAGTCTACCCAGCACGATCTAGAGAGACCTTGTCTCAAAATGAACTAGAGGCTTCTCAGCTGTGGAGTGTGAGTGGACAGTCACATCCTATTCATGGTTAGAAAGCAGAGTTAGAAGAGGTCTGGAACACATGGTTTCTCCTCTTCACTTATTCCAGGAATGGATACCCATGAGATGGTGCCACCTACATGCAGGCAAGGTCTACGCACCTTAATCCCATCCAGGTGCCAAACCAAGATCAGCCACCGCACAGTCCCCATACCGTGGCCTCCATCAGAGCCCAACCTCCTGTTAGGGCCGCTTTCCTCCAGCAGCTAGTCTCTCTTCCTAGAAAAAAGCTCTCGGTGGTCTACGGTAAGTCACCTCAGATCACCTCACCGGGCTCTGGAGGGCTCACCTCCTCACTTTCAATGTCTGTATACCCAGCAGGTCCAGGGTCCCACTTTAGATTTTTCCAAGTTAGCTTTCTTGTTATGACCAGCCCAGGCTATTGCAGCCAGTCCAACCATTTTTGGTTGTCCGTGACTGAACAGCAGACAGTGGACGTGCATGAGGCTGCTTTTCCTTCACAACAAGGCAGCTGGGTCATCATAAAACATCCTTGCTTTGAAGGTTCACATAGGGAAAACATGATAGAGTGACAGAGTGAAGATTCAAGACAGTTGGGTGTGGTGGCGCGTGTTGCTAGCTCCAGGAGCACTTAGAGTCAGATCTCCCTGGGGCTCCAAGGGGCCAGGCTTCTCTCAGTCTATACCCAATGCATACAGGCTGTAAGGACACTTTGTCCCTTCTGTGTGTCTTTGCATGGTTCTACCTGACTTAAGATGGCATGCGACACTCTCAGAGGGTTGGCACCCATTTCTATCTCTCTTATGGAGAACACTCCCCATGGTAACCCCGCTCCTCATCACCCGGGCTCACTCCTGCATGCCTCCTCCAGCCAACATTTCTCACTTTTGAAAATAATGTTTGCATTAAGCTTTGCCTTGGTGTGTCTCCAGATGGTATGGAATGTATGAACAGAGATGTCTCTCCACACAATCCATCCTTTGTCTGATTGTAGAGCGATGCCAACGTAGTCTCTAGTGGAATGAAAGCGGCCTGTGTTTTGTTACTTTCTTACTGTTTTAACTGCCCACAGGAAAAAGATTCACGTTTTCCCCCACGTGGGCTGTGTGTTAACACCCATTAGGAAACCTACACTGAAACGTTCGAACATTTAACTATTTACTCCTAGATAGCTTTGCATTGTCTTTAAGCATGGGAAGAAGCCATGGAATCACCAAACAAGAACCAGAGAACCAGAGCAGAGAATAGAGGCAGGGAGGAAGCAGGAAAAAGAGTCAAGCAATTGGGGAGGGGAGGTGGACGAAACGGGGGTGGATGAAACCAGAGGGACTCAAGTCCAGGGTAAGAGAAGTGTTAAGCTCAACATCGGCATGTGCTCGAGGTCAGCTTGGGTTACAGAGGAATTTCCAAGACAAGCCTGGGATAGGGGTGAAACCCTGACTCAAAACTTTAGTAATAATCAACTAATAACTAACTATATAACTAACTATTAACTAACTATATAACTAACTGAGCCTTGGCAATCAAGACAAAAAGAGAACAAGGCAAATTCTAATTTGTGATAGTATTTTGAGAGGGGGTTTTAATGCCCTCTGATCCCTCAAAGCTCACAATAAGAGGCAGTATGTGCTCACTGTACATTCTATTCGGGGCCCAGACCATCTGTGGTGACTAAAACTCCATTTTGTGCTAGGCATCCATCTTGGCACCTAAGAACAGCTTGTCTGACTCAAGTTCCTGGAAGATAAGTTCCTGACAGCCCCGAGTCCTTGACCCCACCCAGAAACGTACCCCATCTGCTTGTTATGATGTGACTAACGGCTGATTTGGCTTCTGTAACATGCTTCTGCAGACATTCAAGGATTATTTTGAGGTCACCTTGACTACCTAATCTTGGCAGGACAAAAATGGATTCCTGGCAGATTTTATGATGTTAAATTTTATATTAAGAAACACAACACACGTCTGTGACAGTTTTACAGAGAATTTAAAGTAGATAAGCATAATGCCTTGAGGCCAGTGGTGGAGCTAACCCCAGTGAAGGCAAGGCAGGAGCGGTGGCCTCTCTGGGAAATTTGAGGAACACAGAGGTATTCAGTATTGTGGGCTCCTGTCTCTATGACCCGTATCATTGAAGCGTTTTGGTAGGCTTAAAACAGAGAAAGTTCTGCTGAAAATACTGCTTTCCGTGGAGCTAGCCCAGGTTAGAGTGATGGAGAGCCTGTATACGTATCAAGGCTCCAGGGAAACCTGGCACACTGATCAAGTATCTCTGTACGGCCTGTCTGTCTTTGGACCTCGTATTTGAGATGAAGCACTCTCCCTGCCTTCCCTTACAACAATGGTTCCCAGATCTTGGTGGATGTCAAATGAGCAGATACGCAGTTAAGTATTCAGTTAAGTTGGTCTCGGGTGGGGCCTGGGCATTTGTATTTCCAGGGATTTGAGGTCCGGGATATCGAAGCTGCTGCTTCAAAGACACACCAAGAACCACTAAGATCATTCAGCAGCAATGCTGAGCTCACCTCCCAAACCAAATGAATTAAAACCTCCAGGAGTGGGACACAAGCATCGATATGTTTCAAAACTCAGTGATTCCGAAGATGATTCCATGGTCAGGTCTACCATTCCATGTGAAGGGTTTCCAAATGATAATGAAATAGAAGTACCACTGTTTGGTCCTGAAATACCTACCCTGCAACGAAATAGTGAGAAAGTCGTGTGCTGTTTGAATAATGATAGCTAATACTTGTTAACTGCTCATCATTCTGCATCAGATTAATTTTCTCCTCCCAACAGTCATGAGTATTTTATAGGTAATGAGACAGGTGCCCCGTGAAGTTATGCTATCGGTCCAAGGTCAGGTACAAATGACAAGGCTGGGATCTGAATCCAGGTTCTCTGACCATAGAGTTCCTTCATGTGTCTTCACTATAGGAGTCTGTATACCTAGAATTCCTGGGCAATATATAATAAATATAATATAAATTATATTATAGTATAATAAATTATATATACTATCATATATATATGTGTGTTATAGTATTATAACAGTATAGTATACTATAACAGAATATAGTATTATTTGATATTATATAATAATTATATAATATAATCCTGGCTTTGTAGACCTGGCTGGCCTTGAAATCACAGAGATCTGCTTGCTTTTGCATCCCAAAATGCTGGGATTAAAGGCATGTGCTACCATGAGTGGCTATTTATTGGTCCTTCCTTCCTTTTTTTCTTTCCTTCTAGACAGGATCTCACTATGTAGCCCAATCTGGCCAGGTACTGACTGTGTAGCCCTGGCTACCCTTGAAGGACCAGCCTCATTTTTCTAAATGCTGGGATTACAGGCATGAGCCACTACACCTGGCCTGTGGGAACGTGGGTATGAGATGGTTCCATCATCTATTGTACTGGGCTAGGATTCCAGATTCCCTCACTTAATGCTTGCTATGGCTTGAGTTTCCCTCTAAAACGTATTTTGAAACTAAGTCCCCAGTGCAGTGGAGTTGGGAGGTGTGGGGTATATGGGGAGTGTTTGAGTCACAAAGAAGGGAGCACTGATTCATGCATCTCTACAGGCCCACGAGGTGGGCTCTCTCTCTCTTCCACTCTATTGCCACATGAAGAATAGCATTTTCCACCTTTGGAGGATGTAGTATTCCGGACTCCAGTGTTGAAGCCAATATTTGACCCTCACCAGAAACTAAACCTACATACATTTTGGTCTTGCTTATTGTTTGCAAATAACCCAGACTGTAGTATTCTGTTATAGTAGCAGCAAATGGCTAAGTAAGTAAGTAAACAAATGTCAAACAACTTGAGGAAATCCATCATCTCTTCTGGGCCTATTTTGTCATCTGGAAATTGGGTATAAATATGCCTTGCTCAGAGGGAGGCTAGAAAAAGCAATTTGCCAAATTCCAGATGCACAGCCTAGCACAAAGCCAAGGTTCAAAAAAATGCCCATCTCTTTCTTCTCCTTTCCTATAAGATTTTCAAAATCTAAAAGTTTCCCCCTTTTAATACTTGATTATTTTTTGAAATAAAGCTCTCTTCATGATTGACAGGTACTATGACTGTAGCTATAGATTTTGAGGGGATAAAGTTTTCCTGTGGGATGGAAAGAGACACAGATGTTAGGCTTCATTGAATAAAGAGTTCGACTACGATGCTTAGAATGAAGCGAATCTGCATAGGGGAAGCTAAGAAGTGACTCACCAGGTACGGTGCTCAGCATGCCCCACAGCAGCTGCCCTGCTCTGGTCTAGGCTGGATTGGGGCCTTTAGAGCCGGAAGGTATGCTGAGTCTGAGTCAGCGGTTGCTAATTAAGGAGAGCAGGCACCGTGAGTGACTCAGAACGGTAGTGCATTTGACTAAGATACACTTTTTAGAGGGGTGGAAACGGGGCAGAAACTCTTGTGCTGGGACTGTGTGATATTTGGGGTAGGCCTTTGGTAAGGTGCTTTGCAGCTAAGTGGCTACCATCTAAAGAAATGCCAAGGTCAGACAGATTACGTAGGCATTTGAGGCAGCAGATTTGGAGAGACCTTCGGGCACATAGCATAGCTAGTTTTTATACCTCCCATGTCTTGAAATATTTACAGAAGGCCATACGAGAAGAGACATGGACCATAAAACCAGCTGAGAGAAATAACAGAGAAGGAAAACCTGGTGGTGGTTGAGAGGAAGGACTATGGGATGAAACCATGCCAGAAAGCTGTGCTAGAGGAGATTCTTGAAATTGAGCCAAAAAAAAAAAAAGATTTCTGGTAGATTCTATGTTAATTTTTTTATATTAAGAAGCACAGCAAATGTACATCTATGAGTTTTACAGGAATTTAAAGTAGTTCTTCACCTAACCTTTTTCTAAAGTAATCGTGGGCCTCAGGCTGCACAGTTAACTTCCTAGATCTGAAACCGCCTGGGAGACACACCTGGGCGTGTCTGTGAGTTTGTTTCCAGAGAGATTTCCAGAGGCAGGAAGACGCACCCTACACTGAGGAAGCAAGATCTCCTGGACTGATAAAAAGGAAAAATGGAGACAAACAGACTGAGCCCCAGCATTCTTCCCTCTGCTTCCTGACTGTAGACAGGCCTGCCACAGCTTCTGCCACAGCTACCACTTCAGTGAGCCAAAATAAATCCCTCCTTTCTTAAGGTGCTTTTCTTAGCTGTGAAAACAAGAAAGTAACACAGTAACCTCAACTCAAAGCTTAGAGGTGCAGAGCCAAGTAACACCCCCATCCCCCCACCCCCTGCAGTGTCTCAGCCCAGCACCAGGGTTATCTAACCTTTCTAACTTTGGATAAGAACAGTTCTGTTCCAGCAAGGAAAATACTAAAACTGCAAAGTATTGTGGCCAGTGCTGTCACTGCTGTTTTTGTTTGTTTGTTTGTTTGTTTGTTTGTTTTTGGGCAAGGCATGACCCCATTTAAAAAGCAAAGATAGATTTTAAACGATGCTTTAATAACACCTCTTAGTTACTGTTCTATTGCTGTGAAGGGTCACGATGACCAAAACAGCTCATAAAGGAAGGCATTTAGTTGGGGTATTGCTTACAGTTTCAGAGGGCCAGTCCATGATCATCACGGCAGGGAGCATGGTGGCAGGCAGGCAGGCAGGCAGGCAGAGTATAGAGCAGTAGCCGAGAGCCAGCATCTTATCCACAAGTCAGAGGCAGAGAGAGTGAGCAAGATGGGCTTTTGAAACTTCAGAGTCCACTCTTAGTCACATACTCCCTCCAACAAGACTATTCTTCCTAATTCTAAGCAGCCCACCAACAGGGAACCAAATATCCAAGTATATAAGCCTATGGGGGGCCATTCTCATCCAAACCGCCACGATGCCTTCAGAAGATTGAGTCACGTGGGTGCAACAGTGTGTGTACAACATCTCATAGCTCAAAATCATTCTTTGAAGAGCAAGGCAGGAGCAGGACTGTGATTCTGTGAATAAAAGTACAGAGACAAAAGGCAAACCACAAGCAGATTTTCAAATCTAGGAAAACAAAATCTGTAATTATGGGTTACCTTCTTTAAAAAATAGCAGGCCGGAGAGATGGCTCAGCGGTTAAGAGCACTGACTGCTCTCCTGAAAGTCCTGAGTTCAAATCCCAGCAACCACATGGTGGCTCACAACCATCTGTAATGAGATCTGATAGCCTCTTCTGGAGTGTCTGAAGACAGCTACAGAGTACTCACATAGAGTAATAAAGAAATCGTTTTTAAAAAAAGATTTATTATATTAAGTATACTATAGCTGTCTTCAGACACACCAGAAGAGGGTGTCAGATCTAACTACAAATGGTTATGATCCACCATGTAGTTGCTGGGATTTGAACTCAGGACTTTCAGGAGAGCAGTCAGTGCTCTTAACTCCTGAGCTATTTCTCCAGCCCAATAAATAATCTTTAAAAAAAATAGCTAGAATAATTTTTGTTGACTTTCCCCCCCTAAGGTTTATTTTAATTATATATATACACATTCATGTATATATATGGGTGTATGTGTGAGTACAGGTGAATGCAGAAGCCAAAAGACAATATTGGGTCCTCTGGAGCTGGTGTTAGAAGTGGTTTAATCACTGAGCCATCTCTCTAGACCCAACATTTAGGTTTTGATGATAAGAACAAAACCAAACAAAACACAACCAACCAACCAAAAAAAAAAAATACCACATCTATTTTGCAACAGTAAAAAGAGGACCTGTTTAAATTTAGAAGAGAAGAAATTAAGAATGAAAACCACCTTCTTAAATTTATTATGTTATATAGTTTTTGCATTTATTTATTCTATTTTATGTATATGAGTGTTTTACCTGTATGTGTGTGTACCATATATGTGCCTGGTACCTGTGTAGGTCAGAGGAAAGCGTCAGGTGCCCTAAAACTATAGTTATCCATTAATGACGGCCTGAATGTGGGTCTTGGGAACTGAACCTGGGTCTTCTTAACCACTAAACTTCTTTCAGTCCCTTAATTTGTTTTATTATTATTACTAAGTCCATGAATTTATCATCATCATCATCATCATCATCATCATCATCATCATCAAATTCATTAGTCCTTCTTATTTCAGCTATAGAAAGCATTTGAATGCCCAAAATTTAGTAGTGACCAATTTAGGTATGACCCAAGTCACTGGTTTCATTATCAATTAGCTTCCAGAAGCTTCAACTTCCCTTCTAGATTAGCACAAACAGTTCAGGCCAAGGCAGCGGCATCCCCGAGAGGTTGCAGGTCTCTGGAACCCAAGTGTCCCTGCATCCTCCAGAGCGCTGTATAGCTCGCCACCTGCAGTCACCTTGCTCTGTAGAGTGCTGTGTAGCTCACCACCTGCAGTCATCTTACTCTTGCTCAGGTGGCCAAGCAATGCTTATTGTTTGGAAAAGTGTAAGCTTCAATCTGTCAAGTAAGGAAAAATCAAACCAAATAACAGCAGCAGAGAACAGTGGCGTTTGGGACTAAGAGGACAGTAGGAAATCCTGTGACCTGTACCCAGGATCACCATAAGATCAGATCCAATGGGTATCCTAAGGCAGGATAAGGCCTTATCGGTGGAAATGGTCTCAGCAGATGTGGAAACTTCTCCCGGCTGTAGCTCCTGCCTCTCCTTGACTCCAATGGCTGTTGTGAGTCCTCTTGCCACTTTCCAGGAAGGACAGGTCAAAGAGATTGAGGCAGTATGTTGGGGAGCACAGCCCATCACACGGGAATTCCTCACAACTCACAATGACCTCACAAGGTCAAGGGATAAAAGAAAGAACACACCAAGCCCTAAAAGCCCAATTTATAATACAAAAGGCAAATGCCTAACCTCCTAATATACAATTAATGATGGCACAAAGCACCTAAGTATATTCAACATTTACAAAAGTCCCAAACACCCTCCTAAATCCATCCATTGGCACATACCAGGAGTTAGTAGGATGGAGAGTTGGGGATTTGCTTTGTGCTTACATGGGAATTCACATGTCCACTTTGGGCCCCTCTAACAGTTGGTTTTTTGACTGATCGATAAAGAGCCAAAGGTCAATGGCTGCGCAGGGGAACAGAGCTGGGACTTTGAGAATGTGCAGGCAGAGAGATCAGACTTTCCCAGATTCTTACATGTCTGTGGTCTCTTAAGTCTGATCTCTCTGCCAACCTACATATCTCCTGCCAGCTTGTTCCTGCTTCCAAACCAGTCTTTACCCAAGCTAACATCCTTCAACAGGAGAATCAAACTCTGAAAGAGGTCTAAACCACCCCCTCCTGGTCACAGTACCTCCAACACACAGCCAGTCTCCTTCCTAACCATCCTCCCCAACCCTCCCAGTGCTGCTTTTGGCTTCTCTCTCCCAACAGCTACTGGCTGCTGTTCCCATTAACATCTAGCTTTTCAGTCCACAAGGCCCTTACCTACATGGAAGTTACAAATCATTCCTCTCCTCTACTTCCACCCCACCCCACCTTTCCCTTTACCTTGCAGGGCCTCTGTCAAGATCCCATCCTACCTGTTTCCATAACATTGTACTTAGCAGCCCAATAAGTTCTACCCCCTCCCCAACCTTCTCTGGTGCAGTAACACTACTGATGACCACATTAAACCCCATTTCCAAGGCTTCTGCACTCCTACAATGATTGTTCCCCAGGTTTGTTTCTAATAACCTGAAGAGCATACCTTAGAGCTGGGAGGACACTGAAAGAGAGATTTTCACCCCTCTGCTTGTTGGACTGGGTCTTGAAGTCTCAGTGGGTGACTTGGGAACTGCTGGAGCAACCCTCTTACAAACACGCCATCTGGCCAGTAATTCCCAGGATAAGCTTGACCAGGTGATGGTTTCCACTATGGACATCCTTGAGTCCTTTCAAGGACAGATTAAACTCCCTAGTTGGGGTTGATCTCCAATATAGGAAAGCTCTGGACTCGATGGCTGCTCAACAGGGTGGGGCTTGCATTATGTTGGGAGAGGAATGCCGTTTCTATGTTAGTGAATCTGGCCTGGTGGAACAAAACATATGAATGATCAAAGATTTCTGCCAGGATTTCTGAGCACACTATGTGCTCGACACCCCATAGCACATAAACCCCCTATGGCTTGGCTTTTCCCATTCCTTGGCCCTGTACTGGTCATTGGAGTCCTGCTCCTTCTGGCACCCTGCCTCATCCAATTTTAAAAATGGCAGATAAGTAGCATTACAAAAATTATTGCCAGTAGGGTTCTGGCTCAGAACCAAATCACTCCCAACATTGAAGCTGTGAACTATTATGAGACCTCTCCATTATAAATAAAACCAGGGGAGACTGGGGGAATCCCTCTATTAAAGGTCCTAGTCTACCATGTCCAGTCGGATAGATCCTCTGATCTGAGCAAAATGGAGGTCTCCCTTTCCAGCAGAGAGGGGCTTTCCCTTCTGTGACCTTCTCTGGGGAGCCCAACTCCCACACCTTCTACCTGAGGAAAGTCATATACTCCTTGGCAAACTTACAAGTTCAACTTCCTCTTTCCTAATAAGAATTCATCCAGCAAGTACCTGGGATTCCTGGAGTATAATTCCATGAGGCATTCCTAGTACTTTAAACTCCAGCCAATGGTTTACATTAATGCTGAAAACACTACCCCACTCTTTAAAGTTCATATATAGCTCTTGGTCACCCCAAATACATAATGTATTTGCACAAGCTGTTTTTTATTGAAAATTGTCTAAGAGAACTGTATTACTGAGTACTGTCTAAAAGAGCTGTAACAATAGATCCTGGGCAAAGACCTCAACCCCACCCCAACACACCCACACTGCCAGTCAGACCAGGATCCTGCAGACTCCCCCAGTTCTGGAGTCCACTTCATCCTTCCAGCCTGGTGTACAGTAGTGCCTGGACACCATAAGGGAGAAAGTGGAACTGGGAACCACAGTGGTGGGACCAGAATGACACACCTGAGAATCAATATCCCTTTGTCCCCTGTGCCTCCTTTATGTCAGCTTGAGAGACAGGATGAATAGCTGACTGTGGTCTAGAGATGTGTAGGGAATAACCTGAGAAAACCTGCCATGCATACATACACTGTAGACTTCTTTTGGCCCCCACATTCTGGGCCTAAAATCCCTGATTGCCACAGACTCCTGGCTTGTTTCAGACAGTCTTATGGCCTGACACTTGGCCTGGGGATCCATAGCTTTGGATAGAGCACAGTCCTGCTGTCTTAGTCAGGGTTTCTATTCCTGCACAAACATCATGATGAAGAAGCAAGTTGGGGAGGAAAGGGTTTATTCAGCTTATACTTCTGCATTGCTGTTCATCACAAAAGGAAGTCAGGACTGGAACTCAAGCAGATCAGGAAGCAGGAGCTGATGCAGAAGCCATGGAGGGATGTTGCTTACTGGCTTGCTTCCCCTGGCTTGCTCAGCCTGCTCTCTTATAGAACCCAAGAATACCAGCCCAGAGATGGCACCACCCACAAGGGACCCTCCCCCCTTGATAACTAATTGAGAAAATGCCCCACAGCTGGATCTCATGGAGGCACTTCCCCAACTGAAGCTCCTTTCTCTGTGATAACTCCAACCTGTGTCAAGTTGACACACAAAACCAGCCAGTACACCTGTTTTGCACTCAGGACACCAGTATTGTGCTGATGGTCTCTCCCCTCAATTGGAAGAACACAGGGACATTGTGCCTTGGTGTGATGAGGCCATGTGACGTTTGATTCCAAGTCACTCCGCCCTCCAGAGACTTGTTTTATTCTAAACATGAGACACCAAGGCCAACCTTACCCATCTGAATTTGTTTGCTTTGTCTTTGGATGTCAACTGTCTCCCGAACTGTCTTTAAAATTCAAGCTGAAGAGATGGCTCAGTGGTTAAGAGCCCTTGATGCTCTTCCAGAGGACAGTGTGTGTGTGTGTGTGTTCCCAGTACCTACATGGAGGCTTGCAACTATCTGTAACTCCAGTTCCAGAGGATCCAACACCCTGTTCTGGCTTCTACAGGCACTGCATGTACATAGTACCCAGGCAAAACACTCTGTTTATAGTTAGGTATGGTAGTACATGCCTTTAATCCCAGCATTCAGGAGGTAGAGACAGGTGGATATCTGAGTTTGAGGCCACCTTTACAAAGTGAGTTCCAGGACAATTAGGGCTGTTACACAGAGAAACCTTGTTTTGAAAAACAAAATAAAACAACAAAAGCAAAAAAGTGTTTGCACCTATGTGTACTTATTTGTATCTTGTATGTCTGTGTGCACAAGCCTAGAGGTCAGAGGGTTAAGAAAACAGATGTCTTGCTCTATTACACTGGACCACATTTCTTTGAGATAAATACTGCCACTGAAGCTGAAGCTACTCATTTTTCAGTGAGGCAGAAAACTCCACCTAGCTCTGTTTCAGAGTCCCCGACTACCCCTCCTCTCAATGCTGGGGCTACACATTCAAAGAGCTTGTGCATGTGTGCTGGAGATCTGAATCTGGGTCCTCATGCCTAGATGGCCAGCACCCCTTTTCATTGTACCATCTCCCCAGCCTCTGTACTTTCTTTTATTATCAAGATACAAAGCAATGGCAGTAGGTGTCTTCCAAAAGCTTAGTATTAAATATTAGAGCTCTTCCCTCCTTTTAATTTAACATTACTTTTGCAAGAATAAAAATTAAGATCCAGGTCATTTGAAGCCTGAGGGTACTTCCATGATGAGCCAGGCTATCTAAAATTGGTTGTTTTATTATTCTTGCTGTGTAAATCCATCAAAGCCCTAGAAAACTAAGTCCAGGTCATGATTGTTTTTAAAGAGTCAAACAAAACAAAAACAAAAACAAAAACAAAAACAAACCCAAATAAAAACTCCAAACAAAACAGACTGCAAAGAAAGGATGGAAGCAAGAGAGAATTTTTTTTTTTAGAGGAAACCAAACAAACAAAAAAAGTCTCCCAAGATTTCTAATGTATCCTAGGTCAGTTTTTCTGTTCCCAAATGGTTGGAGAAATGAATAAAGTCTAACGTGAGCTTGAGGATCTTTTCTGTGAAGGACCAGTTGTCTTGGTAAGATGGGGCTTACTGAGGAGGACATAACTATTCTGATCGCTCTCAACCTCCTCTGTGTTGGGCTGCCTATCTGCCTAGTAGCTGGGAGTGTTACAGTCAGTCGGGGAAGGCAGAACAGTCTGTGATGGAGTCCACAGGTGTCATTCTCCCTGGAACAAGAAAGGATGAAATCCAGTGGTCTCTGGTCTGGTTGGAAGGTCCCACAGGGCTCTGGTCTAGTCAGAATAACCAGTGTTACAGCTCTCTGAATGGAATCCTATAGCAGTTTGGCCTAATGCTGCTTGTATTCTGATGTTGATTTTGCTTCCTCAAGAGGAGTTACCCCCAACAAGCAGTCTATCAAATATTCAAGTGATGTCATGTAAACCTCCTGCCCATTTTAACTAGGCCATAAAAGCTAGAGCCATCTGTGAATGTGCAGTGGAGGGGAAAGGTGAGACTGGAGGTTTGAAAGTGTGTGTGGGGGGGGAGCAGGTAGTGAAGAAGAAAAAGCCAGGAGGGGAAAGAGAGAAATCAGAAGAAGAGGAAAAGTCTCAATGGACCAGACCCAAGTAGCCAGAAGAAACCACAAACAGAGCTGGGGAATAAGTTAGTATAGTGTTAGATCTGCCCAATATAGTCATATAGCTTATAATAACTAGATTGTGTTTTTTATATGGGCTTAGAAATGCCATTAACAAATTGGCGCCCCAGGTTGGGCGCCATTATGTAGTAAAAAATATTTTAAAATTTTGGTGCAGGGTTTCTTCCCTGCCTTTAGACCATTTGTGCTTTTGGATGAAAGACATATATAGCCTTTATATTTTTAAATATGTCTTAGGCAGCACAATAGCTGGGAAACTATCTTTCATGTTGTTAGAATCTACCTTTTTGTCTATAACCCAAGTTATTATTTATTATGTTTTATCTGTGCTGTTCTTAGCTTTAACTGGCAAGCCCACATGCCACATTTTTATGGCTTAGATAACCCATGGCAGCTCTTCTTTCTCCTCTCCTGTATGTTCTTCTTCTCTTTGTTGCTTATTGTGACCTATAAAATCCTGTACGTTTAGTTCCAGTGATTCCTCTAGGCTGTATTGCCAAGTCTTAAAGTTCTCTCCCTGATGTTCATATGATTTATGAAGTTCTGCATTTTTTATTCTAGTATTGTTTCCAGCTCCCTTCTCCGATCTTCATTTTTCTTTCCATGCAGGGCAGGTAGACAGGGTCTCTCCCACTATGCTATGATAGCAGCACTAGTGCCAGCAGCAGCAGTGGTGGCAGGCCATAGCTAGTCACAACAAGCCCCAGCAAACATCTGAGAACCACAGATGGAGATGCTAAGTAGGCTGGACATCCAGGAAGTAACTATGATCAATCATTGACAGCAAACAGCGAATAGGTGTAGGAAGTCAGGAGCCTCAGCAGTGGCAGCAGGGGCACAAGCCAGGCCTACTGGGTGGATCCAAGGTCCAAACCTGAATGCTTCAAGGGGGAAAACTCTTCCCCAGAGTGTTACAGCTCAGTAAAAGAGCCATTCTCAGACAATTGAAATGACTCATGCACTTTACTCCATGTGGACAGGGACTTTATAAACATCGTGCACACAAACATACAAGATACATATAAATACACATAGGTGCAAACACCTTTTTTTTGGTTTTGGTTTTGTTGTTTTGTTTTTCCATACCCCGGTGGTGTAAGCAGTTTTGTCTACTTCCGTGGGTCTCCTTACTTCAGGGCTTCTGTTAGGGCCCAGACAGTAGCTGTACTGTCAACTCTCTTCTTTGAGCCTTCCCACCTGAAAGATGCAGGAAGAATATCCCGAGAGGTTTTAAAAACAACATACTAGGGGCTGGAGAAATGCTGAGTGGTTAAGGGCACTTATTCCTCTTGCAGAGGATCAGTGCTTGGTTCCCAGCGCCCTCGTGGCAGCAGCATGGACCTAGATATCCACATGGCCTCAGGTGTCGGCTCAGGCCACTTAGATCAGCATGTCCCCACCCCCCTCCCAGGGCAGCATGGCCCTCAGATATCCACATAGTCTTCAGTGGTAGGCCAGACAACAGACATCATGGACTTGGAGTGATCTTCCTAAAGAAGATGAGTGACCCGTGAGCAAGAAGTCACACTCCCTTACCTTGTCTCTAACTTTAAGTCTGTATTTGCTTCTTTGAATTTGAATATAATTGGCCCCCATAGGCCCACGGGGAGTGGCACTATTAGGTGTGGTCTTGTTGGAAGAAGTGTGTCACTGAGAGGGTGGGCTTTAAAGTCTTAAATGCTCAAGCTATGCCCAGTGCGACACACAGTTACTTTGGCTGCTTGCAGATTAAGATGTAGAACTCCCAGGTCCTTCTCCAGTACCATGTTTGCCTTCACATCTTCATATTTCCCATCATGATGATAACATACTACACTTCTGAAACTGTAAGCCAACCCCAATTAAATGTTTTCCTTTATAAGAGTTGCTGTGGTCAGACTGGAGAGATGGCTCAGTGGTTAAGAGCTCCAACTGCTCTTCCAAAGGTTCTGAGTTCAAATCTCAGCAACCACATGGTGGCTCAAAACCATCCACAATGAGATCTGATGCCCTCTTCTGTTGTGTACATATAATAATAAGTCTTAAAAAAAAAAAGAGTTGCTGTGGTCAAGCTGACCCCAAGGCCATGAGAACAGGAGAGCTGGCCCTGAAGTCATGTCAGCAGGAGAACTGGCTCTGCCCCCTCAGTGTCTACAACACTTTGGATAGTAGGCCCCACACCTGGCCTGGGTAACACAGAGGAGTTGGCCCTGATGGTGAAGGCACAGGTGAGGCAGTCCCGAGTGTGTTAGAGCAGGAGAGTTCTAACACAGGAGAGTTGTCCCAGCTCCCTGCAGGTTGGGAAAGTGGGTCCTGAACCTCAACTGGGCAACACAGAGGAGCTGGCTCTGGAGGCATGAAGGTGATCTGCCCGTTCTGGCTGCAGCATTGGGTGAGCTAGCAGGGGCATTGCTATAGATGGGCCTGGTACGGTTCCGTTATTTCATGCTATCTCTGCACAACAATAGAAACCCCGACCAACACAGTTTCTCATCCTTAAACAAATTTTAGTTTGTCATTTCATGTTTTCACTATGAGGTTTCAGTACACACAGATCTAGACCTAGGCACTAGCTACACATAAATCTGGTGGTGGCAATGCACACCTTTAATCCCAGCACTCGGGAGGTAGAGGCAGGCAGATCTTTATGAGTTTGAGGCCATCCTGGTCTGCAGAGCAGGTTTCAGAAGAGCCAGGGCTTCACAGAGAAACCCTGTCTTGATGCCTACACTTAAAATTGGGCTGATTATAAATGCAACTTCAGGGACTGGAGAGGTGGCTCAGTGGTTAAGAGCACCAACTGCTCTTCCGAAGGCCCTGAGTTCAATTCCCAGCAACCACATGGTGGCTTACAACCATCTGTAACAAGATCTGACACCTTGGAATGTCTGAAGACAGCTACAGTGTACTTACATATAATACATACATACATAAATAAATAAATAAATAAATAAATCTTTAAAAAATAAATGCAACTTCGGGTACTTTAACTTTTCAAAATTTTTTTTTGCTTTTCTATGTGTAATAAGTACACAAAGCATAATTTTTCATCCTACATTTTTTTCATTTTATTTCTTTCTTTCTCCTCCTCCTCCTCTCTCCTCCTCCTCCTCTTCTTCCTTTTTAAACAGGGTCTTTCTACATACTAAGCACCTGCCGTTTGTTAAGCTTTCAGTAAGAAGTCTAGTGGGAATTAGAGAGCTCCGGGTCTTTAGGAAGTAGCCTGGAGTTTCACTGGAAGAGATAAATCCCACCTTGAGGAATAACTAGGGACCGATTTCTACTCAAGAGCTGTGATAAGTCCAGAGTGACTCAGGCAAGAAATAAGTGGAAATGCTTAAGAGATGACAATCACAGAGAAATGGAAGGGAGTTGAAATTCAATTTCCTGTCCCTCAGCGTTCTATTTCTCTTTAGTCTTTGGACACAGCGCCCTGGATAGTAACAACCTGAAACAAAACTGTTTGAAGCTAGCTGGAGCCAGGCATTTTCCTACCAGCACATTCCAGACCTGGAGCTGTCTGCATTCTAAATCTCAATTATCCCATCCAGTTTCCAGCAGCCTTTTGCAAGCCCTGTGCGTTAGACTCTGTGCGCCTCAGACAGATTGGACAAGGCCCAGACTGTGTAAAGAGATCACAGTGGGCACAGGGTACAAATGGTGGTTCAGGAACTGTTGAGGAGGAATGTACCAGCTGAGTCATCTGTAGATGGCTGCCAGGAGGTCAAATCCTGAGTCAGAACTAACCTGAGTGTTGTTCAGGCTTGGTGCTAGGGTTGGGGCATTGGGCGTGTGTGGAAGGGGGGGGGGGGATGTTGGGTGTGTGTAAGGGGGGAGCAGCTGACAGTGCTAGTGGGCATTTTAGTCTGAGCCTCACCCCACAAGAACTTTAACTACCTGTTTGTTACATTCTCTTCCAGCAGCAAGAAACAGCGGCAGAGCATCTGTCCCAATCACAAATGTTAAATGAACAAACAAACAATCAAATGCTGTCTGGATCATGAAGCTAGAAAGGGAAGTTTGAGAGCCCCCCAGTGAGAGTTTAGCAAGTGCTCCTGTAAAAGTGTTGATTTGGAAACTCTTGGCAGCATTGGAAATGACTTCCTTAACAACGGAAGGAAAGTGGAACCAGGACTTTTTCAGAGTTCAGCAGCACAGCCAGGAGAAAGAGAATGTCTCCATCATCCCCACTGCTAATTTCCTGTTGGAGAAGGTCTCCCTCATCCCTGCCAACAGACTGTGTGTTCTTGGGCACAACCTTTATCTCTGGGTCTCAGTCTTCCCATCTGTAAAATGAAGTGTCGGCCCAGGAAAGTTGGCAGGTCTTTTCTGCCTGACATCCTGATTCTGGGCAAGCCATTTTCAGCTCTGCTAAATTATGCATTGCTCCGCCCAGACAGACAGAGAGAGAGAGAGAGAGAGAGAGAGAGAGAGAGAGAGAGAGCTCGGGCTAACTTTGTGCAAGAGATGAATAGGATGCACTGCCAGACTTTCTGATTAAGTGGGGCGCAGCACCTCTCTGCACTGCACTTTGCTGGGATGATGAGTCTCTGCCTGAGGCAAGACAGAGCTATTTTGAGGCAGGACTGATTAGAGATAAGGTGTTGCATTTCTTTGCCAAACTCTGGCCATGACTCACCCAAAGCTCTTAGGCCTAGACCTTAACCCTTGATGAATGGATGTAAGCTAACCTCCCTGTTCGCTTCTGACAGTAATAGCAGCTAGCCCACTCCTGGTGCTCCAGCTTTGTCTGTCGGTGAAAAACACCTTTGACCTCTCCTTGCTTAGAGAACACCCCTGAGGTGCAGCTCCTGTTTGTAATCTCTCTCCTTGACATCTTCTGTTCTTTGCTCTTTTCGGTTACTCAGCCTGCTGAGTTATATAAAGGGGATCAACTTAGCAATGCTCTTAAATAAATCCAGTCACCCTGTTAGGTAGGGGGATGGACGTGTCACAAGATGCTTGGAAGGGGAAAAATACTTCTGCATGCAAAAAGCTATACAACGGACCAAAAGACCACTGGGTTTGTTACTTTGAAAGCCAACGAAATTAAATCAAAGAGCAGCTACAACGTTATAAAATACTTCAGTGGGTTGTTCCCACTATTTACAATCTTGGTATGTTATCTTTAAATGGTTTGTTTATATTTTGGCTTGACATTGAGGAAAACCCCTGAGGCAGTTTGACAGGACAGGGTTAGGACTGGGATTTACACTGAACTGGATTTCGTACAGTTCCTTTGGTCCTAACAAGCAAGATGCAGAGGAAATGTTTTAAATTGACTCAGATTTCAGAAACACCTCTGAATATTCATTCCTTTAAAAACAGCCTACACCTCAGCCCTTTCTAATGAGAGCAATCACAGCTCTATTTGCTTTGGAAAAGGCTTTTTTGAAAAACAAAACAATAACAAAAAACCCCTTATTCTTGAGGAACATAACCCAATGTGGCAACTGTTACTGTTTTATTAATTAATTAATGGATGAATTAATTTTCCTACTGACTTCAGTCTCCCCTCCCTCTCTCCTCTGACTTCCTCGCCCACCATGACCCCTCCTACCCATCTGTTTCTCCTGCCTTTCTCTTCTGAACAGTGGAGGCCTCCCATGGATATCAGCCAGGCCTGGCATATAGGTCGGAGAAAGACTAGGTACCTCTCCTAAGGAGGCAGCCCCGTAGGGGGAAGGGTCCCAAAGGCAGGCAACAGAGTCAGAGGCAAACTTGCCGTTAGGAAGACCAAGCTGCACAACTCTAACCTGTGTGCAGAGGGCCTAGATTAGTCCCATGCAGGCTCCTTGGTTGGCAGTTCAGTCTCTGGGAACCCTGGAGGGCCCAGGGTAGTTGATTCTGTGGGCTTTCTTGTGATGTATGGACCCCTTTGGTGCCTACAGCCTTGTGTGCCCCTCTTCTGCGGGATTCCACAAGTTCTGCCTGATGTGTGGCTGTGGGTCTCTGCACCTGTTTCCATCAGCTGCTGGTGAAGCCTCCCTGATGATGGTTATGCTAGACTCCAGTCCCAGCACATCCTGTAGGTAGGACCAGTTGTGTGTCAAAGGTTTTGTATCTGGGTTGCTGTCCCAATCCCTCCACTGGAAGTCTTGCCTGGTTACAGGAGATGGCCAGTCCAGGCTCCATGTCCTGCATTGCTAGGATCTACGTTAGGGATGCCCTCACCGATTCCTGGGAGTTTCCATCGCCCTAGGTTTCTAGCTGGTCTCAGAGATAAGGCCACCCTCCCCAGTCTGCCACACCCCCAGCCGCCTATGATGTCTGTTCTCTTTCTTCTTTTCACTGAGAGTCATGTGACCCCCCCTTAATCACTCTTTGTTACTTAGCTTCTTTGGGTCTGTGGATTGTAGCGTGGTTATACTTTGCTTTCCGGTTAATAGCCACTTATTACATACCATGTTTGTAATACCATGTTTCTGGCTTTGGGCCACTTCACTCAGGATGGTATTTTCTAGTTCCACCACTTGCCTGCAAACTTCATGAAGTCCTTGTTTTTAATAGCTGAGTGATACTACATTGCATAAAGGTACCACATTTTCTTTATCTGTTCTTCGGTTGAGGAACATCTAGGTTGTTCTCTGGTTATTATGAATAAAGCTGCTTTGAACATAGTTGAGCAAGTGCCCCTGTTATATGGTGGAGTATCCTTTGGATATATGCTCCAGAGTGGTATAGCTGGGTCTTGAGATAGATCACTTTTCAATTTTCTGAGAAACCACCAAACTGATTTCCCAAGTGGCTGAAATTCTGGGAAATGTGCCTGACCAAAGTCCATTTTTTGGTAAGTATTTTATATTTAATAAAGCTTGATTCAAATTTGGTCCCAAATGGTGGAGTTGGTTTTTCTGGCAAATTGCAGGATTAACAATGGTTTGAATAAAAATATTCCCCACAGGTTCATAGGGAATGGCACTATTGGGAGGGGTGGCCTTGTTGGAGTAGGTATGACTTTGATGAAGGAAGTGTGTCACTGTGGAGGTGGGCTTTGAGGTCTAGGAAGCTCAAACCAGTTCACTTCCTGCTTTCTGTCAGTCTGGATGTAGACCTCTCAGTTACCTTTCTAGCGTTCCATCTGTCTGCATGCCATAATTCCTCCACAAGGATAATGGACTGAACATCTGAACTGTAGGCAAACACCAATTAGACGCTTTCCTTTAGAAGAGTAACATGGTCACGGTCTCTTCACAGCCACAGACCCTACCTAAGGCTTCGGCCTAGCTTGCTTTTTCTGCACTGCCCACCATCTGTGAGCTATTTCTCACAAAATATTATAAAAGTTTACATGTTGATATTAATAGTTGTTAGTAAAAGACAAAGGTTCTTTAAAAAAGGGCATCGCTATCCTGTTTGTGCTGCTGTGTTCCGGGGTCTACAAGCTGCGACGGAGATGCATTCCTCTTCAGTTCTTCAGGGCTAGGGAGATGAGATGACTCAGTGGGTAAGAGCGCTTGCTTCACCAGCCTGAGGACCTGAGTTCAAATCCTCAGCACCCATGTGAAAAGCCAGGGATCGCTGTGGGTGCCCGTGACCACAACATTATGAGGTGGAAACGGAGATCCCCAGAGTTCAATGGCCACCCAGCCTACCTGAAAACTCTAGCTTCCGCTTCCGGAAAAGGCTCTGTCTCAAGGAATAAAAAAATTCAGGAACAAGAAAACTGATGCCCCCCTATCCTACACACGCACATGCAGGGGTACAGCACCCTCAAAAGTGCAGGTGCACGCACACACACACACACACACACACACACCACATATACATTGAAAAAAAACCTTATGAATGAGTTCTTTAATCTTTTTTATTAGTAATAGTTAAACTGTGTAGATTTGGCAATACTTCTTCATTATGATGGACATTGGACTTGATGGGCAGAGGACACCTAATTTGGACTTCAGTGGAGATGAGAGGACATAGCTGGACTGGCAGAAAGTGCCCCGGCCTTTTCCTTCACATAACTGTCCATGAATCTTCCTGGAAGCAGGCACAGGAGCACTCACAGGTGCACAGCCATGTCCACAGGGCAACCTGCAAAAGACTTCCAAAAGCTCTGCCTTTGGAACCGAGGGAAAAGTTCCTGCATTAGCAAGGAGTCCTAGTCACCTGGCAAATAGAAAAGATTCCCAAGCCAGAGAGATGTCTCAGAGGGTCCATCCGTCACATTGGAAGGCCTGCGTTGAGCCCTGGGACCTTCATGGTGGAAAGAAAGATAAAGATCGTACCAGTTATCCTCCAACCTCCACGTGAGTGTAGAGGCACTCATGCCCTTCCCCAGAAATGGACAAATAAATGAAATAATAATGACAACGATGATAATGATAATAATAATAACAACAACAATAATAATAATGATTCCCCACATTCCCACAGTTCTCAGCATTCCCTGAGCTGTCCGGAGATCAAGCCTTCTCAGGGCCGGGCCTGCCCTGTGTCCATGGTGGCTAACACACAGTAGTAGGAGAGGGGGAAGGAAATGTCCCCTCCTTTTGAGTTGTGTCACTTCAGACATGCCTGTGTACATTGTGCCTGTATATTTTGTTTCCTTTTGAGTTGCGTCACTTCCGATATGCCTGTGTATATTGTGCCTGTATACTTCGTTTCCTTTTGAGTTGTGTCACTTCCGCTATGCCTGTGTTGCCTGTGCTTTTTATCCAGAATCTTTGGAAGGATTCACTTCTTTTTTTTTTCCAGCCCTTCATAGCTCCTTGTATGTTGTGAAATGATCAAGTATTTTGCTTCTCCTCTGCAGCCACCAACACCCCCAGCCTCAGATTTCTCAGCCGCCGCCGGTGCTACCCACACAGTGCACACAGCTCTCCAAACTCAGAGATAGCTCTTCAAGGCTCAGCCTTTTGTGCTTGTGACCCCATCTACAGACTCTCAGAAAGGTTGACGACTAGGCCAAAGGGTCTCGGCCAGAGGAAGAAAGCAGTGTAGGAAATCCACTCAGCATGTAAGGAAGCCGCAGTGGCTGCAAGCGTTTGCTTTTAGTCCCATTCGCTTTATTATGTTGCAGCAAAGTTGAACTTTCTCCTTAGGCGAAAACTTCGGAGAATAAGAACCGTCCTGTGTTTATCACCCAGCATTGACACTTGCCAGCTCGTGGTCTGTCTTGTTTATATTACATCTCCCCCTCCCCATCTTTCAATGACTGATTTTGAAGCTACTGACAGGGAATCTGTTTTAATTCTTAAAATTTTAGTTATTATCTAATAACTCATATTTATGTCACTTGAATTAGAAAGATACAAAAAATTACAAAGAAAAAAATACCCCCTCTATCCTTACTTTTTTCTTACAAAAAGACAATATTTTATATCTCCCTCAATTAAAAAGTGGAATCACCTTTACCTTGGCAGTGAATACAGGAATGTCTTTGGCAAGCGTCACACAATAGCGTTTTAAAGTGTTTACATCATGGGTTTGCTTGCTTGACTCCTGGAGCACATCTGCTGTCATATGAGGAGTATGGAGCCTAGAGGGGGCTCAGCAACCCCAGCAAACCCACAGGAACGCAACCTGGAGAAGCAGTAATATTGTGAACTGCTCTTCTGGGTGTGAGTTGGAATACAGTACCCTACCCCCAACTCCAACATCGGCTGGGCATTCTTTCTTGTTGGATATAAATATGATATAAATATTGGTATAGCTTGAATTGTAAAGGTACAAAAAGTTAAAAAGAGAATTGTCCACCCCTTTATCCCCACCCTTGTCTTACAAAAAGATAATATTTTAAATCTCACCAATTAAAAAATGGAGTCATTTCTGCATCTTCACTTTGGGCTTGACTGTAGGAATTTTACACACACACACACTATATATATATATATATATATATATATATATATATATATAGTCTATATCTATCTATCTATCTATCTATCTATCTATCTATCTACCTTCCTATCTATCTATCTATCATCTACCTATCTTTATCTTCTCTTTCTTCTACTTCCCGCAAACCTTCTTATTAAAAAAATAATAACACATAAATCCCAAACCTAAGTGTGTTTGTTTGAGATAGCAACATGTACTGGATAGAGATTGCTTCTGTACGTCACTCTATGCAGTGACCATGAATTATTTAATTAGTCGTAACTGACAGGCATTTAGACTGTTTCCAATCTTCTGCCATTGCATGCAGCAATGTGATAAACAACCCTGTGATCCATTATTCAGCACACACGTGTGGAATTCCGAAGGATGAATCCCCAGCTGTGGCTGAGCGGAAGGCAATACTTTGTTACTTGAGTGTCTGTTTCCGGGGCCACAGCTGTCTGGCTACTTCTTCCCATGGTACTCTGACTTATGCCTTTGGCTGACAGGGACACGGTTATATTCCCTGGTAAAAAGACGCCCCTGTGGGACTGCCTGTGTCACCCAGGACTGAGGCCAGGGCCACAGGTTCCTGCCAGCTCCCTGGCTCTGTGTCCACTGTGGGGTCGTCTAACCCCTGTCTCTTCCAGGCACTCCAGTGTGAAAAACTGCCTTCCGACCTCAAAGAGCGGTGACTCAGGAGACAGTTCACATGAATTATGTGTCACTTACAGACGCTGGCAAGCCCAATAAAGGCAAGGGTCCTTGTGCAAACGAACAAGTGGCTGGAGGTGACCTCAGCAGGACAAAGAGGACTTTATGGAATGAGCTCTAATTTAATAATCACCACACCCACCTCAGGCCATTAACCCTGTAGGCAACTCAAGCTGACAAATCTAAACACATTTGAGCTGCCGAGCAAAGGAGATGCCCCTTGGAGGTATGGATCAAAGTTGACATAGAACAGTTGCTACCGGTGCCCAGGCACCCAGCAAAGGTATCTGTCTGCTTCCTTGCTTCTCTCCCTTCCTGCTTTTTGGGGGGAGTGGGGATGGATCTAGATAGGGTTTCTTTGTATAACCCTGACTATCCTGGAACTCAATCTGTTGATGAGACTGGCCTTGAACCCATAGAGATCTACCTGTCTCTGCCTCCCAAGTGCTGGAATTAAAGGTGTGTGTCCCCACCACCTGGTTACTTATTGGGGGGGAGGGCCTCACATTTTAGAGTCACTTTTCTATAGATTGGGCTGAGTAGCATCTCTAGTCTCCATACTCCTCATCATGGACAGCAGTTCCCTTCACTAGCATCCCGTGTAAACCTACGCTCAGGAGTTTGTCCCTACAAAGTCTCTACCCTTTCTGCCGCCAGGCTGTTTGGCATCTGCTCTGTTCTATGTCAACAGTCATTTGAACCTCACCCTTCCTCCCCTCCCCTGGGCCTCAGGGCTTGGCTTTCAGACTACAGTGGTCATTCCTCATTTGGAAAATGACCACCATGCTAGGTCTCAGAGGTGCCTGGCCCTCTGCCACCATAGAGGATGAGGTCTGGGTGTGTGTGTGTGGTGGGGGCTGGGGATCTGGGCTTGGAGCGCCCAGAATAGGGAAACTGATGGAGCCGATTCTGTCCACACCTGATAAGGCTGACGCCAGAGGTGAGGTCAGCACCCAGCAAGCAGCCTGGCAGGCCCAGGGACAGATAACCTAAGGGTGCTCTGGGTCTTGTGTAGATCTCAGGAAATTTAAAATACCTGTGCAAACAGAAGAGTGCACTTTGTGGAAGGGAGAGAAGGAAGAGGGTGTGGGAACAGGCCTATGAGTGGCCACCTGGGCTGCAGCCCTGGGGACACATTGCTTTTATCTTCAAAGTAGCAGACACTGGGGATAACATTATCTCTTAATGGTTATATCTCAGCTTCCAGAGTTGCTGGAGAGTGTTTCTTGTAGTGGGTTTATTTACTCCCTGACTAGATTCCCCAGTCTTTAGAGGGGTGGGAGAAGGAAGTTAGCGGTAGAGGAATAGAGACATTCTCATTACTTATCAATTTTCTTTCCTAGAATAGATGGTTAGTAAATATAATGCATTAAAAAAAACATGATTCCACTTTGTGGATGGAATTTAGTTTGCACCATAACCGTGGCTATTATTGATTGAGCTACTACTGCACAGCAGACATTGTGCATACGGTATCTAATTGAACCTCTCTGCTGGGTAGGCCTTGCCTGCATTAAACCTCACTGTACCACAGGCTTCACCTTCATTTAGTGAAGGAAGAAAATGAAGTCTCAGAGAAGCTGAGAATTATGTTCGTGCTTATATAGCTTCGAAGAGGGCAAGCTTGAATTTCTATCTTTAAGACTCCAGAATCCTAGATGCTCCTGCCAGCATCCTGACACTCCTTCCCAACTGGAAAGGTCAGAAGCTAAGCCCTGCTGAGGGACCAGGACTTTCTGCTCATCTTTGTTGGCCTTGGGCTTGTGACCAGGCCTTCTCTGGGGGCTGTGCAGAGAGACGGTAATCCCAGGACACAGTGAACAAGCAGGGACCCAAGATAGATGAATCGCTGGCTTTTGCATATACTAGTCTCAGTTGTGGAAGTGATCTCCCACTCACATGTGCACAAACACACACACACATGTGCACATACACACACATGCATGCATGCATGCACAAACACTCCTGCGCGCGCACACACAGAGAGACACAATGTGATATAAATTTTTAATAACCTTTCCCACATTAATCTTTTACACTTTGCAAAAGGCCCTAACTGTAATGAACAGCAGAGCCCAGTGCCCAGCAGGCATGTACTCAGCACACACAAGGGCCTCCATAGTATCTGATGTTCATGTAAGCATGACATATCATGGTTGTTCTAGATCTTTTGCATCTCTTATTTTCCTAGATGTTTTTGACTTGGGTGTAATTAATTAACATTTTTCCTCAAGTTGTCTTTGTAGTTAGGCTCCATGGAAAACTGTCAGCTCCCTTTAACCCGGGAGAAATTCCCATAAAGAGAGCCGGTGATTTACTGCACAGACCTATAGGGAAGTGTGGTATTGGAATTCATAATAAAGATTGTCTAATTCTGTCTTTTCCCAGGCTCTTTTCCAAGACATCATGTGGACTCCTGCTGTTTCTGCATCAGATAAATCAATGATAATCTTTAACTCGGCAAGGGGTGAGTCGTGGGGATGTTCTCTTGCATCCACGGTATACTGCTAAAATCAGATTTCCTGGAGCCCATTCACCAGAGGTTTTGAACTTGCCAGATTGCCTGCTGGGCCTAAAATACTGCATGCATGTGGTGGCCCTGGCTTGGTTGTTTCCATGAATCCTCTTTCCCTAAGTCACAGCTGACATTTCCAAGTCACACAGAGGAAAAGGGCTTCAGTCTCCACATTTCCATTAATGGTCATTGGCCTATGCACGGCGCACAACTCTCTTCTGGCATCAATTCTGCCTTGTGGGAGCAGAGAGAACGGAGGAAGAGACGGAGGTGGAGTGGGGGGTGCACGTGCCTTCTGCTATCTGATTTCTTATTTCCCCTTCCCATTTTTTCCTCAGCAGCAACTTTTGGCAAGAGGAATTTTTTTTTCCTCCAAACTTATGGTAACTCATTCATCTGGTTCTTTCTTTCTTTGTCTGCTTGTATAAGCTACACCAATGGAGCCTTTGTTGTGAGGTAAATGTGGAGGAGCTGTGAGATTTAAACTTGGCATATAAAACATTGGATTTCATCATGGTATCTCCACACTTGTCTATAATTGGATGTTGCTCACATTCATTGTGCCGTTAACCTCTCTTATTCCTTCGGCTTCTCTCTGTCTTCCCTCCAAACTGTTTCCCTTCTCCTTTTGTATTTTGTACATATTGGATTTGGATTCTAAAGAGCTGGATTCAGGAAGGGGGAAAACAACTCACCATGAATTGAAATTCTGCCAACACCTGCAAATCCTAAGTTAATATTTTAGGTGGCAGATCTATGGGTGGCTTATCTTTTTTTTTTTAATTTTTTTATTCGATAGAATTTATTTACATTTCAAATGACTTCCCCTTTTCTAGCCCCCCACTCCCCGAAAGTCCCGTAAGCCCCCTTCTCTTCCCCTGTCCTCCCACCCACCCCTTCCGACTTCCCCGTTCTGGTTTTGCCGAATACTGTTTCACTGAGTCTTTCCAGAACCAGGGGCCACTCCTCCTTTCTTCTTGTACCTCATTTAATGTGTGGATTATGTTTTGGGTATTCCAGTTTTCTAGGTTAATAACCACTTATTAGTGAGTGCATACCTTGATTCACCTTTTGATTCTGGGTTACCTCATTTAGTATGATGTTCTCTAGCTCCATCCATTTGCCTAAGAATTTCATGAATTCATTGTTTCTAATGGCTGAATAGTACTCCATTGTGTAGATATACCACATTTTTTGCATCCATTCTTCTGATGGATAGGATACCTGGGTTCTTTCCAGCATCTGGCAATTATAAATAGGGCTGCTATGAACATAGTAGAGCATGTATCCTTATTACATGGTGGGGAATCCTCTGGGTATATGCCTAGGAGTGGTATAGCAGGATCTTCTGGAAGTGAGGTGCCCAGTTTTCGGAGGAACCGCCATACTGATTTCCAGAGTGGTTGTACCAATTTGCAACCCCACCAGCAGTGGAGGAGTGTTCCTTTTTCTCCACACCTGCTGTCTCCTGAATTTTTAATCTTAGCCATTCTGACTGGTGTAAGATGAAATCTTAGGGTTGTTTTGATTTGCATTTCCCTAATGACTAATGAAGTTGAGCATTTTTTAAGATGCTTCTCCGCCATCCGAAGTTCTTCAGGTGAGAATTCTTTGTTTAACTCTGTACCCCATTTTTTAATAGGGTTGTTCGGTTTTCTGGAGTCTAACTTCTTGAGTTCTTTATATATATTGGATATTAGCCCTCTATCTGATGTAGGATTGGTGAAGATCTTTTCCCAATTTGTTGGTTGCCGATTTGTCCTCTTGATGGTGTCCTTTGCCTTACAGAAACTTTGTAATTTTATGAGGTCCCATTTGTCAATTCTTGCTCTTAGAGCATACGCTATTGGTGTTTGTTCAGAAACTTGCTCCCTGTACCGATGTCCTCAAGGGTCTTCCCCAGTTTCTTTTCTATTAGCTTCAGAGTGTCTGGCTTTATGTGGAGGTCCTTGATCCATTTGGATTTGAGCTTAGTACAAGGAGACAAGGATGGATCAATTCTCATTCTTCAGCATGCTGACCTCCAGTTGAACCAGCACCATTTGTTGAAAAGGCTATCTTTTTTCCATTGGATGGTTTCAGCCTCTTTGTCGAGGATCAAGTGGCCATAGGTGTGTGGGTTCATTTCTGGATCTTCAATCCTGTTCCATTGATCCTCCTGCCTGTCACTGTACCAATACCATGCAGTTTTTACCGCTATTGCTCTGTAGTATTGCTTGAGGTCAGGGATACTGATTCCCCCAGATTTTCTTTTGTTGCTGAGAATAGTTTTAGCTATCCAGGGTTTTTTGTTGTTCCAGATGAATTTGATAATTGCTCTTTCTAACTCTGTGAAGAATTGAGTTGGGATTTTGATGGTTATTGCATTGAATCTGTATATTGCTTTTGGCAAAATGGCCATTTTAACTATATTGATTCTACCGATCCATGAGCATGGGAGGTTTTCCCATTTTTTGAGGTCTTCTTCCATTTCCTTCTTCAGAGTCTTGAAGTTCTTGTCATACAGATCTTTCACATGTTTGGTAAGATACTTTATACTGTTTGTGGCTATTGCGAAGGGGGTCATTTCCCTAATTTCTTTCTCAGCCTGCTTATCCTTTGAGTATAGGAAGGCCACTGATTTGCTTGAGTTGATTTTATAACCTGCCACTTTGCTGAAGTTGTTTATCAGCTGTAGGAGCTCTCTAGTGGAGTTTTTTGGGTCACTTAGGTAGACTCTCATGTCATCTGCAAATAATGATAGTTTGACTTCTTCCTTTCCAACTTGTATCCCTTTAACCTCCTTATGTTGTCTAATTGCCGGAGCTAGTACCTCAAGTACAATATTGAAAAGATAAGGAGAAAGGGGGCAGCCTTGTCTGGTCCCTGATTTCAGTGGGATTGCTTCAAGTTTCTCTCCATTTAGTTTGATGCTGGCTACTGGTTTGCTGTATATTGCTTTGACTATGTTTAGGTATGGGTCTTGAATTCCTGTTCTCTCCAAGACTTTAAGCATGAAAGGATGCTGAATTTTGTCAAATGCTTTTTCAGCATCCAATGAAATGACCATGTGGTTTTGTTCTTTGAGTTTGTTTATGTAGTGGATTGTATTGATGGATTTCTGTATATTGAACCAACCCTGCATTCCCGGGATAAAGCCTACTTGATCATGGTGGATGATCGTTTTGATGTGTTCTTGGATTCGGTTGGCAAGAATTTTATTGAGTATTTTTGCATCGATGTTCATAAGGGAAATTGGTCTGAAGTTCTCTTTCTTTGTTGGATCTTTGTGTGGCTTTGGTATCAGTGTAATTGTGGCTTCGTAGAAGGAATTGGGTAGTGTTCCTTCTGTTTCTATTTTGTGGAATAGTTTGAGGAGTATTGGTGTTAACTCTTCTTTGAAGGTCTGATAGAATTCTGCACTGAAACCATCTGGTCCTGTGCTTTTTTTGGTTGGAAGAATTTCTATGACTCCTTCTATTTCTTTAGGCATTATGGGACTGTTTAGATGGTCTAGTTGGTCCTGATTTAATTTTGGTATTTGGTATCTGTCAAGGAAATTGTCCATTTCCTCCAGATTCTCCAGATGTGTTGAGTACAGTCTCTTGTAGTAGGATCTGATGATTTTTTGGATTTCCTCAGTTTCCGTTGTTATATCTCCCTTTTCATTTCTAAGTTTGTTAATTTGGATACTTTCTCTGTGCCCTTTGGTCAGTCTGGCTAAGGGTTTATCTATCTTGTTGATTTTCTCAAAGAACCAGCTCCTGGTTTTGTTGATTTTTTGTATGGTTCTCTTTGTTTCTACTTGATTGATTTTGGCCCTGAGTTTGATGATTTCCTGCCTTCTACTCCTCCTGGGTGAAATAGCTTCTTTTTGTTCCAGGGCTTTCAGGTGTGTCATTAAGCTGGTAATGTATGCTCTCTCCATTTTCTTTTTGGAAGCACTCAGGGCTATGAGTTTTCCTCTTAGCACTGCTTTCATTGTGTCCCATAGATTTGGGTATGTCGTGTTTTCATTTTCATTGTGTTCTAAAAAGTCTTTAATTTCTTTCTTTATTTCTTCCTTGACCAAGGTATCATTGAGTAGAATATTATTCAGTTTCTACGTGTATGTGGGTTTTCTGTTGTTTCTGTTGCTATTGAAGACCACTTTTACTCCATAGTGATCAGATAGGAGGCATGGGATTAGTTCTATCTTCTTATATTTGTTGAGGTCTGTCTTGTGACCAATTATATGGTCGATTTTGGAGAAGGTACCATGAGGTGCTGAGAAAAAGGTATATTCTTTTGTTTTAGGATAGAATGTTCTATATATATCTGTTAAATCTAATTGGTCCAAAGCTTCAATTAGTTTCATTGTGTCCCTGTTTAGTTTCTGTTTTCCTGATCGGTCCATTGAGGAAAGTGCAGTGTTGAAGTCACCCACAATTATTGTGTTAGGTACAATGTGTGCTTTGAGTTTTAATAAAGTTTCTTTTACGAAAGAGGGTGCCCTTGCATTTGGAGCATAGATGTTCAGGTTTGAGAGTTCTTCTTGTTGTATTTTTCCTTTGACCAGCAAGAAATGTCCCTCAGCGTCTCTTTTGATGACTTTGGGTTGAAAGTCAATTTTATCTGATATTAAAATGGCTACTCCAGCTTGTTTCCTGAGACCATTTGCTTGTAAAATTGTCTTCCAGTCTTTTACTCTAAGGTAGTGTTTGTCTTTGACCCTGAGGTGTGTTTCCTGTAAGCAGCAAAATGTAGGGTCCTGTTTACGTATCCAGTCAGTTAGTCTGTGTCTTTTTATTGGGGCATTAAGTCCATTAATGTTAAGAGATATTAAGGAATAGTGATTGTTACTTCCTATCATTTTTGATGTTATTTTTTACATTTGATTGCTTAACTTCTTTTGGGTTTGATGAAAGGTTACTATCTTGTTTTTTCCAGGGTGAAGTTTCCCTCCTTGTATTGGTGTTTTCCTCCTATTATCCTTTGTAGGGCTGGGTTTGTGGATAGATATTGGGTAAACTTGGTTTTGTCATGAAATATCTTAGTTTCTCCATCTATGGTGATTGAGAGTTTTGCTGGATATAGTTGTTTTGGTTGGCATTTGTGTTCTCTTAGAGTCTGCATGAGATCTGCCCAGGACCTTCTAGCCTTCATAGTCTCAGGTGAAAAGTCTGCTGTGATTCTGATAGGTCTTCCTTTATATGTTACTTGGCCTTTTTCTCTTACTGCCTTTAATATTCTTTCTTTGTTTAGAACATTTGGTGTTTTGATTATTATGTGACGGGAAGTATTTCTGTTCTGGTCCAGTCTGTTTGGAGTTCTGTAGGCTTCTTGTATATTCATGGGCATCTCTCTCTTTAGGTTAGGGAAGTTTTCTTCCATAATTTTATTGAAGATATTTGCTGGCCCTTTAAGTTGTAAATCTTCACTCTCATCTATGTCTATAATCCTTAGGTTTGGTCTTCTCATTGTGTCCTGGATTTCCTGGATATTTTGGGTTACAAGTTTTTTGCATTTTGCATTTTCTTTAACTGTTGAGTCTATGGTTTCTATGGAATCTTCAGCATCTGAGGTTCTTTCTTCTATCTCTTGTATTCTGTTGTTGATATTTGCATCTCTGTTCCCTGATTTCTTCCCAAGGCTTTCTATCTCCAAAGTTGTCTCCCTTTGAGTTTTCTTAGTTGTTTCTACTTCTGATTTTAGATCCTGGATGATTTTGCTTAGCTCCTTCACTTGCTTGTTTGTGCTTTCCTGTAATTCTTTAAGAGATTTTTGTGTTTCCTCTTTCATGACCTCAGCCTGTTGACCAAAGTTCTCCTGTATTTCTTTAAGTGTTTTTTGCGTTTCCTCATTGTTGGCTTTTGTATTCTCCTGGATTTCTTTCAATGATTTTTGTGTTTCCCTTGCAAGGGCTTCTAACTTTTGATCCATTTTCTCCTGAATTTCTTTAAGTATGTCCTTCATGTGTTCCTGTACCAGCATCATGATCAGTGATTTTAAATCCAAACCTTGTTTTACTGGTGTGTTGGGGTATCCAGGACATGCTGGTAGAGGAGAATTGGGTTCAGATGTTGCCATATTGCCTTGATTTCTGTTAGTGATGTTCCTGCGTTTGCCTTTTGCCATCTAGTTCTCACTGGTGTTACTTGGTCTTGTCAGTGCTGGACTCACCAGTGCAAGCTGCCCCTTTCCCAGTTGGCCTCTGGTGCACAGCTTACCCCCTGCATTGCCTGTAGACAGGGTGCTGCTGCCCAGGCTGTTCAGATCCCGAAGCAGGCACCCGAAGGCTCCCTCTGGGGCCCGCTGGATTCACTGGAGCACACTGACTTCTCCCAGCTGGCTGCCCGGAAGCCCCTCTAGCCTCTTGCAGGACCTGGAGATGTGGTGCTGCTGCCCAGGTTGATCTGGATCCGGAAGCAGAGAGTGTTGAGCTGAGGGCTCCCGCCTGAGGCCTTGCCCCAGATTGTGTCTGTGGACCAGATGGAGCCTGTGTGCACCCCCAGGGAGCACCGATGGTGTATGCTGCTGGGACCTCCCCTGTGTTCTGATCACTCCGCTGGGCAGCTGATTCCCCCACCCAGGCTGGCGCACACAAGGTTAACCTGGCCGCCCAGGCCCTGAGTCCAGGCAAAAGCCTGGGAGGCCAAGGTTCGAGCAAAGTTCCCCTAGGGCTATGACTGTTAATTGGGTCCACCAGGTGACCAGGATGGCGGGCGTGTGCGCCCGCGCTCCCCGAAAGTGCAGGGAGAGTCTGCTGTGCTAACAACCTCCTGGGCGGGTTGACTCACAGATGGCCCACCAAGCCGCCCAGTTCTTGGGGTCAGTCCTGGGCTTTTTGGGGCCTAGACCCCCGCTTTGTTAGCCTCAGGCTATGCCCATTACGGCTCTGCCTGCCAGAGCTCTCTGTCGTCCTGCAGGCAAAATGGAGGCGTGCTCGCAGGCCCGGGAAAAAACCTCCTGGCTGGGTTGGCACCCCGATGGCCCCTCGAACAGCCCAGGGCTCAGACCCCCGCGGTGTTGGCCTTGGATTAAGTTTGTGTACCTCAGTCTATCCGATGTCTCTGGAGTCTGAAACCAAGATGGAGGTGAGCCTCTCCTGACTGGTGGGAGGCAGAGTTCTGAAGTGGCTTCTGTGCAGCGCAAATCCGCAGCTGCTTGCATCCCGGCTGGTCAGCGAAGGTCAGTGGTCGTGGGCGCAGGGCTTAACTGGGCCCTGTGTCACCTTGGTTCCACTGCTGATGGCCCTTCAGCTGGACCAGCCACTGCTGCACTGCTGCCGCTGCCGCCGCCGCCTCTCCCCCCAATGGAACAATTTTATCTGGGTGGCTTATCTTTTAATCTACGTTTCTAAATTTTCATTCAGTCAGACATATTAATATTTGTATATGACAACTTATTCAAAAGGTGACTACTTGATGAACATGTGCTAACTGCATGGAGAGGTACAGGCAACATTCTGGAGGGTGGAGAGGAGTGTGTTATTTCTAACCCAGGCCAGGCTTTTGGAGAAGGTCATTGTTGCATCAGGCTGGAAGTTGAAGTGTGACCTTGTGATGTGACCTGTGACATCATCTTCTTAGCACCCTTCTCTTCTCTGCCATCCACACACTCTCCAAATCTCATCCTGCTCAGTTTCCAAGAGCAGATGCACTCAGGAAGATATGGCTACTGATTGGATCACCTATCTCTCTCTGTTCTGTGGCCTACAGAAGAGCTGACTGCTGTGGCCTTACTGTCAGATCTCTTCACCTCATTCTAGCACTGGACCAGTCCTAGACATTCAGACTCTTATCTAGGGCTTTCTTCTCTTTTTTAGATTTGTTTATGTGCATGAGCGTTTCATCTGCGTGTGTGTGTGTGTGTGTGTGTGTGTGTGTGTGTGTGTGTGTGTGTATTACATACATGCTGTTGTCTGTGGAGGTCAGAAAATTGGATCCTCTGAAAGTAGAGTTACAGATATTTGTGAGCTACCATGTGACTTCTGGGAAGCAATCCTTGGTCTTCTGTAAGAATAACAAGTGCTTTAACTCAGTCATCTCTCCAGCCCTTGGATTTTTATTTAAAGTTGGAAGTGTCTGTGGTGAAAGCTCAAAATTCAGAAGCTCTACCAGATGATGAAGGCAGGGCGTGGTTGGGGGGATCATGTTTGCTGGAATATGGAAGAAATCAGTATGTCATGAGAGACAATTCCATGGCATTTGATGAGAAGGGAGATAAAAGGGGAGCTGTAGAATCATGGTAGAGTTTAAGGTCCTAACTCAGTTGCTCTGGTGTCTGTCATACCCCTCCTTCAAGCCTATCTAGCTTGAAACTTGTAACTAATATACCCTCACAAAGAAGTAACAAAGGGAGGGGAGTAAATGACCTGTGTGTTTGGCTGGAAGGTTGGGTGATATATATGTGTTAGATGTGGCCATCTGCTAGGATGGCAGAATTCACACTTTAAGATTTGAGTCTTGAGTCTGCAGCAATGGTCCATGCTTCTCCCAGACCCTAAGATACCAATGCTGTCTGAGAAGCACCCACTGCTTACCTGCTGTCTCCAAGCCACTTCCCTAAGAAATGAGGAAAGATCCTGGGATGGTTAATGCTGCTCGTCATCTTCACATGATCTGAAATTGCATAGGAGACAAATCTGGGAATGTCTGGAACAAAGTTTCTAGTTTATGCTAATAGCAAAGGTATATTATGAATGTGGGTGGCAGAATTTCGTGGGTTAAAGTAAAAAGAAGAAAGGAAAATGAACAACAGCATTCGCTGTTCTCTCCTTCTGGGCTGCGGATGGGATGGGATCTGCTGCTGTAGCCAAGGTGACCTCATCAGGATGGGCTACATCCTCAAACTGTGAACCAACTGAAGCTTTTTTCTTTTGCTTTTAATTTTCCCTTTTATTGGAAATGGATTCTTTTCTTACAGGATATATCGTGGTTACAGTTTCCCAACCATCTATTTACCCCAGCTCCTCCCCACCTCCCTCCCATCCAGAACTACTCCCTTTCTGTCTCAGATTAGAAAACAAACAAGCTTCTATGGGATAATAATGAAATATAACAAAATAATATATAAGAGAAAACAAAAATTACCACACCAAAGATGGACAAGACAAACCAACAGAAGTAAAGGGGCCCAAGAGAAGACAGAAGATTCAGAGACCCACTCCTTCATATGCTCAGGAATCCTATAAACTGGAAGCCATGGTGTGTGCACAGAGGACCTGCTGCAGGTCCATACAGGTCCGTGCATACTGCTTTAGTCTCTGTGAGTTCATGAGTTTTGCTTATGTTGATTTAGAGGGCCTTGTTTTCTTGATGTTGCCAATCCCTTCTACCTCTCCCACTCTTTCTGCCACCTCTTCTGCACGCTGGGTTCTGAGGGGAGAAATTTGATGGAGACTTTCCATTTAGGGATGAGTGTTTAGTCAGCATTAGTCAGTATTCTTTTGCTATGAAGAGACACCATGGCCACAGCAACTCTTAGAAAAGAAAGCATTTAATTATGCCTGGCTTACAGTTTAGCCCATTATCATCATGGCAGGGAGCATGGTGGCATTCAGGCAGATATGGTGTTGAGATTTCTATATCCAGATCTGCAGGCAGCAGAGAGAGAGAGAGAGAGAGAGAGAGAGAGAGAGAGAGAGAGACTGGGCTTGGGATTTTGAATCCTTGAAGTCCATCCCCAGTGGCCCACTTTCTCTAGCAAGGACACACCTATTAGAACTTTTCAATTCGTGCCACTCTCTGATGTCTAGCCATTCAAATATATAAGCTTATAGGGACCATTCTTATTTAAACCACCACAGTGTTCTAGGATCTCTCACTTTCTGCAAAATGTTTGGCTGTGGGTCTCTCTCTATTGGATCCCATCAGCTGCAGGAAGAAGTTTCTCTGATGATGGATGAACAAGGCCCTGGTCTATGAGTATAGCAGAATGCCACTAGGAGTCATTTTATCACTACTTTTTTTTTTTTTTTTTTTTTTTTTTTTTTTTTTTTTTTTAGGTCAGTAGTATTTAGTTTTACCCTAGGTCCCTGGGCTATCTAGTGTCAGGTTCTTGGTCACCCAAGCAGTGTCAGCTATGGGTTCCATCTTGTGAAATGGTCTTAAGTCAACTCAGTATTAGTTGGTTACTCCCATAACTTTGTACCACCATTGCCCTAGCATCTCTTGCAGGCAGGACACCAGGGTAGATCAAAGAACCCCTCTTTCTTAAGTCACTTTTATCAGGCACCTTGTCACAGCAATTAGGAAAGTAACTAATCCAGATCCTGAGCCAGTGAACCCATATAGGAAATATAGCTATGTTCTTCTAGGGGACAATGAGAGCCAGGAATGGAGACATTGAACCCTTATCCTGTCCCTTTCTTTAAATCTAGTTGTGTGTGTGTTTGTGAACATTAATGCATGCTGAGGTACATGCATGGAGGTCAGAGATCAACTTGCAGTAGTTGGTTCTCTCTTCTCACCAAGTGTCTCCCAAGGGTTGAAATCAGATTGTCAAATTTGATTTCAGCCTGAAATCAAGAGGTTGCTTTGGCCTCAAGTGCCATCATCCACTGAGCAATCTCATAGACTCCTTTCTTCTCTTTCTATAACTTAGGATGAATTTCATCCCCTCTGTGCCCCACCCCCTCTGCTGGATCGTCAGTGTAGACAAACTGGACCACTAAGTGCAACCTTTCCTTTGTCCTTTGAGACCTATTCTGTAGATCTTCTAAAGGAAGGTCAAGAATAAAGAGTAAGAAAGTTGATGGTGATGTTTTCTAATGTATCCCAGGAGCAAGAGGAACTCAGATATATAGTATCACACAGCTCCCAGAGACAGGATTTGCTAAAATCTTAGAGGGGCCCATTCTGGGGAACAGCAAAAAACACAGACTGACTCAGAACACAGAGTTGACACAAACCCCTCTCATTCTATGATGTTCCAGGAAAACCAAAGACTTGCATCTAGAAACTGGACCTTAGGCAATCCTAGCCACAGCACACACTGACAATTAGCATCCATATGTAATTTCAGATCCTCATTCTCTGCTTCCTTCTGCATCACATTGTCTAGAAACCTACGCTGGAAGAATTTCCAGGGAACCTGAGCTGTCCCATAGGCCAGACTTCTCTCTTTAGTCCCCAAAACACTACTTCATACAGATCAATACGATTGACTAAGACTTTCTAGCTAAGAGAGAGTAGTATCCACAGGTTGCTTCTGTACCTGCTGTATCACCCAGTTACCTTAGCAATAGCATCTGCACCAGGACATGGGGAAAGCAAAGGACCACCTGCTGCTGTCTCAACTGGGAGGTGAGGGGAATAGAGGAAGTCTGAGATCTGTTAGTCACTTGCCAACAGGCAAGTCCTCTTGATCTCTAGGCTGTCCTGGGGTCTGAGGTTTCTTTGGTTTAAGGGTGCAGTGAAGGACACAGTCCTCTGAATATGAAAACCTCATATTTCTTAGCATATTTTAGGCACAGGAACTATCTCTAGAACAACCATTCTTCAACCAGTCTTCTGTGATTTAACATTTTACCCACCACCAGTTCACAGAAAAGGTTTTCTAACCTAGAAGAAAGTTATATTCCAGAGAGGCCAGGACTTTACAAGGTTGGATATATCTTTAGCTGTAGTAGGAAGAAAAGTTGGTTTCCATTTTTGCATTCATGTAGAATAAAAGATATTGGGATAGTCAATATGACTAATGGAACCTCTTTTTTTTTTTTGTTTTAAGGATTTATGTATTTACATGTAAGTACACTGTAGCTGTCTTCAGACACATCAGAAGAGGGCATCTGATCTCATTAGGGATGGTTGTGAGCCACCATGTGGATGCTGGGAGTTGAACTCAGGACCTCTGGAAGAGCAGTTACTGCTCTTAACCGCTGAGCCATCTCTCCAGCCCCCTAATGGAACCTCTTAACTCCAGTTGAGCATTACTACCTGTTACAGTAGTAAATAACAGAAATAAGGGCTTCAGCATCTTCTCTGAAACCTGTGCCTGCAGTGTCTTCTCCTTTTAAAAATCCCTTACAATGCTTCAAATGAAGCTCAGGACCTCAAGCCTGGTAAACTCTCTACCTCTACACTACATCCCCAGTTGCTACCTTGGCAGCATCTTGAAACCATCCACCAAGGTAGGCATTGCAGACACAGAGAGGCTAAAGACCTTGGGCTCTGAGGTAGTAGTCCAAGAGGATCTGGAGTTTGTATCTTCTGCATCCTGGATCTAGGGGCTTTTCCTTGGACATGTCTCATGAGAGACATTGGGAAATGTAAATGTCCTTTAGCCTCGTGTGTGACCGTGGTGCGTTGGAATCACACTTAACAGAGTACCTTTCAGAAAAAAAAGAAAACTAATGTTCATTCATTCAACAAGGAATTTTATTGGTTGCTAACCTGTGCCAGGTATGGAACTAAGCACTGAGAATTCAAAAGGGAATGAAATGTGGCCTCTATTCCCAAACAGCTCCATTCATTTAGACATTTCCCTTGGATTGTATATATATCATGTTGACAAGGGAAAGAATCACCAATTGTGAGATTCTCTAAGTGACACTCTCTGCCCTTCAGTGAGTTCCATACTCAACAGACTCCCGCTGGCTGCGTCCATTGGCAGGAGAAAGCACACTTCAAAAATTGTGACAGAGTAGTAGAGGGACAAGGAGCAAGGGTGAAAACCTTAAACAAATGATAACTGATGGTCCCTGGGCTGCAGCCCTCTGCTTAGTGAAGAAACGCTTCCAGAAAAGGAGCTGGGAGCAAATTCCTGAGCAAAGGCTGACAGGAAGTGAGAGAGGCCCAAGAGCATTGCCACATGGCCAGCCACAGACCGGGCTGCCTGTGAGTACTCAGCCTTTTAAGGCTCCACAGATGGGGGTGGGGGCCATGATCACCCACTCAGCGACTCACTTCTGTGTTGGTGAGGTCAAACTGTAAGGGCAGAGGCTCAAAGCTCCAAAGCTGAAATAGAGACTCCTCCAACTAAGGCTAGAGACATTTTTAAGTAATTTGACTTCTTTCCCGGAGCCAGGCCTAGTCGCACCTTGGCTTACATGTAGTAAAATCAACAGCCTTTGGGAGCTTTCTTAGGCCAGGTTTTATCTACACAGTGAGATGGTATTGAGGGATCACATTTCACACAAAGAGCCCAAGCTTTCCACGCCTTCACAGGGCCCTCGTGACATACCTTTAAGTCACAGAAAATGATCTCCAACTTTGATGTCCGCTTCCTTCTGCAAAATCTGTAACCCAAACACATGGTTTGGATTTAACACCAAAGACCAGAGGACACAGAGAGAAGACTCTAGGAAGTTCATCATAGGAGCTGCCTCACCAGAAGGCAAGTGAAGATCCACATTTTAAATCCGTTTTATTCTATTGTCTAGGAACACAGCTCACAGCACCGGAAGTGCTGTTGCTTTGTCCTTGAAGATCACCTTCACCTTAGTTTATCTTTGAAACAACAACCAAGAAATGGCTGTAAGGACCAGATCATCCGTCCAAGAGGAGCTGATCTAGGCTCCTGGGAGCATAGATAACATTTGGGAATGGTCTTAGAAATCATCAGATTCCCTAATTTCAGTGATGCTACTGAGTAGTAGGAGGTTAGCTCAGTGGTAAAGTGTTTGTCTAGCATGCACCAAACCTTGGGTGCCATCTCTATCACAACAATCAGACAAGCAAAAACACACCTTGACCCTAAGGATGGTTGGCTATCACTCACTGATGGGATAATTTCACACTGAGTAAAGGACTGTGTTCTGATTAGCTAAGGGCTGTTGTTGCACAGTTCCACAAACTGTATGTCTTGGACAACAGATATTACTGTTTCCCAGTTCTGGAGTCCAAATGAAGGCATTGGCAGGGTAGTTTCCTGAGGCACGAGGAAAGCTCTGTTCCCTGCCCCTCTTGGCTAGTTTTCTAGCATCTCCAGCACTTCTAATCTTGTAGAAGCATTAGTTTTTAATCTCTCCTTTCACAAACATGCACCTTTTGTTTTATTTTGTTTTTTGAGCAGGGTTCCTCTGCAGCTCTGGCTGTCTTGGAACTTGCTCTGTAGACCAGGTTGGCCTCGACTCTGCCTCTCAAGTGCTAAGATTAAAGGCATGTTCCACTACCACTCCAGTGTTGTGCATCTTTTCTATGCCCAAAGTCTGTGATATTAAGGACACCATCTATACTGGATTAGAGTCTGTTCCAGTGACCTCATCTTGACTGATGTCTGCAGTGACTCTATTTCTGCATAAGATTGTATCTTGAGATCCTGAGACTAGGATTTCAATGTATGGATTTGGTAGGCCACAATAGTCTTTAATAGAAATTGTCTACAACATGTTAGATCCTCACTGGAGGGCTGTAAGCTTGGTGTGATTTGCATTCTACTGATGTGCCAGGGCCAGTGAGGCAGGCAGCAGAGACACATCCCTCCAGAAGCACGTGCATAAGTTAGGGTTCTTCAGAGTCACAGAACTTATGGAATAAATCTCCTGGGATGACTTAGAGGCTGTGGTTCAGCTACTGTGGTTAACGATGGCCAGCTGTGAATGTGAGAGTCTAGAGGTTGCTCAGACCCACAAAACTGGTCTTCTGTATATGCTGGAGTCCCAAAGAAATAGGTGTCAGTGCTAGTGAAGGAACAGTTGTGCTACCAAGGCAAGGGCAAGCAGGTAAAAAGCAAAAGCTTCCTTCTATGTTCTTATTTATACTTCCAGCAGAAGGTATGGCCCATATTAAAGGTATGTCTTCCCATCTCAAGATCCAAATTAAAGGCTAGTGTCTTCCAGCTTCAAGATCTAGATCAAAGGTGTGGCTTCCTGCCTCAAAGGTCCAGACAAGAAGCACTTCCAACAAAGCAGATTTTTTTTTTTTACAGGTGTGCCCTCTATTTCTGGATTGTAGCTTAATCCAGATATGGTTACATTGACATCCAAGACTAGTCATAGCTCCATGTGTCCATGGATTCCAGAGCCTCGCTGGGGGTTGGGAGCACAGCTATGTCTTTCCTAGAGGTTAACAAGTGTGGCAAGCATTTCCTCTCAGTCTCTTCATCTCTGAGATGAAGATGATGCAGGTTTATGGTTAATAAGGAAAAAAATATGTACTTATACCTTACTTGGGAGCAAAATATGTCCTGAAATGAGCACACTTGATACAAAGGCCATCCTTGAATTGACATGGGCGTCCTATGTTCTATTTCTGCAACACAAACAATTAGAGAAATGGTCATCTGTGTGAATACAGGACATGGCTGCAGATGCTATAGGGTGTCATGGAGCCAGTGATATGCACATTCTTTGACTTTTTTTCAGATCCCCAAATTCTGCCATGCCTGACTGGCCCCTGGGATTTGAATTAGGGACTGTGGATTCTTTAGCACATGTATCACCACCGTAAAGTGTGCAGTTTGAATCCTGGAACCACTTTCTTGATGTTTTCATACTTGGAAGGTTTCTCCAGGAGGTATGTCTAATCCATAATGCATATACATTGGGGGTAGGACCATGGAAGGCCATGCCAGTGAGCTTCCCATTCAGCTCTGGGATGACGTTCCCCACAGCCTTGGCAGCACCAGTGGATGCAGGGATGATGTTCTGAGAAGCCCCATGGACATCATGTCACAGCTTTCTAGAGGGGCCATCCACAGTCTTCTGAGTGGCAGTGATGGCATGGACAGTGATCATGAGTCCTTCCACGATGCCAAAGTTGTCATGGATGACCTTGGCCAGGGGGTCTAAGCAGTTGGTAGTGCAGGATACATTGCTGACAAACTTGAGTTAGTTGTCATATTTCTTGTGGTTCACACCCATCACAAACATGGGGGCATCAGCAGAAGGAGCAGAGATGATGACCCCTGTGGCCTCATCCTTGAAGTGGGTCCTGGCCTTCTTCATGGTGGTGAAGATGTCAGTAGACTTCATGTCATACTCAGTATCAACATCATCCCATTTGATGTTAGTGTGATCTTTCTCCTAGAAGACAGTGATGGGGGCTGGAGAGATGGCTCTGCAGTTAAGATCACTGATTACTCTTTCAAAGATCCTGAGTTCAAATCCCAGCAACAACATGGTGGCTCATGATCATCCGTAATGAGATCTGATGCCTTCTTCTGGGGTGTCTGAAGACAGCAACAGTGTACTTACATATAATAAATAAATAAATAAATAAATAAATAAATAAATAACAGTAATGGGCTTCCCATTGATGACAAGTTTCTCATTCTCAGCCTTGACTGTGCTGTTGAACTTGCCATGGATAGAGTCATACTGGCAGGCACATGCAGACCATGTAGTTGAGGTCAATGAAGGGGTCACTGATGGCAACAATGTCCACTTTGCCAGATGCAGAGGAGAAGGAAGTCCTGGTAGCCAGGTGTCCAATACAGCCAAATTCATTCACACCAACCTTCACCATGTGTCTACAGGATGAGGTTGGCATTGCACAAGAAGATGCAGCTGTCTCTGGAATGGGGAGGAACAGAGCTGTTTGTTTTGAGACAGGGTTTCTCTGTATAGTCCTGGCTGTCCTGGAACTCACTCTGTAGACCAGGTTGGCCTTGAACTCAGAGATCCACTTGCCTCTGCCTCCCAAGTGCTGGAATTAAAGGCGTGAGCCATCATTTCCTGGACTTTATTCAGACTCTTCAGGAAAGCTTTGCCATCAATCTGTGCCTGACCCTTATCAATTTACCATGGACCAACTGGTCTTGGAGTCCTTAGCAGGCTGTATTCATGTCAAAATACACATCCACTCTGGACTTCACTCTGTCAGAGCTTTCTCCATTTCCTACAGTCAGGGCTATGGGGAAGAATATGTACCATCTCAGAGTACATCTTGACACACAAGAACCATGGCTCAGAGGTTAAAGGCCCTGACTGCTCTTCCAGAGGTCCTGAATTCAATTCCCAGCAATCACATGGTGGCTCACAACCATCTATAATGGGATCTGATGTCCTCCCCTGGTGGTCTGAAGACAGCAACAGTGTGTTCCTATACATAAAATAAATAAATAAATCCTTTTTTTTTTTTTTAAATCACAATCATAATTCTGGTCTAAAGTCTCCAGGGTTGTAAGGCACTGAAGAAGGCTCTGGAAAGAATGCCCAATCTTAGAAGCCATGCCTGTCGTATGTGATTCTGCTTCTATGACTCTCAGTCTGAGGCTCAAATCTCAGGGTTCACGAGCTAGCCTTGTATGCACACTACAGTGAAGCAACCTGCGCCTGCTGAGGTGGTTGTTGAATGATATGGTGTTCCTAGGTTGTGTTAGTCTGCAATGGCTGGTGCAGCCGAGTACTACAAACTGAGTGGCTGAGAAACAACAAACACACACTGTCCTGTAGTTCTGGGAGTAGAGGGCCAAGACCCAGCCAATGGCAGAACCAGTTTTTCATTTTATTTTGTTTTTCTTCCACATTCTCTCCTTTGTTCTCTGTTCTTCTCAAAATACACTAGTCGTGTTGGATTCACACCTATTCTTTGCAAGATATTTCCTATCCAATGACATTGAGGCAGTGAGAGGCCTATGACTGGAAAGAGGAGGCAGAGCTAAGGGTTGGGAGGTCAGAAAGCAGACGCATGGGCGAGAGAGCAGATGCTCGCATGAGCACGGGAGGGAGAGGCACATATCAAGACGGAATCAGACGTTAGAAATTGGGATGAGACTTTTATCACTGTAAATTGGCATCATGTAATTGTGAGTTTAATACACATAAATACAATTGGTTAGCTATTTAAGATTAAGAGTCATGCTTTCCAGGGTATTTGGAGGGAGTGGGCAAAGGGTGGGGAGCTATGGTCAAGCTGGCAAGATTGCTGTAGGAACTACTTGGGAGAGATTAGCTTGGCAGCAGTGGGGAGAATTGCACTGTGCGGGACTCAGCCAGGAATTGGTGCTGAAGATTGGCGGGGTAGGAGAGTTGGAGGGTGGCCCTTCTTTAATATTTTCCCCTACATCTAGTTTCTGGTTTTTAACTAATTACCTCTTTAAAGTTCCTAACTCCAAATGCTGTCACATTCTGAGGTACTAGAAATTAGGCCTTCAGTGTATAAATGGGACTTGAGGTGGTGCCTAGAGCACTGTTTTTAGAAACTAAATGAACGGCCATTCTCACTGGATGGGACCACATGCTTGCCAGCGTGTGTCTGCCTCATTGCTTTGAAAACGAGGTCTAGGAGTCCACTTAAGAGTCAGACCATTTTAGCCCTTAACAAATCCACCAGCTCCAAACATGTACCTTATAATCTGGGCGAGAGGACAGTAGGACCCAGCTACGGTGCATGCTTGTTTTTACATGAAGATCAAGGTTTTGTTTAATTGAGGAATGTTACAGAATGGCTACTGATAGCAGACGCTCTCCTTTATTCTGTAGCCACGGTAGCCTCCAAGCAAGGGCCACGGAGAGACAAGTGGAACCAGATCGTGTGAAGTCTGAGTGGGGATCCCAGTTTACCCTCGTGGAGCTTAAGGTATCTTTTATCTAAAAAGGCTTTGATAGAAGGAACAGTCCCACAAAAAGCCAGCCTCGGGGTAGCAGTCAGCATCTGCCCCTTCCCTTCGGGGCAGTGCAGTTGTGGATATCAAGAAAGGCCCCTGGGAGTCATCTTCCTAGCAGCACACATGGAATGGGGGCCGACAAGAATTCCCAGTGTTAGAGCATAAGTTATTGGTGTTCTGTTCAGGAATTTTCCCCTGTGCCCATGTGCTCCAGTTCTTCCCCACTGTCTCTTCTATTAGATGAGGTGTGTCTGGTTTTATGTGGAGGTCCTTGATCCACTTGGACTTGAGCTTTGTACAGGGAGATGAGAGTGGATCAGTTTGCATTCACTTACATGTTGACTGCCAGTTGAACCAGCACCATTTGTTGAAAATGCTGTCTTTTTTACACTGGATGGTTTTAGCTCCTTTGTCAAAGATCGAGTGACCATAGGAGTGTGGGTTCGTATCTGGATCTTCAATTAGAATTGACAAATGGGACCTCATAATTGCAAAGCTTCTGTAAGGCAAAGGACACTGTCAATAGGATAAAACGGCAACCAACAGATTGGGAAAAGATCTTTACCAATCCTACATCTGATAGAGGGCTAATATCCCAAATATACAGAGAACTCAAGATGTTAGACTCCAGAGATTCAAATAACCCATTAAAAAATGGGGTACAGAGCTAAACAAAGAATTCTCAATTGAGGAGTACCAGATTGCTGAAAAACACCTAAAGGAATGTTCAACATCCTTAGTTATCAGGGAAATGCAAATCAAAACAACCCTGAGATTCTCACACCAGTCCTAATGGCTAAGATCAAAAATTCAGGGGACAGCATATGCTGCAAAGGATGTGGAGAAAGAGGAGCACTCCTCCATTGCTGGTAGGATTGCAAGCTGGTTAAAACACTCTGGAAATCAGTTTGGCAGTTCCTCAGAAAATTGAACATAGTACTACCCGAGGACCCAGCTATACCACTCCTGGGCATATACCCAGAAGATGCTCCAACATGTAAGGACACATGCTCCACTATGTTCATAGCAACCTTATTTATAATAGCCAGAAGCTGGAAAGAACCCAACAGAGGAATGGATACAGTAAATGTGGTACATTTACACAATGGAGTATACTACTCAGTTATTAAAAACAATAAATTCATGAAATTCTTAGGCAAATGGATGGAACTAGAAAAATATCATCCTGAGTGAGGTAATCCAGTCATGAAAGAATACATATGGTATGCACTTGCTGATAAGTGGATATTAGCCCAAAAGCTTGGAATACCCAAGATACAATTCACAGACCACATGAAGCTCAAGAATAAGGAAGACCAAAGTGTGGATACTTTGGTCCTTCTTAGAAGGGAGATCAAAATACTCATGGCTCACAGCCAACCAATGGACTGAGCATAGGGTCCCCAATGGAGGAGCTAGAGAAAGGACTCAAGGAACTGAAGAGGTTTGTAGCCCCACAGGAGGAACAATAATATGTACCAACCAGTACCTCAGAGCTCCCAAGAACTAAACCACCAACCAAAGAGTACACATGGAGGGACTCATGGCTCCAGCTACATATGTAGCAGAGGACAGCCTTTTCAGACATTGATGAAAGAAGAGGCCATTGGTCCTCCATGCCCCAGTGTAGGGGAATGCCAGGTTAGGAAAGTGGGGGGGGGGGGGTTGGCAAACGGGGAGGGGGGATGGGATAGGGAGTTTTCAGAGGGATAATAAGGAAAGGGAATAACATTTGAGATGTAAATAAAGCAAATATCTAGTTAAAAACCTCTGGTGATGGTCAACAAAGTATTTTTTTAACAAAGTTTTAATCATGTCAAATTGTGTTTTCATGCTGGGAAGAAAAGTTACTCTTATCTTTTTGTTATTTAAAGAAATGTGGAACAATTTCTCTTGAAATTATGTTGAAATATTACTAGTATTTGAAGGAGAAATAAAATTTAGTCAAAAATGAAAAAAAAAAGTCCCAGTGTTACTTTTGGGGGAACTTTTCCTCATCCCACCCTTAATCCCTGCTCCTGACTTTACCTCAAGTAATCTACCCTCACAAAGGGTCTAAGGCAGTATGGTTCTCAACCTGTGAGTCACAACTCCTTTGGGGTCAAACAACTCTTTCACAGGGGTCACCTAGGACGGCCTGTGTATTAGATATTTACATTATGATTCAAAACAGTAGCAAAACTATAGTTATGAAGTAGCAACAACAATAATTCTGCGGTTAGGGCATCATTACATGAGGAACTGTATTAAAGGGTCACAGCATTGGGAAGGCCAAGAACCATTGGTCTAAGGTCCGAGCCTTGAATTAGTGTTTCAAAGGATGGGCAATGGCGGTATTCCAGAGCCCACTGCCAGGTGGGAAGCAGAGGTTGAGGTGGGTTCTCCTTGTTGCTGACTCCACTCCAAAGCTTCCGATTATGTCACAAGGGGTAGCGTCACACGAGCGATGTAAGGCCTCTGGAGTGGGTGTCTGCCACAGGTGTTCGTGTGTGCACACCCGTGGCCCACGCCTGTGCTGGGGTGGCTACCAACTTCCCGTGCAAAAGTTGCAGCAAAACAGCTGGTGAGTGGGACTCTAAATGGAAGTGATTTTCCTAGCGCCATGACAACAAGACACCCTCAGAGCTAATGGCGACACTTCAGCCATCATCTCTCTCTGCTGGTTCCTGCTTACACTTCATGTTTCTTAAAATACTTGCCTGGCTGGCAATGTGGTGACTCACCTGCACCATCGCTGCACAGAGCAAGTGGGAGGCACTTCCTTCTGCAGAGGAGTCAGGAGCCAGCCCAGCACCTGAAGCCTTTCATTCACAGAAGGTTCCTGTCAAGGGCGGGTTTCTCACTCTCTGCCAAAGCTGCAATTGCCAAAAGCAACGTAGTGTGGATGTGTCAAGCTGGGGCACTTGGACTACAGAGTTCAGGGAAATTAGGCAGATTTGCCTAGATATCTCCTCTTTATCTTCAGTCCTGGGTGAGGTACTCGGGCCAAGTGCTGAAATATGAAATCCCACATGGAGTCACCATTGCCTGTGGTACTCTGGGGCATCTCTGAGCCAGATTTGTTCCCAGAATTCCATGAATTCTAATGTACTTAAATGATTTTAAAGTTTGGAACTCAGTGAGTTGGAACTCACACCATTTGTAATGTTAAAGTAGTAAAAAGAAATATTTGTCAGGAATTTCACTGCTGACTAAGATTGTGTCTGTGTACCCTATATCTACTTGAATTCTGCAGGCTGCAGATTGTGGTCTATATGCCCGGGAGTCAGATTCAAGTCCTTGGTTCATGGATGATTAGCTGGGTGACCTTAGTCAGGTTACTTTGTCTCCTGGAATGCTCATTTCCTTAACTTTCCACAATAGTGCCCTCCTAATTACATAAATAAAATGGGAGACTATGCTCATGATACAGGGGCAGGAGAAATGTCTCAGGGCCTGCTGCTCTTCCAGATGACCTGAGTTTGGTTCCCAGCACCCATGGCAGGTGGTTAACAACCTTTCTGTTCAGAATATCAGACAATCTCTTCTGGCTTTTATAAGCATACACACACACACACACACCATATAAAAATAAATCTTCTGGAGAAAAAAAGAGATTCAGTATAGAACAAGGCCAACATATACTTGTGCCTTTTCCTGTCTATGTGGATTTTTCTCATAGTTCAGAGTGATCACACCATTTCTGGCTACTCAGTGTTAACATCGATACATTTACTTATGTGAGTTTGCATACCTTTAGAACATAGCAAATAATTATCCAAGAAATAGATGACCAAGACACATACCCTGAGACTAGTGGTGGCAAAAGTCACAAGGGGTGATTTGGATGATGTCTAAGTTAGGATTACTATTGCTATTGTGAAATACCATTACCAAAATCAACTTAGGAGGCAAGCGTTTGTTTTACTCACAGTTCCATACTATCAGTTCATCATCAAAACCAGTGAGGACAGGAACTCTAACAAGGCAGGAGCCTGGAGGCAGGCACTGATGCAGAGGCCATGGAGGGGTGCTGCTTACTGACTGGCTCCTCATGGCTTACTCAGCCTGCTTTCTCATAAAACCCAGGACCACCAGCCCAGGAATGGCCCCACCCATAAAGGCCTAGGCACACCCCACCAATCACTACTTAAGAAAATGCCCTATAGGCTTGCCTGCAGCCTGATCTTACAGAGGCATTTTCTTTCTTTCTTTTTTTTTTTCATTATTTAATTTATTTTATTTTTTTTAAATTTTTTATTCGATATAATTTATTTACATTTCAAATGATTTCCCCTTTTCTAGCCCCCCACTCCCCGAAAGTCCCGCAAGCCCCCTTCTCTTCCCCTGTCCTCCCACCCACCCCTTCCCACTTCCCCGTTCCGGTTTTGCTGAATACTGCTTCACTGAATCTTTCCAGAACCAGGAGCCACTCCTCCTTTCTTCTTGTACCTCATTTGATGTGTGGATTATGTTTTGGGTATTCCAGTTTTCTAGGTTAATATCCACTTATTAGTGAGTGCATACCATGATTCACCTTTTGAGTCTGGGTTACCTCACTTAGTATGATGTTCTCTAGCTCCATCCATTTGCCTAAGAATTTCTTGAATTCATTGTTTCTAATGGCTGAATAGTACTCCATTGTGTAGATATACCACATTTTTTCAGAGGCATTTTCTTAGTTGAGATTTCCTCTACTCTGATGACTCTAGCTTGTGCCAAGTTGACATAAATTAGCCAGCTCAGATGGACTTCATAATGATATAAGATCAAAACCTCTAACTTCCAGAGACCTGTGGGTAGTTTCCTTCTGGAAGATCCATTGCAGTTCTCTTTATAAAAAGTTTCTAACTTCAGGGTACCAGCTGGTGACACTCTGGGAGCTGATCACTCATTTTGCTGCAAGGCTCCTTTCTAATGCCTTTTCTTTAGAAGCATCTGTTTCCTCAGATTTGGCTCAAGTTTCTGCTGACTTCTGGATACCCAGCACAGAGATCTGTGTTTCTCTTCAACTTTCAGTGTTTGCTGGTTTGCTTTCTGTTATTCTACCTGCTTAGGTCTTTTGGTCCACCACATGATGCTGGGAAGAGACCGGACTTGAGTCCAGTCACATCTCTTACTCTTCCTATCCCTCTACCCCACCCCATCTTTTTCCTTTTGGTTTTCTGAGATAGCATTTCTCTGTGTAGCCCTGGCAGTCCTGGAACTCACTCTGTAGACCAGGCTGGCTTAGAACTCAGAGAGATCTGGTTGCCTCTGTATCTGCCTCCTGAGTACTGAGTTCAAAGGTGTGAGTCACTAACTCTGGCTCTCTATCACATCTTTCGAATGAATCTGTGTTGCTGCTGTTCCAATGTGGTGAAGAGACACCAGGACCAAGGAGAGTTACAGAAGAAGGCATTCATAGGGACTTACAGTTTCAGAGGGTGAGTCCATGGGTGTCATGGTTGAGAGCATGACAGCAGGCAGACACAGCACCAGAGCAGTGTGACACCACCATCCAGACAAAGCAGATCGGGAATGGATATTTACCAATTACACATCTGGTATAGGGTTAATATCTAAAATATTTAAAGAAGAAGGAGGAGGAGGAGAAGAAGAACAACAACAACAACAATAAACAGCAACCCTGGATATCAAGAAAACAAATCAATTTAAAAATGGGGTACAGAAAAAAATGGGGTACAGAACTAAACAAAGGTTTCTCAAAAAATAAAACACAAATGAATGAGAAACAGAAAAGTCTAACATCTTAGTCATCAGGGAAATGAAAATCAAAACTACTTTGAGATTTTTATCTTGGCCAGATTGGCCAAGATCAATAAAACAAATGACAGCTCATACTTCCAAGGGTGTTGGGTAGGACGAGCACTCACCTGTTGCTGGTGGAGGTGTAAACTTGTGCAGTTGGGAATAGATATACTTCAAGGTCCAACTATATTACTCTGGGGCATATACCCAAAGAACTCTCCACTCTACTACAGACACTTGTTCATTCACGCTCATTACTGCTCTATTCATAATAGCATGAATTAGAAACAGCCTAGATCTATATCAGTGGGTGAATGTGTAATTAAAGTGTAATACATTTATGGAATGTTATTCAACTGTTAAAAATACTAAATTATGAAATTTGCAAGTAAATGGATGACACTAGAAAAAAGATCATCCTGAGTTAGGTAACACAGACCCCAAAGACAATTATGATATGTATAAGAGAATATCTAATATATGGATGTTAGCATTTAAGCCTTCAATAGATATGCTACTATCAGTACAACCACAGAGAGCACTGAGTATATTATACGTATAAAGTAAGAAACTAGGATGGGGTAGGATCTCCCAAGGTAGAGGGGATGAAATATATAGTTCAAGAGAGGTGGGAGGGTGGAGATTGAAGGACAATGCATATTTGAACATAGTAAATCAAGTTGGTATCTAACCTTCGTCTGTACTGAATAGTATTCATGGTACTGGAAGGTACTGTGCATGATACCAGGAGAGAGTAAATGCCAATCCAGCTACAAACCCGGCTGTCTACAATGGTGATCTGCCTGTATAATATACTGGTGCATAAAATTTGTGGGAGTCACCAACTAGTTCATGATTGGACTTAAGGCCCAGTCCATGAGATGAGACCCTTGCCTGACACTGAGTGGCCAAGAACCTGAGCCTTGGTAGGCAATGGTCCTAAGAGAAAACCAATTGTTCTGGTAAGGGAATACAGCAATAAAATGATTTCTAATGACTTCTGCTGTACTAATAGATCAGTATCTCGCCATCATCAGAGAAACGTCCAGAAGATGGGAACCAATACAGAGACCCTTAACTGGACAATGTGCAGAGACATTGGAAGACTCGGTCCTAAATGAGGTATCTTTATCAAACCCCTCCCCTCGGGACTCAGAAAGTCTCTAAGAGTTGGAGGGGTGGATGATACCAAGTAAGCTGTGTTTTCCAGACACAACAGGACTGATACATACATGAACTCATGAGACTGTGGCGGCATGCTTACGGCCTACACAAGTCCAAACCAGATGAGGTCCCTGCACTGAGATAGGGAGATAGATATGAACTCCCATCCCCGACCAAGAAGTTGTCTCCAGTTGACAACTGCTTGCAAAGGAAAAATATAGTCTCTCCAAGGTCGTCTCTGGGTATACAATCCACACTTGAGGGTGGGACCCATGGCCAGGGAAAGCTAGTCAACATGGAGCAAACTCAAAGGTACACATTGCTTTGTTTAGGCTTTTGATCCTCTTACTGATCTTTTGCTTGTATATTATGGTTTCTTATTTTATGTTTTCATGGATTTTGTGTGTATCTCTATGAGTGTGTATATGTGTTTGTGTGTGTGTGTGTTTCTCATGCTCTTTTTTTGTTTCTTTTTCCTCTTTTTGTTTATTCATTTGGTTTTATTCTTTTTTAAAAATTTGCTTGTTTTACTAGAGAGAGAGAAAGAAGGCATAGAGTTGGAAGGGTGAGGAGGTAGGAAAGACTTAGGAGGAGACGAGGAAGGAGAAATTGTGATCAGAATATATATATTTTTTTCAGTTAAAAAAAAAAAGGGAAGGGGCTGGAGAGATGGCTCAGCGGTTAAGAGCACTGACTGCTTACTCTTCTAGAGGTCCTGAGTTCAATTCCCAGCAACCACATTGTGGCTCACAACCATCTGTAATGGGATCTGATGCCCTCTTCTGGTGTATCTGAAGACAGCTACAGTGCTGTCTTTACCAAAATAAATCTTTACCAAAAAAAGGGGAAAAACAGCAACAAATTCCCATTTGTTCCCCATTTACCTTGCAGAACTTACAGATTCAAGTAAGATGCCTTCTATCCTGAAACTTTAGGGAGATTCTGGGGTAGAAAACCATCAACAAGGAAAATATCTAGGTGTCTGGTGCTATTCCTCTCCTTGATCTACCATTTTTGCCCTGGCGGGAAAAAAACCTACTCTGTATCATGCCTAGTGGCAAAGACACCTCCCTCTTACTCGTCTGAGGGCCCTGCCACGGGCAGTAGGGTGGAGGACAGCTCCCACTGTTCTCAAATCCGTCCTTCCTCTATCATGGCTACTCTGCTGCTTGATGACCGTGCCTGGCTCTGTTTGGCGCAGCTCCTCCCGAGAGGGGGAGTCTCCAAACCACTATGGACCTGGCTGTCAGTTCACTTGACATTGAAGCCCAGCTGCAGCTCCAATTGTGTCATCGAAGCAGACCAGACAAAGAAATGAAGACTAGAGATTCGAGGAACTTTCCTGAGATCCCTCCGCCCACAGACGACAGAAGCTACCGCCAAACCCAAGGTGTTAAGTCTTAACCTCATGATCTTCTTGATTCTCTCTGGCGTGCTGTCTCTGTTGCTCTGCCCTTGATCACAAGTGTGGACTCACAATGGCAGTCATTGCTTCCTGTGCATCCTTTTCTTCTCCTCTGAGGTTTACATCTCCTTCTGCTCAGTTTCCTTGTTAGAAGTATGTACTAGGACAAAAACAAAACAAAAACAAAACAAAAACACAAGACTGTCGTTTCATCTCTTTCCCACCCATAGCTGCTCTCCCTGTGCATCTGTTACAAATTCCATGTTAGATGATATAACAAGAATGTCTGAAGACCAGCAAGGAGTAATCTTAGCCAGTGTTACTGGATTTGAGAAAAATCACAGATTACTCGATCCTGAAAGCACCAATAACTTGCTTAGCCTATACCAATTCTTAGTTCCAGCCTAGAGCCACCACGTGGCCTTGAGCTCTCTGTGGTCTCCTCCATGTATAGCCTGTTAACTGAGGTGGTATCTAGCCCTCTTCTCCCATTCCAATGACATATCTATTCTTCTGGGTGTGGATTCTTAGTGGCTCCACCCTAACTGAATCAGCTTCACACATCAAATTGGAAAACTCTTTGGGGCTAGAGGAAAATGCGTATCAGCTTGTCTTGCCTGAAGGGACCACTTCCCAAAACTCTGGAGTCAGCTGGCGGGCCACTTTCTTTGATGGGATACTCATGCAACACTAACCATAATGTTCAAGTTCTCGGTTTTTACTTGAGTATTCAGGCTAATCTCTTTATAGGACTAAAATGTGGTGTGTGTGTGTGTGTGTGTGTGTGTGTGCACTAAAGAGCTAGAGTTATAAGCAGTTGAAAGCTACCCACTGTGACACTGGGAACCCAACTTTGGTCCCATGTAAGAACCGCAAGTCTCTTAACTGTAGAGTCATCTCTCTGGGCCCCAGGCTGGACTTCCTAAAGATCTTTTTTATATCATGTGTCATGGGACCCCCACCTCACTCTGCCTGTCCCCCTATTCTCTGCCTGCTCTTTCTCCAAAGCACTCATCTCCATACTGATGTCTCGTCTCACCAACAGGAAGCACTTTGAGAATTGAATCTGCCTTTCTTGACCAGTGTCTGGCCCCTGGTTGGTGTTCAGGAAGTGCCTCTTCACACGATGGCTCGGATGCTGAGAGCCTTGGGAGCCGGCGCCAGGACCCATGCATGTACCAAGGTGTTGAGAAGACCAGCAGTTCCTGTCTCTCAGATATCACAGATGCCAATTGCCACAAGGCTGCTAAGGAGGATTTCCAAACTTCCTCCTCCATCCTTCCAATGCCCAGAACCATCCTGGGATCTGTTGGGAATGCAAACTCCCAGGCAGTCTGTTATCAGCGCTTGTCTCTTAGGCTGGCCCCTGCTGAACCCTTGACCTCCTCCTGTGAGCTCAGAGTCCAAGGCCCCCCGACCCCAGAGTTGAGTTGTATGCTCCACTCATTCCCAGAAATGAGCCTGTCTTACTCACATCGCTGTCGCTCAGCACGGCGCAGAGCCACAGTGGAGCTTATCAGTATCAGATAAATAAATAAAAACCTGGGATTTCACATGTTGCAAAAGCCAGCCCTTCTGAATTCCATCGACAGACTCCAGGGAATGAGGAGCTTAAATTTCCTCTTCTTGTGAGTAGTAATTTTTTAAGATAGTTTTTCAGTTCTCAAATTAAAAGCTTCATACATTGTAAATTTCATAATATTCCATATGCTGTAACGCTCTTTCCAAAAGATACAGAATACATTTTAGAGTAAAAAAAAAAAAATCACAAGAATTTCTTTCTCTAGCTTTCTCTCTCTTTTTTTTTTCACTAATTGAACAAAAGACCACAAGAGTGTTTCAGATGTTGAAAATGAAGTCCGTGGAGATGGTTCGGTGGGTAAACGTCCTCACTCTGAAGGCCCGATGACCCGCATTCATTGCCTGGAACCCAAGAAATAAAGCTGGATGCAGTGGTGAGTAGCTGTAGTTGGCTAATCCACTCGACCTTCCTGGGAGCAGCTGCATGAGTTCCTCACTAGCCGCCCCAATACTCTGGATTCTCGAATGAAAAACATACGCACACGCGCATGCGCACGCACATGCTGCCTTATATTTAATATGCCTTGAACTGCTCAGCGGCTGGGCCACTTCAGTCCTCCACGTTGCTAGCACACTCACCCCTTTGGCCTTCCTGGATTATTACTTCCTAAAACCTATATTCCACCCTGGCTGCCCCGGACCCAGGCCTGCAGCCCTCCTGGGCCACTCTTACGTGGAGGCAGTCTCTCTGTGTCTCTGTCCTACGCTTCTCAGTCCCAGACCTTCTCCTTCCCTGGCATCTTGATTCAAAGGCAGCCAGGAAAAGACTCATTTCTGCAGGCAGCCAGGAGGAGGCTCTCTTCCACACTGGGTGGAACTTGAACATAAAGACCTCAAAGCCCACCCCCACGGTGGTGATGCACTTCCTCCAACAAGGCCACACCCACAGCAACAAGGCCACACCCCCTAACTGTGCCACTTCCCGTAGGCCAAGCTTATTCAAACCACCACACTGTCTACCCGTCTATTTGATTTTTACCTCCGCTCCTCCCTTTACACAAGGAATTCTCAGGTCTGGCTTCTTGGTACATAGGTGCTGCCCTCAAGTCCACGAGTGTCCTCCATCGTCTCTCCTTTGGGACCCCCTCCCATGCTTCCCTCCGTCCACCAGCTAATAGTTATTGCCAGACAAAGCAGGGCACCACCATTCAACAGTGTCTGAGCTCGTAAGAGTTGCTCAGTATTTTCATCTTACTACTTGAAGAATGCGTGTGGGTGGATGCAGCGCAGCGGGGTGAGGAGGACGGGACATGGGCTGCACCGGTCCTCACAGTAGCCGCCCTGTGTGTGCTTATTCCACAGAACATCTGTTTTTTTGTTTTTTGTTTTTGATTGTCTTGGGTGTTTGCTCCATCTCTGATGTGGATGTTTGAAGGTGGCAAGTTTGTGGTCCACCTTCCAGTCTGAGGTAGTGCTCCCTGACTGACTTGCCGTTTTCTCTGTCCTGACTACAGCAGACTATCTAATCTCTTGCGGTGACCTCCGGGTAGCCCTGGTCTCAAGGGACTTGAAAGACTTTTTTAAAGAGTCACCTTGAGGCAAAGATCACCTCTGGTCATGCAGCTCAGACTTGGGTTTACATTTGGACAGAACCTAGGTTACCCAGGAGCTTAACAGTGCTTGCAAAGTCCGTAGCAGGGTTTCTCACTGCCTGGCCAACGCTTGGCTCATCTCTCATAGTTCTGGAATGACAGAGAGGGATAAAGTCTTACTCTGCATTTGTAATGAGTCATTACTTTCCCATTAGGATTATTCTCTTTCTCTAAGCATTTGCCAGATCCCAGTGTAAAGAAAAACAGTAGTAAAACAACCACGCACAGAAAACAAAGTCCACTTCTTTCCGTTGTGACATTTCCTTCCTTGTCTAAACTCTCCCGAAACCCGCTATGATTTCTCCTGTCTCAACTCCTCTTGCTTCTAACACAGCTCGGACTTGGTTTCTGCTCTCAGAGCTCCACGGAATGAATGAAACCAGAATGGCGTCACTTAGCAGTGACTTCCTCATTGTTTCTCTGACTGGACGTTTTCTGGCACTCATTTGCTTGATGGTTGCTGGCATTTCTCATTCGCGACTACTTCCTCAACCTGGAGAAGACTTTCGTTCTCCGCCCAGATCTTCATTCCACTTCATCTCCTCCTCCCAACGTCTCCTTTGATCGCTGGGGCGGAGGTCTGTGAAGGTTCTGATCTCCCCATCCCCCACCCCATCCCTGTACTTTATGGCTATCTGAGCCCTGCCCCTGGTTCAGAGACCACCTTTTGTTGACTATTCCCTATTGGACAACTCTAAGACTCTTTCTTATACATGGCCTTTTTGGACACATACATCTGAATTTTATTCTACAGGCACATCCAAAACATGATCAAAACTTGCTGTCACCCTCTCAGGTCAATTTAAATGTTTGTTTTGTTTTAGTGGTTTGTTTGAGACAGAATTTCTCTGTGTATCAGAGCCCTGGCTGTCCTGGACTTGCTTTGTAAACCAGGCTGGCCTTGAACTCACAGACATCCACCTGCCTCTGCTTGTGCTTGGCCTTACATGTTTTGTTTGTTTGTTTGTTTGTTTGTATTAAAACTAATGGCCACAGTAAATGGTATCATTATATATGAAACTGCATAAGGCAGAAAAAGGGAATCTTTTTTCATTCCCACTTTCCCCCTTTTCCTTTGCCTTCTGCAGTAAAAACCTTGTACTGGTGTGTAGTATGTAAAGCCCAACATGTGGCAGAATGAACTGCCGGGACTCCAAACCCCAGGCCTCTTAATTCAAGTCTGAAACTTGACAGCAGTCTACCTTTCAAAGCTTCTCACTCCTTTTTTCATTTACACGAGAGGATCCATGATCTTTCTCTTCAATCATCCGTGATTCCACGTGCTCCCTGAAGACACTTTACACAAGCACCCCCTTGCTGCCATTCCTCCTGCTTCAGACTGTCCCACCCAGGGAAGCAAGAGGGGGGAAATAGGACTTACAGCCAGAACCACCATGCAGAGCCCAGTCCCGGGCTGCAGAGAGGAGCCCGTGTGTGAAAAACAATGAACTGGGGGAAGGTGGGGGGCGTAATGGAAAGGTGTTGTTTCTTTCCTTCTTTGCCTAGGAGACCCAGCCAGGCTCTTCCCCTAATCACACCGCTCCTCGGTTTCTCTTACTGATGGGATTGTCTCCCTCTCAGAACATTGCTCGGATATTTGAGTGTCTTTTACCAGCAGGCGCTGTGCTAAGCAATGGGTACCTCATCTCGTGGGAATGCCAGGACTCCGGGGGCTAGGCTCCATTTTAATCTCCCTTTCACGGAACAGGAAATTAGACTTCACCAAAGACATTTAGCTGGCGTTGTTTAGTTCATCATCAGGTCAAAGCATTCTACTTCTGTGCCCAAGTTCAGAGCCGCTGTGGTTACAAACACTGATGTATCGACAGTTCTCTTTTGCAGACCCACGTGCTTTGAGTGCATGGTCTCTAAAGACCTGATAAATGGCCCAGAAATAGACATACTAGTAAGATCTGGATCTGGTACCAGTTTGCAGAATCCAAAGTCATAGCTTTAAATCTTAGCTTCCTAAGATGTAAAAGAGAGGCATTATGCTTTTAACCCTCTGAAGAGGCTGTGCCTTTAACACTGGCTGTCCTCCAGTGGTGCAGTGTCCCTAGCATGCTGGTCAAGAAACCTGAAGGACAGTAGGACCCAGTAAGCTCTGTTCTCCATGGGCCCCTAGCCGCCTAGCCCTTGGGGGTTCTGGAGCACACCCCTCTGCTGTCCTGGATGCCGCAGGCTCCTTATGCGCACGCGCAGGCGCTAGTAGCCCACCCCGTTGCCTTGCATCTGGCCTCAGCTAGGCCTGAGAAAGTCATCCATCGCTCCCAGCAGGGATAGGGTTCATCCTGCCAAGAACCCTCAGGCTCTTGAGGGAGGCGCCCGGCATTCGTTAGCAAGGCCAGAGAGCCTCTGTGTGGCCTCTGGGAACGCTGCTCCCGTGCTAGAGAGCAAGTTCCCCTCCTCCACGCAGCTGTGCACTGGACCGCTGGACGTGCAGGGCAGCACAGGAGAGGCCAGTCCTCCCTTCCCATCACGGAGGCAAACGCTCCCCGGGCCTCAAGGCGCAGCCTGGGAAGGGAACCGGAGCCAGGACCCTGCTGTCTCAGAAAGCTAAAAAGATGTTTCCTCTCAATTCTGTTACTGCTGATTAAAATGAGTACTTATAAGGTCACCAAAGACATTTATCCAGGCTGGGGGTCACTAATGGAGGCATGGAGTTCTGAATGCCCCTGAAAGGTGCCTGCAGGGTGGCAGACTCTTCGTTACTGCTTGGGGTGAATATGAAAATCTGGGAACCTTTTAAAATTTTTATTTAATTTTATTTTTATTTGCTCCCCCCCTCCCCGCGCCCCGTGTCTGAAACAGGCCAGGTGACAAGAGAGGGGACAAGGTTATCTTTTCCTCATTCATTGTGCCAGCTTATTGCCTATCTACTGGCAGAGTCCCTGTGCATTTTATTTGTTGAATTAGGGAAGGAAAAGGATGCTGACTGAAAACTGTCCTAAATGGTGACAATAAATGAGGTATCCACGTTCTGAATTTGTGCATCTTGGTACCGTGGGCTCTCCCTTCCCTTATGAAGCCCAAATTGTAGGTCAGCTCTGCTTCTGGGAACGCATCCCCAGAGACACAGGCACAGCGCCTGCGCAGAGGTACCCTTGATTATTAAAGGTGTTCTGTTACGATTTCAATTACTCCGTCTTTATACAGAGCTTTTCACCCCATGGTAAGTTTGAAAAGGGGTAAGGTCCCAGGTATGTTGCTGCTCTGGGCAGAATGGACCCCATCCTGTGTTTTCTGCCAACAGAAAAGGAGCAGAGCTTCCTACACACCGTAGAGGAGAAGCACTCTAGGAAGAGTATTAGCAGCACGGGAAATCTTTGCGGATATCAGTTGATTTCTCATCGTCCAGCTTACTTTGATTTGGTTTAACTAATTCCATTGTCTTCCTAAATCCTCAACTATCTGGAAAAAGAGACACTGAAAATCATTTTAAAAGTGAACCGAGGTACAAGAGATTCATCTTCTGAAGGCTTGCTTATGTGAACATTTAACTGTTTTTAATCTAACGATTATGGGGGTGTATACGTACAAATGTCACAAAACCCGAAAACTTCGCCAGAAAGGAAGACTACTCTGGCAAGTCTTTACTTAACAAGTCGTTTTTAAGATTTCCTAGATCAGAATGAGGACTAGGGTGGGGATATGTAGGGTGTGTGAGAGGGAGGGGCAAGGTTGGGAAACTTCCAATAAGTTTCATCTGTGACTAACTATTCCATCAATGAGAAGAAAAGTAATTCTTGCTCCCTGCCAAGGCAGCAGGAGCCGACTGCAGTAGCAAGGAACCCCTGCCCTACCCCAGGAACCACAGTCACAGGGTCCAGCTCAGTTCCTAGGCAACTACCCGCCCGTGCAAGAGGCAAGTGAAAAGATGGTTTGTTGATGGTGACCGTGGAATCCAGAGCCTCTTCCTCAGCAAAGATCCCGGCCTCTGTACTATCTGTATGTCAGCTATTTCTAGTCATTGTGAGAGAAGATCCTCAAATTACCATTATTACATTTGGTTCGTTTTTTTTTTTTTTTTTTTTTTTTTTTTTTTTTTCAAATGCAGGACTTCCCGTTCAAATGGATGCAACCCCAAGCACACCTTTGGAGTATTGTAAAGAGGAGGGGGCAGGGCACCCAGGATCAACTCCACCAATGGTCCTAATTCTACCTGGGACACACCGCACATCTCAAGTGTGGCTTAGTGATTCCTCTCCCTAATCCTTTTCACTAGCCTGCCACTTTGCATGCATAGCATCTAAATCCAGATCTAGAAACCAGGAAACCTGGCTTGTGAAGGGATTAGGTCTCACAGGGGACCTATCAATAATCTGCCATGGTATTCTGTGAGAGTTCATTCTTATTTTATTTTATTATTTTATTTTATTTTAAAAAGCAAGATCTAAACTATATGAGAGCTTTTCTTTTCTTTTTGTATCAGAAAAGAGAAAGTTCCGGAAGTGGCAACTTAATTCGGATCTAATTTCAGCAAAATAATTGCAAACTGCTTCCAGTTTGAATGAGCAGTGAGGTGGGGCTCCCATAGTTGCTTATTTTAGTAGCACTCCCTCAGGATGAATGCTAGCTATTTTCAGTTGCATGTGGGAAAACCATGGGCGCTGCCAAGCTGTAGCAAGTTGGCATCGTGTGTGATCTGTCAACCAGATTCCACTCAGATTCTTTTCTTATTGCAGTTGGCATATGACCTTTTTTTTTTTTTCTTTATTCAATTTGAGCTCCTGCTTACCTCCTTCTCTGCCATCCTACCTTCCGGCCTATCTCTACCCACACAGGTGCCATTTTGGGGGTCTATTTCACAATAACAGTGTGAGTGCCAAGTGGGTTGTATAAAATCCTTAGCAAGATGTGTGAAATGAAGCACATTGCTCCCGAGGGCTCATAGGGACCGGTGTGTACCCATCAACAAACACTATGTAATGCACGGTGAAATCATACATTTCCCTCTGTAGTTTGTACAGGATGGGGTGAGGCTGAGGTGAGACCTTACATGGCTCCTGCTACATGGACCGTACAGCCTTACAGCTTCTACAATGGCCCCCAGTAGCCATCCTTTGCTAATATCCATCCAGTGGGCTGTCATATGGATAGAGCCATGTGGTAAGGAACTGATGTTTATAACCAACCACACATGGCTGGCCTGGAAGGTGCTCCTCACCCAGTAGAACTGTAAGCTGGCTTTGCTCTGACACCTCATCCGGAGCCAGATGATCACTGATCAACATCTGGACTCCGGATACACAGAAGTCATGAGGCAATGATCTTCAGCTCTTCAGTTTGAGCGTGACTTGTGGACAATCAGACAATCAATCCAGTGTAGTCCTCCCCAAGTGTGAGCCTATCCCTGAGTCCACCAGAGCGCTAACCTCACCTGCCTCAGACTCTGTAACGCGCCTCTTGGCCATGCCTTTTCCTCGGATATCTTTATAGGAGTTTTTCTTCTGTCTGAAATGAACAGCTTTATTTTTCTTCTCCAGAGAATAGATTCTGTCTTGGTGTCTGGCTCAAATGTGCCCTCTGAAGAAACTCTCAGTACAGGGCATTACTCTGTCCCGCTTGGGGTCTTAATGACCCTTCACCTCTGCCTACCCTGAGTGCAGCTGCCCACCCTGTACTATTTTTCTTGTTAGGTGCCTTAGTCCATATTGTATTATTGTCACAAAGTGCTTGGGTCTGGGTATTTTATAAAGAAATAAGTTGATTCATCTCACAGGTTGAGAGGTTCAAGAACACAGTACCAGCATTAGCACATGGTGAACCACATCAACCTCATCAGTTTTGACAGTTCCTGGAGGGCAGACGACTACATCAGCTCCTGTGCCCTGCTGTCTGGTATAACGCCATGTAAGGACACCATTCCTGGAATAGACCGATGATTATTTTCCAAAACAAGGATGCTAGGTAGAAGGGGTCATCTGGTAATTAGTTCCACACTTCTGCAGTATGTCTGAAGTATTTGGGGGAAGCCTCCTTTGGTTAATTGGGCAATTCATCATTTTGAACTTTGAACTACAGAAGTAGCCCTATCAATCTGACGTTGGCCCCTCAGTTAATGTTTGAAGGTCGGCACTTTTATAATAGGACTTAACATCATTTCAGTCTGTAACCTTTGAATTGAAATAGCCCAGGCATCACAAACACTCCTGCCCCTCACTTTTTAGAGAAAGCTTGAAAGAAAATATGAAGGCATCGTAGGAACAAGCTCAATGGATGTCTTTAGTCACAAACTGAAAGTGAGGAAAGCTGTCTGTATTTCAGATGGTCTAGGGCCGAAGTTCACTCAAAGGCTATTGGCAGAGCATACAGGTGTGAAGTACATTGGCAATCTGCTGTCCTATCACCCAACACAGGTTCTTTTCCTAGTGCACACCCACCTGTAACAAACAGCTTCCAAACTAGCTTAATTACAGCTGCCTGTGGCCCTTCCCAGAGCAGCCAGGGCGGCGTCTCTGAAACACACGGTGCATCTTACTGCCTGTCTAGTTCAGCACTCACCGTGTCCTATGTGCAGCCTGCTACATCTCCTTACCATCTTTGCTGTCCTGTCCACCTCTGGTTACACTTAGATTTTTCACAGCCTTGAAGACACAAATCTTGTCCCACTCCAAAGGATAGATATGGTCCTTGGGGCCTAGTTAATCCTACTGTTCCTCCAGATTTCATCTTGCTCATTCCTCAAAGACTTTCCAGGCTTCCCCTATTAAATCGATCCACCCTCCTCCACACACCACACATGCATCCGCACATTGCAATGTTATGCTAATTTGTGTGGTATTGGACTAAGATTGTTTTTTTCTATTTTGTAAGTCCCAGGAAGGCAAGAGTCACGGGGGTCTTTGAGGACTCTGCATTCTGTACATACATAGTATAGCCTGGTGAAAAGCAGACATTTTTCATTAATAGGTGTTGAATGAATGAATTTCCTGTGCTGTTGAGGACACACAGAGGAACAATAAAAATGCAGAATCAGTGAAAGCTTAGTGGAATTGTCATGGTTAGATTTTGGGGAAGAGAAACATCAGATTAGGAAATGCCTTCCTCTGTAGGCAAGCCTGTAGGGCGTTTTCTTGATTGATGGCTGACGTGGGAGGGCTTGGCTCACGGTGGCAGCGCCATCTCTAGGCAGGTGGCCCTGGGTTTATAAGAAAGCTAAGGAAGGCAGGAGGAGCAAGCCAGTAGCAGCACTCCTGCAAAGCTTCTGTTCCAGCTCCTGCCTCCAAGTGCCTGCCTTGATCTCCTGTCCTGACTTCCCTTGTAATGGATGGGTGGTGTCTAGGAAGTGCAAACCAAATAAATCCTTTCTTCCTGGAGTTACTTATTTTATTGTCACCACCACCACTACCACCTCTTCTTCCTCCACCTCCTCTTCTTCTTCCTTCTTTGTTTTATTCTTCCTCCTTCTTCCTTCTTTGTTTTCTTCTTCCTCCTCCTCCTTCATCTTCCTCCTCCCCCTCCTCCTGTTCCTCCTCCTGTTCCTCCTCCTGTTCCTCCTGCTCCTGCTCCTGCTCCTCCTCCTCTTCCTCCTCCTTCTCCTCTTCCTCCTCCTCCTCCTCCTCCTCCTCCTCCTCCTCCTCCTCCTCCTCCTCCTCCTCCTCCTCCTCCTTCTTCTTCTTCTTCTTCTTCTTCTTCTTCTTCTTCTTCTTCTTCTTCTTCTTCTTCTTCTTCTTCTTCTTCTTCTATTCCAGCAACTGAAAGTAAAGCCAGGACCTGGAAGGCTGTGGTAGTTTGAACAAGAATGGCCTCGTGGGCTCATATCCGTGACTATATAATGGCCAGTTGGTAGAGTTGTTTGGGAAAAATTAGGAGATACACCCTGACAGAGGAGGCATGTCACTAGTGACAGCTTTGAGGTTTCAAAAAAACTAGGGCCATCCTAAGTCTATCTCTCTTTCTGCCTGCTACCTACCCTTGGATCAGAACTTGAGCTCTCAGTTTCTGCTCCTGCCTGCCTGCCTGCCTGCCTGTGTGCCTGCCTGCCTGCCTGTGTGCCTGCCTGCCTGCCTGTGTGCCTGCCTGCCTGCCTGTGTGCCTGCCTGCCTGTGTGCCCGCCCGCCTGCCTGCCTGCCTGTTGCCACAATCCCTACCTTGACACTCATGGACTCTAATCCTCTGAAATTGTAAGCCCTAAATAAAAATGCTTTCTTTAATAAGTAGCCTCAGTCATGGTATTTTACCCTGGCAATAGAAAGTGACTAAGACACAGGGTAACTTTGAAGAACACCATCCTAAAACAGCAGTGGGAGGTCTGTAAGCAGAGGTTACGTTCAAACTGTGGAGAAGGAACCACATTTACAGTTAGGAAAAAGCCAAACCTCCCACTGACTGAGGCTATAAGAGCCTTAGGGCAAACCAAGGGTTTCAGGCCAACTCCAGAGCCTCATCTCTGCTTCCCACCCCCTGGCCAAGCTCACCAGGTCTCCACACGTGGAGACTGCAGTGCTCCCTGAAGGAGAGAAAGGGGTTGGTGGGAGCACGTCGCCCAGGTCCCTTCTCAGGGCTTCAGGCTTTCACATAGCTGCCATCTGCAGAGCCTGGTAGCCTTCATCCCACACAGCACCTGTTCTGGCCTGCAGTGCAGGCCTGCTCTGGAGAGAGAGAGGGACGAGGTGACCGTCTTTGCTGTTCCTGCCCCTCTTGGTATGGTACGGCACCCAGGAGAGGGGAATTTAATTTCCTCTAAGTGTGGAAGATTTTTTTCAGGTGGACTCTGATGGGACAATAATCTGCTAGCTTTCCCCCGCCCCCTTCCTTTACGCCCCGTTTCTCATTAATTGCCCCATCTCTCAGAAGTTTTGTAATAGCAAATACTCTTTTCTCATCTGCTAAAATATCTCACGTCTGAAAGGTATGCTGGTGGCTAATTAGTTTCTGTTCCCAGTTCTGTTTCCCAAGGGGGCCTGCGAAGACTAGCAAAACTGACCATTCACCCATCTCAAACATCAATGAGCGAGGGACACGACACCTCAGGCTCAGGAACCAGGGCGTCTTGTCTGGGCTCTGAGCCGGCATCCTCCTGCATCGGATGTCTCACTATCAAGCTAGCACCTTCTCTGCATTAATTCTTGCCAAGAGTCAGGAGTCTGGAACATCAGTCTTGGTTTTCTTCCAGCCATTTCCGACACTAATAATAACACCATTTATCCTTAGCGTCTAAAGTACAAGTCTGTATACCAGACACAGAGTGCTTTGGAGTCATTGAAACGCTTATCCGTCCTTTCTAGGTCTTCCATATCTGGGAATCAGCAATGCAGAAAATGGGATTCAAGAGGAAAACAAAAACCGAAGCAAGCCTTGAAATGGGCAAGGCAGGGCGGGTAAGAGCGGAGCAGGAAGAGCGCAGATCGTCATCTAAGGGAGCGCGCACTGAAACTCGCCGCCCCTTAGCAACATCCGAAAAGCTGACAAAGAACACTCCGACTTGGGGAGGGACGAAAATACCCGGTGACATCAGAAGCTCCTAGCACAGCCAGGGCATTCTAGAGGTGTGTGGTGTCAGGACGGCCTGTGCTGGCCTCGTTTATCTACCTGAGTCATTTGAACAAAGCACTCGCTGGCTTAGCTTTGTTGTGACTAGAATTTGGAACCAATCCCCTGGCTCTGGCCCCATGGTTTTTGCTTCTGCAGCACAGCGTGGGTATGTAGGGACACAGACTGAATCCTGTGGCAATCAAGGATAGACTGTTCCTTCTCTGGGCCACAGGCTTCCCGAGGAAGGAGCCTTGGCCAAGTGTTTGTGTGTCTCCAGAACCAAGTGTCTGGCAACCAGCAGGTTCTCGTGAATAAATGACAAATCACAGAGACACATTCTGGGAAACACAGGGCCTTTGTGGCGGCAGCGTGTTTAATAGCACAGCACTGTGCTGTGGGACTCTTTAGTTTGTGGGACTCCAAGAATAATTTTCACGTCCTGGGAAAAGTGTCTGGCGCCGACTGCACATGAGATCGTGCCGTGCCGTGCCGTGGGGATTAGGGTTGGCACAAGCAGACTGAAGATCTCAGAAAAATACACCAAAATGGAGGCATTCATTCTGCGGAGGCCTCAGAATACTCAACGAGTTGGCATTCTTCTTCTCCGAGTAAAGAAGTGGCCATGCTTGAAAACAAGGGCTGCAGAAGGTCTCAGGAAGCCTAACTTCAGGTTTCCTTCAGACACCCTCGGCGACCTCCCATATATTCCTCAGCCTTTCCACTAGGGGGCAGACAGAGGCCGGAGAACATCCCAGGCAGGAGGCCAGTGCCTCTCAACGCAACCGGCCTCTCCCATCAACACACTAGGTAGGCTGTGCTCTGCAGGAGAGGCTAGGCCTCTCGCTTCCGGCCTGTCACAGTCTCATTGATACTGGCATGGTTTACCTGTGACATCAGACACCGAACAGTATGATAACCAAATCGTGCGGTTCAGGGTGACTGTCAATAAATAGAATAAAAGAATAGAAGGGAAGAAAAAAAAGAAAAAGAAAGATCCCTGATGTTTTTCTTGCCACATATGGTTTGGGGGATCCTTCATTATCCTGAGGAATGATGATGTATCTGGATTCAGTGACTTCTCACAATGAGAAGGTAACTGGAAACTGCATTTGGCCTCTTTCTTGACCTCTTTCTTTAAAACCGCAATGTGGCTTCCATATAAGTCACTGTTTCCTTCTGAGACTCCATTCTACAGGCCTTTGTGTATCAACACACAGAAGGAAATATTTCAAGGGAAATTTATTTTTTAATAACTCCCACATGCCTTAAAAAGTCATTTCCTCCTAAGACATTCAGGGCAACCGGGGCCTCTTAATTGGCTTAATTTTTATTCCGAATCCTCAAGGGTAGAGAAAAACAGCACAACTATCTTCCTGTTCCTATCATGTTCTTCTCATAAATTGTTGGACGCATAGGCTCGTCTCTAAAAGAAACTACAGTGAGCCTAAAGGAAGAGACATTTGTCAAGCCAGATCCCAGACTCGAAGACCACTGCAGATGTGAGTCACTCCCACGAAATCGGAGGGTCTGAAAGAGATGCTCTCCCGCTTGCTGAGGGCGTTGGCTTAGAACTGGCTCCGTGTTTGCTAGCATTAATAGAAATGTCTGTCAAAACAAATCTTTTGTGACTTTTAATGAATTGTACCTTTAATTGTGCTGAGAAAAAGTAAACAAAGTACATGAGTTTGCTTACAGGGAAGGATCAGCCTATCCTTAAAACTCGTGTTTCTGGTGGAATCAAAATTCTTATGCAAATCATTTCAAGCCATCCCTGAATTTTTTTTTTTTTTGAATGCTATCCCTGATTTCATGCTGATAGTGTCACAGCTCAGAAATATCCCATAAAGACAGAGCCTGACATCAAGGTGCTTTCCTGGCTGGCAAAGTAATCTTAAGAATTACCTAAAAATGCACTGTTCTAAAATGATTTGTTCCTCTAACGTCATTTGATTTTCAATTAAAATAAAATAAACAGACTTGGATGTATTTGGACACAGATGTTGCTGCGGCTTCCGGATTCCTTTGTTTAAAGGTGTTTTCTGACTGACAAGATGTGTGGAGAAGACATTCATCTGATTGCGTATTCAGGCTTACAAAGAGAGTAATCACAGGGCCAGAGAGAGGACTCGCCCTCCTTCATCTAAATTCCCTTCCACATAGCAACAGAGTTTGACCTTGATGCTTTAGAAGGGAGTAAAGGACACTGATGTAATTCAAATAAAGCAATTTTTCAAATACCCCCAGGAATCCGGAATCAGAGATGACAGGCCTGAAGGACAAAAGCCTGAAGGGGGAACGGATTCTCCAGTCCTCACAGCGGATGTGTCTTCCCTGCCTATTGAGCTAAGATATTTTTGTCTTCTTTCCAGGGAACATTTGTTTGCCCAGTCCTCTGGAAAACGCCCAAATGCTGCCTTCCCCTTTCTCTCTCTCTCTCTCTCTCTCTCTCCCTCTCTCCCTCTCTCTCCCTCTCTCTCTCCCTCTCTCTTTCCCTCTCTCCTCCTCCCTTCCTCCCTCTAAGCCGTCTGTTTTTTTGTGAGTCTTCCCACTAGCATTTGCACCAAGGCAGCCTCTGTGGTCAGTGATGTGACCTCCAACCTTCCTCGCCTTTCTGGGAGGGCAGAGGCCCTCCCTTCTGCCCCTGACAAAGCACTTTCAGTCAACTCTTGGGTTTCTTCATGGTTGATTAAACTGTCTGTGTTTATTCAGGACCCTTCTCCTCTTTCTGTGTCCGGCCGCTGACCTTTCTGTTGCCTCATTGTCAGAGGAGAAAGCTCACAGGGCAGTCAGTCCGAGAGAGAGCTTGTTAGCAGCCCTGGAAAACAGCTGGGCCACTGAAATTATTAGGACATCTTCAAAGCCAGTGGCTTTTCACCTGGGAAGCTGCTGTTGAAGCCAGAGGCACATGAAGAGAGAGAGAGAGAGAGAGAGAGAGAGAGAGAGAGAGAGAGAGAGAGAGAGAGAGAGAGAGAGAGAGAGAGAGAGAGAGAGAGAGAGAGAGAAAAGAAAAGAAAACATTAGGTAGCTTGTGGGTTAGGGTCGCTGTGTCCTTCTGGAACTGAACGGATGCTGATCATCTCGCCATTAATGTCGTCGCGGCTTCCTGTAGTGTGAGGTTCTGAATGATGATTGATCAGACTTTTGTCGCTTGGAAAGAGGCATGAAAAAGAAAGCGCGGCTCAGAGAGTTTTGTTGAGTAGCCAACGACCAGCCAGGAAGGACGCTTTGAGCCAGAACTCCCGCCTGCCTGCCACAGTCCCGCTCCTACCCACCCATGGAAATTCTCCTCAGTAGGATGGCTCACCCCTGCTGTAACCCTGCCCTGGGCTCCTGGGCAAGCTCAGGTCCCAGCAGGGCCATCAGCTGGCTAACGCCCGGTCTTCACGTGCTCCCCCCACCACAGAGGGGAGCTGCCCCTCTGCTTCACATTGCGAGCAGCACCTGCTGTACCTCTCCGAAAGGCGTTGTTTTTGTATTCTGCTTCTTTGTGTTTGAATTTCATCATCCTGGCTTGGCTCCTGCACTCAGAGTGGGAATGTGCGGTCTTTATCTTCCTGTGCCTGGAAGCACGGCTTGCATATCTGAGTGAGAGTGAGTGGGTAATGGAGGTGCGCCCGCCCAGCCTTTCTCTTACATTCCTTTAGTGCCACCTCGTCCCCTCTGAGAACTTTACCCGCCCCCCTCACCGTCCTTCATAATGCTTGACTTCAGTGTGCACAGGGCTCCGGTGTGCACAGGGCTCCGGTGTGCACAGGGCTCCGGTTCATTTACGTCTCATTTTAGTTATCTGTCTACATCAGCTTTCTACCTCTGGCCAGTCATGGCTGTCCATCTCAGACGTCAGCTTTCAGGGGCCTGGGGTTCCACTTAATACCTTTCCTCACTGGAAGTGACACAGAGAGGCTAGATCCCCAGTGGACTTTAGACTCGTAAAAGACTCACTAGGACTGATATCATCATCATCATCATCTTCTTCAGGCTGGCCTCGAACTTTCTATGTAAGTCCAGCATTGTCTCAGACCCCTGGCTCTCCTGCTTCTGCTTTTCCCGTGCTGGGATTACAGACAATTCCTGGCTAATACATTAAGTTTTGAAGGTGGAGGACTCCGTGCAGGTTTTCAGGTTACTCTTGCTCTGTTCTGCTTCTTTCTGTTCAGCCAGCAACAGCTGGGCTGGCGAGAGGCTAAGACCGCTCTAGGCGAGGCTTCTTCCACTTCAGCTCTTGGACATTTGCAGTCTGCGCTGCCTGTGGTAGGTTTACAACATTCCTTATCTCTAGCTTCTCAGTTCCAGTAGCAGCTCCCATCTGTGGCAGCTGAGACCTGCTCTAGTCATTGCCAAATGTCCCTGGAGTCCAACTGAGGACAGACTGACGGCCTCCGGGGATGCAGTTCGCAGCCTCAGCCGTGGAGCTGGGGGGCGGGGAGGGGATGGCCCTCAGAAGCAGAGGGCTTTCTTTTTCTCTCGGAGGTCTTCTTCTTAGACATGTATTCGTTTGCGCGTGGAGGTCAGAAGACAACTCCAAGGAGTCACTTGTGTCTTTTCACCGTTGGGCAGTAGGACTGAACTCTGGACTTCCGGCTCTGCGGCAAGCACCCTTACCCACGGAGCCATCTTGGTGACTCTCGGGTTTGTTCTGTAACCAGTACGATGCTCTGTCTTAGCCAGTTTGCCGGAGAAAGTCTCTCTAAATGGACGTACATTATACAGTAGTTTAGCACTCTGCTTTAAGTTACTTCCCGGGGCCTTTTTTTTTTTTTTTTTAAAGTCGCTGCTCCTGGGATGGATCCTTCGGTCCCCAGGCTTGACCCTGTGGCTTACTGAAAACTCCACCGGAACGGGATGCAGGGATGCACCGCGGGAAGAGGAAACAGCTGGGCAAGCCCGTGTTGAAGACAGTATTTGAGACTTCATTTCTTCGCCATCTTGACCTAGGAACTAGATTTTTACCCTCCTCTTCCCCGAGGATTCATAAACTTTTGGGAACAATAATCACATAATCTGAACTCACACGACACCTGGCGACAAACCAGATGCTACAGTACTCATTCTCCCCAGAGCTCTTGCTAGGCTCTGGCAGGCAGCGTGGAATGTGGTCCAGAGTGCACGCACGGCCCCCAGGCCAGCAGGCTCCAGTCTCTGGTCAATGTCTGGCCCTTTCTGCCTATCTCAGCTGCCACGGGGATGACCCTGTGGCCTGGGCTAGGTCTGGCTGGGGGTGGGGGAAAAGAAGACAGAGTTAAAGACTTGCACAGTCTTCAGAAATCATTTGTATTGCTGCATCCTTGGAATGCCAGTGTCCGGGCCCCCAGCGCCCTGTCCCTCCCACTGGGCACCGTCCATTCTCAGGAGGGAGAGCAAGAGGCTGCCGTGCCCAGACAGAGGTGGAATCAGGACAGGGGGTACGGTGTAGTCTCTTGAGAGTCTCTACAGACTTTGAAAACCCCTGTTGAAATAACATGTCCCCAGAGATGGGAGCCTCTTCAGGGCTGACGGGGGCTGAGCCTCTCTGACTAGATCTTGCTCTTGAGATCCCTGGGCTGCTCTCTCTGGGGACTCCTCTCCTTTGTCAGCCCATACCCATGTCAATGCCCACCCCTCTGAGTGCTTACTTAGCTTTTTAAAGCCTGTTGACTCTACCAGTTTCTTCCCAACAGAAACTACAGTTCCTTGTTGCCCCTGAGTGGTGACCACGGGCCCAGAGTTCTCCAAAGGCCTCCCTTTCTTGAGAACTACTTTTCTTCGCTTGTAGCTGCAGCTGAGAGACAGTTTTGTAGATAGCAACTGCCTTTGGAAAGTTCGGATTTCCTAATTGTGAGGAAAAGCAGCAGTGCCCGTGACCTCAGTTTGCAGTGGGAGATGAGTGTGGTCACTCATCTTTTCAGTGAGTGGCTAAGGTACCTGGGGGCCGTTTGCAACTCCTGCCTGTCCTTCGGGTCATTTCTGAGGCCTCTCTGCTGGGCTGGCAGCCTGATATTCAGGATGAGGAAATGCCTTGGCTCAACCTGCTTTTGTGTCACAACCAAGTGGGGCAACAAGCTAACCACACTGAGCGTTCCTTTTGTCACCTGAGTCATTTGTACTCTCGTGGCTCTGGGACTCTGTCAGAGAGTCCTTTGTCACTGTTGAAAGTGTTATTTCTTAGGAAAGAAAAGAACAGTATGACCACAGTTAGTGCTGCAGTAAGTTCTATTACGTGAGGCACATTTGCTGTCACAGAAAACTATGAATCTGAGCAGTGTGTTAGAAAGCCTGTCACTATACCAGGGCCATCTTTTTTTGTTCCCAAACACCGTGGTACCTATACTTACTCTTTAGGAGCTATTGTATTGAGGAAAGAGGGTGGACAGTGATCTGTGGATCCGGCCTCCTTTAAAAGAGAAGAGGTAGAGAGAGAGGCCCCTCTCTGTCTCTCTGTCTGTCTCTCCTCTCTCTCTCTCTCTCTCTCTCTCTCTCTCTCTCTCTCCTCTCTCTCTCTCTCTGTGTGTGTGTGTGTGAGTGTGTGTGTGTGTGTGTGTGTGTGTGTGTGTGTGTTACTGATCTGCTTCTTTGGCCGGAGACCATCCAGATTTCCTGAGTTAGACCTCTCTGCTGAGCCCCAGGGCAACACTGTCTGGACTCCCTTCGGTTACCGTGCAGCTGCAGGAGTCTTCTAACCTCGCCGCTTTCTCAAGAACGCACCCAGAAGCATGAAAGGGCGAGGACCCTGGACTTGGCCTCTTCGTCTCGCACCTTGAGAGTCAGTGTCAAGTAGCTTTCTGGATTCCTAAGTTGACCCAGAGTGAGCGTGTATGTGTGCTTCACACTTCAGGGACACATGTGCTGTTAGAGTGATTCAGTTATGGACTTGAGGGTTTGGTGTGCTCCAATCTTTAAAAAGAACATGAAAATTGTAACAGGTATTGTTGGTTTGTTGGTACCCTGTCTGGACTCCACCCCCCAGTTACCCGGCAACAGCCAGGTGTGCTCCGCCCTACAGTTACCTGGCAACAGCCAGGTGTGTTCCTCCCTACAGTTACCTGGCAACAGCCAGGTGTGCTCCTCCCTACAGTTACCCGGCAACAGCCAGGTGTGCTCCTCCCTACAGTTACCTGGCAACAGCCAGGTGTGCTCCTCCCTACAGTTACCTGGCAACAGCCAGGCAGGCAGGGCCCACTGTAAAGGGGCTTCTTGCCCCCTCCTCTCTCGCTTGCTCTCTCCCCCCTCCCCCTCCCCATCCCCCCACTGTCCCTTTTCCTTACCCTCTCTCTCCATGTGCTCACGGCCCGCCTCTACTCTATCCTCTCCTCTTCACTGCCTTTCTCTGCCTCTACTACCCTCTTAACTCCTTTCTCCATGCCTGAATAAACTCTGTTCTATGCTATACTGCCATGTGGCTGGTCCCTCAGGGGGAAGGGATGCCCGGCATGGGCCCGCTGAGGTGCTCCCTCCCCCCACACCTCACCACACCCCCATAGAACATATCCTTATACTCTTTATCCTTTTTATGATCACAACACTTGCATCAAATGTCGTGAGGTGATTCCCTCAGACCCTTAGACAGGTGGTGTTCTGGACTGAGTCATGTCACCCCAAAATGTGCTTTGTGCTACATCCCTGCCCCCTGCAGGGCATGAACTTATTTGGAAACGGGTCCTCGCGGATACAATTAATTGAGCTTAGATTACTTATTTGTGGGGTGAAGGGGGAGGCCCTAATCTGACATGACTGGTATGTGTGTTTACACACATGGGGATAAGGAGTAGACATGGACACAGGAGGAACAGGTGAGGCAAAGGGTGCCCAGGATTCTCCACGAATCATCAAAATTGGGTTCAGAAGCCTAGAGCAGATACTTCTCCCAAGCCCCTCCCCCACCCTCCCAGGAACCTCACCCCCACCCCACCCCACCCCCACCCCCACCCCACTTCCCACGCATGCGGGGACACACACACGCACACACACACACACACACACACACACACGCACACACACACACGCACACACGCACACACACACACACACACACGCACACACACACACACACACACACACACACACACACACACGCACACACACCTTGGTTTTGGATTTCTGGTTCCCAGGACTCATGCACACTGCATTTTCATTGCTTTAGGCCTCCCAGCTTGTGCCTCAGCGTGCTCCACAGTGTGTTCCTCAGCATGCTGTGCTCCTCAGAGTGCTCCTCAGAGTGCTCTTCAGTGTGTTGTGCTCCTCAGCGTGCTTCTCTTCTGCTGGGTCTGCTCTGAGAAACACTGGATTTTAAAGGCCCCTGATTTTAGAGTCTGATTGACCCGGGGCTGGTTCTGGTCAGGCTCCTCCCTCCAAGGTCAGGTGTCCTTGGATAAGGATGGGTGGGACCTGGCAGCACAGTAGGTCCTCGCAGGACATTGCTTACACTTGGCTTTTCCCTTCTGGAGCATTTTCTTCTTCTAAGAGATGAGTTTCTCGGGGCGGGGAGAGGGAAGGTGACTTGGACTTCGGTTTCGACTTGGGCTGGTGTAAAGCTGGGTCCAGGCCAGCGCCTGACCCCACCCTCCAGTGTGCTCCCTTTCTGTGTCCTTCATCTCCATCATAACAGTCTCTGCATGCCGTTTCCCACACCAGGGAAGTAAGGGGAACACAGCAGGTGCCTGCAGCCCCTGCTCTTTATAACCTCTGCTAAGAGGTCCTTGCTGTTCAAATATCCTCGCACGATTCAGAGGGCTTTCTTAACACAAGAAACACTCTTTCTTTACTCTTAATCTTACTTACTGAGAAACAACCGACTTTACATGTTCTTGACACGTAATTGTTTACACGAGGCGACAGTTGCCTTACTGACTGGTTTTGTAGTGTTCCTTGCAGGAAAACAGGGTCTTCTAAGAAGGGGTCAAGCAGAGTCAGAGGGCCGAACAGTAGCCGCTGTCTGGAAAGGCTGCAGAGGCCTGTCCGAGGCCTGTCCTGAGGCCTGTCCCGAAGGAAATCACGCTTTATCAATGGTAGCAAGGCATCAGTGACAAAATTTTTGACATTAGTTGGTGATGGCTAGTTATATAACCAAAGTGACCAGGTGAAATAGATATTTTTAGAAGCAGTTTGCAGATTTAGGAATGTTGCTTCAATTACAACTCAGTATCAATAAAGACCAAGGATTAGACTCCAGCCTACACAGGTTTTCCCATCCTGGGAAGGTCAAGAAATGTTATGTGAGATAGAAAGAATACCATTGGCATGGTGGAACCACAGGGGAAGGCACAAGTTGAGGTCTACTGACTGCAAAGAGCAGCCAGACTCCGGAGGCCTCAGCTGCCCGGGAGGGTCTGTCTTGTCAGTTGTGGGTCCTAAATAGCTTCTGATCTTTTCTCAGCCTCCGTTTCCTTATATATACAGTTCCCACCCACAGGTGCCTGAGGAGCCGGGATGGGTTCCTATTCAGGGATTCAAATCTCTATGCAAATTGATGTATGAATAGAAGGTATTAATATGAAAACTGAGCATAGTGACAGAAATATCCAGACACCTGTAACTTTTAGAGTTGTTTTTAACTTGAGGGAATTGTACTATGTTCTAATAAAACAGTACCTTTCAGGGAAAACAAACACGAGCCTTGGCCCTATTATATCCTGTATTAGTTTTTCTGTCTAGTGGGAAAGTGCACCCTAGTAATTGCAAAGGGGCTCAGAAAGGCTCAGTTTAGAGTACTAAACAAGGTTTGTTTGTTAAAGTCATTACTAAGTTATCGCTGCAAATGGTCCCTACCTTAGGATAGATGAATTTTCTTTGATGACTTGACTTTACAATGGTGTTGAAATGATAAGGAATTTTAAATTTCGATGTTCTCCCAGACGCTGAGAAACCCAGCTCCCAGTTGGCCATGCCGACACCATAAGGATGCTCTCTAGTGCCCAATGACAGACAGTCAAATGTCACATCTGTTGGCTAGCAGAGTCCCTTGAAGGATCGGTCTGAGGAGGGGGTGTTCTTGGGATCACTTTTTCTGAGAACAAGGAAACAAGCCCATGGGAGAACAAAACCTTTGGAACTAACCGAGGTCCTTAGCCTTTCCAAGTCATTCCAAAGTCCTACAAGGGCTAGGACGTTTGAGAGTATATAATGAGTTAGGAAGTTTGGGGCATGTAACAGCAGCCAGTTTAAGAGAAGGCACAAATGTCTCCATGTTTTAACAACGCCACACTGTGATAATTGTATATTTGCTTCAAGTGTAAGCACTCAATAAACTTTCTTCCTGAAGCCTGTGGCCAGGGCCCTGAGAGTCTTCATGGAGGCCCCGGCTTTTAGGTGTGAGGAGGGCAGAAGGTGCCAGGCACTGCTGTGCCCTCTGCAGTGTCATCTCCAAGAATATCATGATCTATCCCCGGAAGCCATGCCCAGGCACGGTCTTACAGCTTGTTTCTTGTTTTATACGAAGTCTCCTGTCTTCCGAGCAGGGAGGGACCGTGTCTAGTGTGAGCATAATATGAACAAACGATTGCTGGCATCTGTAAAAGGATCTCGTAAAGCATTTATGTTAACCCACAAAAAAGGAGCTGGCTTTTGCGCAGCTGTCTTTTCTGTTCATTTGTTACAGGTAAAAAGCTGCCAGAGTCACTTAGGACGCCAGGGCTCAGGCTGGCTTTAGGAAATGGGCAGCCATGGCCTTGGGATCACCACATCCTGGTTCCTCCTCCACCTCAGGTCCCTGTGAAAGGAAAGCCAAGTCATACACCCTGGGATGCTTATAGAGGAAGGGGCATGCTCACTTCCTGTTATAATCAGGGTGCTCCCGAGGGAGGGAACCAGGCTTTGTCCTGAGTGTGCTTGGTGCTAGAGTGGACCAAATGACACACGAACAAGGGTATGGGCACAAAAGGGTCCTTTTTTTGACCAGAAGTAGGAAGTCCTCCAAAATCAAGGCAGAGATTCTGAACTGGGGGAGGAAGAGGGCGTCACCAGGGAACCGAGATTTAGATAAATCTGGAAGGGGGTGTTTTTAAAGTTTAATGTCAGCAAGGATCCCCAAGGAGATTCACTGCCTGCTCCAACCCCAGGGAAGGACCGGCTCCACATAAAGCCTGAGCGAGCTTCATAAAACATTCCCGCTTGCCCCGGAGTCCCCAGAGAGACGTTCGCTACCAGGGAAGCCGAACTTCTGATTTCAGGTTAGCTTTCCGCTTTGAGATATTGCCAGTTTGAATCCTTCCACAGCTTAATCATGTTTAGGCTTTGTAGCTTTAAATCACATACCCACCTCTACTGTATCCCCACGTACTCACCTCGACACATCCCACGTCTCAACACATCCCCACGTACCTGCTTCGACACTATCCTCTCGAGACCTGAGCAATCAACTCTGGGCAGAACCTCTGGGACAATAGTTGTTCTGCCACTCCCAAATATGGAAACCTCTACCCACCCAGAAAATGCATGAGATTAAAAGAACAATGTAAGTAGTTTATGCTCAATGTAAGTAGTTTCTGTCTCAAACGTGCAGAAATAGAGTTGTTTCCCATGAGCACGGCAATGCCAAAGCCTACCTGGGTAGACTAGCTAGGCCTTGAGGTCTTTGCTGTCTTCAGAATCTATGAATCTGTGATGCTTTTATTTTTATTTTTATTTTTTTTATAGTTTAGATCTTACCTTTTTTTTCCTTATGCAATTCTTTTTTTTATTTGATATATTCTTTATTTACATTTCAAGTAATTCTCCCTTTCCTGGATGCCCCCCTCCCTGAAAGCCCTCTTCCCTACCCCTATTCCCCAATCCACCCCTTCCCACTTCCCTGTCCTGGTATTCCCCGGCACTGCTGCACTGAGCTTTTCCAGGACCGGGGGCCACTCCTTCCTTCTTCTTGGGCATCATTTGATATGTGTATTATGTCTTGGGTATTCCAAGCTTCTAGGCTAATATCCACTTATCAGTGAGTGCATACCATGAGTGTTCTTTTGAGACTAGGTTACCTCACTTAGGATGATGTTCTCCATTTCTATCCATTTGTTTAAGAATTTTATGGATTCATTGTTTCTAATGGCTGAATAGTACTCCATTGTGTATACATACCACATTTTCTGTATCCATTCCTCCTTTGAGGGACATCTGGGTTCTTTCCAGCTTCTGGCTATTATACATAGGGCTGCTATGACTCTAGTGGAGCATGTATCCTTATTACATGCTGGGGAATCCTCTAGGTATATGCCTAGGAGTGGTATAGCAGGGTCCTCTTGAAGTATCATTTCAGGTTTTCTGAGGAACCGCCAGACTGACTTCCAGAGTGGTAGTACCAGCTTGCAACCCCACCAGCAATGGAGGAGTGTTCCTCTTTCTCCACATCCTTGCCAGCACCTGTTTTCTCCTGACTTTTTGATCTTAGCCATTCTGACTGGTGTGAGGTGAAATCTCAGGGTTGTTTTGATTTGCTTTTCCCTGTTGACTAAGAATGTTGAACATTTCTTTAGGTGCTTCTCAGCCATTGATATTCCTCAGGAGAAAATTCTTTGTTTAGCTCTGTACTCCATTTTTTAAGGGGAATATTCGACTCTCTGGAATCTGCCTTCTTATGTTCTTTGTATATCTTGGATATAAGTCCTCTGTCAGATGTAGTGTTGGTAAAGAACTTTTCCCAATTTGTTGGTTGCCGTTTTGTCCTTTTGACAATGTCCTTTGCCTTAGAGAAACTTTGTAGTTTTATGAGGTCCCATTTGTCAATTCTTGATCTTAGAACATAAGCTATTGGTGTTCTGTTAAGGAAATTTTCCCTTGTGCCCATGTCCTCAAGGGTCTTTCCCAGTTTCTTTTCTGTTAGTTTCAGTGTGTCTGGTTTTATGTGGAGGTTCTTGATCCACTTGGACTTGAGCTTAGTACAAGGAGATAAGAATGGATCAATTTGCATTCTTTTGCATGTTGACCTCCAGTTGAACCAGCACCATTTGTTGAAGAGGCTATCTTTTTTCCACTGGATGGTTATAGCTCCTTTATCAAAGATGAAGTGACCATAATTTTGTGGGCTCATTTCCGGATCTTCAATTCTATTCCATTGATCTACCTGCCTGTCACTGTACCAATACCATGCAGTTTTTAACACAATTGCTGTAGTACTGCTTGAGGTCAGGGATACTGATTCCCCCAGAAGTTCTTTTACTGTTGAGAATAGTTTTAGCTATCCTAGGTTTTTTGTTATTCCAGATGAATTTGAGAATTGCTCTTTCTAAGTATATGAAGAATTGAGTTGGGATTTTGATGGGGATTGCATTGAATCTGTAGATTGCTTTTGGCAAGATGGCCATTTCTACTATATTAATCTTGCCAATCCAAGAGCAAGGAAGATATTTCTATCTTCTGAGGTCTTCTTGGATTTCTTTCTTCAAAGACTTAAAGCTCCTGTCATACAGATCTTTCATTTGTTTGGTTAGAGTCACACCAAGATACATTATATTGTGACTATTGTGAAGGATGTCATTTCCCTAATTTCCTTCTCAGCCTGTTTATCCTTTGAGTATAGGAAGGCTACTGATTTGCTTGAGTTAATTTTATAACCACCCACCTTGCTGAAGTTGTTTATCAGATGTAGGAGTTCTCTGGTGGAGTTTTTTGGGTCACTTAAGTATACTATCATATCATCAGCAAATAGTGATACTTTGACTTCTTCCTTTCCAATTTGTATGCCTTTGATCTCCTTGTGTTATTTAATTGCTCTAGCGAACTTCAAGTACTATATTGAATAAATATGGAGAGAGGGGACAGCCTTGTCTAGTCCCTGATTTTAGTGGGATTGCTTCAAGTTTCTCTGCATTTAGTTTGATGTTGGCTACTGGTTTGCTGTATATTGCTTTTACTATGTTTAGGTATGGGCCTTGAATTCCTGTTCTTTCCAAGACCTTTAGCATGAAAGGATGCTGAATTTTGTCAAATGCTTTTTCAGCATCTAATGAAATGACCATGTGGTTTTTTTTCTTTGAGTTTGTTTATGTAGTGGATTACATTGATGGATTTCCATATATTGAACCATCCCTGCATCCCTGGGATGAAACCTCTTGATTGTAGTGAATGATTGTTTTGATGTGTTCTTGGATTCTGTTGGCAAGAATTTTATTGAGTACTTTTGCATCGATATTCATAAGGGAAATTGGTCTAAGGTTCTCTTTTTTTGTTGGATCTTTGTGTGGTTTTGGTATCAGCGAAATTGTGGCTTCATAGAACGAGTTGGGTAATGTTCCTTCTATTTCTATTTTGTGGAATAGTTTGAAGAGTATTGGCATTAGTTCTCCTTTGAATGCCTGATAGAATTCTGCATGAAAGCCATCTATCTGGTCCTGTGCTTTTGGTTGGAAGACTGTCAATGACCACTTCTATTTCTTTAGGATTTATGGGTCTCTTTAAATGGTTTATCTGATCCTGATGAAATTTTGGTAATTGGTATCTGTCTAGGAAATTGTCCATTTCCTCTAGATTTTCCAGTTTTGTTGAGTATAGGCTTTTGTAGTAGGATATGATAATTTTTTGGATTTCCTCAGTTTCTGTTGTTATATCACCCTTTTCATTTCTGATTTTGTTAATTTGGGTACTGTCTCTGTGCCCTCTGGTTAGTCTGGCAAAAGCTTTATTATCTTGTTGATTTTTTCAAAGAACCAGCTCCTGCTTTTGTTGATTCTTTGTATAGTTCTTTTTGTTTCAACTTGGTTGATTTCAGGCCTGAGTTTCATGATTTCCTGCCTTCTACTCCTCTTGGGTGTATTAGCTTCTTTTTGTTCTAAAGCTTTCAGGTGTTCTGTTAAACTGCTAGTGTATACTCTCTCCAGCTTCTTTTTGTAGGCACTAAGAGCTATGAGTTTTTCTCTTAGCAGTGTTTTCATTGTGTCCCATAAATTTGGGTATGTTGTGCCTTCATTTTCATTAAATTCTAAAAAGTCTTTGATTTCTTTCCTTATTTCTTCCTTGACCAAGGTATCACTGAGTAGAGAATTGTTCAGCTTCCATGTGTATGTGGGCTTTTTGTTGTTTTTGTTGCTATTGAACATGACCCTTATTCCATAGTTATCTGACAGGAGGCATGACACAATTAGTTCGATTGTCTTATATCTGTTGAGGTCTGTTTTGTGACCAATTATATGGTCAATTTTGGAGAAGGTACCATGAGGTGCTGAGAAGAAGGTATATTCTTTTGATTTAGAATGAATTGTTCTATAGGTATCTATTAAGTCCATTTGGTCCAAAACTTCTGTTAGTTTCACTGTGACTCCATTTAGTTTGTGTTTCCCTGATCTGTTCATTGAAGAGAGTGGGGTGTTTAAGTCCCCCACAATTATTTTGTGGGGTGTGATCTATGCTTTAAGTTTTAGTAAGGTTTCCTTTACAAATGCAGGTGCCCTTGTACTTGGGACATAGATGTTCAAAATTGAGAGTTTTTCATGGTAGATTTTTCCTTTGATAAGTATAAAGTGGCCTTCTGTATCTTTTTTTGATGATTTTTGATTGAAAGTCTATTTTATCTGATATTAGAATGGCTACTCCAGCTTGTTTCCTGGGACCATTTGCTTGGAGGACTGTTTTCCAGCCTTTTACTCTTAGGTAGTGTTTGTCTTTGACACTGAGATGTGTTTCCTGTATGCAGCAAAATGTTGGGTCTTGTTTACGAATCCAGTCTGTTAGTCTATGCCTTTTTATTGGGGAATTGAGTCCATTGATGTTAAGAGATATTAAGGAATATTGATTGTTGCTTCCTGCTGTTTTTGATGTAATTTTTATGTTTGTGTGGTTATCTTCTTTTGGGTTTGTTGAAGGGAGATTACTTTTTTGCTTTTTCTTGTGTGTAGTTTCCCTCCCTTTGTTGATGTTTTCCATTCATTATCCTTTGAAGGGATGGATTTGTGGAAAAATACTGTGTAAATTTGTTTTTGTCATGAAAAACCTTGGTTTCTCCATTTATGGTAATTGATTTGCTGGATATCGCAGTTTGGGTTGGCATTTGTGTTCCCTTAAGGTCTGCATGACATCTACCAAGGATTTTCTGTCTTTCATAGTCTCTGGTGAGAAGTCCGGTGTAATTCTGATAGGTCTACCTTTATATGTGACTTGACCTTTTTCCCTTACTGCTTTTAATATTCTTTCTTTGTTTAGTACATTTGGTGTTATTATATGACAGGATGAATTTCTTTTCTGGTCAAATCTATTTGGAGTTCTGTAGGCTTCTTGTATGTTCATGGGCATCTCTTTCTTTAGGTTAGGGAAGTTTTCTTCTATAATTTTGTTGAAGACATTTACTGGCCCTTTCAGTTGGAGATCTTCACTCTCTTCTATGCCTATAATCCTTAAGTTTCGTCTTCTCATTTTCTCCTGGATTTCCTGGATATTTTGGGTCAGGAGCTTTTTGCATTTTTCATTTTCTTTGACTATTCTATCAGTGCTTTCTATGGTATCTTCTGCATTTGAGATTCTCTCTTCCATCTCTTGTATTCTGTTGTTGATGCTTGGATACATGACTCCTGACTTCTTTCCTAAGTTTTCTATGTCCTGAGCTGTCTCCCTTTATGATTTTGTTATTGTTTCTACCTCCTTCTTTAGATCCTGGATGGCTTTAATTCCTTCACCTGTTTTGTTGTGTTTTCCCTTAGTTCTTCAAGGGCTTCTCGCCGTTTACTTTTATTTCTCTTGTATTTCTTTAAGGGAGTTATTTATGTCCTTCTTGAAGCCCTCCATGATGCCTTCCATCAGCATCATGACCTGTGATTTTAAATCCAAATCTTGCTTTCCTAGTGTTTTGGGGTATCCAGGACTTGCTTTTGTGGGAGATTTGGGTTTGGATGGTGCCATATTGCCTTGATTTCTGTTAGCAATGTTCCCATGTTTGCCTTTTGCCATCTGGTTATCTCTGGTGTTAGTTGGGCCTGCTGTCACTGTCTGTAGCTTGCCCCTCCTGTGTGTGTGCCTATAGGCCTATCTCAGCAACCTTGGGTGAGTGGCTTTCTCCTGGAGCAAATTGCTGTGGTGTTGCAGAGTTCCTGGGTGCAAGTGGAGTCCTGGTGCAGTGTGTCCCAAGTGATCCTCTACTCTGGTGAAACCTGCCTACCAATCTGTTGCACAGTCACAGAAGCAAAGATGACAGCCGAGACCCACTTTCTTGTAGTTGTATTTGGGTATGTACCTCTGTGGCCCTGATCAGTTCTGGATGCAGGCTGTGCTGGCTGCCTCCTCCTCACTGGCTGCTGGGTATATAGCTGGCTTCCTGCACTGCTTGGAGATGGCGCGCTGTGGCCACCAAGGCTGTTTCTGATCCAGAGGAGGAGACCGGAAGGCTCTTGCCAGAGGCCTCAAACTGGATCCTCTTCTCTGCAGAGTCAGACTCAACCTGTGCAGGCTGACTTTTCTTCCTGTTGATACTTTTAAATATATGCACTAGATTTTTTTTATTTTTATAAAAATCAGTTTTGTTGGGCCTGGAAAGACAGCTCAGCGGTTAAGAGCACTGACTGCTCTTCTAGAAGTCCTGAGTTTAATTCCCAGCAACCACATGGTAACTCACAACCATCTTCAATGGGATGCAATGCACTCTTCAGGTGTGTGTCGGAAGACAGGCAACAGTGTACTCATATAAATAAAAATGAATCTTTAAAAAAAAATTTTGCTTACCAAATTACTAATGGGAGCCATCAACATGACTCAATAGATACAGGTGTTCCCAACTCACAGGAGAAGGAGAGAAGTGACTCAAAAAGTCATCTTCTGGTCTCTACATACACATGATATATGTAAGTATGTCACACATACACACACACACACACACACATACACACACCACATCACATACACCACACCACACATATACACATACATACATACCACATGCACCATACCACACATACACTCATGCACACACACACACACACACACACACACCATCCCACACACTTATTCTTTCTTCTTATCCTATTAATAAGAATAAAGAAAAATTTTGAAAATTAAAAAATGAAACAACAAAATTACTAATGGCTGAACCAGATACAGCATCATAGTCCTGCAACTGAGAAGAATTTTATAATTTTTCATTAGGTGAAACTTTCTTTTCTATTAAGTACTAAATAAATGTAAGATTTACTACCAGATTAATGTTTCTAGACAGAGAAAATACATTTAAATAGAAATATATGGTCCATTCCTTTTCTCCTCCTTTTCTTCTTTCTCGTTCTCTACCTCTTCCTCCTCCTCTTCTCTAAAGCTGTGATCTGAGGGTGTCATGCTGCCCTGGCTTTTGTTGATTGTATTCTTATGCTACCGTTTAGCCATCCCATTGTCCCTGGATATTCCTAAAATAGCAGGTATTGGGAGGGGACCTAACCTAGATGTTCCTGGTGTGGCAGGTCTCCAGTAGGTATCCTTGGCCTGTACAATGGAACTCAGGGGGCAGAGCAAGTCTCCCAACTTTTTAAAACTTTTTAAAACTTTTTGTTGATTCTTCATGAATTTCACATCATGTACCCCAGTCCCACTCATTTCCCCATCCCTCATATCTACCCTCTGTCCTTGAAAACTTCCCATCAAAAGAAAACAAAAATTAAAAATAAGTAAAATTAAAAAAAATTAAAAATAGAGATTCCCTTCCTGTACCCATTTCCCTGCCTTTGGAGTCAAGCTGCCCAGAGTAGTGTACTGTCCCAGAGTTTCTGTACTGCTTCCTTTCTGTCTGCTTCCTCTGCCCAATCTCCTACACTCCATGTTCCCAGGGGCACACCCAACTGCTGGGAGACTTGCTCTGCCCCCTGAGTTCCATTGTACAGACTAAGGATACCCACTGGAGGCCTGCTACACCAGGAGCATCTAGGTTGGGTCCCCTCCCAATACCTGCTATTTTAGGAATATCCAGGGACAACAGGATGGCTAAAGGGTAGTATAAGAACACAATCAACAAAATCCAGGGCAACATGACACCCTCAGATCATAGCTATCCTACTATAGCAAGCCCTGGATATCCTAACACAATTGAAGCACAAGAAAAAGACCTTAAATCCAATCTTTTGTAGATGAAAGAAGCCTTTAAAGAGGAAATGAATTTAAAGAAATACAGGACATACAATCAAGCAGGTGAATTAAATAAATAAATGGTTTAAGACCTGAAAATGGAAATAGAAGCAAAAGAGAAAAACCAAACTTAAAGAATCCTGGAGAGGGAAAATCTAGGGAAGAGAACAGGAACAATAGACACAAGTATCACCAACAGAATATAAGACACGGGAGAGAGAACCTCAGGCTTAGAAGATACTATAGAAGAAATTGATACAATAGTTACAGAAAATGTTAAATCTAAAAATTTCCTGACTCAAAACATCCAGGAAATCTGGGACACTATGAAAAGCCCCAACCCAAGAATAATAAAACTAGAAGAAGGTGGAGGGTGCCAGCTTCAAGGCCTAGAAAATATTTTCAACAAAATCGTAGAAGAAAATCTTCCCAACCTAAAGAAAGATGCTTATAAACATACAAGAAGCTTATAGAGCACCACTTAGATTGAACCAGAAAAGAAAATCCTCCTGCCATATAATAATCAAAACAATAAACTTACAGAATGCAGAAAATATTAAATGCTGCAAGGGAAAATGGCCAAGTAACATACAAAGACATACCTATAAGAATTACACCTGATTTCTCAACAGAGACTCTAAAATCTAGAAGGTTTTGGACAAGTATCTTGCAACCTCTAAAAGAAAGCCACAGGTGCCAACTTAGACTACTATACCCAGCAAAACTCTCAATCACCATAGATGAAGAAAACAAGATATTTCAAGACAAAACCAAATTTAAACAATATTCACAAATCCAGCCCTACAGAAAATACTAGAAGAAAAACTACAATCCAAGGAGGATAACTACATGCAATAAAATACAGGAAATAAGTAATTCCATACCAGCAAAAAAACAAAACAAAACAAAACAAAACAAAACAAAAAGGGAAGTATATACCACACACACACACATACACACACACACACACCCCAAAACAACAGGAATTAATAGTCATTGGTCATTGATATCTTTCAATATCAGTGGACTCAATTCTCCAATAAAAAGAAAGACACAGCTAACAGAATAGATGCAAAGGCAAGATCTATCTTTCTGCTGCATACAAGAAACACACATCAGCAATAAAGAAAGACATTACCTCAGTAAAGGACTAGGAAAAAGTTTTCCAAGCAAATGGACTCAAGAAACAAGCTGTAGTAGTCATTCTAATATCTAATAAAATAGATTTTCAACCCAAATTAATCAGGGAGGGACACTTCATACTCATCAAAGGCAAAATCTTCCAGGATGACATATCAATTCTGAACAACTATGCCCCAAATGCAAGGACACCCACATTTGTAAAAGAAACATTGCCAAGGCTTAAATTGCACATCAAAACCCACACATTACTAGTGGGAGACTCTCAACAGTTGGCAGGTCATCCAGATAGAAACTAAACAGAGAAATAATAGAGCTCAAATGGACTTAACAGATATCTACAGAACATTTAGCTAAACAGAAAAGGACATACCATCTTTCCAGTGCCCCTTGCCCCTTCTCCAAATTGACCATTACAAAGTAACCCTCAACAGATACAAGTGAAATAATACCTTGTATCTTATCAGATAATCAGGGATTAGAGCTGGACTTCAACAAAAACAGAAACACCAGAAACCTGACAAACTCATGGAAACTGAACAACTCTCTACTCAATGATCCCTGGGTCAGGGAAGAATTAAGAAAGAAATGAAAAACTCTCCAGAATTCAATGAAAATCAAAGCACAACATATCAAAACTTATGGGACGCAATGAAGGCAATGCTAAGAGGGAAGTTCATAGCACTAAGTGCCTCCATAAAGAAATTAGAGAATTCTTATACCCGTAGTTTAAAAGCACATCTGAAAGCTAGGAAAAGAAAGAAAAAGAAAGAAAGAGAGAGAGAGAGAGAGAGAGAGAGAGAGAGAGAGAGAGAGAGAGAGAGAGAGAGAGAGAGAAGGGAGGGAGGAAGGGAGGGAGGGAAGGAAGAAAGAGAAAGAAAGGAGGAGAAAGAAGAAAAAGAGGAGGAGGAGGAGGTGGAAGCAGCAGCAGCAGCAGCAGCAGCAGCAAAGACACCCAAGAGGAATAGACAGCAGGAAATAATCAAACTCAGGGCTGAAATCAATCAATTAGAAACAAAGAAAACAATACAAAGAATCAATGAAACGAAAAGCTGGTTCTTTGAGAAAATCAACATGATAGACAAAACGTTAGCCAAACTAACTAAAAGACAGGAGACATTATCCAAATAAACAAAATCAGAAATGAAAAGGGAGACATAACAACAGACAATGAGAAAATTTAAAGAATCATTAGGTCTTACTTCAAAAGCCTACACTCCACAAAATTGGAAAATCTAAACAAAATGTATAATTTTCTAGACAGACGCCACTTGCCAAAATTAAATCAAGATCAGGTAAACTACTTAAACTGTCCTATAGCCCTTAAGGAAATAGAAGCAACCCAACCAAATCTCCCAACCAAAAGAAGCCCAGGACCAGATGGTTTGAGTGCAGAATTCTACCAGACTTTTAAAGAAGAGCTAGTATCAATATTCCTCAAACTGTTACACAAAATAGAAATAGAAGAAACTCTGCCAAACTCATTTTATGAAGCCAGTCACCCTGATTTCTAGGCCACACAAAGACTCAACAAAGAAAAAAAGTTTAGGACCAATTTCTTTTACGAACTTTGATATGAAAATGCTCAATAAAATACTCTGAAACTGAATCCACCAACATATCCAAAACATCATCCACCATGAACAAGCAGGCTTCATCCTAGGGATACAGGGATGGTTCAATATATAAAAATTTATTAACATAATCCACTATATAAAGAAACTGAAAGAAAATATCACATGATCATCTCATTGGATACTGAAAAAGCCTTTGACAAAATCTAGCCTCCCTTTATGATAAAGGTTTTGAAGAGATCAGTGATTCAAGGAATATATCTATACATATTTTTAAAAACCATATACAGAAAGCCAACAGTCAATACCAAATTAAATGGAGAGAAACTTAGAGAAATTCCACTAAAATCAGGGACAAGACAAGGCTGCCCCCCCTCCCTATTTATTCAACATAGTACTTGAAGTTCCAGCCAGAGCAATAAGACTACAAAAGGAGATCAAGTGGATACAAATTGGAAAGGAAGGAGTCAAAGTATTGTTATTTGCAGATATTATAGTATACATAAATTACCCCAAAAATTTTACCAGAAAACTCCTATAGCTGAGGAACACCAAAGGGTTTTATCCAGTGAAGTAGCTGGATAAAAAAAAAATGAACTCCAAAAAAAAAAAAACAACAACAACAACAACAAAACAGTAACCCTCCTTTATACAAACAATAAAAAGGCTGTAAAATAAATTAGGGAAAAATATCTTGGTGTAAATCTAACCAAGCAAGTGAAAGACTTGTATGACAAAAACTTCAAGTCTCTGAAGAAAGAAATGGAAGAATATATCAGAAGATTTAAAGTTCTTCCATGCTCGTGGATTAGTAGGATTAACATAGTAAAAATAGATATTTTACCAAAAGTAATCTACAGATTCAATGTATTCCCATCAAAATTCCAACACAATTCTTTACAGGTCTTGAAAGACAAATTCTTAACTTTATATGGAAAAGTAAAAAAGACCCAGACTAGCTAAAACAATCCTGAGTAATAAAAGAACTTCTGGAGTATCACCATCCCTGATGTCAAGCTGTAATAGCAATAAAAACTGTGTGGTATTGGTATAGGAACAGACAGGTTGATTACTGGAATCAAATCAAAGACCCTGGAATAAACCCACACATCTATGGACACTTTAGTTTTGACAAGGCAAAACCATACAATGGAAAAATGAAAGCATCTTTATCCAATAGTGCTGGTCTAACTGGATGTCTACTTGTAGAAGAATGCAAATAGATCCATATTTATCACACTGCACAAAACTCAAGTCCCATGGATCGAAGATCTCAATATAAAACCAGATACACTAAACCTAATGGAAGAGAAGGTGGGAATGGCCTTGAATGCATTGGCACAGGGGACAGGTTCCTGAACAGAACACTGGTGGCTCAGGCTCTAAGATCAACAACTGATAAATGGGACCCCATGAAACTGAGAAGCTTCTGTAAGGCAAAGGACACTGTCAATAAAACAAATCAGTAGCTCACAGATTGGTACAGGATCTTCACCAAACCTATACCTGACAGAGGGCTGATATCCAGAATATATAAAGAACTAAACATATAGACATCAACAAGAAGCACTTAAAGAAATGTTCAATGTCCTTAGTCATCGGGGAAACCCAAATGAGCCTGAGATTCCACATCACAAGTGACAGCACGTGCTGGAAGGATGTGGAGCAAGGGGAGCACTTCTCCACTGCTAGCGGCAGTGCAAACTTGTACAACCCCTTTGGAAATCAATTTGGTGGTTTCTCAGAAAACTGGGAGTAGTTCTACCTCAAGACCCAGCATGTACCTAGGCATATACCCAAAAGATATGCCATACACCACAAGGGCTATGCTTATAACAGCTTTATTTGTAATTGCCAGAAGCTGGAAACAATCTAGATGTCCCTCAGCTGAAGACTTGGTAAAAAAAAAAATGTGGTATAACTACACAATGGAATAGTATTCAACTGTTAAAAACCAAGTCATCATGAATTTTTCAGGCAAATAGATGGAACTTGAGAATATCATCCTGAGTGAGACAACTCAGAGCCAGGAAGACACGCATAGTAGGTACTCACTTATAAGTGGACATTAGCCATAAAGTGCAGGGTAACCATGCTACAATCCACAGTCCCAAAGAAACTGGGTAATAAGGAGGGTCCAAGGAAGGGTACTTAAGTCTCACTCAGAAGGGGAAACTAAATATTAACTAAAGGTAGATAGAGAGAGGGAACTGGGGGGAATTCCAGCCAGGTGTGGGGAGAGGTGGGACATAAGAGAGTTGGGAGTGGGAAAGGAAGTCAGTGGGGGGCATCTCTAGTGACTGACTGGAGATCTGCGATGTGGGATTACACAGGGAGTCTATGGGGGTGAGCTTAGCTGAGATTCCTACCAGAAAGGGATACTGGGACTGAAGTGGCTACCTTCTGTAACCAGGCAGGACTTCCAGGGGAACAAAGGAGACATCAATCAACCTACAAAACCTTTAACCCCAAATTCATCTTGCCTACAAGACATGCAGGCATAAAGATGGAGCAGAGACCGAGGGAATGGCCAACCATCGACTGCCCCAACTTGAGACCTATGCCATGTGAGAGAGCCAAGCCCTGACCCCATCAATGATCTTCTGCTCTGCTTGCAGACAGGAACCTAGCATAACTGTCTCCTGAGAGGCTTCATCTTGTAGGCAGATGCGGAGACCCACAGCCAAACATCAGGTGGAGCCAGGGGAGTCTTGTAGAAAAGTGGGGGATAGAAGTGAGCAACCAGGAAGGGTCGAGGACACCCCAAGAAGACCCACAGAGTCAACTAACCTGGCACCATGGGGGCTCACAGAGCCTGGGCCACCAACCAGGGAGCACGCAGGCGCTGGATGTAGGCCCCCTACACATTTGTAGCAAATGCTCAGTTGGTCGTGTGGGTCCCATATCGAGTAGAGCTGGGGCTATCTTAGTCTCTGTTCACTGTCATTGGATCTCCCTTTCCCTAACTGGGCTGCCTAGTTGGGCCTCAGAGGGAGAGGATGTGCCTGGTCCTGCTGGGACTAGATGTCCCAGGGTGAGGTGGTACCCACAGGAGAAGAGATCTATGGGACTGGGCGGGACTTGGAAGAGAGGGGGGGAGGGAATCTCTAATTGGGATGTAAAGTGAATAAAAATTAAATTTAATTTAAAAACAAAATAACAAATACAAAGAAATGAACAAAACAAAATATCTGGCCTATGGTATCACAATGTGTCATACCATAGACGCTTTGCCCCAATCAGATTTACTTGCAAATGTTCATTGCAATGAGTGGGCTGGGGTGGGGGGTTGGAGGTGGGGGTGGGGTAGAGTGCGGTGGCAATTATCTCTAAAAGGCAAATGCAGGGAAAGCAAGAGGCTGGCCTCAGCCTCCATCAGAGTGCATCATGAGCTATGGGTGAGCACCCAGGACGGTCCAAGGGTCTCCCTACTGTACAGCGTCTGTTCCTCACTCCTGTCCGACCCCAGTCTTCCACGCATATCACCTGAAGCTCTCCCACGACATTACTTCCTTCTGAAGACCGAGTCCTGTCTGTCCTCCTGAGCACTCACTGGGGCTCCCCTTTCCTGCTGCTCCACTCTCCTGCCTGCCCCCACTGTCCACACTTGCGTCTCTTCCCTGCTGGCCCTGAGGTTCTGGAAGATGGAGCTCTTACTAAAGTCCATCAATCCCCAATTAGCCCTTACAGTTGAGTAGTCAATACAGTTATATGAGGTTTAAGAGAATTGGAAAAGGTTGGCATTCCCCCCATGCCCCACCCCCATGCAGACATGTATAGCAATACCACAGATTTCTTGGCTGCTATGTGAAAGCTTAGGGACCTTAAATGGTACTGTCACTGTTTCTCAGCCTTGGCACCCTGACTTCCGGCCTAGGCAGTTCTTGGCTGTTCTGTGCTTTGGAAGATGTTTAACAGCATCCGTGACCTCTCCCCAACATATGTCAGCGGCACCTTCTCCTCCCAAGGCTCTCGCAATAGCTGCGGGCATTGCAAATATCTGCCAGGGACAGAACTGCCCCTGGTGGAGAACCACTGAAGTAGGAGCATAAAAGAACTGAGACTTTGCTCAGTGAAGGTTCTACAAAATTTCCCTTTACATAATACATTTTAATATAATGTAAAGTAATAACTCATACCTGCTGGCCAAATATTTCACCCCAGCAGTCAAATAGCACTCCTGTCAAAGGCTATATAAGGTTGAAAGGGAGTGGAGGTAAAGGGAACAGGTAAGGTCTCACACCCTTTGAAATAAGAGTATCTCATTTGGGAGGCTGTAATCTTGAGGACAGCATTCATGTTTGGGGGTCATACCAGGAAAACCACAGGGAAGATGATAGAGAAGACACACATTTGAGATAAATCATGGTGGTGCTCACTCGAGTCACATTTATAATATCAGAAACACGTTTCCTGCACCATTTGAGAAACTCCACTGTACCCTTCAAACCAGGAACTTTTTCTCACAAAGCTTTTTCCTCTGGGCTATTCCTTGGGGCCTCGTTGCTGGTGAGCTGTGTCAGTGGGGCTAGGAACATTTCCCCCCAGATCACAGGACCTTTATTAACTTTTAGATAGAAAAAAATTTCCAATAGTATAATAGCACATTTGAGACACCAGGAAGTCATATAAGGAGGCAGTAGGATTGGGCTTAATGGTGTTGGGCATGGAGGAGCATGGTGCCTGAACCACTCTCTCAGGAAAATACACAGAAGGTGCAATCCTAGGACGCTGTAAGCCCTAGTGCTATCATATTCCCTGATAAAAATGGTTCTGGTGTGCAGGGAGGTAGTTCCCAGTATCATTACCCAGATCTCCTTGGCTGGGGCCATCCATCAATTGCAGAGCATCCTACTAGCAGAGTTGTGATGAAACACATTTGTTCAAACATAGAAGATGATGTTTAAAAAAAAAAAACACCTTCCTCAATTTCCTTTGGAGCTATTACCCTCCGTCATGTCAGGGAGCTGAGCCCAAGTGATGGCGAAGAGGCTGTGATAGATTCACAGTCCAGGGCCTGGGGAACCCCAGGACTGGTTGTTGTTCCCCTCCTTACCGGCCCCTCCCCCCGCAGTGAGGCAATAAAAGATTGATTTCTGAGGGAGTGACTGAGGCATTATGTATAAATGGCTACATGGGGATTTTCATTTCGCATATTGTGTACTGACAGTTGAAACTGGAGCTGTTACATAAAGCATTCACTCAACATCTCTCTGGGACTTTCAACGAATCATTCACGTGCTAGAATACAGAGGCCTTCAGATCCATGAGGGAAGTTGAGTCAAGGGCCTGGGATATGTGTGGAACACCTTAGGTCAAGGCGTGAGAATGGCCGTCATGGCTGCGGAGACAGAGAGCTCGCCTGCCCAGCACTAACCCAGCACGGCTGCACTGTCACGGACCAGATGGCAGCGCAGTCAGATTTGGGGAAACAGCTGGGGACTACTGATGAGAAAGTCAAAGATTTGCAACAAGGAGGTTGTTGTTCCTACATGTGCCTCTCTAACACCAGAAAAGGTAACTTGCTTCAGGAGGTGAAGTAGGATTCTGTGGGTTGGTTCTGTCAGACAGGAGCTAACATCCCATGGGCAAGAACGCCAAGAACGCCAGTCTCTGCTCTGACGCGCAGACTCTGTTGGAAGACATACTTCCCATGTTGGCTTCGTTCTTCTAAACACAAGTCCACAAACCAGGCTTCAAAGGAGACGTTGGAACCTGGCCAGAAGCCACTTCAGGCAAGTCACAGAGAGCCGTGAGACCCACTCACCAGCCCTTGTTTTTCCCATGGGTCACAATACAATGACCTCACAGAACAGTTGGAAGAATGCGTTTCAACAGGGGTCATTAGTTGGAGCTGCTGTCTGAACAGGCTTCAAGAGGGTCTGGGAAGCCTGGCATTTTCGTAAAGCACTTGTACGTGTTTCTGTGCGTCCTCTTGAGGAAGGGCTCGGCCCTGCCTTCTACTGTAATTTCAAAGAATGTTGGCACTTTTACAAGTCTAAGAATCACTGCTCGGGACCGTGTGAAGGTGATGTGTAACTGTGAGCGTCCAGTTAAACTCTGCCAGCAAGACCTTCTGAAGCACCTTCTTATTCAGAGGAGCACTCGCTGTGTGAGACACACAGGAAGGAAATTAGAAAATGTGACTTTTGGCCCTCTGTAGCAAACAGCAGCTTTTGGACCTCACCTTAAATGAAATCAGTAGTTGAAACTGGGAGGATAAATAGCACATCTGACTAGTCAGAAGACTCTTAAAGCCTTGGAAATGCAGACGGTAGAAACGGACTGCTGGCTGCAGTGGTCAGAAGGTGTGTGGTGTGCAGTGTGTAGATGACCTGGTAAGGGAGAGCAGGGAGACATTCAAGGGGAGGGAAGGACAGACAGGGGCAAGAGCTTTCCTGCTTGGTCTATGGCCCCCACCCCGACTCCCACCTCCAGGACTGAGGACTCAGGAGGCTGAGCTCAGGAGCAGACCCCTCAGTCACGGTCTATCCTTTGTGTACATGTGCACGAACTGTTCTTGGTTCTTTAGCCTCTGCGCCACAGGCAAGGCTGAGGGGCTCAGCTTGTGACACACTGCCACACTGGTAGGAAAGAATGACTTCCAGTTACTAACATCTTTAGGCAGGAGGCTCTTCATTCTTGCTGTGAGACTCACAGGGCCTCTCCCACTTCCATCACTGAATTCCTTCAGGCTGGGCCTCATGGGACCACACCCCAAAATCTACTTACAGAAGACTAAGCAAAGCAGTGGAAAGCAGGAAACAAATTTTGGAAAATAAATGTGTTTGCTGTAGGAGGACTTTGCTAACGCCTATACGTCCCTGACGATATGGGTGGGGCTGCAGTAACCCTTGTGCTGTGGAAAGGACTCCCTGAGCTCTGCCTAGAGTTTAGCTCCACTGACTGTTAAGGCTACGGGTCCCCGGATGGATCATCAAGGTCATTCAAACAAATGCTGTCTCTTCAGAGATAATTTCTTTAATTTGTGATTCCTAAATTTTATAGAGATATATAGTCATAGTTATGTATATATAACATTTGGGACTATTTTATGACCACACCTATGACCTGCAGTTGCCGAAGGAAGGCATTGAGCAAATCTTCTGGCCCTGTATCTGGCGCCTGATACTTCAAGCACAAGTATCCTGCAACATTTGCCCTTTGCTGTCAGCTGGTCTTCTCACATCATCTCGCTGTCAAACCAGCCTTGCCCCCCACCCTCCTACCCTTCACCTCCACCACTTAGGGAATGAGAACCATTATGGGTCTAATTTATTGTATTGCCAATGCAGCTGTACAGGAATCAATCAACTTTCGTTTCTACTTAACACAGCACATCTATATGATCACCACCCTCCCTGTATGAAACAGACTGATGTTAAAAAACTCTTGACGTAAAATCCTTTCTGAAAGGTATTTCTGCTGCAATTGGTAAGAATTTCTTTTCAGTCTGTGAGAAGCTTTATCTACACTCAGCACTATAAAGCCTTTATACTTTTTTTTTGGTCTTTCTTGAATTGTTCAAAGGCAGAGGGATTCAGTTCACCAACAGTCCCTGCTTAGGACTGATATCTCCTCCGATGCTATCTTTCACAAGGCAACAATCCACTTACAGGAGAGAAAAACAACTCCCGGGACCAGACATCCTCCAGCTAGAGAGAATAAACCCAATTTTTGCTTTCTTAATTTTAGCATGCTTTTTCCCTCTGCTGCTTCACCTCAGAAAAGCTAATTACTACCTTTATGAGTCAGACTCAGAGCTCAGCACCTGCTAGAAAACTGGAAAATATTTCCCCATGCCACATTACAGAATAACACTCATTGTCTTCACAGGGCTGCTGGCATTCTCGACTTTGCCAACATGACTACACTGGAGGCTCTAAAAGCCAGAACAATAATGAGAAACAGTGACTGAAGACATTGCCAAATGCCAGCACATAAAGTAACATGAACTTGATAACTCGGGCTTTCAATCCTTTGAATGAAAGGTTCAAAGGTTAATAAAGGAGATTCTATTTATCTCCAGCACAACAAAGTAACAGATGCAGGAAGTTCTGAGTGGTTTTCTTGTTTGTTTTTTTGTTTTGTTTTGTTTTTTAAATATAGTCATCTCACTATTGGGCATGGAGTTCATTCTGGTCTGTGCTAATAAAGGCAAATCAATATGCTCAGTATCACTGGCCTAAGCTTAAAAGGAAAACTCAAGTCCTGATACAATCAATGGCCTTCAGCATATGAAAAGGTAGGGACCGGTAATAAAGCTTCTTGCCTAATTGCCACGCAAAGTAATAAAGATCAAAATATTATTGATCTACAGATGACAAATCAATGCTTGATATGTCTCCAAGCCAAGCAAAAGATGTCAGCTTCTTCAGTGATCTCAGTGCATCTACACTGTTAACTTCAAGTGTGTTTCTGTACAAGACCAACATCCAGCCTTTCTGAAATGGGAAACACGGGTGCTACAATACTTCAAGGACAGTCACTTTTATACCCAGCCCAGCTGGCTGATTCAATTCCTGGGCTGTGGTGTGGTCCTCGAAGAGAAAACAGACAGTGCATGCCTTTGGGTATGGCACTAGGAGATGACTTTGTATTTTAGAGGACCCAGCTCTCCTTTTTGGTAGGTGGTGATGGTTATATCCTTTGTCAGTTTCCATTGTACTTTTTTCTTTATCCTCCCTAATCTGGGGATTGACAAAGCATATGTACATCCATCAAACATATTCATAGCTGTATACTGCTTTGTTTGCTTTCATTTTTAAAGATTAAAAAATCATATATGCGGATGTGGTGTGTGTGTGTGTGTGTGTGTTTGTGTGTGTGTGTGTGTGAGCTACCTGGTGTGGGTACTGGGAACTGAATTCAGGCTTTCTGGAGGAGCAGGAAGATCTTAACCACTAAGCCCCCTCTCCATCTTTTTTTCCCATCATTTTTGAGTTTCACACATGTAACGAACTTTGTTCCTCCCAACCTCTTACTCTGCTTTACTTCTTTCTCTCGCTGAAACCATCTTCCCGACAAGTTCCCTTCTACTATGCTTTTGTCCTGGGTGACTCTCTGAGTTTAAATAGGGCTGTCTGAATGAGAATGGATGTGAGCTTCTATCTAGTTTTTCACTTGAGTGTAGGTAACTATCAGTGGTTTTAACACTAAAGTGACATCCCTTCCAGTCTCCACGAACTGTGAATTCTCTCAGGAAGAGGTGATGTCCACCAATGGGTGTGCCTTCCTGAGCCCTTCCCCTCCCTTGGTGCAGAATCTGATTTTGTACAGGTCTGCTGAGTTTGTGAGTGCATGAGCCATGGCCCCAGCATGTCCATAAGACAGTTTTGCACCAGTCCTCCTCAACCTGACTCTCAGTCTTTCTTCCCTCTCTTCTACAACGCTCCCTGAGCCTTGGAGGAGGCCGTTAGTGGCACCCATTTAGGGGCAAACACTCCATTTTCTGGACTTTCCCCAATTGTTTTTTTAATAGACAATCCACTGCAAAAATAGAATATCCACTGGAATAGTTAGAAGGTATTTCCAGTTAGCAAAGCACTAGTTAGTAGATTCCTCCCTGGAGCCTGTGACCATGCCAACCCCAGGTCATAGTTTCAAGCTGGTTATAAGGCAGGTTTAGAGCTCCCAGCATGTGTTTCCTTTGTGGAAGGGCTTAGATCTAATTAGAAAGTGTCTGGTTGCTCCAGTTTGTGCCTCTATTGCACCAATGGGTGTGCCTTTCCAGGCTGCTCATCACTGTAGCTCACAGCTAGGTGAGGCAGTTCATGGGCATCTCCTGTGGCAGCCTCTGTAGCATTCACCATATACCTATCTAGAGGGGAGATGGCTTCCAACTCAGTTCCAGTAAGGTTTCTCCATATCCTGTGACTGTGTGTGGTGTTTTCAGCAGCAAAGTCTCACCATCAAATTTTGGTAGGCAACCAAAAACAATGATACTTGTTGGTGTTACTTTGGAAGTTCTCTGGGACCTCTTTGACAACTTAAGGGGGAAGTATTATACACCCGGCACTGAGATTTTTGCTGAAAACCTTATGGCTTCAGGAAGAAGCATTATCCCCTTGTGTGAGCGTTGTTTAGAAATACATATGAAATACAGTACTAAAGATGTAATATTGGAAATTATTTTAAAATGGAATATAAGGAGTACAACATCTCATTTTTATAGGATATAAATAACTTTCTCTAGGATCCCCTAAAGGATTCTAAGATGTTTTCCAGGTCTGTCTATACTTTTTTTGTTCCGTAAATGTACTCTGTCCATTTGAAGCTGGCTTTCTTGTCCTTTATTGAATGCTTGTCTTTGGATGAGTCAACAGACGGAGCAGAGAGATGGTGTCCAGATTGTTCTGGGCTGTGACATGCAAAGACCACACTGCCATTCCTTACCTGTCCTGCCTAGTCTCCTAGGCCAAGAGCTGAACTTTCCTAGCTGTGCTAGAGGGTTGATTAGCCTCTCTGTCTTCTCATCTTTAGAAAGAAGCTAATAGAGTTAGTCCCTGGGCTCTGGTGCATTTCGGGCCTCTGGCAATGAGCTGTGCCCCTTATAACTAGAACTATTAGCTGTTACTGTTCCTGTTAATGCCACAACGGTGTGGTACCATCCTGTCACAGAGAGCCTCACTCCTTGGGGCTACTTTGTGCTGCTTGTTCTAGCGCTATACCTGGGCTGTGCTGGAGAGTTCCACTGTCCAGATTGTGACACCTTTGGCTCTTTCTCTGTCTACTGCCAGTCACACAAGTTCCCTCCAGCCATCTTAGAGAATTGCAATCTTTACATATTCTGAGAAAAGTAGCCTTGGTACCTAGAGGGGCAGAACCATGTGGTATAACAAAGTGACCCAAATTCTTGCTGCTGTCTTGCTGCCTGCCTTCTGTGTCTGACCCTTTCCCTTTTCACTACCAGGTTTGAATGGCAGATGGAAAGTAGCTGCTGGCCTTAGACCTGGTAGCCAGAAGTCATGCCATCTACATGGGAAATTCAATTCTGCTTCTAAACTTAAACAACAAAGCAGGGACACAGCCCTTTCACCAGGCAGGGATGGCCCCTGGCCTTTCCATTCACTGCTTTTGATAATAAAGGGAAATTCCTCTGTGACCTGTAGGGACACTCTGATGCTAGGGATTTAGAGAGTGTACTGGGACTCACTTTTTAGATACACTTAGATAAATTGGGAGACTGGAGGCTAGAACTAAATCTGAAGAACAAAGAAGATGGCTAAGACATAACCCTTGCCATGTTTCCAGAAAATTCAGAACTCTAATGAGAGCCCTGTGTTGAAACTGTGGCTCTGAACTTGGGTTTCTTGCACACCATTAATGGCTAGACTTCAGTAGTATGTGAACATACCGTTGTCTTCATTAAAGGGTTTGCTGCTTTAACACTACTAAGGCCAGAAGAATTGAAATTGTTAATTCATAAAGACTTTGGGTTGAGGTGCAGTCAGTATGTGACCACTTAACTGGGGCACATGTCCTCAGACCCAGTGAGATGCCAGTCCTGTGCCCTAGCAAGAGCATGCTGTCTTAGTTTCTGGGAAGGTGGGGATGGCTGTAGGAGCCCAAGGGCAATTAAGAATCTGCCCGTGAGGTTAAAGTCAGGACATTTAGAGCATCAGAGCTAAGGAACACAGACTGTACATAAGTGCCACTTAAGTGGCTTAGGCAATTTAAAGCATTAAAGTAGAAATCACTAATTGCTACAGGATTGGCTCAGTGGCAAAGCACTTGACCAGCACATTCTACATCCAATCCCTGATAGCAGAAAAAAAATTGTATGGTTAGAAAAACACTTCTAAAGGCCTTCAAATTATACCTAAATCCTTAAGTGTACCCACCAAACCCTGTAACATTTCTGCTATGTTTCTATGTATTATATTCAGGGCATGGAGGGAACAAACAACGTCTTTGCTGCAAGATGATTTGTAAAAACAAGAATTTGATGACAGTAACTATGATTGTCTTAGAATTCACACTACGTAGGCTACCAAGAATTTAAGACTGTTTTACCTCAAATTCAATTTTCATGACTATACTTTTCTTCCTATTGCAAGTGGCTGGAAATACTACTTCATCTGCGATTGCTGGTATACCTAAAGACTCTGCAAGGGGATAGGCTTGGCTGGCTGTTGAGTCTCTCTGGCTAAAAGTATTACCAGGGTTTCTGCAGAGGTGTGGTTCCAGAGAAACACAGGTAATATCAGTACTTCCTTTGTTTCCTCTTTGGTTACCTAGGAATCGACTTGGATGAGGTAAGGAAAACTTTTGAGTTGCTGGATCTCAAGAACAGCCTCTGAACTGGATTGTGGGTCTGGGGTGTTGCTTAGGTCTAATGTTGGATGCAAATAGGACCCTGGCTAACCTGACTTGGTCAGCAGTCTTTTTGTTTTGTTTTTGTTTTTGTTTTCCCCGAGATAGGGTTTCTCTGTATAGCCATAGCTTTATTCACCAATTAATAAAACAAAAAAAATTTCAGCATGATGGAGCAAAGCTATGATTCCAGCAGTTGGGAGGCTGAGGCAGGAAGATCATGAGTTCAAGGCCAGGCTGGGCTACACAATCGAACTTGTCTAATATCCTACATAAAGACCCGTCAATAGTCTTTTTTCCTATAAAGATCTTTCTTCCTTTCCCTCCTGGTCCTCTTCTTATGTCATTATAGTCTTTGGGAGACGGTCTCATAGCTCAGACTGTAACTTATTCTGTAGTCCATGGTGGCCTGGAAGTTAGCATCTTCTTGTTTTAGCTTCTCAACTGCTAGGATTATACACATAGGTTACTATTCTTAGGCAGATTTTAATTTTCCACTAAATATAAAGAAAAGGACACGATCCAGCTCATCACAGAAGCACTATTGAGGCCAGGAAGATGACTCAGCGATGAACACGATTTCTAGGTCAGTCTGAGGACCAGATTCCACAGTGGAAGCAGAAAAGAGAAGTCCCAAAGTTGATCTCTGACCTCTACTCACACCATGGTACACGCTCATACACAAACACACACACACACACACACACACACACACTCATATAACTGCATACACTAAATAAAAAAATGCACTGTGAATAAAATTTAATTTTTATGATTTATAATTACTCATTAAAATATAATTTTTGTCATCCTAAGGGTGATATAGCAATAATAACTGTTATAACAGCTCAAAATAGAAAAACTACAAAAAGTTAGGTAGTATTTATAGTAACTTAATATGGTAGTTCAATAAAGATTTTGCAGTCATAACATTTTTTTTTACAAGTGTCAATATTTATAACATTCTGGCTATCTTTAAAATACCCAAAACAGCTTCTCAGACTTCTGATTATTTAAGATTCCAACCTAATACATGCAAGGGATACATAGTTCCCCCCTTCTAACTTAGGGAGCATTATTGAATGTTCTAAGTCTCTATTGAATGTATCTTAGGTCTCTGCCTGGGGCTGTTCGAGTAAGGTGGTGGGTTTTTTTCTCTAGCTAACTAAAAACACACATCTCAGTTTCTATAGCAAGTATTGCATACTACACAGGGAAAGAAGATGATTTCAGTTTGAGATCCTTGCCACCCGAGCTCAAGCCTCAGATACACTATTTTATAGTCTGGAAATGGTGTCTGGAAAAGTTGACCACCCTGGGGCTTTCAGAAATCCTGCTTTGATAAGTAAAAAGGAGTCAGTTGAATTTTGGCAGTGACCTTAATTCCCTGGAAATTTAAGGCTCTGGATAGAAAATTATAACTGGAGAAGTCATTTGCTTCGAGAAGTCAGAGGACAGATAGATCTCTCTAGATTAATGTGGTAGGCTGCATGGAGCTCGCCTGGGAGATGGAGACAGCACTGGCAGCGAGGAAGGGCCAGCTGCTCACATCTTCAGCAAATAAATCTACTGCCAGAGCTAATCCTCCTCACGCAGATGCCTTACAAAGGCCTGTAAAATGCTTTGCTGTCCTAAGTTATACAGCCTAATCATTGAGTTTGACTCACTTAACTAAGAGAAGTATTTTTAACTGTAACTATACAAGCACTAAATATACTAATATGAGGTATTAAAAATTTAAATAGCAGACGGAAGCAATCTGTCTCATTATCATCTTTATCACTGATTAATTGACCGAGTGAGTCTCTATATGAAGCCTTGGCTGGCCTCATATGTTCTGTGTAGCCCAGGTTGGCTCTGAACTTACAGTGATCCTCCTGGCTCTATCTTCCTGGTGCTGTTATTACAGTTGTGTGTTATCTACTGGCTTCTTTCATACTTTTTAATTAAACACATTCAAAGAATGGAAGGGAGATGTGGCCCAGCCCAGGACAACAATAGCCCTCCGGTTTTCTCAGGCTCACTTACACAGCACAACGCCGACAAGATGGTGGCTCTCCCTGGGGTACCATGAGGTGAGCTAGCAGTGCTCATAGGCAAGTGTGCTGTGTTATCCAGATTTATGAAACGGAGAATCTGAACTGAATTCCATTTAGCCAGCATTAATTCTGTCTCTAAATCATATTAATCCAGGTGTAATGCCCAAGTTAGTTTTATATTTAAGTGGTTTAAAAACTACTTCCCGAAGAGACAATTTCAATGCTTTTACTTTATCTCCCTAGAAAATTTCCCCCAAATTCTGTATTTCACGTGTCTCAGAAGACAATGAGCACCACCATTACAAATGTAAACAGATGTTCAAACACTTGTGATGATGAGATTAAAGTTTATGATTACTCAATGTGCTGCCAATTATTAGAAACAAGATTCCTCTGTTGGATTAAAACGATAAAATCTCCAACTGTTCCGAGGCTCACAACTTTGGGTGTTGAGATGTGTTTTAGGATTTTCGGGATGAATATTGATTTTCTTTAACCACTAGCTTTCCTAGAGAGTTATGGACTCAAAATCAATGGCCACACAAAAGAATCTTAATGCACTGGGAGTAGGTGTTAAGTGGGTCAGTGTGGCACATGGGGGGCAGGTCTCATTAGCCCGCTGTTGTCACTTAGGCACAAGGGGCTAAATAAGGAAAGGCTATTTTGTGGAACTTGCAGTATATAGATGTGGAATACTGGACCATGAGCAATGAACCCAGTGCAAACAGTAATCACCCAAGAATCTGTTTAAGCCTCCAGACTGGGGATCTAGCTCAGTGCTAGGAGTGGTTGCTTAGCATGTGCAAGGAGTTGGGGAGAGAAGAGGAGAGGACAGCAGAGGAGATGAGGGGAGGGGAGTGGTGGGGAGGGAAACAGGGTGGACAGAGGGGAGGGAGAGGATAGTTCAGAAAGTAGGTTTGGGTGTGAGGCCTGCAATTCTGCATTTCTAAAATGTGCCAGCGGTGCTCACCATGCTGGAAGGCTGACTTTGAGCAGTAAAAACCCAGCACACTTGTCATATTCTGTCTGGAAATGAGACATGTAAGCCAGAAGTTGAAGCCCAGGTTCTTTCATTCGGTTTAATGTTACACAGTTATGCAAATAGAAAACTAATGAACTAAGTCAACTATTATCTTCATATATAAGGTATAAATCTGGACCAGGTGATGTACCAGGTCTCTTCAGTACTATAAAATGTAGATATTAAGATAATCCTTACTTTAATTTCAGCATTGTCTTTTATACTTCCCTTCACAAGTGTGAGAATCGGAAGGTTTTACTGCACAGCGTCACTCCAGACTCCTCCTGCTTAGCTGTTCTCGCATTCTTTGAGTCAGGATGATAATTATTTCTGACTTATGACTATTTCTCACTCTTCCCATAATTCTAAGAACACCCTCCAGACATGTAAGGAGGGTTCTTACAAGTAGTCGTCTGTGAGATGTTGCATTTCCCAAATGAGATGCAGCTCCTCCTATTTTACATTATTCCAAGGGGTTACAATATTCTTAAACAGAGACGATCCTCTCTGGTTAGAGCCGGGCTCATCAAATGAACTCCTGCCTGTGTGTCAAGGGCTGGCAACAGTTTCAAGCTGCAGTTTGAAAAAACAAATCCTTTCCCTACTCTGAATAGATTTTTTAATCTGATGCCTATTATTTATTCCCAACACAAATATCTTCATTAGAACTTCATTAACTCGTCTGGACTACTCATTGTCTGCCAGCTGCTGTTGCAGCCCCAGCCTTCCCATTCCACAATATCCCAGCACATTTCTGCCAGGGCAATTTCAGCAAAGCACATCCACTTCCAGCTAAACGCATGCACTGGCCCTTCCTCAACATCCCCTAGCAATGAAGTCAGCTTACCTGGGATTCAGGCTGCTGCTAACTCCCCCTCATCAAATGCTCAGATGATTCCTATGTCTGCACCTCCATTTACAAACTTCTCTACCTAAAATACCCTTTTTTCCCCTGTACAATTCTACTCTTCTTTTTGAAGACTTGCCGAATAGACCAATTCTGTTTTAAAACATCCCTGATTCCTCTAGGATTCCTTCACTACTTTGCTCTCAACTCTTTGGTCAATACTCCTTTCTGTTTTGTGCCTGCAAATACTTTGTTCTTGGCCCCTACTATACAATTCTTGAGGATATATGTCTTTTTTCCCTTTCCCCTTTCCCCATTTCCTAGCTCTCATGACCATTTTCTTTCATGATAGTCTCTCATAGTATCTTTGTTTAGTATCTTTGTAGCATATAACAAGGCCTCATGGCAAACAACGTTTCATTCTGAGTTACAGAGTTATTCATTGTAAAGCAAGAGTGTATCAACAAACTAAGAAACCATGTTTTGCAATGGTAGTCCTCCTATCCCTTTAGAAAAGCTTACATGTAACTTTTCTTACTGACCGGTATTCCCAGTAAAAATAAACCCTTTGTGTGTCTGTGACTTCTGCAAGGGGAATTGAACTGAAATTGCAAAACAGTGAAAAAGCATGTCGATCCTGATGACAGAGATCGCTGCCCAAGATAGCCTGGGCCTTGGCTCACTTTACCATCTACCTTATGTCACAGGTATTTATAATTCAACGTGCAAACAAAAGTTTACAACAAGGAGATCTAGTGCAGTGGTCCCTGCTGCATTATACAAGGAAGGGGATATCAAGGAAGGGGAATACCAATTAACATTTATTTTAATAGATGTACACTTATATTATTAGAGTTCTCTAGAAAAATATAATTAGCAGAGGACATTTGTTACTTTATAGCTATTCTTCCCTGAATCAACTTTCCTTCTTATACAAACTCAAGTTGGAAAAGTCAGAGCACTTAACAAGGAACACTGCTGATTAACTCCAGTGTAGGTGCTGTTGACCGCAGTCTGTGGAGCCCTGGGAAGCTTTCAGGGCCGGAAAGACTGGGATTGAGTGAGTGGTTCTTGTTCACCCCTGTCCCTAAATTCACTCCTTCAGCCAGGTCACAAGTTTTGCATCTGCTTCTTATCTGCAGAGAGGTCAGGGTAATCCCTGGGCCACTCTTATGTAGTTTGTGCTCTCTTGAAATGCCATTACAAAGGGTGGCCACCTCTGTAAACAACAGAAAGCATTCTAATCCTTAACACAAAGATGTCTTACCTAAAGTAGCCAGGAAGCCAGGGACCTAATGTGGAATTATCTTAAGGTTAAAACAGTCTTAAAAGGACAGGAGATAACCATGATTTTGTTTAGCGACACACTTCTATGCAGTGGTTAGGATGTTGGTTTCTCTCATCAAAGCTGCAGCCAAACAGATAAATGTGCTATAGTCACGTGTTACTAGCATTCCTATTAATGTCCATGGCACATCAGATTTAATCCCCCCCACACACCATTATAAAGACAAATACAGTCCTATTGGATGGAGGAAAGACAGATGAGTGTTAGCCTGAGGTAAGATCAGCTAGATGAGCCAGAAGCTTGATAACTTTAAATAGCATATCTTGTTTTACATTCTCACACTGAGAATAGAAACTGTTAATCAGTTACACATTTCCAAGGGTAATCAATTTTGAATCCAAATTAGCCTTATATTCTTTTTACTAAGTGACCTTGTGTTAGTTCTCTTCCCAATGGCTGGAGAACACAAGCTCAATAGAACTCAGTGGTGTACCAAAAAGTATTCAATGAGAAAATAGCCACCAAGAAATATTTTTGTAATGACCATTTTTGAAATGGTCGTGTCGCTTTCTAAAATGATATTCATAATTAAAGATTCAAATTACTTTCCCCTGAATGGGAAGCACTCTCTTTTGTAGCAGGTCCCAGCCTCACAGCGGATGGTCTTCTAAAAGGCTTTCCTTACTTTTGACCCAGGCACTCTGAGCATTTGATGGTGATTATTAGCTCTGCAAATATTTGAATTCAGGACTTTGGAAATCAATTAACGACTTTCTTTTTCTAGTTGGAATACTTACATCTATTTAGTTCAATAAACAAATGAAAAAAAAACTACCATAAAACCAATATAATCTATTTTGTGGCAATAGTCCACTTGCTATGGTAGAAAAAGAAGAAGAGGAAGGGGGGAGGCTGAAAGATGGAAGTGAGGGAGGAAGAGACAGACTCGCCAGGCTGAGCAGCTTTTCCCTGTGGTCTCTAAGGGCCAGACTCGGAGTGCATAAAATACATACACGAATCAGACCTCTGGGAGTACCAGTTTCATTATCTGCTGCAGTTTCTGAGGTCCTTTGAAAAGCGTGGCTTCACGGTTCCTAGCTTTGTACATTCCTTGTTAAATATATCTACAGACACTTTGTTTCCTGGTACCCGGTTACAGCGAGTCTCTGCCGTGCTGTGAAAGGGTGTGTGTGTGCACCGTGGGTGGGTGAAAGGGTGTGTGCACCGTGGGTGGGGCCGTCCTGAAGCAGGATCACTGCTGACTCAGCCTTCTGCGAAGGATGGCTGTCAACCTCTGCCTGGCCTCGTTTACTGAAATTGCTCGGCCCCTGGGAGGATATGCCTGGGCAAGGGCGGGCAGTTCGGAGCAGCCGACCTTCTTGAGCTTATCTGGGGTTGGGGAAGCAGCGGGTTTCGGCAGTCCACGCAGGTTGGGCGTGCCGGCGCCTCGTCCACAGTTCTGTCTCACACTGCTTAGCTCGCGGTGATTACTGACTGCGGAGGCAGGGTAGGTTAGGGCCCCCTTATTGAGGGAACACAGTACATTTCCTCCGTTTCCTCCGCCCCTCCTGAGCTCCAGGAGCTCTTCTTTGGCTTGACTCAAAGCCTCCGTCAGTTCAAAGCGTTCTTCACACTCTCTGCGCACCGTTTCCTGGAGAAAAGTGTTCTGAAAAGAGATGAGGAAAAAGCACCCCTGGCTTTAAACAGTTTATGTAAGTGAAGCGTTACTGACAATTTAAATCAGAGCTGAGCTGCAGGTCAGAGGCTGTATTCTCTGTCTTTTTAATATTCTACCCCATGAGACTGAGAAATGAAAAATAGAGGGTGGGGCTGGGAAGGATGCTAAGAGAACGTTTAGCTCAGCCCTTGCCCTTTGGAGGTGAGGTGGAACGACCGTCCAGGGGTTCCGTAGATGGTATGGTGGGACTGGGTCAAACAAAGGTCCTCGTCTGTATTTACACTGCATACACACATGGTCCCCATACCCATTTTTTTTTAAAGGTCATTGTTCTATTGTTTGCTTCTGCTTGTTTTTAATTTTTAGAGGAATTGGAAACTACTGGCATGTGTAGCTTTGTCCCCTGGCTCTCAACTACCCCTAAATACTGGTTGGAAGTCAGGGCTGGGGAAGTATCAAACCACTAAGAAGGAAGATTGATTGATACGGTGCTGTGTTAGAATCATTACGTTTACTGCTCCTGACATGTTCACCATAGAAAGACCCAGAAGCCACCATGGTCTGTTACATAACCTGTTGAGAGCAACTCGGCCTTGAGGTGGCTGAGGCCTGCTGCCTCCTAGCCCTGTGCCCGTGTGAGGGGTGTACTTCATTAATATTGTAGGCATTCACATTTCATGTCTAGGACATCAATGAGAAAGGAACTGCTAAGATATTTTCATCTGATTTTCCCAAGAATTCTAAACTCTATTAACTTGACCTCTCTTTTAGAAAGGAGCCGACTGCATTTTTATCTATTTACAGTATTTATTTCTATGTAGAATACTATCTACATCTATATTTAGCTATATGTATATGCATTATTTATACAGGCAAAAAGCTGGCAAAATATATAGAAGTAATCAAATTTAAGTTGTTTTCAATTAATTAGTATAAAATACCTCAGTTTAAGAAAATTTTGAAAAGTCAGTTTTTACACACACACACACACACACACACACACACACACACACACACGGGTATTCAGGAGTAACAGGTGTATAATCTGAAAAGTCAAGAGATGGAGATGGCAGGGGCACTTATTAGAGAAAAATAAGATCTAATCAACTTACTGCACTTGAATTTGAGCCTTAAAGGAAAGTAATACTCTACAGAAAACACACCCAAGGCAAGTAAGTCCCTTAGAAAATGGCTTCGGGCCAGTGGCAAGGGGGCTGGAAAGGTGGAGCGAATAGAAAGGCGTCCTCAGCAGCAGGTGCAGCCGCAGTGTGGGGTGGGGCAGAGCCAGCGGACCCAGCCGGCGAGGGGAGGGCGGAGCCAGCCGGCGAGGTCTCAGCTTGCTTGTTCCAATTCCTCCTGGCCACAGTCCAGCCGAGAGGAAGATCAGTGGGTGGGGGGCGGGAGAGGGCTGCTGACTGTCTCAGCTGAGGCGAGCCCCTCTGCAACTCATTCTTCACACTATTAGCTTTCTGAACAAAGCATTAATTCTCTTCTTATTATTTCCCAAACCAAGTGGGCCTTGGAACTGAAGGCAGGATCCACAGTTGGGGCTTTCACCTGTGCCAAAACACTGATTTCTTGGGTGGATATCCTCATACCCTCATTTTCTCTGTCCTCTCCTAAATAAATACTACATCGCCGTTTTGCCCAACAAATAGTTTAGATGTTAAAATTTCTTCATTTGTAGTATAAAATATGGAAACAGAATATTGGGAAGTTTAGGAGATTGCTGTTTGAGGAGCGAAGTGTACCAGGCACAGTGAGAAGACGTGGATGTGACACAGCAGACACGTTAGTGGAAAATTCCATCATGTGTGAGGAGAATCATGGCCGAGGTTGCCTTGTTTTCAGAAATTAGGCCAGAGGGCTGTGTCTGTCTGGCGGTTGGTGGGTGGTTTGGTTTTGAGACAGAATCGTACTATGTATCAGCCCTAGCTGTTCTGAAACTCACTCTGTAGACCAGGCTGGCCTCAGACTCACAGAGATTACCCTCTGCTTCTCTGCCTCTCTGTCTCTGTCTTTCTCTCTCTCTCTCTCTCTTTTTCTGCCTCTGCCTTCCAAACGCCGACACCAAAGGCACACATACATGTGTTACTACACCTGGCTGTGGCAGGCTTTTAATATGTATTTTTACTGAGTAATGTGAAGATAGATGTAAGCTTGATGAGGCTGGAAATCACCAGCCAACAGGAGAATGACCAGTGAGGCCACTGTTTGGAGCGTGCCTGAAGTAAAATGACTATTTTACCATAGTGTGGTCAAGTAATTAGTACTGGATTGCAACAGAATGGAATGGTAGACACGCACCAGATAAAGAAGGCAAGGAGGGGTTCCCAGGCAGAGGGGGCAGCAAGAGACACACATCCAGGGATGGACCATGGCTGCCAGAAGACTCAGCTTGCAGACACGGGAGAGGAGATCAGCACTGAGGTGGGAGGAAGTGAGCCGGTCAGATAAGAAGAGCCTTGGCAGTGTGTTTTTGCTGGAGATCTTACTTGGCTCTGAGAGGGCCAGCTGGATCACGGCAGATATTTCAAGCAGGGCACTGGCACGGCCACGTTGGCATGGAAAGAAGCTCACCAGGCCAGCTTTGTGAAAGGCACTGCAGGGCGGGGCCAGGGGCAAGGTGGGAAACAGTATGATAGCAGACACTCAAAAAGTTTTCACAGAGGAGGTTCTGTCCTGAGCCCTGGCTTAGTGTGGCCTAGCGAAGTGAGAATCACTGCTCTGGCCCTAAGGCCTATCCTTTGGAGTTGAGCTCTGTCTACAGCTGCCTCAGACAAAAGACTGCTTCAATTAGACTTAAAATAATTAATTGCTTAATTGCACTCCCACTGAGTCTGTAGGTAAAAGATTAAAATGTAAATTAGCTCAACATGTACTTAAACTTCCTAATATTAAAAGTGACCAATTCCCCACATTTTGAAAGGTATGAGTGACTGGTTTATATTTGTTGTCATTTTTACCCTTAGAAACAAATGAATATTTTCAGAGAAGCAAGGGAAGGCTTTGCTGAGTGGCCTGATTATTGTGAAGGTGAGACTCCTGGATGCCGTGGTTCTGAATCAGTTGTATTTGGCACAGCGGGGGCAGAAGTGGGGGATGCCAGGAAGGAAGTTTTCCTTGAAGAAGAGGCACAGATAGATGGTCTTGTTCATGGTTTACACTAACGGGGTCCTGACCAGTCACAAGATGATAGAGGACACAGTTTCTACCAGCTCTAACCAGATAGAACTCAGGAAAGTGGTGTCCAGCCAACTGGGTAGGAGAAAGGGGGCAACTGAGGTGGTTCTGTGGACAAGGTGTTGTAACTAGACAGAAGAGTAAGAGTTAGCAAAGGATGCGCCCCGCCCTCCAGCCAGCCAGTCAGCCCAACTCTGCAGAACAATGGAAATGGCTTTTTCCGTAAACTAGGAATGAGAAACCAAATACAATTTTAGGAAACAAGATGGATGTCAGGAAGAAGTATTAACATTATATACTCATGCTTGCAAACGCAATAAAACCAACTATTGTAAGCTTCTCAGAATAAAAGTCATAGAAATAACAAAATCCCTCAGAATAATGGTCTTCAAGAGCCAGATTTTCAAGATGAGGGAGAAGAGCCTAAAACATACATTATTTAGGATTTTCTCTTCTAAATCAACAATACAATTTTAATATCTTGTCACCATTAACTAAGTGAAACAAAGCAATGTCTCCGTATTTCTTCCCAACATGTCACTGTCCTGACATCTCCTTCCTTCTTGACAAGTAGAGATGCCCTTGCTGAGCCCACATCTGCGCATGCTCCGTAGCCAAATTCTTGGGTTCTCAGCTCATCTGTCCCCGCTGTCAGCCAGCCAGGCCTAAGCACGATCCTTAGAAGCTTTGCTCTCTGAAAGAGAAGCTGACAGACGTAATTTCATGTCTCAGGCTTGAGAATCACTTGATGGATAGCTTACTGACTACACTTGGGTTTCTTATTCTCCTATGTAGAATTACCAGGGAGGAACATGCCATTTTTTTGTATATCAATTACATATGCATTTGAAGTAAATACATATTCCCAAATGAAGACAATCCCTTTTGAAAATAAGCCATTTGTGCTTCCAAATGCTATGTATTCATAAATTTCTGCCTTATAGGTTTCCATAAATCCATCATCACCAAGTTTTATCAAATTTTCCCACATGAATGCTTTGTGAAGCAGGTTTCATATTTAGAAGCAGTTTTAGGTATCAGAAGGTTTAAGATTATCCGTGATCCCAGCATTTTAGAAGGTTCCATATGAACCCTGCTCTGTTCTTCTGACTCCCCACAGGTCTCTACTGTGCTAACAATTTGGAGGCACATTCTCCCAAGTTTGTAGCACATAGCTTTAATTTACACTTTCTTTTATTGTTTCTTAAGCAAAAGAAAACACAGGATGCTGAGGCAAAGCAACCTCACAATAAAAACAGGTGTGTTGACGCAAATACAGACTGGCAACCCTTCAGCCACAATTTTGACATTTGAATGCTCTAAGAAGGAAAACACTGCAAGTCAACACAGTTGGTGATGACTGGCTGGACTAATTATGTATTCATTTATTGCAGAATTTTGTCCTTCACATTAGAGACAGTTCTAAAATATTGTGTGGTCTTTGGCTGTTTATGATTAAAGAATGAGTTCCCAAATGACACGTGATGTGTGTGCGTGTGTGGGGCACATGTGTGTGTGTGTGCACGCGTGTGCGTGCACGTGCGTGTGCAGGGTTATTGGCTAGCACATTTCTGGACTGGTAGACAGGACATGGATATAGCCACTGTCTTAGATACTCCGATGGCCAGCACACATGGGTTCTTCTACGTTCCTGGTTGTCTGGACTGTGGGAAAGGAGTTTATGACAAGGACTGGCTATCTCCCACTTGCTCCCTATAGCTCTTGTTCTATTCTTTGCCCTGATGTGTTTTCACACACAGTGTCTTTCTCATTCTGCTGGATAGAACATGTCATGTGTCTTTCTAGGTAGGTAGGTAGGTAGTGACACTGAGGGACTGTGTCTCCCTAAAAATCAATTTGCTCCTTTTACTCTCAATCAGTCCTATTTTGGGCTCCACACTTTGATCCCATCTTCAGAGGTGTTTTGTGTCTCTCTTTTCTGAACCTCCCTGTAGTTTCATGTAATTAGGTTTCTTCTTTGGGATCCCCTCACTGATAATGGGTACTAGGTTTCACTTTTTATTTCGTGGCAGTAACATGAGGTAAAGACAAACACAGCCATTCCATTCTCCATGGACTTCTCCATGTTTAACCAGGACTACTGTTCTCTACTTTCAAACTTTTTAAACTACCCATTAGACGGGCCACAAGAACTGCAGAATTTGAAAACTCTGTCCCTCTTACTCTCTTTTCTATGGTCTTCAAACAAAAAGATTAAGTTGACTGTTTTCCTTTGGATCCACTTTAAACAATTACACTCTTTCTCTAAATCCCAAGCTCATCATGACACCCCTTATATTGGGCTACACTGTCTTAAAAGGATCCCCGTGGAATTTACATGAGGGAGGAATCATTGTGACCAAAAGTACATCTCATTTGAATTTGGTGTTAATGACAATGTGCTTCTTGCTAACATTAACTTCCTGTTGTTGCTTTTGTTTTTGGTGTTCTACTTTTTTAGTGCGTGTGTGTCCTTTCCCAGTAAAAACTTTCTGGAGTCTTGTTTAACTTCACATTTCTGGTGCTTTTGTTTTCCATCTCTGTCTTGTGAGTTACTTCTTCCCACTGTCCTGCCTTATGTTACTGTGTCACTTCTCAAGGCACTACACTGAGGAAGGCTGCACTTTCCTCCTTAACCTTTCCTACAGTTGAAAACAAATTCCACTCACTCTCTGGCCTCTTGAGAGAGCACAGGACTCCCTGACCTTCACTCGCCTCCTTAGGAGGGCACTAACTTATCTTTAGTCTAATAGTATTTCTTTCTTCAAGTAATTATAGCTTTTAATTCTCCAGAATCCGAGGAACTTAAAGTGCTGGAAGAACATGATGAAAAACACACAGAACTTTCCGCTTCATATGACTTTATTTACAGCTCACATACTTTCTGCTCATAAACTCTACTACTTTCATTGGCTCATTTCCTATTTTATAAGCATATTCTGTTCTTTGGCATGTTTAGCCAGAGAAATAGACTTAGATATTCACTTACATTTCAGTTCTCATTATTTAACTTGAGGTGATATGTTAGTAACCTATGATGGAAAACTTCTAGTCTACTAAGTTTTCTTAGTCTACTGAATTCTTTCATTAGTTTTATTTTATGAACAATAGTTTCTCCCCACAAGTAATAAGCCATGACTATTTTTACACTAACCTAATATCTTTTTATGTTTAAGAAGTTCATATTTTATTTTGTTTTTAGTGTATGTCTGTGCACTACATGTGTGTAGGAGTCCTCAGAAGTCAAAAGAGGCATGAGATCCCCTGGAACTGGAGTTACAGGCAGGTGTGAGCTGCCATTTGAGTGCTGTGCATTGACCCAGATCATCTGGAGGAACAACCTTGGCTTTTCACTGCTGAGCCATGGACTTCTCCAGGCACAGAGTCCGTATTTTTAAAACTAAAATCTGTCTTAACTAGGAGCCACGTGAGATGAGCTCTCCTTAGCTCTCTGATCTGTAGAGAAATCCACCCTTCATGTTTAGTTTTGCTAACATCACCTCCAGAGGGTGAGATGAAAAGATGCCATGTAGACTCATGTTTGAATACGTGGTTTCTAGTTGGTGGAATTGTCTGGGAAGGATTAGGAGGTGTGGCCCTGGAGATGATGTGTCTCTGGGGGCAGGCTTTGAGGTTTCTAAAGACTTGTGCATTCCCTATGTCTCTTTCTACTTCCTGCTTGTGGATCGAGATCTGAGCCTTCAGCTGCTGCTCCAGCCATCTTATAATCTCTTGTACTGAATGGAATAAATAAAAAATTATCAATAAAAGGCTGAATAGACCCAGCTACTGTGGCCAAGCAGCCAACTCATCTGGGTTCGCAGGGAACACCTGAGTGGGGTATCGCTTGGGACGCAACCTGCCTGGGTTCCTTCTGCATGGTAGCTGGGCAGCTCTACAGCTGTCTGGACATGTATCCTTCATGGAAGCGTCTGACCTGCAGGGAGCACTGGTCTGAGGTCACCACCATCTTGGCTTTTGTGATAAAGCAGCCAGCTCAGCCAGGTATGCAGAGGACACCAGAGTGAAGGATTGCTCAGGACACAGCCTGCCTGGGTTTCTTCCACACGAGGGAGCCGGGCAGCTCTACAGCTGCCTGGGCACATATCCTGCAGGGGAACATCTGACCAGCAGGGAGTCCCATGGTTAAAGGGAGCCCTGGTCCAAGGTCCCCACCATCTTGGCTCCTGTGGTCAAGCAGCCAGCTCAGCCAGAGACCTGTGCCACATCTGACATGAGGAAGATACCACTTCCTGATACTCTCTAGAGAACCAGCAGGAGCAGGTTAATCGCCACTGCTTCTTTCCATCAGATATGGTAGACCTGTGCCACATCTGACACGGGGAAGATCCTACTTCCTGATACTCTCTCGAGAACGGACAGGAACAGGTTATTCGGTAGAAGTGGGGCATTCGAGAACCAGATTCAGCAGAGCATTTGAAATCCAGCAGCAAGCCCTGTCCTGGGTCAATTGTCCTACAGAGTGATCAATGCTTGGAGGGGGTCCTCACGGCATCCACCATCTTCACTACTGGACCAGACAGGCAACACCAGGTACACAGAGACAACCCGAGTATAGCATTGCTTGGGACAAGGCACACTAGGGCTCCAACGGCACCCAAGAGTAGGGCAGCACATCATCAATCTGCGACAGGGGAAACCCAGTCATCTAAGGGTATGGAATTAGCCTTAAAGGCCCACAGGAGGTCCAAGAACCAGCCAGTGACAGCAGGACCAACTAATACCAGAGATAACCAGATGGCAAAAGGCAAACGCAGAAATGTTACTAACAGAAATCAAGGCAATATGGCAGCATCTGAAGCCAGTTCTCCAAAAACAGCAAGTCCTAGATACCCCAACACACCAGAAAAACAAGATTTGGATTTAAAAATCACTGGTCATGATGCTGTTAGAGGAACACAAAAAAGACATAAATAAATCTCTTAAAGAAATATAGGGGAACATGACTAAGTTAGAAGCCCTTACAGTGGAAACACAAAAATCATTTAAAGAAATTTAGGAGAATATGGGTCAAAAGATAGAAGCCAATAAAGAGGAAACACAAAAAACACTTAAAGAAATGCAGGAGAATTTGAGTCAACAGGCAGAATTCATGAAAGAGGAGACACAAAAATTGATTAAAGAAATACAAGAAAACACAAACAAATGAAGGAACTGAGCAAAAACATCCAGTTTCTAAAAACAGAACTAGAAACAACTAAGAAATCACAAAGGAAGACAACTTTGGAGATAGAAAACCTTGGGAAGAAATCAGGGGTCATAGATGCAAATATCAACAACAGAATATAAGAGATAGAAGAAAGAATCTCAGGTGTGGAAGATACCATAAAAACCATTGACTCAACAGTGAAAGAAAATGCAAAATGCAAAAAGCTTGTAACCCAAAACATCCAGGAAATCCAGGGCACAATGAGAAGACCAAACCTAAGGATTATAGGTATAGATGAGAGTGAAGATTTACAACTTAAAGGGCAAGCAAATATCTTCAACAAAAGTATGGAAGAAAACTTCCCTAATCTAAAGAGAGAGTTGCCCATGAATATACAAGAAGCCTACAGAACTCCAAACAGACTGGACCAGAACAGAAATACCTCCCATTACATAATAATTAAAACCCCAAATGTACTAAACAAAGAAAGAATATTAAAGGCAGTAAGAGAAAAGGGCAAGTAACATATAAAGGAAGACCTATCAGAATTACACCAGACTTCTCAGCAGAGACCATGAAAACTAGAAGATCCTGGGCAGATCTCATACAGACTCTAAGAGAACACAAATGCCAGCCAAGATTACTATACCCAGCAAAACTCTCAATCACCATTGATAGAGAAACCAAGATATTCTATACCAAAATCAAATTTACACAATATCTTTCCACAAACCCAGCCCTACAAAGGATAAAAGGTGTAAAACATCAATACAAGGAAGGAAACTATACCCTGGAAAAAGGGAGATAATAAACTTCTTTCATCAAATCCAAAAGAAGATAACCCCTCAAATATAAAAATAACATCAAAAATGACAGGAAGTAATAATCACTATTCCTTAATATCTCTTAACATCAATGGACTCAATTCCTCAATAAAAAGACATAGACTAACAGACTGGATACGTAAACAGGACCCTACATTTTGCTGCTTACAGGAAACACACCTCAGTGTTAAAGACAAACACTACCTTAGAGTAAAAGGCTGGAAGGCAATTTTACAAGCAAATGGTCTCAGGAAACAAGCCAGAGCAGCCATTTTAATATCAGATAAAATTGACTTTCAACCTAATGTCATCAAAAGAGACATGGAAGGACACTTCTTACTGGTCAAGGGGAAAATCCATCAAGAAGAACTTGCCATCTGAACATCTATGCTCCAAATGCAAGGGCACCCTCATTTGTAAAAGAAACTTTACTAAAGCTCAAAGCACACATTGCACCTAACACAATAATTGTGGGCGACGTCAACACTACACTCTCCTCAATGGACAGATCAGGAAAATAGAAACTAAACAGGGACACAGTGAAACTAATTGAAGCATTGAACCAATTGGATTTAACATATATATATATATATATATATATATATATATATATATATATATATATATATATATATAATATTTCATCCTAAAGCAAAAGAATATACCTTTATCTCAGCACCTCATGGTACCTTCTCCAAAATCAACCATATAATTGGTAACAAGACAGATCTCAACAAATATAAGAAGATCAAACTCTTTCCATGCCTCTTGTCAGATCACTATGGGTTAAGAGTTGTCTGTAATAGAAGCAAAACCAACAGAAAGCCTACATACACATGGAGGCTGAACAATACCCTATTCAATGATACCTTAGCCAAAGAAGAAATAAAGAATGAAATGAAAGACTTTTTAGAATTGAATGAAAATGAAGACACACATACCTAAATCTATGGGACACAATGAAAGCAGTTCTAAGAGGAAAACTCATAGCCCTGAGTGCCTCCAAAAAGAAACTGGAGAGAGCATACACTAGCAGCTTAATGGCACACCTGAAAGCCCTGGAACAAAAGAAGCTAATTCACCCAGGAGGAGTAGAAGACAGGAAACCATTGGAACTCAGGGCTGAAATCAATCATGTAGAAACAAAACCATACAAAGAATCAACAAACCAGGAGCTGGTTCTTTGAGAAAATCAACAAGATAGTTAAACCCTTAACCAGACTAACCAAAGGGAACAGAGACAGTATCCAAATTAACAAAATTAGAAATGAAAAGGGAGCATTTTTTAAGATGCTTCTCCGCCATCCGAAGTTCTTCAGGTGAGAATTCTTTGTTTAACTCTGTACCCCATTTTTTAATAGGGTTGTTCGGTTTTCTGGAGTCTAACTTCTTGAGTTCTTTATATATATTGGATATTAGCCCTCTATCTGATGTAGGATTGGTGAAGATCTTTTCCCAATTTGTTGGTTGTCGATTTGTCCTCTTGATGGTGTCCTTTGCCTTACAGAAACTTTGTAATTTTATGAGGTCCCATTTGTCAATTTTTGATCTTAGAGCATACGTTATTGGTGTTCTGTTCAGAAACTTTCTCCCTGTACCGATGTCCTCAAGGGTCTTCCCCAGTTTCTTTTCTATTAGCTTCAGAGTGTCTGGCTTTATGTGGAGGTCCTTGATCCATTTGGATTTGAGCTTAGTACAAGGAGACAAGGATGGATCAATTCGCATTCTTCTGCATGCTGACCTCCAGTTGAACCAGCACCATTTGTTGAAAAGGCTATCTTTTTTCCATTGGATGTTTTCAGCCTCTTTGTCGAGGATCAAGTGGCCATAGGTGTGTGGGTTCATTTCTGGATCTTCAATCCTGTTCCATTGATCCTCCTGCCTGTCACTGTACAAATACCATGCAGTTTTTAACACTATTGCTCTGTAGTATTGCTTGAGGTCAGGGATACTGATTCCCCCAGATTTTCTTTTGTTGCTGAGAATAGTTTTAGCTATCCTGGATTTTTTGTTGTTCCAGATGAATTTGATAATTGCTCTTTCTAACTCTGTGAAGAATTGAGTTGGGATTTTGATGGGTATTGCATTGAATCTGCATTTTAACTATATTGATTCTACCGATCCATGAGCATGGGAGGTAGAATCAAAAAATGAGGTACTAGAAGAAAGGAGGAGTGGCCCCTGGTTCTGGAAAGACTCAGTGAAACAGTATTCGGCAAAACTCATTAGTCATTAGGGAAGTGCAAATCAAAACAACCCTAAGATTTCATCTTACACCAGTCAGAATGGCTAAGATTAAAAATTCAGGAGACAGCAGGTGTTGGAGAGGGTGTGGAGAAAGAGGAACACTCCTCCACTGCTGGTGGGGTTGCAAATTGGTACAACCACTCTGGAAATCAGTCTGGCGGTTCCTCCGAAAACTGGACACCTCACTTCCAGAAGATCCTGCTATACCACTCCTGGGCATATACCCAGAGAATTCCCCACCATGTAATAAGGATACATGCTCTACTATGTTCATAGCAGCCAGATGCTGGAAAGAACCCAGGTATCCCTCAACAGAAGAGTGGATGCAAAAAATGTGGTATATCTACACAATGGAGTACTATTCAGCCATTAGAAACAATGAATTCATGAAATTCTTAGGCAAATGGATGGAACTAGAGAACATCATACTAAGTGAGGTAACCCAGACTCAAAAGGTGAATCATGGTATGCACTCACTAATAAGTGGTTATTAACCTAGAAAACTGGAATACCCAAAACATAATCCACACATCAAATGAGGTACAAGAAGAAAGGAGGAGTGGCCCCTGGTTCTGGAAAGACTCAGTGAAACAGTATTCGGTAAAACCAGAACGGGGATGTGGGAAGGGGTGGGTGGGAGGACAGGGGAAGAGAAGGGGGCTTACAGGACTTTCGGGGAGTGGGGGGGCTAGAAAAGGGGAAATCATTTGAAATGTAAATAAATTATATCGAATAAAAAAAATTAAAAAAAGAAAGAAATGAAAAGGGAGATATAATAACAGAAACAGAGGAAATTCAAAAAATCATCAGATCCTACTACAAAAGCCTATATGCAACCCAACTGGAAAATCTGGAAGAAATGGACAATTTCCTAGACAGATACCAAATACCAAAATTAAATCAGGATCAAATAGATCATCTAAACAGTCCCATAACCCCTTAAGAAATAGAAGGGGTCATAGAAAGTCTTCCAACCAAAAAAAAGCACAGGACCAGACCTTCAAATAAGCCCTAACACCAATACCCTTCATATTATTCCACAAAATAGAGACAGAAGGAACACTACCCAACTCGTTCTACGAAACCACAATTACGCTGATACCAAAACCACACAAAGATCCAACAAAGAAGGAGAACTACAGGCCAATATCCCTTATGAATATTCACAATAGCCACAAACAATATAAAGTATCTTGGTGTGACTCTAACCAAACAAGTGAAAGATCTGTATGACAAGAACTTCAGGTCTCTGAAGAAGGGAATTGAAGAAGACCTCAGAAAATGGAAAAATCTTCCATGCTTGTGGATTGGCAGGATTAATATAGTAAAAATGGCCATCTTGCCTAAAGCAATATACAGATTCAATGAAATCCCCATTAAAATCCCAACTCAGTTCTTCATATAGTTAGAGCAATTCTCAAATTCATATGGAATAACAAAAAACCCAGGATAGCTAAAACTATTCTCAACAGCTAACGAACTTCAGGGGGAATCAGTATCCTGGACCTCAAGCAGTACTATAGAGCAATAGTGTTAAAAACTGCATGGTATTGGTACACTGACAGGCAGGTAGATCAATGGAATAGGATTGAAGACCCAGAAATGAACCCACATACCTATGGTCACTTGATCTTTGACAAAAGAGCAGAAACCATCCAGTGGAAAAAAGATAGCCTTTTCAACAAATGGTGCTGGTTCAACTGGAGGTCAGCATGCAGAAGAATGTGAATTGATCCATTCTTATCTCCTTGTGCTAAGTTCAGCTACAAGTGGATCAAGGACCTCCATATAAAACCAGACACACTGAAACTAATAGAAAAGAAATGTGGAAGACCCTTGAGGACATGGGCACCGGGGAAAAGTTCCTGAACAGAACACCAATAGCTTATGTTCTAAGATCAAGAATTGACAAATGGGACCTTATAAAATTACCAAGTTTTTGTAAGGCAAAAGACTCGGCCAAAAGGACAAAATGGCAACCAACAAATTGGGAAAAGATCTTCACCAACCCTACATCTGACAGAGAGCTAATATCCAATCTATACAATGAACTCAAAAAGGTAGAACCCAGAGAACCAAATAACCCTATTAAAAATGGGTTACAGACCTAAACGAAAAATTTTCACCTGAAGAACTTCGGATGGCTGAGGAGCACCTTAAGAAATGTTCAGCATCATTAGTCATTAGGAAAATGCAAATCAAAACAACCCTGAGATTTCACCTCACACCAGTCAGAATGGCAAGAATAAAAACTCAGGAGACAGCAAGTGTTGGCAAGGATTTTGAGAAAGAGGAACACTCCTCCACTGCTGGTGGGGTTGTAAGATGGTACAACCACTCTGGAAATCAGTCTGGTGGTTCCTCAGAAAACTGGGCATGACACTTCCAGAGGACCCTGCTATACCACTCCTGGGCATATACCCAGAGGATTCCCAGGCATGCAATAAGGACACATGCTCCACTATGTTCATAGCTGCCTTATGTATAATAGCCAGAAGCTGGAAAGAACCCAGATGTCCCTCAATGGAGGAATGGATACAGAAAATGTGGTATATTTACACAATGGAATACTACTCAGCAATTAAAAACAATGAATTCATGAATTTTTTAGGCAAATGGTTGGAAATGGAAAATACCATCCTAAGCGAGGTAACCCAATCACAAAAGAATACACATGGAATTCAATCATTGATAAGTGGATATTAATTAACCCAGAAGCTCTGAATACTGAAGACACAATTAGCATATCAAATGATTCCCAAGAACAAGGAAGGAGAGGGCCCTGGTCCTGGAAAGTCTTGATGCAGCAATGTAGGGGATTATAAGGACAGAGAAGTGGGAGGGGGTTGATTGTAGAATGGGCGGAGGGAAGAGGGATTATGGGACTTATAGGGAGGGGGAAACCGGGAAAGGGGAAATTATTTGGAATGTAAGCAAAGAATATAGAAAATAAAAAAAAAAAGGCTGAATGGCCAATGAGCTGAGGCAGGATTAGAAGGTGGGACATTCCGCAGATTTTCCAAGACACAGAATAAGACTGTCATATGAAAATGAGGACCAGGTAACCAGCCATGTGTCAGGACTTATAATTAAAAAAAATTGGCAAATCCAAAAAAAAAAAAAAAAAAAGAAAGAAAAGCCTGCTGGTGGTGGTGCACACCTGTAATCCCAACACTCTGGGAGGCAGAGGCAGGCAAATTTCTGAATTAGAGCCCACCCTGGTCTACAGAGTGAGTTCCAGTACAGCCTGGACTATGCAGAGAAACCCTGTCTCAAAAAAACCAAATCCCCCCCCCCCAATAAAATTTGAGCAATTAAGATATGAGTTAGTTGGGGAACAGAGACAAAGCTATTGGCTTAAACAGTTTTTTTTCAGATGTAAAAAGTCTCAGAGTTGTTATTTCTGGGAACAAAGTAGACGGGTGAAAAAATGCAAGGTTGCAGATGGCTTCTACCACACCATCCTATCCCCTTGGTTCACCACCAGAAGCACTAGCCCTCTGGAAGTTTAAGGTCAACTAAACTTTTCCTTTTATTGCTGTGATCATGGTGTTTAATGACAGCAATAGAAAACAAATCACAGCAAAAGTGACACATACGGAAGCTTTCAATGGCCCAGGCCACTTTTCTGATCATCACATATTGGGTGGACTATCTTACTGTGGGGTGGATTCACTGGCTCATTTGTAGAAAACAGAAAGCCATGAGCTGTCACTGCTGGGTTACCCGAGGACTGTGGCCTCTGTCTTGGCACCCTTCCTCCACTGGTTCTGAGGGAGGCCAGTAGACAATGTGCGTTCTTTTATGGAGATGCCCATGTGGCACAGAATTGAGGGATGTCTTGTACACACTTGTAACTCCATCTCTGTGGGTGGCAGAGACAGGAGGATGGTGGGGGCTTGCTGTCCCCAGGTTCAGGGAGACATTCTGTCTCCAACAGGCTAAGAGTGACAGACAAGGACACCTGACACCCTCTTCTGACCTCCGCTGGTGAGCACAGTTGTATGCACCAGCACCTATAGACGTACACTCACGCAGACACATATGCACACATAAATAGAAGTAAATAAATCTTTCAAAAAAGAAATGAGACTATGAACTCTTATTGTTCGAAGTCACTGAGTTTGGGGGTAATTTATCAAGTAGTGATAAATTATAGGCTTGTAATATAGGGTGTCTCTACTCTTCAGTCTAAGGTTTTCATGTGATAAATTTCTGTATAGGTCATTTCTTTAACATTTCCCAGAAGGTAGTTACCATTTTTTCATAATTATACCACTATTTTATCTAGCATAGTGCTCAACACCTATATAGATAATTATTTGCATTTTTTAAACATTTGGCCCTGTTCTTTCTCCACTTGTCCTCTGGATGGGTCACTTCTTACTTAGATTTTACATTGCCATTCTTTCAGCTTCAGATTGCGAGTCCTTTCTCTCCTTTAGCCCGATGTTTTCCATGAGAGTGTTAGTATGGACCCAGCAGAAGTGAGTCAGCAGTTCCTCTTCCCTCAGTTTCTCCAGTGTGCTCCTATGCCTCTCCCACCTGCACTGAGCTGCTGTCCTCCTTCGTGACATAACTGGTTGGCCCTCTGGGGCCCTCCTCCCCCGGCCCAAGTGGGATTGTCTTTACCATTTTGTGTTTATTTGTTTTGGCCTTATTCACTTTTAGAGTAAAAGTAAGTGATCTTGACTAGGAAATACTGTGGGCTAAGACTGAGGTTACCCTGAAGATTAAGAATCAAAACGTCTTCCTGGAATAGGAATCTCTGTCCCACTAAGAGTCAAGTTTGAGTTGCCTCTCTCATTGTGTGACCCTGTGAAACTCTCCAGGATTGCTGGTTAGCTCCTCACCTGTGGCACATAAATAAGGCTGCACATAAAGCTAGACATTGCTCTTACTTAGCACTTTATCTATCCCATAGTTCATCTTTATGGTGATATAAGTTCTCAGTTTTGGTCGGCAATTTAAATATAGCAAGAGATGTTTTTTATTATTAATAAACGATATTATTGCCAGCACTTTACATTTGCTTCTTTATTAATGTGCCAATGCGGCTGACAGGAATCTTATCTCTCACTAACATTCAAAACCATCCATTCATCTTTATATGCTATATTGCCAATATTTGGGATCAAACATTATGATTAATTGTTATACTATTTCTAAAATGTTTAGCAATTCATCATAAATAATTCAGAGATAAAAATTTCTCAATAAAAATAAGCCTAATTCAGTCCAAGAAAACACTACTGAAATAATTACATATGAAATTATGTCTTACATACGTAAGACAGAAGACAAAATCATGTAAATTGTCTTACAAGTTCAGGTTGACAGAGCTGTAAAACATGAAACTCAAATTATCTTCATGTTGTCCATATTTTTCTTAAATGTAAGCAACATGTGCTCTGACATTTTCCTTGACAAAGATTTACTATTACAGCAAGTAAGATCTGATCTGTGAGACTCTGAGGCATGGAGCTTTTAAGTGATTATTTGCTGCATGGGACTAGTTCCTAGGAAGGGCTCAGCCAAAAATGGGGCATCAATATCACACCAGTGCCCCCAGGGTTCACAGAACTTGGTGGAAGAGGGAACAGAAAGACTCTAAGAAATAAGGTTGGGCTTTCTTCAGGACACAACAACACTCTTGTACTTTTGAATCTTGTAGAGGCTGAAGCTGCTCATACAAGAGCCACACAGGGTCGGGCCAGGCCACGGTCCAGCTGGGAGGGGGAGGGGCACGTGAGCCTCCCACCCCTAGCTGATGACTGTTAGGGGAAAGACAGTCAGGCTTTCTCTAGGGGTGTGGCCCCTGGTAGATGGACCAAGCCCCGGGAGATGGCTGCACACTCATGGATCTATGGGCAGCACTAACCAGACTGTTATTAAACAAAACCAAACACCAAACATCAGGTTGGGAAGAGGGCATAGGGGATTCATGAGTTGAAAGAAGGGAAGGGATATGTATGAAAATGACCAACAGAGATATAGATATGTGCATATGAGATTCTCACAGAATAAATGATACTTAAAAAGAAGAACTGTCCCACAGAAGCTAAGGGATGCCTGGGAGCCAGCCTGTGGCTCTCCCCTTGACCTCCAACTGCCTGTCACTTTTGTGTCTGTCTGTCTGTCTGTGTTTTAACTGGCCATGCTCCTCACTGCGGGTTATCAGCTTCCTACCTCTTCCTGTGACTGGCTGAACTGCTGCAGCAGCTGTGTCTGGGCCAGTCTTACTCTTTCCAGCTCATCTGACTTCTGTTTCATTTCCTTCTTCAACTCTTCGGAAACTGAATCATCATGGCCAGTTTCCTTCTTCAAACGGCACTCGAATTCTGCAACCAGAGTTTTCAAGTCTTCAATTTCTTTTTTCTTTGATTCAGACTCTTCTGTGTATCGAGCATGGGACTCATGGAGCTTTTCTTGGAGAGAGGCCACTTCCAGCCGCAGGTCCTTTGTAGCATCTGCGATTAGGTCAGCTATCTGTAAGATAAGCTTCATGTTAGTATGCAGACAACTGTTTCTGGGGAGCTATAGCGCCCTCGCTGTTGTTCAGCTTCTTCTAATGAGCCAGTGTGCTTTCATCCCAGGACATATATAGGCCTTCAGATTTTTTTAAGTCAACACAGACTTTTATTTATTTCCTAAAATGGTATCCTATTAACTACTTGGGTATCCTTGGAAATATTTAAATCTCTGTGACTGGATCCAGCTCCCAAAAGTAACGAGTTTCCACAAACAGATGGGACAGGGCGTGGCTAGGCTCTGAAACCTCCAGGTCCCTGACTGGTTTTGGAGAACACCACTGTTGAGCCCCATTCACATCAGAATGCCAAGTTTACCTGGGATCTATTCTTTCTTTCTTAGACATGGATAGATGCACCCCAGACACTAGCTCAGTCTTTTATAGCTGCACCTTCCCATGTCTTGTGATCACAAACATTCTGTACTGTTCTACATGTAAGGATAGTGGGGTACCAGTAAATGATTAAAATCACCATCCCCCACCTCTCTCAGGTCAACTTTGTATCTAATTTTAATGGTAAAATCCCTTTGCCACTAGGGCTGATCTGCCACGACTGGTGAATTGGCTGGGACGAGACAGGACTAGCTACTGAGCATTGGCAGTCCAACCAATATGACAGAAGAAGTGTCACATTGGAGCGAACTGAACTGAAAGGCACGTGGCCACTCTGCTGTCACTATGGCAGCTCTGGAGGACACCAGGACACGGTGCAAAGGTGTCTCCTCTCGCCTTACTCAGAACATGAGACAACAACTGAGGGAACCTTCTGCCCAAAGCCTCCCTTCAGAATGGAAAAGACTTTTCTTTCCCCTTAAAAAACAAAAAGTTAAGCTTGGTGGCTCATGCCTGAAATCCCAAGCAAGGCAAGAGCACCACTGTGGCCTCTGCCGGCCACGGCTTCAAGGCGAGTGCCCGGTCTGTGAGCTGTTGTTTATAAAACAAAAAGGAAGGCACAAGAGCAGGGCAGGCTTGCAGAAGCTCCCCTAAGGTCCTCTACTTACACTCTAGTAGGAAAGGAGCCATGAGGCCTGGAAATGGCACAGGCACGAGCGAGCTCCCAGAGCTCTGTGGACACTGCTTAAAAACACTGTGCATCTAAACTTTGTTTCAAATGTTAAATTTACATAAGGAATAACTTTGGGAAGAAATCTGTTCACCACCAGGAGTCATTTCAGAAATTAATATTCTACTATTTTCAACTAATCGAGAAGAAGGAAGAGAGGGTCATTGGGTCTGAACAAATGGTTTCCCTTCCCCCAGAGCAAAACTGACAAAGACACAGAGCAAGCTGTCCTTGTGACAGGAGCTTCACAGACCCACAAATAAGTTTGGATTTTAAAAATAGGAGTCAACGTTTAAAACATCAGATTTCACCTAAAATATTTAAATTTAGAGCTTTTGTAAATAATGGCATATTTTGTTTGCATTTCTCTGCCCATAAAGTTCTAAGCTATTCAGGGCAGCTTTAGTCGTGAGCTGAAGGCAGAGAGGAGACGGCCACTCCAGGAGCCTTTGGTGCCAGGAACTCTGTGGGAAGATGTGAGGACCTGTCCCAGACAGACCAGGCCATCAGGGGAGCAGTGACACCAAGTTCCCAGCACACACTTCATTGTTTTAACAGGATTTCACCTAAAACATTCATAGATTCAAAGATGAAATCATCAAGAATTTCAGGACAGAAGCACCTGCATAGCCTTCTGGGTGGGGCCAGGTACTAACTGCATGTGTCATGGACTCTAGAGGCTGGTTCTCCTTGTTCATCACAGACTCTGAAGTGGCTAAACTTTCCATCTTCACACATAGGCAGAGTACTTCAATGGACTCTTTGCTTATTATAGTATTTTTTTTCCTCATCCAAAAATGCTTAAAACTAATTAGAATTAAAATATCTTCAGTTAAGAAAGTCTAGGAAGGAAAAATTTAATTGTATAAAATTCTTTATTATCCTTTGATGCCGGATTATGTAGCCATGCTAGTTATAAGTCATGCAGTGAAGTCAGTTTTAAAGATAAGTTGATGTCAGTAGAAAACAGATGCATACAGAGCTTGGTTGTGTGCTTCTGTAATTTATCTCCAGCATCCTTTCTGAAGAACAGGCAAAGCAAACCATTTATCTGTGTGGGTAGTAGAGCAAACGTGTGGAAAGGAAGGAATGCATAAGGGGGAGCATGCAGCATGTGTCACTGCGCATGCCCGAGGGGAGCATGGGGGCGTGTGTCACTGCGCATGCCCGAGGGGAGCATGCAGCATGTGCCACTGCGCATGCTCGAGGGGTGCATGCCTTGTGAGTCACTGGAGCATAGCACCAGCAGTGCTGACAAACCTTCTTTTGCAGGCCCTCCTGTTCTTGCTGATACTTCCGGATTATTTCCTGGTGTTTTTCTTTTTCAATGTCAAGTTCCAATTTAGCTTCCTCCTTAAAGAGAAGAGCTTGGTCCTGGAACTCAATGAGATGCCGGGCTCTTTCCTTGCTGAGTTCAGCTTCGATCTGGAAAACAGCATGGTAAAACATACAAAGCCATTTTACCTTGAAATAAGTACATCCAGTGTATTCTCAGAGTAAGTTTTAAAATAGCCAAATATCACGTTTTTAATTAAAGTACTTTAAAATTTTTAGTATTAAAAATGTTAACTGAGAAGTTATCTCCTCCAAGTTGACCCTGGGTCAAATATTCTAGTAACTAAAACTGAAAACTTAGAGATGACAGTTCTTAGAACTAAAGCTGAGTCATTTATACTTAAAACCACTTAAAAGCTTACTCATTTAGTCTGCTAACTCGGTCCTCATCAACAGCCCTGAAAAACAAAACAGAATAAAAACAAAAACAAAAACAAAACAAACACTCCCATACTGAGGTTAGACCACGTTTAGCCTAAAACAGAACTGAATCCGAAGTGTCAAGTGGCTCTGTCACATGGCCGGTCACAATTCAGTACAGAGTCACAGGCTGACATGTTAATGTGAGTGACACTAGAATGGATGGAGAACAGTCGTCTACATCCACATGTAGACTCCAATGGAATCACGGTGCTGGAAGGGACTCTAGAAACCCCTGGTTCAGACTCTCACGCCTCAGGAACTGTGGAAACAACAGTAAGGACTTTAGTTTGAGATGGATCTGACACTTGCTGGCTGTGTCCTTAAGTTTGTGACCATAAGCTCTCCTGGTGGGGCTTTAACTAGTTCCTTTAGGGGCCTTTATGAGGATTAAATGAGGCACAGCATCCGTGTAAGGCTGTGGCATGGGCAAGAATTCCACAGCCCGTGGAGACGGCCTCCACATGCAAGCCCTGCCGTCTCTGCCACAGAACTGACGTGGAAGGCTGTCCCACAGCGCCTCACACATCACAGAACCATAACTCACTGCTTCCCCAGCAGGAGTTTCCATTTCTAAGCATTAAGCAGTTTTTCCTGTAGTTCAGCCAACATCTTCTTCAATGTGGATTTTAACTGTTGGCTTTGGCTCTGCCTACTAGAGCAAGAGACAAGAAACCTGGAAATAACCGAGTAACCGCCGCAGATTTCGTCTTCTGCGATCAGAGATGAGATCCCTCACCGGATCAGCTCCAGCTCTACCCTGTGCCGTGCTCAGATGATAAATCCTTTGGTGTGTGGTGAATGCCAATCGAACTGGGAAGAGACTGTTAACCCCTACTGTTTCTGACTCTGTTTCTGGTCATTTAAAGAAGGAACGAGGTCAGCCTTAATTTCTCACAGGATCCCTGGAACTGAGATACCATGACACAGAAAGTTTGCTAACAAACTTTACAGGAAGCCCGTTAGATTAAATAATGTGAGGAGACCAGCCCCATGACTGGTAGGATTTACTGTCTGAGGACAGAACTGGCAAAGCGTAGACACAACAAGAGGAGATATTTTGGCTCTCTCTCAAAAGACACTTCTACATTGATTGGGGGAAGGTTACTAGTGACCTTGAGGGGGAAGGGCGTCCGCTGAAGATCAGAGGCTTGTGACCGCCTGCCCCGCCCCTAGGTGGACAACTCCTAGGTAAATGTCACTGAATAAGAGGCTTGACAATGTCTGGACACAGCAAATCTTTCCAGATATTCCCTCCCCTCCACATCCAACAAAAGAAGTTTTCGACCCATTCTGCTATACTAATTCTCCAGACAAAGGACGTTCTCCAGTCCATGTTCTGTAAGACAGCATTCTTCACAAAGTATAGGTTATTTTATTCTCTTAATGGTTTCTCGATGCATTAATTAAAAAAGAAAAACCCAAAACTTCTCACATGACCTTTTTACTAGGCTACCCTTGTGTGGACTGACAGGGAACCCCTTCCCACATGGGGTGTGTGCTTGGTAAGCATGCGCAGGCTGGATTCCGGCTCCCTGTCCCCTGGCCAGGACTCTGGAGATGCAGCCTGAGCTCTGCATCTTTGGGCTTTCTCCATCCTGACTCCCAGTGTGTTAACCACTGACTGCTGGGCTCCAGCAAGACTGGGTGGGGATGGAGAAGCCAGCAACTGGTGAGGAAGAAACTGAGACGCTCAAGGCAGAACCTTAAGCTTTAACAGTTCATACATTGCTCAGACACTTTTTGGTTTGGTTTGGTTTTTTTTGTTTTTGTTTTTTTAAGCAACCTGATTTCTTTGTTGTCCAATGTTTTTCTTTCTCCCTCTTTATCTTTCTCCATGACCCTTCTCCTTTTCCTTTCCCACTCTTTTCTAACTTTTGCACTGGGGCTGGGTGTGGATTCTAGGACTGCATGTGAGCTACAAAGAGCTCTGGCACTAAGCTGGACCTTCAGCACCTTAAACATTATGGAGCACGCGGGGACAAAATGTGTGCTAGGGCACTTAAGTACCAAGTGGTAAATTGGAAAAGAAACCTGTGTGGTTGATTGGCAGATGCCAGAAATTATTTTAGGACAGACTATATCTTGTAAAATTACGTAAAGTGGGACAGGATAAACTACAAACTAGATGACAGGGGGCTTGGGAAGGGCCTTTTAAAGACAGAGCTTCTTTAATTCTGTTCATAGGCAAGGGGGTTACTGAGGAGGTCAGAGGGTCCCGGTCAGAGATGAGATACAGAGCTGGAGCAGGAAGGGAAGGGTGAGGTGACCAGCACCTCAGCAAGCGGAGAGCTCCGGCCTGTCTCAGCACGTGGGTCCTCTTACCTTAGAACTGTTACAGGAGAAGGAGGAAAGAAAAAACGGACAAAGGGGGCATGGGAAAGAGGAAGAGTTTGGAGCAGTGCCGGTTGCTTCCAGTGTGCACCAACTGAGAAAGACAAGGAGAGATTCTCTTCTGGTGGGATCTCCAAAACCCGAGGGAAGCTGCGACCAGGTGTCGTCATAGCACAAGGCCACCAATTCTGTCCTGAGAAGAACATGACCACAGTGCGCTACTTCACTGCATCACTTACTTACCACTGAGAAGACGAATTCAGGCAAGTGTCTGCTTATGTTTTTATATAAACGGACAGAGTAGCTTAGAAGGCAAGACAAGTTTTATACAAATTATTTTGCTGATGGTGTTCAAATAAAGCACAAATTATTTCATATGTAATAACTAAGTTATTTTAACAAGTGTGGGGAAACATATTTCTAAAAAAAATAAGCACAAATATTATGCAAGCTCAGAAATTACGCAGAGTAAAACCTGAGTACGATGCCCAGGCTTTCATTTTGTTTTTCATTCATTGAACCTCTCCTGGTTCAATTCGCATCCTCGCCAACAGCTTCCGGGGGACCTCAGAACACTCTAGAAGTTGCTTCTCAAATTCCTTTTGTGTTTGTTACTGAAACACGTTGTCAGTATTTTTCTTAACAATCTGTATCTAATATTGATGGGCAGAGTACCATCTTTTCACTCTTTGCTAAGTGAAAGGTCTGTGACTGACTCTGTTATTCTTTGCCATGCACAGAGGCAGTCCCCACGTGACGATATAACTAACGGTTATTCGCCATTACCTTTCAAACCAGTTAGGATGTCAGATCCCAAACCAGGAGTCAGACCAATCATTTCTATTTAACAATGAACAGATCATTTGTGAAAATATATCTCCTAAAAATCAAGTGTTGTACTACTTTCCTAATACTAGGATCAAATACTGTTTGGAATCACTATTTTCCTTTGTTTAGATTGAGGAGGAGGCTCAGAGGGAGCAGGACCTGCCAAAATTAAAGCCATCATTTTGCATACAAACAAAATGTTGGTAACAGGAGAAAAGCAGGTGAAACAGCTTCAAGGAGCTTAAGCAATCCACCAAGATGACCCACAGGCTCCGGGGCCTGGTTCTTCCATAAATCCTGTCTTCCCGCATCCTACACAGCACGGTCGTTACGGATACAGATTCAATGTTTTTTTAGTTTCAAAATACTACAATATTTCTATTAATGACTCATTTGATTTCAATGTGGTCAGAGAAAATACTTTGTATGTTTTATTTCCTTTACAATGTGTAACAAACTGTGGTCCATTTTTGGTAAATGCTTCATGGGCGCATGAGAAGAATATGTATAGTATTGGGTAGTGGAGGCACTGCAAGCACCTGTGTCAAGTTGGTGATTAGTATTCTTCAGTGTAGTTTTTAAAAATAAATTAATATGCAATTTCCAAGCTATGTATTCTTACTGATTTTTGCTTGTTTTTAAGTCTGTATAAATAATTTTATATCATTAAGAGAAAGATTCTAATTTCTAGACTGCATCTCCTCATTTTCTCCTTGCAGTTCTATCAGGTTTTGCTTCATGTATTTATATATCGTATATAACAGCCTTATATGTGATTTTATATCTACTTTGTGAGTATGTGTGTGACTGTGTATGGTGCATATGTGCACCCATGAGAACACATGCAGAAACCTGAGAGAGACATCGAGTGTCCTGCTCTTCATCTCTGCACCCCTCTCCCCTTGATGCAGGATCCTCCAATGAATTTGGAGCTATGCCGGAGCACCAAGCTGAAGCTAATGCCTGCCTCTCTATCCCACATGGTAAGAAGCCATGACTAACTTTTAACATGGGTGTTGGAGATTTGAACTCACTTGAGCATTTAGGATTATTATGTTCTTTTACTGAAAAGACTATTATTATGAAATGATTTTTGTCCCTGGTAATATCTTTTGTGGATTGAATCCAGAGTCTTGCTCTTTCTAGGTAAGTGCTCTACTACTGAGCTGTACCACTAGTCTTCTGATTTTGTCCTTTTAAAAATAATTATTTTAAATTTAAATACAAAAAAATGAAAGCTAGCTAAAACAATGTTGAATAATAAAAGAAGTGGAGGAGATACCATAATTCCCAATTTTAAGTTGTACTACAGATTTATGATATTGGCATAAAACCAGACATGTCAATGAAATAGAATTGAAGATCTGGTCATAAATCCATACATCTTATGGACACATGAGTTTTGACAGAGAATCCAGATACACACATTGGGAAAGGCCAGCATCTTCAACAAATGGTGCTGGTCAAACTAGGAAGCTACACGTAAAAGAATTCAAATAGATCCATACTTACTACCCTGCAAAAAACTCAATTCTTAATGGATCAAAAACCTCAACATCAAATAGATACACTGAACCTGATAGAAGAACAGAAGAGAAAGTGGAAAATACCCTTGAATTCACTAGAACAGGAACAGCCTTTCTGAACAGGGCATCATTAACACAGGCACTTACATCAATAATTAATACATGGGCCCACATCCAACTGAGAAGCTTCTGAATGGCAAAGGATGCCGTGATCCAGAAAGAGTGGCACCCTACTTTGGGAAAAGACTCTTTACAAGTACATATCACATAGATGGTTAACTAATATCCAAAATATATACAGCATTAAAAAAAAACCTAGATATCAAGAAAACATGTAACCCAATTAAAAAATGGAGTACAGATCTAAACAGAATTCTCAAAAGAGGAATCTCAAATGGCTGAAAAATATTCGACAACTTTGGCCAAAGGCAAATCAAAACCACACTGAGAGTTCATCTTATACCTGTCAGAATGGCTAAGATCAATAGAACAAGTGACAGCTCATTCTGGTGAGGATACTGAGTAAGGGGACACTCCCTTCATTTCTAGTGGGAGTGCAAACTCAAACTCATATAGCCACTGTGGATCAGTGTGGTGGTTTCTTAGGAAGACGGGACTCAATCTACCTTAAGACCCAGCTATACAACTACTGGACATCTGCCCAAAGGATGCTTCATCCTGCCATACAGACACTCAGCCATATTTATTGCTGCTATATTCATAACAGTCAGAAACTGAAAACAATTTAGATGTTCCTCAACAGAAAAATGGATTAAAAAAATATGGTACCTTTATACAACAGAGGAATTGCAAATTCTCAAGTTAATAGATGGAAGTAGAAAAAAAAAACCATACTTAGTGAGGTACCCTAGATCCAGAAAGACAGACAAGCAGGGTATGTATAAACTCAGATTTGGATATAATCTATTAAGTCAATGGTAACAAGCTACAATCTGTAGACCCAAAAAACTAGATAGAGAGTAAGAGACTAGTGGGGAAGATAGTTCTCACTAGAAAGGAGGAATAGAATAGATAGCTATAGGTGAATGTGTTGGGGGGAGGCAGGGGGAGAGAGAGAATATGGTTAGAGACACATACAATTCAGGTACATTTGATGGGGTAGTACGGAAACCTAATAGAGGAGAAGCTTCCTAAAATATATACTCATATGAAGGTTATCTAACTAAAATCACCAAATAATGGGGGGAGAAGAGTCCCAACTGGCTATCTCTTGTCACCAAATGAAGCTTCTGGTTACTAGACTGGGTTACTAGGTTAATTGAGTTGTTGGCCAAATAGGTCCCATGGGAACCCCAAACAACTCAGGCTGTTGCCAAGAGTTTAGGTTGCTCTCCACAAATTGATGGCCAAGCCCTATTGCTGAAGACAGCATCTATACAACTCATTGAGCATGGAGAAGTTGAGCTGGTGCCTACCTAGAACCTTTACTCATACATTCTAGCATCTTTGGTACTAGAAGGTACTCTGTTTACTACCAAAAGAGAAACATAAAAACCAACCCTGTCGTAAATCCTTAGATTGACAATGATGTCCTGCCTGTAAGATGCGCTAGTGCAATGGTGGCACAATGCACAATGTGGCGAGTAACCGACTGCTACAGTCTGTGTTCTGTGCTTGTGGGGAGACGCAGAGGGGAAGGCAACCCTTACAATGGGAAGCATTTGGTTGGGGCTCACTCACAGTTTCAGAGGCTTAGTCCATTTGTCATCAGAGCGGGAAGGCAGCATGCAGGCAGAATGGTGCTGCAAAACGGTTGGGCAGGAATCAGGAAGAGAGCCTGGACCCAGTGTGGGCTTCTGAAACCCAAAGCTCCAGCATATTATCCAGAATATTTAGTTCTTCCTCTAATGAGGCCACACCTTCTCCAATAAGGCCACACCTCTTAATTCTTTAAAATAATACTACTCTCTGCTGATCATGCATTCAAATATGAGTCTGTAGAAACCATTTTTATTCAAATGACCATACCTAATTGGACTCCATGAAAAGGAACTCATCCAATACTGTCAGGTTGACCAAGAGCCTGACACAAGACAGCCCAGGGACCTAGGCTAAACTAAAGCAAACTGTAGTGATAACAATTGCTCCTAATGCTGGACTCATCGACCGATCGATGCCTTGCTCAGCTATCATCAGGGAGCTTCCTCCTGCAGCAGATGGGGACAGAGTTTACAGAGACTCACAGCTGGACATGCAGAGATGAGAGACCTTGGAACACTAGGCCCTAAATGGGATGTCCCTAGCAGATCCCTCCCGGAAGGGCTCAGGGAACCCCCGAGGAAGATGAGGTGAAAAGAGTATAAGAACCTGAGGGCATGGAGGACACCCCAAAAATAAGTCCTTCTAAATCAACATGAGCTCAGCATATGAACTACAGAGGCTGAGAAAGCATGCGCAGGCCTGCACCAGGTCCTCTGGCTTAGTGTTTTTATTGGATTCCTGAAGAGCCAAACTAGTAGATCTCTGAGTTCTGGGTATCTCTTGGCCTCTTTTCCTTTTGTTTGTTTTGTCCAATTCCAAAGAGTTAGTTTTTGTTTTGTATATTATATTGTATTATATGCTCTTAGAAGCATGTTTTACTAATGAGAGCGAGAAAGGGATTACATCTGCATGGGACATGGGGAGAAACTGGGAGGAGCAGAGAGCAGGGAATGCAATTGATGTATACTGTGTAAGGAAAATTGTTCTACTTTGAATTAAGCATATGTGTCTGCATGTGGGTTGTATGCATAAGTATGGGGGCCTGCAGAGGCCACAGACATCAGATCCCCTGGGGCTAGATACAGATGGTTGTGAGCAGTCAATCACTGCTGCTGGGAACTGAACCTGGGCCCTCTATAAGAGGGGTACCTACTCTTTACCTTTCTCCATCTTTCCAGCCTCCTGATTGAAGGAAAGAAAAAGAGAGAGAGAAAGAGAGAGAGAGAGAGAGAGAGAGAGAGAGAGAGAGAGAGAGAGAGAGAGAGAGAGAGAGAGAGAAAAGAGGAAGAAGAAGAAGAAGGAGGAGGAGGAGGAGGAGGAAAGAAGGAAAGAAAGAAAGGAGGGAAGGAAAGAGAGGAGGGAAAGAAAGAAAGGAAGAAAGGAAGAAAGGAAAGAAGTAAAGGAAGGAAAGGAAAGGAAAGGAAAGGAAAGGAAAGGAAGGAAGGAAGGAAGGAAGGAAAGAAGGAAAAGTTATCTTTTGTTTTTTTGAGAATTTGGATTCCAGTGTCCTTTGGTGTGTTTGCTTTCTTGTGCTTGGTCTGTTGAGCTTTGTAAATCTATTTCCAAATGATCAACAATGCGCCATCATCTCTTCAGTTCCTTGTGTCTCCACTCTCTCCTCTGATCTTCAGGGACTCTGACTGCAAGTATCAGGCCATCTGCTTCTCTCAGAGCCCCCTCACCAATGCTCTGCTTTTCTATTTTTGAGACTTTAAAAGAAAATCTTGTTTTAATAGAAAAGCATTTCTTTCTGTCTGAGGTGTTTTCAGGTGTACTGCCCTTGTCCTGTTGGACGTCTGACTTTGCGAATCCAGTGCACTCTTGTCTCAATGTGCTCTTGCGGCTTTCTGTTTACATCTTGTTTATAGCTTGCATGACTAAACTCGAACATGATGAACTAAACTTAACATGATAACTCTTGGACATGGCAAAAACTCACATCAGCTGTTTTAGCGTTCTTATCTTCTAATCTTAGCATCTGTGTCTTTCTGAGTCATTTAAAATATTTACTTTTATGTTATGGGTATATTTTGGTATAGTGTGTGGTGCTGTACCTATGTCATTGTATCATGTAAGTATGGTACCCGTAAATGCCAGAAGAAAGCGTCAGAGCCCTTGGTACTAGAGTTACAGTCAATTATGAGCTACTATGTGGGTGCTGGGAACTGAACCTGGGTCTTCCTGGAGACTGGGCCAACTCTGCAGCCCATCTCAGTTGGTTATTTTAGTCATTGATCTTTCTTTACATTTTGAGATCTAGTAGTCTTCTAGTTCTTTCTGTGTATGGAAATTATGGCTTAGACACCAGGCACCATGAGTTTTACCTTGGTAGCTGCTTGTTCTCATTTCTCTTTGTCTTTCAGAATCTGGATGATGTTATTCCTATGAATGTGTGTAATATCTGTTTGGGGAATGGCGGAGTATCTTAGAATCAACTTACTTTAGGTCTTCCTTTTAACATTTGTTAGGATCAGACTGTCATTGAATCTACGCCTAACAATGTCTAAGAATGGGAAGCCAGCTATGGAAGAGCCTTCTGCGTGTCCTGTATATTACAGGTTTCCTGGCCTGTGTGGTTGTATGTGAGTGTTCGCTTCTTTATTTCTCTCAGATTGGGCTTCCCTGGCTAAAGCTTGCCCACATGCATGTCCTAGACCACCCACCCACACGCCTCCACTTTAGAATGTTCTTCTGTAAACGCTACTTTGAGAGCTGTTGCTACTTTAATCTCCACAGACTTCTCAGTTCAAAGCAGATGCCACACTTAGCCTGTTTCCAGTCTCCTGTGTCACAGCCTGCAGACAGTCAAGGAACTAAACTACCACAGTCACAGGACTGTCACCAGCATCCTGTCACTGTCAGATGTCTTGAAACCACTGTTTTCTGTTTTCCGCCCCGCTCTGGGGTTTTATTTGTTCAGAAGGAAGAGTAAATCTGATCGCTGGGACCGTACACTGGTGAAATGCAGACGCCCTGGACTTTGCACTTGGACACTGGAGGACGCCGTTAATGGCAGCTCATTCCCTGCTCTATAGTCTTGGTATATGGCCTGACTTCTCCCAGACTTGTTTATTTTTCATCTGTAAAGCTGGAACAATGGTGGCATAAAAATTAAACTTATAAAAATTACACTTATAGAAAGCACGGAGCACAAAGCCCAGCTACAGTAAGCACTCTGGAACAGGGCGTGTCATCGTCTGGACTAATGGTTTGTGTCAGGCATTCCTTGTAGATGATTCTAGATGTAAAATATTTAGATTTTGTTAGCTCAATCATTAAAATTACATAAAATAATTTAAAAATTAAGCCATGCCCTCAATATTTTAGTCATATGTTTATTAGGTACAATTAAAAATGGCATTATATATAAATAACTTCATTCTTGTCAAACTTTGTATTTTGTGGGCTACCTTGTCCTCATTGATGGCAACACATTGATTACAACACATTAGGAATTATTAGGGCACTTGAACTGTCTATTGGAAAAGTGTTTTTGTATTCTTTCTAATTTGGAATTTATTATTTCATTGTTTGTTTGTTTGTTGAGCAGGGTCTCACTATGTAGTCCTGACTGGCCTGAAAACTCTTCTCTGTAGATCATGCTGGCCTCAAATTCACAGATATTCTCCTGTTTCTATTTCCCCAGTGTTGGGATTGAAGATATGAGCCACCAACTTGGCAAATTTGAAATTGATCATTTCTTGAAGTGAAGTTTACTCCACTGTTAATCTGGTTACTCTAGCCAGGAAATAAGGTTTTGTTTGTTTTCAAAAGGCATACATACTAAAACTGAGGTCATTAATACACCCCCAGATGTTTCTAGACTGTAATATGTTAATGATAATCTAAGAAAATATTTGGTTGTAATTTGTCTGCTATACTGAAAAGTGAGTGTCAACAAGTGATATGAATTAGTTATATAATTATTCAAGCTCCAAAAGGTTTTTTTCCATCATAAAGTTTTAAATGACGAGTGACAACACTGTGCATTTGGAACTGAGTTTAAAGGTTCATCGTGCTCATTCGTTTGCTTTCTTTGTATCCAAGCAATACTTAAAATAAACAAAAATTCATGACAATTAGTAAACAGTTATTTTAAAATGCACCCTCTTTGTTGCATAGCAACTATTGATCCTATTATGTGTTTTTTTTACATACTGTAAAATAATTAAGCACAGGCACAAATTGCTATCTACTTTTTTAAAATGCTAAAAGCATTTAAGTTATTAAGTTTATTCTAATTTGTGTGTTATATATTTGTAAAGAGAACATTTCATTCCTACGCAAAGGCACAGTGACCCACGAGAGATGACAATGTCATATGAGTGATTCCCCTTTCTCATGAGAGGACTTGTAAGGAACTTTTTATTCACAGTCTTAATAGCTAACACAGTCAAGGCGTTCTTATTATTCTCTTGTTTTACTGGTCTGATCATGATTTACTGTGGGTTATACTAACATTTATTATGAAGGGAATTTTCTCAACTTTATACTATAAGAGATCATACACACCAGCGGATATCTATGAGGTTGGTGACACATAGTAGAGAGAGCAAGCACTGAGGAGGAACCACCCCAATGTTGCACAGCATTCTTTTCACCATCAGGCTTACTTTGGACAAAGTGAGAGCATTGAATTTTTAATGTCAAATGCTAGCATTTTCTAAATCTTGGAGCAGGACTAGAATGACCCATAAAGACCCTTCTTCAATAGAATGCACCCAAAAATCCCCAGTGGGGTGTGAGCAGGGACAGTTTCTCAGGGAAGGCAGGAACTTTCTAGACCTTAGTGGTTGGAGACAATGACTGCCATCTCTTTAGCCTGATCAACTCTAGCACAACAGTCTGAGTTTAGGCAATCTCATAATAAACATCCACAAACTGCTTTCCAAAGAGCTGCTTTCATCTCACGACTTGTGGTCATGACAGACTATTTTTCCAGGCCTTCGCCACAGTGCCAGCACTACTCTAACATCTGGTCATTACAGTGCCTCCTGTTTTGGACTGTTTGGTTGATAGCCTGGGTGGTGCTGGAATGGAACCCAAGGCCTTGCACATGCTGGAAGATCATCTTTTTGAGTATTAAAACATTTGAATGATAAGGATCAGTGAATGAATAAGAGCATACCATCTAATTAACTAGACCAAGAATCATCAAAAACCAAGTGGGAACTTTACACAAAAAGAAATAGCTTTGCTATATGAAGTTAAGACTAAGGCATTTATAGCAACTCCAGTCCATAGTCTCAAATTTTATTCCCACCTATATATAACTACATTTAACAGTGATTTTTCATCCTCACACAGGCTCTCTTCAGTCCAGGCTGACCTCAAAATCATATCCTTTGTGTGTCAGCCTTAGCACTGGAGTAACAGAGGTGTTAATACCATAACCAGATGGTCATTTTATAGTCATAATCTGGCAATTTAGGGACAAAGGAGAAGATATTGATTCATAGCAGGCAAGTACTGGCTGAGGATGTCTGACAACAAGAAATGGAACTGACAAATTTAGAACCCAGCAGAGCCATTAACAATATGTAAGGGGTTTCAATACGCAATATGCAAGGGTAGTATAGAGAGGAACTACATGAGGAGGCAACAGCTGGAAAGGGGCTGAGGTTAGCAAAGGATCCAGTGCCCAAGAAGAATCATATAGTAGCTGAACAAATGATGGGGAACACAGCTACACCACCTGAATGTCAGCAGGAAGCTCCAGTTATGGAGAACGTGTAAGCCACGGGAAAGAGGTGCTGGGGGCTGCGTGGAGTTCTCAGGCAGGGCTTGGCCCAGCGCATTCATGGCCTTGGGTTCCAAACCCAGCACTACCCCCAGTTTGTTGCAACAAATGATGCAGCTGAGAGGGAGGGCCTGTGCTGGGTGCAGACGCAGCTGGAGCGAAGGAGGGAAGGCGAAGGCTCCGTGCGCAGGGTGGTTCCCGTGGGTCAGAGAGGCGCTGTGCTGCTGAGGGAGAAGGCACTAACTGCTCAAAGAGCCTGACTTGTGATATTTAGGCATATTTAAGTCGATCTTTGTTGAAACCTTGAAAAATATAGCAAAGCCCAAAGACCACAGTGGACAGTTTTCTTGCTCTGAAACAGCTCTTAGTAATAGAAAGAGAAATATTTGCTCATTTAACTTTACCAGAGTAAAATGGTCAAAATTTCATAACTAATACTTTAAAATATTTCTATTCTCTTATCTTAGAAGCAAAGAGATGAGAGCTATTAGTATTTTTTAAAGTTATTATTTTTAAAAGATGTATTTATTGTATGTATATGAGTATACCATTGCTCTCTTCAAGTACACCTGAAGAGGGCATCGTATCCCATTACAGATGGTTGTGAGGCACCCCATGTGGTTGCTGGGAATTGAAGTCAGGACCTCTGAAAGAGCAATTGATGCTCTTAACCGCTGAGCTATCTCTCCAGCCCAGTTATTAGTATTTTTATGGTTTAACAAATATGATAAAATTCAGATCCTGATACTTGCAGGAAAAAAGTAAATATTTAAAGATTAAAATGTTTTCTGAATAAGAACCAAGAAATATCCTAAGATAACAGGATTATAAAATCTACTTTTTCATTTTCCCTTTTCACTTCTTACCACATTGTCTAATATTTTAGAAAATACATATATCTTAAGTATATTTGGAGTTGGACATTTCCAAATGGAATCAAAAGAATTTGCCAAAGCAAAGACACCTATGTGGAAAGGTCTTTGGGCAGATGGATACAACGTTTCAAAAGCAGGCTAGACACGTGCAGATGAGCCACAGCCTTACCTTCTCCCTCCAGCTGTCATCGCTCAGCAGCTTCTGTCTCAGGGTTTCCTGCAGCTGTTCGATGCTTTTCTGATGAGAAACCAGCATCAATTCCCTGCAAACCACAAACCCAACAGATGAGTTGGGACTCAGCCCTCATGATCCTCCAAAGTTGTCTCGTTCCCATCTTCTCGGATGGTGTTCCTTTACAACATGATATGCTTACTCTTTAACAACATAGATATTGCTTTAGAGTAAAATCCAGTCACCCTCAACTTGTTGCTCCCTTGCTTGTCACATCCATCGTAGAGCAGCTGGCTGGAAGTCAAGGGCTGAGGAGATGCTCTGTGGGTAAGGTGTTTGCCATACAAAAGTGAGACCTAAGTTTAGAACCTCAGAACCGCCCCCCCCCCCAGAAGTCAGGTGTGGTAGCATGCTTCTATAATATCAGGGCTCCTACAGTAAGATGGAAAGCAGAGACTCAAGAATCCCATAAGTCCCAGAGTCTGCTAGTCTCATGTACACTGTGGTAAACACCTCGGACAGGTAGAAGGTGAGGTTCAGTACCTGAGGCTGTCCTCCAAATATATGCAATGGCATGTGCATGCCCACATTCACACACATACACACATATACACATACACATACATACATACACACACACACACACACACACACACACACATACACCTCCTGCCATGTACATAAGATTTTTAAAAGCCCCAAAGTCATATCAAGTATCATTTTAATCATATAGCACTAAAACTAGAAATAAGTAAGAAAAATTTCAACACTATACATACAAGTGAATGTTAAATAACTTATTCTTGAACAAACAATGATCAATAAATGAGTTTACTTTTTTCTTGAAACAAATGAGAATGGAGGCACATATATCAAAACTGTGACAGGAAAAAACTGCCAAGAGTCAGGTTCACGATAGTCAATAGCCAGGTGACAGGCAAAGAAAAGCTTAAATATGCAACTGATGGCTACATGTCAAAGAACAAATGAGAACAAGCCAAACCCCAAAGAAGAACCCCCTTAGAAGAAGGGAAGAGAACACATTTCAGATCATAAGAAAATGAAATAGATAATTAGAAATGTGGTTATAGTTTGTTTTCGGTTGCTATAATGAGGACTACAAGCCAGAGTAACCTGTGGGGGAAAGGGCTTACTTGACATACATGTCCCAGTCACAGTCCATCATTGACCAAAGCCAGGGCAGGAGTTCAAGTAGGCAGAAACTGAAGCAAAGACCGTGGAGGGACACTGGTTCCCTTTGTGTTCCCAATGGACTGGTCAGTTTACTTCCTTACACAACCAGTATCATCGCCCCTGGAGATACACTGCACATACCAATAACTAAGACAGAAAATGCAAGACTCGGTTCAAGACAGCTGCAGGCACTGTCACATGCGGGGTTGTTTGCTGCTCTAAGGAGTCAGGAAGACTCACAGAGGCTCTGAGGACAGAGGCTTCCATGGAGGATAAGCCTGCAAACAGACTGTTCAGTATCTCTGGGACAGCTTTGAAAAATAGAAGGCAGTCTTATGAGAAGATGCTTTTTTAGAGGTGGTTTCACGGAATTGGAAAAAAAGCGGTGGAAGGAGTGGCACGAACAGCGAGAAGTGGAACTAGTGACGAAGTGGCAACACTTTCGAGAGGGAGCATAGCCATGGGTCCTCCACTCTGGCTCCTGCCGGGGAGGAGAGAGCACAGGGGGGTGGTGCTGCAAACACAGTTGTCATGCTTGGGGTACCTGCAGAGTGGCTGGTGCCAAGGGCAGTGTGGTGTACAGCAGCCTGAAGCTCTCACAGGCCCTGCTACTGATTCTGAACAATAAGATATGCAAGATGAAGATTGGTTCATTTTCTGAATAAAGCCTCCTCAAAGGCCCATATGGTCCATGCTGTGGCAGGAGGCCATGTTGATGTCTGTGGTGCAGCTGGTTCATGTTGATGTCTGAGGACAATGTTGCTGCTGGAGACCATGTTGAGGCCTATGCAATACAAATTGGACTTGGTATGTTTTGGGGTGGGGGTGGGCAGAAGGGTGAGAAGTGGACTTGGGAGAATGGGAAGTGAGTGTGATTTGGGTGCACTGTATGAAAATCTCAAATAATTAATGTTTGGGGGAAAAAAGAAAATGTTTCACAGACTAGATTATAGACCAATATGATAGAGGTATTTTTTTTTTTTCAATTGAGTTTCCTTTTTCTTGGGTGACCTAATTGTGTGTCAAGTTGACAAAAAAAAATCAGCACAAACACACAAAAAAAATCAAAGCATGAACAGTTGGGGCTGTTAAATGTGTACTCCTTATCCAGAAGCCCTGAGCTGGCTCTTAAAATCAATATAAGGTGCCGCACAACCGCCTGTAACTACAGCTCCATGATAGTCAATGTCTGCCTCTGCTCCCCCAAGAGGGCCTGTGACTGAAGCGAACACCCATCCCTACCCTACATACACATAAGAAAGACTTTTTAAAAATTAGATATGGCTATATGCCATATGGTAGCATGTTCCTTTAAAACTAGTAGAGGCAGATGGATTTCTGTGAGGTTGAGGCCAGCCTTGTTACATAACAAGTTCCAGGACTACCAGGGCTACATAGTGATCCCTAATTTAAAAAAAAATCAGAGATGTAAAGAGACATCACAATGGATAATACAGAAATTGATAATTTCCTGAACTCACATGCTTTCCAGAGGCTGAACCAGGATGCAGAAGAAAACCAAAGAGAACAATGACAGGTAACAAAACTGAATCTGTGATTTAAAACACTAGTCTCTCATCCAAGAAAAGCCCAGGACAAGATAACTGTACTGCCCAATTCTACCCAACATTTAAAGAAGAACTTATGTCAGGTTCTTCTTATACTACTCCACAAAATTCAATATGAGGGCATTTCTCCAGTCACTGATGCCAGCCTTATCCTACTGTAATGACAACCACACAAGAGCATCTTAGTTGTAATAGGCTGCTAACCCTGATGAACATAGATACAAAAATCCTCAACAAAACCTTAGCAAAATTTAAAAAGAGTATCATCATCCATAATAAGTAAACATATATAGATCAATAAGCAAAATAAAGCACACCATGAAAACGAAGGACAAAAGCTATTTGATCACCTCAATTCATGAAAATGCCTTGGACAAAAAAAATTCAGCATTCAACACTGAACAACTTAGGTGTAGAAGGAACATACATGTACTTCAACAGAATACAATAAGCTAATATCTAATCTTGTACTGCACAAGAAAAAGCTGAGAGCATTCTCTCATAATATCCAGAGCAAGGCCACCAGTCATATTCAGCATAGTACGGAAAGCCCCAGGCACAGCAATCAAGCAAAGGAGAGAGAGGAAGGCATCTGAACTGGAAATGAGGATGTGAAATTGTTGCTATTTGAAAATGATATGCTCTTATAGAGGAAAAATCTCAGACTCCACAAAACACCTATAGAGATTAATACACAGATTTGGGAAGCATTACAGGATACATTACAGGAAACATTTGCAGGATACAAAATGTAAAAATTACTGTTGTTAGACGCAAATAGTAAATTATCTAAAATAGAAATCAAGAAAGTAATCTCACTTTTTCCATAACTATAAAAACTAAAACATCTAACACAAAGGGTGAAAGATCTCCACACTGAAACTATATAAAACTGAATTTAAAAAGAACACACAATAAATTGAAGTGCATTCTGTGTTTATAGATTAGATGAATCAATACTGTTAAAATGAACATACTGCCAAAAGTTGTTTATAGAGTCATTATAATCCCTACCAAAGACATTCTTCAGAGAATCAGGGAAAACAATCCTAAAAGTTTTCTGGGCCACATGCATGTGTGCATGCCACATGCATGTGTGCATATGTACACACACACACACACACATACATGCACACATACAGATGTGCATCTACAAGAGCATTAAAAACAGTGTTTAGCAAAGGGAAGAAAAGCAGAGGGAATTGTGCTAAATAATTTCAAAATAAACTTCGAAGTTGTAATAAACAGCAGGAAACTGGCAGAGACAGACACAACCACCATTGGAATAGAACAGGAGATGGGAATGTGAGTCCACACTCAGGGCAGGGGAGGAAGGTCAGTCACTTCTATATATAATGATCAGAAAATTGAGTAGAGAATGAAATTAGATCCCTTAACTGACTAGTTGCTAAATCCAACTAAAAGAGAATTAAAGGCTCACAGGTAAGATCTGAAAAAATGAGGCTCCTGGGAGGAACTAAGGAGGAGACCGGGCCATCTGCACGGGCAAGGTCTTTTTAGAGAAGACCTAAAAATCACAGTAAACAAAATCATAAATCGACAAATGGGATTATGGCGAAGCAAAAACCTTGTGCAGAGCAAAGGAAGCAGCCATTGGGCTGAGGAAGCAAGCTGCATCATGGGAGGCCGTGCTGGTAAACCACACGGCGTGTTGGAGTCAACAGCCAAATACAACAAATTCAAATAACAGCAAAACCCTGATATGATGTACAGTAAACATCTCCGAAGAGAAGATGTGGCAGTGTGGCACACAGTCTCCTTCTTCCACCTGTGGATCAAGATGTAAAACTCTCAGCTCCTCCTTCAGCACCATGCCTACTTGTGCTCTTTCATGTTTTCCTCCATGAAAATAATGGACCTCTGAAACAGCAAACCACCCCAAATTAAGTGTTTTATAAGAGTTGCTGTGGTGGTGGTGTCTCTTCACAGTCATAGAAACCCTAACTAACACAAATTGGCACCAGGAGTGGGGTATTGCTGTGATAAGCCAGCCATGCTTTTGCTTGGAGGAATATGGCCTCTGGAATGTTGGACTTTTAGAAAAGAGGTTGAACACTAAGTGGGGGTTAAAGGGCCATCATAGTAGGAACATGGAAGACAGTGGTGCTGAGGGTGATTTGAGCCATGGGGGCCTGGTTTAAGAGGTTTCAGAGGAGAAATATATTTCTATGTGTTCTATGTATCCTAAAGACTAGTCTTATAATATTTTGGCTAACAATGTGACTGCTTTGGGCTCTTGTTTGAAAAATCTGCCTGAGGCTAAAATGAAGAGTTTTGTATTAATTCTCTTGGCAGAGGAAATGTCAAAACAACATCGTATTGACTTTGTCGTGTGTTTTCCTGTGTTTACTCTTATGGATATCTACAATGAAAAGGAGCAAGCTGAACTTTGAAAAATACAAAATACAAGAAAAAGGCACCAGGAAGTGGAATGGAGCTAAATCCTGTGTTCAAGGAGATAAACAGATTAAACAAAAATGGAATATGGCATTTAAATGGAATAAAGGGAGCAGTGACCTCAGGGCAAATCCCACCCAGCTAGGCTTCCAACTTACGGAAAAGATTTAAAGAATAGTGCAGTGGTTTATGCCTTTAGTCCCAATACTCTGGAGACAGAGGCAAGCAGATTCTGAGTCCAAGGCCAGCCTGTATTACAATAGCCAAGCTTAGGCAGTGAAGTTAACCACTGAAAACAAAAGCTGGTAAAGATATAATTGAATGAGGGGCTACATTCCAGCCTCTGCAAGCAGGAGAATGTGGCAGCTTAGGCGGTGTGGCTCTGGCTTTAGAATCTAGGACAGAAGAAAGGGGTTATAGTCCAGGAATGTGTCAGGTGTGCTCCTGCGTGGAGACCTAGAGGCCATTGTGAGCAGCTGTGAAGGTGAAGCCTGGATTGCCCTGGAGACCTAAAGATGTAAGAGATTCCAGAGTCTCCGGCTGAGGAGAGCTGCTAACAGGGAGTGGAAGCAGCCAAAGGGAAAGAAGTGTGCTGCAGTCAACAAGATGAAAGAAGGTGGAGATCTGAAGAGCATTTTGACATCAGACATGGAGATGGAGAGTTTGGAGTTTGCCCAGCTGGTTTTCAGTCTTGCTTTGGTCCAGTATTTCTTCATTATGCTCCCTTTTGGAAAATGTAATGCATATCCTGTGCCACTGTATGTTGGAAGTATGTGGTCTGCTTTTCATTTTGACTTTACGGGAAGTTATAGTTAAGAGATTGCATGAGTCTCGGAAGAGACTTTGAACTTTAGACTTTTAAACAGTGCTGAAACTATGATAGACTATGGGGACTTTTGAAGTTGGACTAAATGCATTTCACATTAAGATACAGCTACAAGCCTATGGGTGCCAGGAAATGGAATGTGGTGGCTTGAATAAAAATGGCCCACATAGATCCATAGTGAGGGGCACTGTTAGCAGGTGTGGAGGAAGTGCATCACTAGAGGTTGTGCGTTAACGTCTCAGAAGCTCAAACCCAGCCTCAGTGACTGTCACTTCTGCCTGTTGATCCGGATGTAGAACTCTCAGCTCCTTCTCCAGCACCATGTCTGCTTCCTGCTATGCTTCCTGGTGTGACAACGGTGGGCTAAACCCCTAACTGTAACCCAGTCCCAATTAAATGTTTTCCATTGTAAGGGTTGCCATGGTCATGGTGTCTCTTCACAGCAACAGAACTAAGACGACAGATAGGTCAGCTGAGCATGTGCTGGCTTCTCAGAGCCTCACCTCCCAGCCCATCTCAGCCCTTGCCAGCTCCCTACAGTCTCCATTGTCACCCATCACCGCACGCTCTGCTTCCAGTGGGAGCAGGACTTGTGCCGCACCAATCCAGAGTCTATTCTTAAACTCTGATAGTGCCATGTCTGGGGGAGTATGACATTAAATAAAAACAAAATCCACCATAACAGGTTAAGGGGCCGCCTGTCACAGGGAAAACCTTCCAGTTTAAATATAAGGTCCTACATGCTTATTTTGCCCTTTGCCCCAAAACTTCTGTAGTAGACTGGCATGTAGATAGAGTTAATATTATCTGTACAAAATGACTTTGATTAAATGCAATTAGAGAAGCTAACAAAAAAAATCTCTAGCAAACTGGGGAAAAGGTAGGCTATGTCAAGAGATGTCGGAGCGCAAGTGTGCCTTGCTCTTTGTGTTGTTTGAAATGAATTAAAGATATTAATTTTGGACCTCATTAAATATGCACCATAGAATTTTAATAGTAACAACTAAAATAATAGAAATGAAATACATTGCTAGTGAAAAAAATTTACTGAGAAAATACACAAAACTCTAACAATCCTCTCCCTAAAAAAACCTATAATGAACAGAAAAAGAGGGAGAATAGAAAAATTAAAATAACAATAGCAATAATGGAAGAAGAAGAGAGAAAATGATACAAACTAAATAAGCAACTGTACTTCTGTGTTCTTCACACGAAATGCCCTAAAACAAGGGTGAGTAAAGATGGAGATGAAAAGTGTAGAAAACACTTTACAGCTACTTACTAAGGAGAAGAATGTGAACAGTGTCACCAGGCAAACAGACTTTTAGAACTAAGCCATTCTTTGGAGGCTAAAATGATAATCAGCTTATTTTACTATGAATATGCTAAACTTGTTTTTTTTAACTTAAAATAGGCTCAAAATAAAGAAATTAGCATAGCTTTAAAGCAAAACTAACAACTCTACACCACTATGGACAGAGTCAACATAGCTCCCTTAGTTATAAAAAATTCAATCCAGGACTTCTGCGAATAGCCATGGAAACACACACTGCATGACTGCAGACTGCACTAGGAATGGCCTTACATACTACATGACTGCAGACTGCACTAGGAATGGCCTTACATACTACATGACTGCAGACTGCACTAGGAATGGCCTTACATACTGCATGACTGCAGACTGCACTAGGAATGGCCTTACATACTACATGACTGCAGACTACACTAGGAATGGCCTTACATACTGCATGACTGCAGACTGCACTAGGAATGGCCTTACATACTACATGACTGCAGACTGCACTAGGAATGGCCTTACATACTACATGACTGCAGACTACACTAGGAATGGCCTTACATACTGCATGACTGCAGACTGCACTAGGAATGGCCTTCTAGGAGTTATAATGGAGCAAGGGAGAGACACACAGAGAGGTAATATGGGGAAGAGAAAAGCCTGAATGCCAATGAGAAGGCTGACTTGAGGTTAGTATGTAGAACAATGTGTACAAGTTGTGGAAAAACTCATAATTATTTTCTAGATCATATGACATTGACTACATACTAGGCCCGAAAATAAATTTTATCAAATCTAAAAATTTTAGGCAACCATTTTACTATAACTTCTTCTGCCTAATATCATAGAGTACTAGACACTTAATGTGGCTGAGATACACTGTGTGACAGACATGTCAGATTCAGTTAGACCAATAATCTAAAATGCCTACAACAACTTCTAAAGTCTACACATTTATTTTTTATTTTAGATATTATAAAAACATAGCAAATTTTTTAAAAAAGCACACACCAAAATTAACCAGGCAGACCCAAAGACTATACAACTCAAGGAAGTTCGCTATTGTTGGAGCCATTGAGAACAGAAGCTATGGGGCCTTACACTGGATTTTATACAGTCACTACATAATATATTTTTATGTACTAATACACTACCAAAAATTAAAAATCCATGATAGAGTTATTACAAAAAAATTGACTTTATATCCTCTTTCATAACTCTTGTTCATTATCTACAAAAGATCGCACATTTGAGGATGTGTATGGTAGATATACAAGGTTAAATAAAATAACACTAAATTTTATTTCATCTATTTATTTTATGTTATTAACATGGCAACTAATTTTTTAAAATGCATATGCCTTAAATTATATTCCTAATAAGATACAGTCTACATTCCGTAAAATCAAATGCCAGTTACAAAGTATAAATAAGATACCTCCGTGTACTTGAAAACAGTTTTGTTTCTGAATTAGCTATAGGTCAAAATAAAAATCATAATTAGTATTTAGATATACTTAGAACTAAACAAGAGAAATCAGAAGGCCCTTTACACACTGTGCGCAGATCTCTGGGCCTAAGCACTGAGCACAAAGGAAAAGCCACAGAACAATGCACACAGTGTGAGTTCCAGGGTGCAGTGTGCATCAAACCCAGGATTCCACATGTGCTAAGGCAGAGCTGCCCCCTGAGCTGTAGCCCTACCCCATGAATCCAATTCTATAAAAATAAATCATGTGTAAAGTCTAGCATCTTTAGGGCTAGAAACATAATTGATTAAAGATTACAGAAAAGCAGGGGCATAACAGGTTCATAGGATTGAAAATGTTCTGTATCAATGTGAGGGTGTTCCTTTTATCCTAGATTGCTGAGGAGATTGTCCCAGCAGAAGAGAAGACTGGCTGGGCCTGTGAGGAAGCACAAGGGGGCTTCAAAGCCAAGAGGAAGGTTCTCTTTTCTGGACTGAGTGGTTGGTGATGATGCCCATTAAGCTATCTACAGGTCTTTTAAGAACATGTGAAGAAAATCACTGATAAAACGAGAGCACAAAGGAGAGAGATTTGGTGGGATGAGAGAATTCCAGGTTAAGACCAAGGTGCTGCCTGGGCAGGACCTGAGCAGAGGGTGTTACTGCTCTCCCTGGACAAGGCAGCACCATCTGTTCCTGAAGACAGTGGTCTAAAGTCTAGAGAATTAAAAAAGAAAATGGTCTTTGGGTGCGAGGCAGAAGTGCTGGCTCTGATTGCATGCACAGCCATCTTTAAGTTGGAACAGAGGAAATACAGCAAAATGGGAAGGTTCTGGGTGGCTAGGAGGGGGGACAACAGGGAGCACGGTATGGTGCTCCTCCTGGACTTTTCTCCATGCAGACTCATCTTCTAATTTGATTTAGGTGCTGGCAATTCCTAAATTTTACCTCCAGCTCAGATAAATTTGAGTATAACTTGTGAATCCAGCTTTCCACCTGACTGCTGTTGTGTTGAAATGATTTCTCAAGCCTTACACCTGAGACTTCATGTTCTATAATACAAATACTTATTTTTTGCTCACAGATGTGCCATCTGCTGTTCTCCTTCACAGGTCCTGGTTCAGGATCCCACCTTAGGAGCAAATTTTACCTGAGGATGATGCTTTATCAACAGACAGAAAAGAAAAAATGATCAAAACAGGTATTTGAAAACTTCGTTTCACATCGCAATGTCAAGTGACCAAGTCTGGTAAGAACCGGGTGTAAATAGCACAGCCATTTCCCCCTCCCCCTCCCCTGTGATCTGCTTCCTGTATTGTCTCCCGTGAACCTAAGGCTTGCTGTGGCCTTTCCATTTTTAGAATACACCTATGCCTTCTATATTGATGGAACCATACCATGTATGTTCTGACTTGTTCTAGCACCTTTAATTCAGCACAGGTCTTTCTAATGGCTATGCTGTCTATGCATCATTAATGAGTCCATTTATTTTTATCCCGAGTAGTGTTCCTTTGTACAAATGCAACCACAACTTTTTGATCACAGACTTTGACTATTACAAACCAAGCCACTGTCCCTGTACATGTTCATATGTTTCATTTCTCTTGGGTAAATGCTTAGACATGGAATGTCACATTCCGTTGTGTGCTCACTGGCCTTGTTTGGTAAGGTGTCTGCACAATCTTTTGCTCACTGGGATTTATGCTCATAAAACTGAGTTTCTAATATTTTTTATATTCTGGAAATAAATCCTTTATTAGATATATCTTTTGCAAATACATTACCTCACGCTGTAAGTTGTCTTTTAAGTCTCTTCTTAGTTTTCTGGTGAACATGTTTTTAATAGTAGTTAAGTCATTTGAAGTTCGAATAAGATAGAGGTGTAAGATAACATGTTTATATTTCCCTAGCCATTAAACACATGGATATTTGTTATGAAATCAACAGTACACAAGTATACTGGTCTAATTTTAAGTAATATTATTCAACTAGATAAAACCCTAAAATTATATTATAGTAAATTTGATCAAGAAAATGAGCAGCTATCAATAAAAATAAAGAAGCACTTCAATTAAAATGGCACTGATTATCAAAAGAGTCAGGATCAGAGAATATACATGGTTGTCCATGTGTTCATTAAAAGTGGCCAGAAGGGTCTTTCTGCCATCTTGGCACCTGTGGAGGCCTGCTGGGAACAGGACTTCTTAAAAAAAAAAAAAAAAAAAAAAGCAAGTCTGTCTGGAAGGCTATGGTACAAGGCAACTTTTGCTGGCTACAAGCAAGGTCTCCAGAACCAAAGAGAGCACACGGCTTCTCTTAAAATTGAAGGCATTTATGCCCAATATGAAACTGAATTCCACTTATGCAAGAGATGTGCTTATGTGCACAAAGCAAAAAACAATACAGTGACTCCTGGAAACAAACCAAACAAAACCAGAGTGATCTGGGGCAAAGTAACTCGGGCTCACGAGAACAGTGGCATGCATGGTTTGTGCCAAATTCCGAGGCAACCTTCTTGCAAAGGCCACTGGACACAGATCCATTTGATGCTGTACCCATCCCAGATTTAAACTAATGACAGTAAATAAATGTGGCTTTGTAGTTAAAAAAAAAAGTGAGAGTGACCAGATGGAAGAGTTCTGTCAATCTGGTATAATTTCTTTCTTCTCTTTTCTTGTTTTGTAATGACTTTTCAAATATATTTATTTTATTTTTATTTGTGTGTAAATGTGTGTGGATTTATATACTTGAGTATTAGTTTGAGTATTAGCGCCTGTAGAGGCCAAAAGAAGGCACAGGGTGCCCTAGAGTTTGAGTTATAGGTAGTTATAAACTGCCCAACATGGGTACGGGGAACTGAACTCTGGTCTTCTGAAAGAGTAGAGACTGCTGAACCAGCTCTCCAGCCCTCATTTTATTTCTAAAACCATGTTTTCTCTTTGAGCAAATCTAGTTAGTTAAGAAATTCCAATGAACAGTTCTAGATGGTGCCCACGAGTAACATTAGATGTTACCTCTACTTCAAAGCAGATGGTACTTGTCAGGTCCAAAGGAAACTCCATTTCTCCAAACTCCAAAAGGCATTAGGGACTATGGTTACCTGTGGTGCCTATCAGAATCACGAGAATCACAAGTACCAGTGACACATCTCAGCGCCCATGAGAGCCAACATCCTAGCTCTTCTCACCTCCTCCCCTACCCTAAATGCCCCCCCCTTCATGGGTTTCCTTTCCTGCAGCAACTCATTCTCCTTATAACCCAGCGATGTCGGCTATGCTTGCTCTGTGCGTTTCTCCTTCCCCTTGTCTCCTGTCTCTCCCACAGTTTTCTCTCTGTCTTGCCTTACTCTCCCTTTCTCTATGTCCCTATACCCCTCCCTTTGCTCCACCTTCTCTCATGGTCAAGTCTACTCTGCTGACCATGTTCAGTCTATTACTTTCTCTCTGTTTTCTGGATTCTTCCAAATGCCTCTGGGTGTTCTCTCTTCTCTCTTTCTCTTCTCTTCTCTTCTCTTCTCTTCTCTTCTCTTCTCTTTTCTCTTCTCTTCTCTTCCCCCCTCTCCCCCCTCAATCTACAGCAAAATTCCTTCCATTCCCCATACCATGAAGCAGTCATGTCATCAGTTTATAGAGTACTGAATATCTGAGATGTATTCCCCAAAATAGTTTCAATTTTGAAACCATGAAATGTAGAATACATGCCATATTCAGTCTCCTCATGCACAAAATACTGTTCATTGGAACAAAAACTTCAGGACTGATAGGACCAGGTTCAAACACGGTTAAAAACATTATGCACTAAATTTACAAGGAATTGTAAAGTCTGTTAGGACAGTTCCACAAAGAACAGGGAGTTTTAAGTAAACTCTTACCCTATGAATTTAGAACTGTGAGGAAAATTTTGCTTGTGAGTGTACTTACTGGAACAAAGACCTTTATATCGCTTTGAGTTCTTGGTGAGCCTTTAAAAACAAAGTCTTTAATGGGATAAGAAAGAGAAGGCATATGCATGGTATTCTAAGAACTCACTGGATTAGAATAGGATTTGCAATAAATAATGTACATAGTGATGATTAATCCTGATTCCCCAAATGAAAACCATACTTAGGCAGTATACCCATGGAAGGACTTACACACTAAGATTACAATACAGTTATAAGAGAAAGCATTCTTGTATAGAAACAAACTAAAAGGATCAATTCTGACTACAGTTTGTTAGAAATCTGGAGGAGTTGGGGAAGATTAATTACAAAGCTTAAAGCTTAATCTTAAAAAGCTAAAGCTATATCCATGTAGATACTGAGCATCTTCAGAACTGGTTCCAGAGATAATAATGTCTTAGAATTGAAGGAAATACCACAGATTTAAGTCCTAAACTTGAGTTTACTCAAATAATGGAATCAAATAACGGAGATTTCCATGAGAATGGTGCACAGCTATTGTACTCCTCATTCCTGTTTTCAGGATGTCAGAAGCCCTAGAAAAATTGATAGGAGCTTCCCAGTTTCAAATTCTGTGACGGAGATAGAATACACCCTCATCCAGCTAGCAGATATCTAGCTGCGTAGCAGTACCGAGTGCCTGCTGGGTGTCAGAAGCTGCTTGTGCTTCTGGGGGGGTGCAATGGTTCTTATCACTCCTTAGAAATATGTTTGTACAATTCTCCCAAATGTTAGAAGAAATGAAGGCCAGAGAGCAAATCCCGAGGCGATAGGATTCACAAGTGGCCAAGCCAGTGCAGGTTGTGCCAACGTAGGCTTTCTGCAGTGTGTCATGTAGCCTTTCTGCTGCAAGCTGTGGCTATCTCTAACACACTGCCCTGCAATCTCACCAGTTTTTTTTTTAAATTAACATTCTCAGAGTTGACACAATAGGCAAATTAGGATATACTTGCAATTAAGGATATTTATTTTAAAAGCTAACTTTTAAATTCTCAGCCCCAAGAGAAAATGAGACTCTAATTTCTTATATAAATGCAAAATTTTAGATTCCCTTAATTATAGTTAAAAATGTAACTGCAAACAAACGTCAAACCAGAATGCCAAAACAACAGCTTTGAGTCCCATTTCACAAGTTGTTCTTTTAGAGATGTCTTCACATTGTCAATCAAAGAGATAATTTTGATGTTGCCACAGCTCCTGCCTCCATTAGGAACAGCGAATGAGCGAAGGCATAGGAAGCTGGGCGAGGGTGTCGTTCTCAAAGCTGTTGACGAATAGCGAGCCAGACAAGATGGTGAGTCTGGGGAGAAATTTTTGTTATATTATTGAAGATAGTATTAAGGCCATCCTTTGGTAATGCTATGCTCTGATAATGACATCAAAATGGAATCACCCCAAGGACTAATTGCTACATATCGTGAATAAAGCAGACAATACTGAATTCAACAGATGTTTGCTGAGTATTGACATGGTGACAACAGGCTATTACAAATGATGCTCCAATGAGCTAGGGCTCCAAACAAATTAAAAAGGAACTAGAAGGAATATTACTTCAGTGCCTCTGTAACCTACAAGGCATACTGCTACATGCCTTAGCGTGCACAGAAAGGTAGCTGGTATTCGTATGTCTAGTTTGCACATAAGGAAATGGGTTAGCACGGTTGGGTTACCCAAGATTGACAGTGGCCAAGCTGGGAGGCAAATCTATGTTTGTTCAACTCAAAAGCCTATGAAGTACAGAGCCCTGGCTTCTCCACTGTGTTCCTTGTTGATATTTGGAGCAGGGTCACATTATGTAGTCTTGGCTGGCTTGGTCTCGCTTCATACTTGCAGTGATCCTCCTGTCTCAGCCTCTTCCATTCTGGGATTACAGGTGTGTACCCTCATGGGCAGCTACGAGTCTTTTCAGTGAATCTAAAACTAAATATGTCTTATTCCCATTGCTCTAAGTTGTATTGATTTGCTCCTAAGGGGAGAATGTTCATCACACTAATGATAAGGTAGATCACATGTACTTAGACTGATCCTCAAAGAAGAATTTCAGAAACACGTAGAAGAAGGGAGGAGCTCAGTGTCCACTGTGGCAGGCAGAGTTCCCCTGAGTACACAGATAAGCCTTGCTCCAGCATCATCAAAAACCGAATTCTAGCTAGCAAATGACCAAGGTTCTAAACCAAAGACTTCTGAGGTTTTTATGTAATACAATGTATCTTTTAAAAGATTGTACTTATGTGTGTTCTCTATAGAATATATAATTGTTTTCAGAAGATTAGCAATAATTACGGCCACTGGTTGTTAACCCATATTACATAGACATCCAGGACATTTCTGAAGTGATCGATGTGCCTAGGGCCATCAGTACATATGCATTTCTAATGTAGTTCTAATATATACTATAATGTATGTGCACATTACAGTGATCTTGGAGTTTCTGTGTCCATGCAGAAGTCTCCTTTACACATGCTCAATCTTCCAGAGGGTAGTCCTTTTAAAAGCCTGGCTTTTCTAAATTTCTTGCTTCTAGAAGCATAACTTCTAACATGTCATATAACATATGACCACTGCATATACTATATAATTACAAAATAAAGAAGAAAAGAGGATGATGAAGAGTCAAGTAGGTACAAAGACAACATCATTGCAAGAAACCAGGTTACTGATATCTCAAAGTGAGGAAGAACTGTGGGTGACATTAGCTCTGCAGTTGTAACTTGAGAAGAAGAAACAAAATCAGTTCACAAAGCACAGAGACAAGCCTTGTTTCCTGGGGAACTATGAAGATCTGCCAACCTGCAGTACAAACAGATGACTCCAATAGTCCATGAAGACACTGGGGTGAAAGAATTCTGAGCAACAAACCCAATTACCTAATTATGATATGTCTGCCATCGACTGCTACAGCCCTACCCCAGAGCTAGTCTCAGAAAATAGCTATCATTATGAAAGAGAATTAATATATATATATATAATTTGTAAATGGTATGCATAAGGCTAACAAATACTTTTAATGAGAATAAATTGATAGAAGAGGGACAGCAAGATGGTTGCTAAAGGCCTGGCAATCTGAATTTGCCCATCAAACCTGCATAAGTGTAAAAGGAAAGAACCAGTACCACAAAGTTGTCCTCTGACCTCCACACATACACTGGTACGTGTGCCAACACACACGCACACGCACACACACACACCAAAAGCAATAAATAAATTTTCTTTTAAATTATATAATAACAAATAGCCAATCAATCATCATCGTTCTATGTACAGAGAATAATAAAAAGTAAAAATCAGTCCCATTGACAGTGCCTTCAGATTGCCAGGCCTTTACCAACTATCTTGATGGCCCTCTTTTGTCCTTATAAAGCTTATAATATTTATGAATGTAAGAATTAGATCAACACATATAAAAGGAATATTCTCTTTGCCCCTATTTTAAAAATTCAACAGGGAAAAACCAAGTTTTATGCTATATGTTATACAATTAAAGCAAAAGGATGACGATATTTTAGGCAAATTAAACAAGAAAGAAAACAGAGCTGAAATGTTATTATAGGAAATGATAATTCAAAGGTAAATGATCATCGTGAGAGTCCGGGCCGGAACGCTTCAGTACCATTGACGCTGCCTGTATGAAACGTCAGAAAGAGAGTTAAAGAGGAGCCAACAAAAGGAAGAGTGGTCAAAAGCCAGCAAACACTTTTATGTCAAACAGAGAATCCACCAGTGTTTGGGTAGGGTTATAAATAGTCACAAATGTTCAAATGTTGAGTACAATTCTGAGAGCCATGCAACCGGAACTCCATCTCCGCCCTGTCCAACTGGGAGGCTTTACACAGCAGTCAATCAGGGTGAGGCTCGGCTTGATCAAATATTGATCTATGAAGTTCAATAAAGTTAGGTGAAATGTCTCTGAAGTCCTGACCTTAATGTTATTATAACATCCACATTGGTGTTTTAAATATATAGTGAACACATACTTAAAGATAACATTTTATAAGGGATTATTCTTAACTGCACCTTTCATTTTTCAGTGTTAAAATTTCTTCCTGTGTCTGAAGCAGGAGAGTTTTGGTCATCTCTAGTTCATTTTCGGCGAGGTTGATTCTTCGTTTTATATCTTCCTCTTGTCTTTCTTTTGTAGTCAGCTCTTCCTGTACAGTTTTATATAGCTTTTGGCAAGTAATTAAAGAGTCTTCTTTTTCCTTAAGCAGCCTTTTGTGCCTAAAAGTAATAAGAAACAAAATATCTCGAACACATATTAGATACTATGATTTTATAGTTATATTATGATTTTATATTTTGTGGAACGTTCACTTGACCTTGATCATAATACAACTAAAAACAAAACAAAGATGTTAAGAGCATGGATGATGCCAAATTTTCCCCACTGTGATTACTAATCTTCATTGCTAGCTTGGCTGGACTGACACTCACCATGAATTCTGCATGTGTCTATGAGGGGGTTTCTGAAATGTCTGAGCAAGGGAGGAAGATTCACAGAGGACACTATGAACATAGGCAACACCATTCTATGGCCTGGGGTCCAGGCTGAATTAGAAAGAAAGAAAGAAAGAAAGAAAGAAAGAAAGAAAGAAAGAAAGAAAGAAAGAAAGAAAGAAAGAAAGAAAGAAAGAAAGAAAGAAAGAAAGAAAGAGGAATCCGGGTTCACATAATTCACTGCTCTCTATTTCCTGACTATGTAAGATGTAACTAGTTGCCTTATGCTATTACTACCATGTCTTCCCTGTCGTGATGAACTGTGATCTTCTTTAAAATGAGCTAAAACCAACCCCTGCATCCTTATGTTACCTTTTTTTAAGGTGTGATACATAACATGGTACTGTAGGATTTGGTGTCTGTCATGGTGGGTCTTGAGATGCTTTGGTTAGATCTTAACTTTCTACAATTCTGTTCCTCCCCTTCGGGATGGGAATACTTACTCTGTTCATGATGAGAGAAGGAATGGAAAGTTGGATTCAAAGACTGAGATAAATAGAACATGTGGATCTTAGGCCTTGGGGAGCAACTGGTTTGTGGAAAGAATGTGAAAGGATTTGGAGGGTGGGACAAGAGAAGCCTGTGAGTGCTTTTCTTATAATGGACCATTATAGAAGAAAATAAACCTCACAGCATGCTGAGAGAAATGCTGAGAGACAGTGGGACTCCTGATTGTGAGATCGCAGAGAACAAGGGTCTTTATCCACTCATAGAACATTCAGGAAAAGAACACCGTTTCCCTCATGCCCCAAGAATTTGAATGAGACTGGATTCAAAACTCATTTGGTTGAGGAAATGTGAGGGCAGAAGAGTCAGGCTGTGCCATGGTCACTGCTCACTGTGACAAGCAGTGATAAGTCAAGCAGAATGATAAGAAAAATGTGCGCTTTTGTGAAGGACTGTCAGTTTAAAGTTGCTGACAGGACAAGGGCAGACGAAATAGTTGCAACTTAAGAGATTCAGACCATTCAAGACAAGCCTCAAACTATACTCATGAAAGATGGGACTGGTGTCCCACCACCACCACATCAAAAGTTTCAAATGGTGAAAAAGCATATTCACTTAGAAGAGTGGCTGGACTGAAAAGGGTTCCTGACGGGATTCCTAGTCTGAAAACAATAGCTTTGAAAAGCCCTTTCTCAGATTCAGACATTTTGTGATAAAGAAAGTTGGCAGCAGAACTAGGCAGTGCCATCTACCTGGTAATGGGCTTATTGGCATGCAAAATACAAGGGTTCTCAGGAGGTCTGACCAAGAGGCTCTGGGTAAAGCTGTGAAGGTGAAGCCTTTGTTGCCATGGAGACCACATGGTATTAGAGAGGCCAGGATCCTTGGGTGCCTGCTGAGGAAGCTACAGGCCTGGCAGGGAGAAAGCCTAAGAGGAAGATGTATGCTCCCGTAGGCTGCAGGCTTGGAGGGACAGGTGCTGTGGGAGGCCAGATAATTCTGTCAGGAGCCCTGGGTGTGTGACGTGGTTCTATAGGACTTGGTATTTGTCTTGAAGGGTCTTGAATTGCTTTGGTTAGATTTTACCTTGCTACAATTCTGTTCCTCCCCTTTGGAATGGGAATGCTTGCTCTGGTGTGTTGTATATTAGAAGCATACAAATTTGTTTCTTATTTTATAATAGCTTACTTAAGCAGACAAACTATCTTTGGCCTCAGAAGAGACTCTGGGTTTTGGAAAAGTGTTGGGATCTTAAAGACTATGGGTATGTGTCCCACGATGAAAAGTGGCTCAGGGGCCAGGGTGGAATGTTCAGATGTAAACATGATGTGTTTGGAAGTGAGTTGGCAAGGGGCGGAGCTGCTCCTGCCGTCCTCATGTCTGGTTGGCAGGACTTACTCACCATGGAAAGGCTTCTTTGGGGGAATCTAAAATGCTGTTCTGGGAAAGGCTTAACAGAGGAGGAAGAATAACCCCAGCACTATCACTATCATATGCTGAGAGAGAAAGAAAAGCAAAGAGAGCACCAGCATTTATCTGTTTCCTGACTATCTGACTACGCACTGCATGTGTCCGCCATCCTATGGATGGACACTTTTCCTTCTGAGAACCAAAAACAAGCTCTTCTTCCCTTCAGTTGCCTTTGCCACTGCAAAGAAAAATGTACTAATGCCACTGGAGGCAGAGGCAGAGGCAGAGGCAGAGGCAGAGGCAGAGGCAGAGGCAGAGGCAGAGGCAGAGGCAGAGGCAGAGGCAGAGGCAGAGGCAGAGGCAGAGGCAGGGAACAACTGTGAGGTATTATGGGTACAATTAGGTATTACATACATAAGCCTGAAAATAGCAGGATGCACACTCTTAATAAGATGATCCTTAAATATGGTTTAAATTCAGTTATTAAAATGTTTATTAAAAATTTTCAGTATATACCTTGACTCGGAGATAATGGACTCAAACTTCAGTTTTCTAAGTTCTCTTTCACAGCTATCAGCATCATTAGATTTTTTCCTAAGGCAAAAGTATTTTAAAATAGTTAAAATTCATTATTTCAAAATAAAAAATTTTCCATATCTTAAAATAGTTACATTGTTGTTATTATTTAAAGATGCACGTAGCCAAGTCAACACCTGCCAGGTGGGTCATGTTTAACTAAGAAGGTTACGCTCTCAACATTTTCAAACAAACCCCACAAAAAAACCAAGTGAGATCCCATTGTACAACTGTGGAACTGACCAAAACTGGGGACATTCCATAAGGAAAATGACCTTGGAATGAAGTAACACCGCAGAGTCCAGGTGTTTCTCACATCATCTTAAGCCTGGGGAAAGTCTCAGTAAGAACCATGTAGAGGAATTAAAACTCTGGCAGAATATGCTAGTCTTTCTGTCCCAAGAACCAGAGAAAAAGGTTTCAGCAACCTCAGCTGCTGGGAAGAGAAGGTTTAAATCTGAATAGGGCACAGCTTCGGAGAGGGAGCCCTGGGTATGAGTTCTGCTGGTTTCCAAACTTCAAGTGCACAGGGCAGCCTCCACACAGCACGGTGAAGACAAAATCACTGCAGAGAGATGGAGCTGCTGCCCTGGAGACTGCTGCAGGGTAAGACAGACCCAGTTTCTTGCCTGTTTCATGATACCACCCTTGCTATTAGTTGTTTGTCATCTTGGCACAAGCTGGGGTCATCTGGGAAGAGGAAATTTCAACTGAGGAAACACTCCCATTGAGCGTTGACCTGTGGCATTTCTTGATTAATATTAATGTGAGGAGGCCTAGCCCACTGTGGGTGGTGCTACCCCTTAGCAGGTCTTCCTGAGTTGTAGAAGAAAGCAGGCTGTGCAAGCCAATTAGCAACATTCCTTTATGGTGTCAGGATCAATTCCTGCTTCCAGGTTCCTACCCCGACTGTCCTTTATAATGGACTGACTGTATGCAATAAGTCCAAGTAAACCCTTTCCTCCATAAGTCACTTTTGGTCATGGTGTTTATCACAGCAATAGGAAACAAACTAGACACTGCTTGAGATCAGACCATGTAACAAGTAGTGACATCTATCATACAGCAGAATGTCACCAGGTCGCATCACAGACAAAAAGTTCTCACAAGTCATCACAGAGGAACTGGGAAATCAGAACATTAACAGTTATATGCTAATAAGAGCAAAAGCTCTAATCCCAGAGTGCCCAGCAGTGTTAAAGGGCAAGCTAGAGCTTCACACATTAGTACCTGGGGAGTTGGAAGCCTAGTGTGGCACAGACTGTTAAGTGAGGAGCGGTAGCTGCTGACCAAGTATAAGCATGTCACCAGGGGCCAGAGATTAGAGAATGTTTTGTGTAACCGTTTTAGACAGGCAGTGGTCCCCTCTCTGTGTCTGCGGTTTTATGTTCTGAAGTTCCTATTACTCTACAACAATTAAAAAAAATAATTAACTGAATGTTTCAGAACTAATTAGTGAGTTTTAAATTGTTCACGATTCTGATGACTGTTACAAACTCTACTGTCCCACCCCAGCCCAGCCCACCAAGTGTAGTCATCACTTTGCTCTGTGTGCCCACATTATAGATGCCATCCTGCTCAGCAATCAGATTTACTGCTGTTTAACACAGTGTCTGTTTTTAAGCAATCTTTACATAGCCCAGGACCACAGTACAAGGTCACTTTCCACACTTCATCAGGTCAGCCTTGTATCTCATAAGACAGGAAACAGAGTATAATAGGACATGAAAGAAAGCTCATTCCTATAACTTTCAGTGCATTATGACTAAATAAATATGCTTAATATATAAATTAAACTTTGTCATGAGCACACAGGTGTGGCAGACTGAGAATGCCTCCCAAAAATACATGGTCCTAATCAGTGAGATTGTTTGGGAGGGACTGGGAGATATGGTCTTGATGAAGGAGGTATATCACTGGGGTGGGGCAGGGTAGACTTTGAGATATCGAAAGGCTACTGCCACTCCAGTGTGCCCTTTCTCTGCTCCTGTTTGTGGATCAAGATGTGAGCTCCGCTGTTCCTGCTGCCATGTTTTTGTCCCGCCATTACAGACTCCCACCCTCTGAGACTGTAAGCCCCAATTAAGTGCTTTCTTTCATAAATTGCCTTGATCATGATCTTTTAATACAACAATAGAAAAGTAACTAAAGAAGGTACAGGGAAAACTGTGTGTACTAACTGTGGTGGTTTAGGACTGAGGGGTGTTTTGTTTCGTTTTGTTTTGTTTGAGACAGGGTGCACTATGTAGCTCTGGCTGTCCTGGAATTTACTATATAGACCAGGAAAGCCTAGAGCCCACAGAGATCCATGTGCCTCTGCTTTCTGTGTGCTGTGATTAAAAGAGTATGCTACTACATCTTGCTAGGCACTGAGTCTTGAAGCATAGCTCTTGTAGATAAGGGGTAGACAACTACTATATTAATTACTAATTGACAAATCCCAAAATGCTTAAATTAATTTGTTCCTCTTACTGCATTCATGAAAATAAATACAATTTTCAGGAGATATATAAGCATGCTGTATAAACCTCACTCTCATTCCTGTGTATTCTTGGCAGGTAACTGTCAATAATTGTATCAATTATCTATTTAGTTCATTTAAATCCATGTCAAGTGTGTGCATTCATATCTAATATGAAAGGGATAATTTTTATGCTCACATGTTTAATCCCTCAACTCCTAATAGCTTGTTTTTCACAAGTTATTTTTCTTTTATAGATATAATTTACTAGCTTAAATGTCTTCTTTGGCTAATTTGCATTTCTTAGATCTAATTGCATGAATTTCTAGTCACTTTGAGGAGTGGAATGGGGCTTAGAACAGTTTTTGTCATATATTTAGTAAGTTTTTGTTGTGTTCATAGTTGGCTTTCCAGTTCTCTGTCTGCCTGCTTTCCTGTTTAATTTTGGAGGTGTGGTGAGGCACAAAGTTTGCTACCTGCTGTGTGGTGCGAGTTTTGTCTTGGGCTATGAATCCCTACATGCATTGCTTTAGTCAGAGCAGGTAGGGAAGCCTCTGTAAACCCTAGCTTAGCTGACTGGAAGCTTTGGATGATGGGCCATCTGGCTTAAATGATTCAAATGTGATTCCTCAGAGGGGCTTTCCTTATATAACCATCAGAATATGCAGAGTATATGAGTATCCCAAATTATATACCAAAATGGATCCTAGTATGGGAGTATCTAGATGAGTCTTTACCAACTCCTCAGGGTTCACTAGGTCTCATGGTCTTGATGTCCTAATGGAATGGAGAAAAGCCTGCCTGGGGAGTGAGGGGGGTAAGGGGGGAGACTGGAAAAGGGGGTAACATTTGAAATAAAAATAAAGAAAATATCTGATTTACAAAAAAGAAGAAAGCTTGCCTATTGAAACACACGACTGGCTTTCTTCTTGCTTGTGACTCATTAAGGTCAACCCTTTCACTGCCCTTTCTATGCATCTGCTTTCAAAGTTCCTGAAAAGTTCTCATCTATGGTAGATTTTTTGTCTTATTTACCTGTTTTTATGCTAATATACACATACACACATACACACACACTCAGTAGATCTGTATCCTAATACATGTGTGCACAGTTAATATTTACAGGAGCATCAAAAGCCTTAAGAATATTGCTGATAATATATGAATATAATACAAATATATTTTATATCCTCACATAAATATATTAAAAATAATGTTTAGGATCTTATGCATGCCAGGTAATTCTTTACCACTGTGCATTAACTTTAGCCCTTTTTCTAATTTTCATTTTGAGACACAGTCTTTCTAAGTTGTTCAGGCTGGTCTTAAACACATGTTGTAGCCCATTGTTGTATCCTAATTTGCTTCTAAATAAAACATTCCATCTTGAGAGGAAGTTCCTTAAAATATAGTATGTACTAAAGGGAAGTGAAACTAGTTAAGCTCAGTAAGTTTCAGGAAGTCCCTGAAACTGACCAGATTCACTAGCCCCCTCCCCAAGTATACATAAACCATGAGGATGAAAAGATACTCTCAGACTCGGGGGAAGAGGAGGATCGAGTGTGATGGCTATTCTTAGTTGCCAACTTGACTACATCTGGAATTAACTAAAATCCAAAAGGGGGAGCAAACCTGTGAGGGATTTTTGCTTAATTTGAAGTAGGTAGATTCACTTTCAAATTCTTATCTTTAGGGTAGGAAAACACAGGCCTTTAATCTGGATCTTGAGGTAGGAAAACACACCTTTAATCTGGGCCATGCCTTGTGCTGGTGTCTTTGTAAGGACATGAAAGAAGAAAGCCTTTAATATTTACTTGCTTGCCCTTGTCTTTCTAGCAAGTCCATGGCTTCAGTGGCATTAGAGCTTACTTCTTCAGGATGCCAACATATACTGAAGACCAGCTGAGACACTCAGTCTTGTGGACTGAGGAACTACCAGATTCTTGGACTTTGTGTTCACAGCCAGCCACTGTTGCATTAGCTGGACCTTACCTAGTAAATCAATCTAATAAATATAATCATAAGATATAGAGATAGATAGATAGATATTCATTCTATACGTTCTATTACTCTAGAGAACCCTGACTAATACATCAGCTAAGCTTTCTGAAAGAAGCAGAAAGAGCCAAGCTTCCCGGAAGAGCAGAGGCCCAGCTAAGTCACCCAAACAGGGCCCAGATAATTAAGCTTCCTTTAAATGGTTCAAACCAACTAACCCACCCGAAAAAGACACTCTCCAACCTGTCCCCTGCAGGCTGTGCTGTGTACTCCGGGTTTCCAGCTTCTGTGAGCTGCCACTCATGCTGGGGGAGATTTTTGCAGATATAGCTGTCTTTCGGTCATTTCTGCTCCCAAAAGTAACCCCAAGAAACTCATGTTTCACCAACTAGATGTGGATGGTATGCATGCTTTGGTCTGTAGTAAGGTCCCGATCTGGAGTGAGATGTTTATTCATTTCTCTACAGAAATAGTGTTACACAATGCTCAAGCAGGCCTTGAACCTGTGCTCCTTCTGACTCAATCTCCTTAGTAGCCTGCACTTCCTTCTAAGCTTTCCTTATTTTGGTGTGGTCGTTCCCTAATTATGGAGAGAGTATGGCAAAGACGGAGTTTGTAGACAGTTGCAAACCTGACTTTCAGAGCATAATTAACACCCTAGTACTCAGCAAACACTGCTGCGTTCTTTGTGACATTCATTGTAGCTTTCTTCCATGTCTCAGAATCTCAGTTATCCCCCCATCGAGACACGCACTGCTAGGTCAATGCTCATTCTTCCAATTTCTCTTTCCAGTAGTTCATTTAACAGAGCAGATGTAATGAGTGAAAATGGCCCCCATAGGGTCAGAGAGGGAGGGGGAGGCTTCAGGGTTTTGGAAGCCGAAGGCAGGCCCAGTGTCTTCTCTTTTCCTTCGCCTGCTGATCCTGATCTAGAACACTCAGCACCATGTGTGCTTATGTGCTACCACACTTCCCACGGTGATGAACTAAATCCTGAACTGAAGCTCTGAAGTGTAAGCCAGCCCCAGTTAAATGTTCTTCTTTATGAGAGCTGCTGTGGCATGCTGTCTCTTCACAGCAACAGAACCCTAGCTAATACACAGGAATATCACAACCCTTCATAATATTGCTGAGCCTCTGGATCAGCGCAACTGGTCACTCCCTCACTTCAGTGACTGGAGCCAAAGCCTTCTGACCAATAAAAATAAAAATCAGTTTTCAATTAGAACAAATAATAATGTTGTGGGGGTGGTTCATCTGGAAGAACCTTTGCCTAGCATGCACGAAGCCCTGGGGTCTATCCATCACCACAGAAAGCTGAACATGGTGGTCTGCGCTTGTAATCCCAGGACTTGGCATTTGGGAGATGGGAGCAGGAGGATCAGAAGTTCAAGGTCATTCTTTGGCAAATAGCATGTTTCAGGCTAGCCTGGGCTACAGGAGACCCTGTCTCAAAAACACATAAAAGAATATAACAATGCTGATAAACTATAGAAAATATTTTCTTAAAAATCTTACATAGAAAAAGCTAGCCAATTCTATCCATTTATGAAAAATCTTATTTTCAATGCATATGTTTTATTTGTAGTAGTAGGGATTAGGTGCAGGGCTTCCCACATGTAGGGAAAGTTCTCTACCACTTAACTACCCCCTCCCCAGCCCTAAAAAATTTTAAACAACAAAAGAATTTCATTAAATTGAATGGAGAAAGCTCACCAGCACCCACAAAAGTCAGAATTAAAAATTTAAAGAACAAAGATTCTACAACATTTTCTAATTTCTAAAAGACCAAAGACATTTGACTATGGATAGAAAATCTCTATCTTATTATCAGATGAGTGCTTTACATGTATGTATGATATGTATGTATGCATGTATGTATGCATGCCACTTGTATGTCTAGGGTCCTCAGAGGTCTGGAGAGGGCTCTGGATCCCCCATAATTGAAATTAGACATGGTTGTGAGGCACTGTGTAGAACTGAACCCTGCCTGGTCCTTTGCAAGAACAATCATTGCTATTAATGGCTGAGCCATCTCTCCTGCTCCCTGTACGTCAAATTTTTGAGTAAATTACTTTGAATTCAAATGTATCATTGATCAAAACACAAATCCATACCTATCAAATACTAATGTGTGCAGAGAGCTGGTGACCTCTGAGCACAGTAAGGATCCTCAGCCCCAACGCATTCACTCCGAGCAGCAAGCACAATGCAGGTGGAGCATGGATAGAGGAGGTGCAGACATGCAGAATGCAGGTGGAGCATGGACGGAGGAGGTGCAGATATGCACAATGCAGGTGGAGCACGGACGGAGGAGGTGCAGACATGCACAATGCAGGTGGAACACGGACGGAGGAGGTACAGACATGCACAATGCAGGTGGAGCACGGCGGAGGAGGTACAGACATGCAGAATGCAGGTGGAGCACGGACGGAGGAGGTACAGACATGCAGAATGCAGGTGGAGCACGGACGGAGGAGGTGCAGACATGCAGAATGCAGGTGGAGCACGGACGGAGGAGGTACAGACATGCAGAATGCAGGTGGAGCACGGACGGAGGAGGTGCAGACATGCAGAATGCAGGTGGAGCACGGACGGAGGAGGTACAGACATGCAGAATGCAGGTGGAGCACGGACGGAGGAGGTACAGACATGCAGAATGCAGGTGGAGCACGGACAGAGGAGGTACAGACATGCACAATGCAGGTGGAGCACGGACGGAGGAGGTGCAGACATGCACAATGCAGGTGGAGCACGGACGGAGGAGGTACAGACATGCAGAATGCAGGTGGAGCACGGACGGAGGAGGTACAGACATGCAGAATGCAGGTGGAGCACGGACGGAGGAGGTACAGACATGCAGAATGCAGGTGGAGCACGGACGGAGGAGGTGCAGACATGCAGAATGCAGGTGGAGCACGGACGGAGGAGGTGCAGACATGCAGAATGCAGGTGGAGCATGGACGGAGGAGGTACACACATGCAGAATGCAGGTGGAGCACGGACGGAGGAGGTGCAGACATGCAGAATGCAGGTGGAGCACGGACGGAGGAGGTACAGACATGCAGAATGCAGGTGGAGCACGGACGGAGGAGGTACAGACATGCAGAATGCAGGTGGAGCACGGACGAAGGAGGTGCAGACATGGACAATGCAGGTGGAGCACGGACGGAGGAGGTGCAGACATGCACAATGCAGGTGGAGCACGAACGGAGGAGGTGCAGACATGCACAATGCAGGTGGAGCACGGACGGAGGAGGTACAGACATGCAGAATGCAGGTGGAGCACGGACGGAGGAGGTGCAGACATGCAGAATGCAGGTGGAGCACGGACGGAGGAGGTACAGACATGCAGAATGCAGGTGGAGCACGGACGGAGGAGGTGCAGACATGCAGAATGCAGGTGGAGCACGGACGGAGGAGGTGCAGACATGCACAATGCAGGTGGAGCACGGACGGAGGAGGTGCAGACATGCACAATGCAGGTGGAGCACGGACGGAGGAGGTACAGACATGCAGAATGCAGGTGGAGCACGGACGGAGGAGGTACAGACATGCAGAATGCAGGTGGAGCACGGACGGAGGAGGTGCAGACATGCAGAATGCAGGTGGAGCACGGACGGAGGAGGTGCAGACATGCAGAATGCAGGTGGAGCACGGACGGAGGAGGTGCAGACATGCACAATGCAGGTGGAGCACGGACGGAGGAGGTGCAGACATGCACAATGCAGGTGGAGCACGGACGGAGGAGGTGCAGACATGCACAATGCAGGTGGAGCACGGACGGAGGAGGTACAGACATGCAGAATGCAGGTGGAGCATGGACGGAGGAGGTGCAGACATGCAGAATGCAGGTGGAGCATGGACGGAGGAGGTGCAGACATGCACAATGCAGGTGGAGCACAGACGGAGGAGGTACAGACATGCAGAATGCAGGTGGAGCACGGACGGAGGAGGTACAGACATGCAGAATGCAGGTGGAGCACGGACGAAGGAGGTGCAGACATACATAGAGCAAGGTCTCTAGCACCAGGGGCCCCTTTAAGGAGCTCTTTAAGAACCCATGTTTTCTAAAAGTGGGTACACGCTCCAAGTTTTCACTGAAGCAGTTCTCCCGTGGGTAGGAAGCTGTAAGCTGATATGACAGTGCAGTATTCCTGCAATTCTAGTAATCCTAGGGCAATTCCCTTGTGGGCAGTTAGTGTGCCCAACTGTCAGGAGGTGGCATGTTTCCTCTTTGGCCCGGCTCTGCCTTGACTCCTACCATTTCTCAGTACTCAGGTTACAAATATCATAAGAAGTACAGCTAGCAAAACAGTCCAAGGCTTTCGTTGATGTTAAACGAAATGGCTCCTTGATTAAACAAAGATTCTGTGCAAAACTACTTCAGAAAAAGAATCTCAGTTTGTGTGTCAACCAGTGAGCTTTATTCTGTTCTTCCCATTTGCATCCATCTTACTTATCCAAGTCCTACCTAGAAACATGATTTTGGCATGATCGCAAATTCAATCTCAGCCTAGGTTGTGTGTGTGTGTGTGTGTGTGTGTGTGTATGTATCTTCAGGTGAGTACAGGTGCCCACAGAGGCCAGAGGAGCTGGCTCCCTCTGGAACTAGAGTTGCAGTATGTTCTAAGCTGCTTGTTGTGAGAGCTGGGAGCCAAATCTGGGTCTTCTGAAAGAGCAGCATCTCTTCAGTCTCCCTCCCCTCACCACTGCCTGAGCAACAAGGAGGAAGGGTCGGGTCAGCAAGGAGAGGGCTCAGAGGCAAAGGCACAGGCCTCCAACCCGCGGATCTGAGTTTAAGCCCTTGTGCATGTATGATGGAAGGAGGGAACTAGTCTCATAAGCTGGTCTCTGATGTCTGCACATGTGCAATAGTATGCTGTGCTTTGAACAGCCATGCGTGAGGGCATGCACATGCATGTACACACACACACACACACACAAATGTAGTAATAGCAGCAATATCAATGGTGATAACAAAAGAAGCAAATGTGACACACAGTAGCTGTGGTCTGAAGAGGCTGCTATCTCCACAAGACTTCCATATGGACACAGTCCTCTGATATTATAGACGGAACAGGGACCTTTTTAATTTTGCAATTGCTGTTGTGTTTCTTTTTCATGTTTCTTACCTCGCAGAAACTTACTTCTTGTACCTGAGGAAGAAAGGCACCAAGAGTTCCCTGCTGCCTCATCACTTACCCCAGCATCCTACCGAGGTGACCAAACCTCTGGCCTCACTGTACTATTAACTTGTTTTCCTAAAACAAAGCACTTGCTACAAATAATCTAACTATACACTAATTTCATTAGGCATTTCTGGAATTTGCTCCTTTTTATGTTGTTCAATATTTGATTAAACACATTGTTCTTAGGCACAGCCATGGTCAACACAAACATTTGGTTGCTAAGCATCCCAATATTTATATTTATGAGGCTGAGCCTTGTGACTACAGGAACTGAAACCAGACTCACAGATTATATATCAAGGAGTAAAATGGTGTACTTTTTTTCAAAGATCATGTGTATTTTATTTTAGCAATATAATTATAGATATACCATGTTTATATATAAAGTGGTCTTTCAAATTCCTGAAATAAATTATTTTTTAAAACAAATACTGCTCTGGGTACTTTTTATAAGTGTATGTTACCTCTCTTTCCCTTTCTCTCTCTCTCTGTAAGATGCTTCTGTGTGTGTGTGTGTATGTGTATGTGTATGTGTATGTGTATGTGTATGTGTATGTGTATGTGTATGTGTGTGTCATGGTGTACACGTGGAGGTCCTTGCCTTCTACTCTGTTTTCAATAGCACCTGTTGCTTTGCACTCATATATGTCAGCCTGGCTATGGATTCTAAAGGCTCCTGCCTCTGGTTCTCATCTCATCGCCTGGCTTGAAGTGGGCACTGGGTACTCAAAACACAGGATTTTGCACAGTAAGTGCTTGACCCACTGTGCCACTTCCCCGCCATTGGCCATTTTATAAGGTCATTTTCTTATCATTTGATTTCCAGTATTTCCTCTTCATTATCATAAGACATAGTCAACATTTCAAAACCACTCTGTTTTGAACTTGAAATTCGATATTTCAAGAAACCACAATTCAGAAAATTTAAATGAAATGTTGTGGACAGTAAAGAAATGAATATAAGGAAAAAATGAGAGAATTCCTTCATTTGAACATCAAGAAAAATCAGTGATACATAGCTAAGGTAACCTTCTTGACTTGATCTCAGCCTAGAAAGGTCAAGAAGCAACTCATAGGTTCTTTCCTAGGGGGACAGAAACACTTTACTGAGTTAAAAAGTTACAGGTCCATCAATAATCATTTCAGGCTACAACAGAGCCACAAGAAGCCCCAGCAAATCATCACCTACAACTGAACCATTGCCGGAAGATGATACTCTGGGGTCTTTCCAAAGTCTTAGTTTTGTGACACATCAATGAGCAAGCCATTCTTACAGCTGTTTAGTGTTAAACCTTACATGAGCATCTCTTTACAGTTGTCCAGCTCCTTTGCTGTCTTCTGAAGTCTCAACCCAAGTGCCTCTACTTGACACTGTAAATCTGAAACGACACAGCATTGTCATTAGTATACTGTGTGTAGTGGTAGTTTTTAGCTACTGGAATGGGGAATCACCATGACTCAGGGGAGAAGGGATGGGACATAAAAGCTGTAGGAGAGAAAGCCAACCAGTCATGTAAGAATTCGGTAAGTGGCCCCTGGCCCCCTCCCCGACTGGGCCTAGGGTAGCATGGGAAGGTTTAGGAGTCTCAGGAGTACCAGAGGGGCACATTTGCTATCAAGGGAAGGTTTAGGTGTGCCCAGACTTTGAACTAGTCACAGCATGTCAAAAATTAACTGACATGTGTATGTGTGTGTGTCTTCCATTCGTGAAGCCCGATAGCTCCTGGATGGGGTGCACACATTTGGCCAGCTGGGAGCCAAAGCAATGTAGCTAAAAAAAAAAAAAAAAAAAAACCTACCACTACACTAGGGTCTAGGCACTTTTATAAACTCAACCAAACCCCTCTGGAGTTTCCCTCTAGCTTCCTAAGAGCAACACAGGTGTTCCTTCCACTTGGCCTGTATCGGTCTGTGCAACACGCCCATGACCTCACGACAGCCCACACAACTGGCCTTTTGTCCCTTCACCTGTCAGGCTTATTTGCAAGCACCTAACAGGTTAACCTTTCTAGTCTTTTCAAGGAAATTCGTGTTGCTGGCACACTCTATACACTTCTGAACAAGTGGCTCACTTCTTAAAATGTTTGGCTGCCTGAGCTTCTGTCCCCAAACCTACTGAGACTTCTGGATAGAAATAAAAGACAAAGCACATGCCAGGTTCGTGGTTGATAGTTTAACTCTGAGTAGCATCTAGAAGGCATTTTAATAACTTCAAAAGGCAAGAGAAAACTGCTTGGGCAACTGGTTTCCACACAGTCTTCATATAGGAAATTTAGGGAGTATTTGAGAAGGATTATTCCAGAAGCCACGCGTAATGTGTTGAGTCGTGGCTTATCTTGGTCCTGCCAGTAGGTTGTTGTGAGAATTGTGGTCTGAACCTTGACTCCACCTAACTCCCTGGGAGCATTTAAGGTACAAAAGGAAACTACACAAATGAACTAAACAGTTTATACAGAAAAACTCATTCAAAACAAGAGAATTATCAAATTTTTATATTCTATCTACCTCAAACATTTTAATATCCTACTTTCAATAGTAAATTTGACATTTTTTAATGAAGCCACATACATGTACCAAACTTCTATGTAAGTCTTTAACATGCTTTCCTATCTATCTCTCTGTCTGTCTGTCTATCTATCTATCTATCTATCTGATGAAATGGTTTCTCAAATCAGAAGGCAAATTCACTCTAAACAAATGTTCTCATAAGAGTTTTCTAGGGTGATCACTCAACAACACATATACTAAAATTGGAACGATACAGAGAAGATTAGCATGGCCCCTGTTCATGGATGACACACAAATTTGTGAAGCACCCCATATTTTTAAGAGAATGGAATACCCGTGATACAACTCATGGACCACATGAAGCTCAAGAGGAAGGAAGACCGAAGAGTGGATGCTTCAGTCCTACTTAGAAGGGGGAACAAAACAATCAAGGGAAGTAGAGGGTGGGAGGGACTTGGGAGGAAGAGAGGAGGGGGAGGGGAAAGGGGGAAGAATCAAGTATGGGAGGAGATGGAGGGTGAGGAAATTGAACAGAAGTGTGTAGAAATGAGGGATGGGGAACTGAGGGTAGCCACCAGCGAGTTCCAGATGCCAGGAAAGCAAGAGCTTCCCAGGACCCCATGGGGATGATATTAGCTGAAATAACCTACAAAGGAGACGGAGATCATGTCCAGAGGTTAGGCATGTCTTCTCACCCCCCAGTTGAGTGATGGGACCACCCACCCATCTTCAAAATTTTAACCCAGAATCTCCCCTGTCTGAAGGAAATACAGGGACAAAGAGTGGAGCAGAAACTAAAGGAAAGGCCATCCAGAGACTGCCCCACCTGGGGATCCATCACACATGCAGACACCAAACCCAGACACTATTGTGGTTGCCAAGAAGTGCTTGCTGACAGGAGCCTGATACAGCTGTCTCCTGAGAGGCTCTGCCAGATCCTGACCAATACAGAAGTGGATGCTCACAGCCAGCCATTGGACTGAGCACAGGGATCCCAATGAAGGAGTTAGGGGAAGGACTGAAGGAGCTGAAGGTGCCTTATCTGCCATCAATAGGAGGGGAGGCCCTTGGTCCTGTGAAGATTTGATGCCCCAGGGTAGAGGAATGCTAGGGCAGTGAGGCAGGAGTGGGTGGGTGGGTGAGGGAGCACCCTCATAGAAGCAGGGGAAGGGGGGATGGGATAGGGGGTTTGCAGAGGGGAAACTGGGAAAGGGGATAACATTTGAAATGTAAATAAATGAAATAAAAAATAAAAAAGAGTTTTCTAGGTATTTATTTAAAAACCTTTATATTTAAATTATTTTAATGAACATGTAAAATTTTGTGTCATGTATATCAATCACACTTTGAACATGTATACATTATGAAACGGATAACTCAAGCTTATTAACACACTACACCAATACACTTCAAATTTACTCTTAAAATTTTTTAAAATAATTCTATCAACTAATAATCATCATATTGTACAGCAGAGTTATTAAACTTTACCACTTATCTAAATGAGATGTGTGTGTGAGCAACATCTCCCCACATGCAGTATGCAACTTTATTCCTTAGAAATGCCAGACTGGTTCCAGTTGTGTCATTTTTCAGATGAGGAGAGAAAAAAGTGAGACTCTCTCTGAGTGCATTGCTGCAGTCTTGAAATCAGGAATCAGCCAGCCAGGCAGGGGGCAATCCTTCTGAAGAAGTTTAAGTCTGTTGAGGGGAAGGCCCCTCAAAACGAGATCCAACTGTGGGCTGCTCATGATATTTACAGGGTTACGCCTTTTCCCAATAACAAAAAAAGTAATATGAAATAGTTTTTAGTAAAAAATCTTTCAAAACCCAGAAACCTTATTTTGGACGTTCTGTCCCATTGTGTAATTAAGCACGGCAGGCTGCAGGCAGGCTGCAGGCAGGCTGCAGGCAGGCTGCGGGCAGGTTTGATGCACTCTGAAGAGGGAGGAGCTGGAGTTCACTGTAGGATGCTCTGCTCGCCCTGCCTTTGTCCATTTATGGTCATAGCTACCAGGAAGAGAAAGTTGGCATTTTGATTATTCTAAGCAGAAAGAAGAAAGGTGGAAGCAGGTTCATTCAGCAAGCTGCCAAGTGATCCAGGGGTCCAAACTGAGTTGTTCTGCCTGACCCCTAAGTTGTTCTGGCTCACACTGACTTCTGAAACAGAAAACCCCCAAGCAGATACTGTTTGTCAAAGAAGTGTGGTGAGCCTTGTTCTAGGCCAGGTACAGTCTCTCAGCTTTTAAAGAGATATACATTACAAAATGAGAATCATTGCTTTACTGGTGAAAGAATAAAGACCAATGTGGTGCCCTTGTGATTAATTTCATGGAGCAAACAACACAGACAACAATCTTGCTTTCTTGCTGGGTGCTCTGTCAGGATATGATCCTGAATGGGTCTGAGTCCATGGGGTGGGTACCTTTTCTTATTATTCTAAGGCAATGGTTAAAACTGATTAGCTTTAAACTCCCAGAGAACTGTTACTTGGTATGTAAATGTTATGTAATTAATTCTCAATTACCTGAGAATTAGTAGAGTAGCATTTGCTAAAAATAGCCACTAATCCAAGCTCATTTTGGTAACATTAAAAAGTGTTCTATTAAAAGGAAGGAAGGAAGGAAGGAAGGAAGGAAGGAAGGAAGGAAGGAAGGAAGGAAGGAAGGAAGGAAGGAAGGAAGGAAGGAAAAGAAAACAGGGCTGGGGGGGATAGATCAGTAGTTAAGAGCACTTTCTGCACTTCCAGAGAACACAAGTTCAATTCCCAGCACCCACATGGCAGCTCACAACTGTCTGTAACTCTGAGATCTGACACTCTGCATAGACATACAGGCAGACAAAACACCGATGCATATAGAATAAGAACGAAAAGTATTCTGGGGTTCACATTTTAATATACAGATGCATCAGAGTTCCAGAATTTACCAGGTTCCAAATAAAACAATCTATGCCACGTGCCCCTGTGCAGGAATAATGGCATGGCTGGTGTGCTCTTTACAAAGGTTATTCTTGCTCCACATGCTTCTGTTCCCCTCCCACTCTCAGAATAAACATAGGTTAGCCTGTGGCTCATGGTGGACAGCCAGCAGAGGAGGCACTGACCCATGATTGTTTGTGTCTTACAACAGCTCTGACTATTGGTAAAGTAAATGTTTTACCTTTAAAAACAAGAACCCATGAAGGTTGTCACATTAAGTAAACAGAAGCAGAAATATAAGCAGTGCCAACCAAGAAAGCCTTTACTTAAGCAGAAAACCATCACGTAGAGCTGAGGAAACACTATGAAACATTATGAAAATCTCACAATGTAAAAAGCCCCCTGGTGTGATATTGGGAGATGATTTATATATTTTCATGGCTGCTTTTCATTTTTTCATTGTATTTTTGTAATCTGGAAATGCTTAGGGTTATTTTAAAAAACAAAAACATAGGACATATCTCTGTGGTTCTGAATGATATGTATGCATCCCACGGGCTTATTAAAGGTTGGCGTAGACTAGCAGGGTCCTTTGTTTCCAGAAGCAGAATGCCCAGTTCCTGTCCTTAACAAATAAAGGAACACAGTCAGGATAAGCAGCAGAGAGTCTAAGCCACCTGCACAAAACAGCTCCTTCAGTTTCTGAGGCAAGGAGTTCTTAAATAAGTGCATTGTTCTGAGCAGTCCTTCTCTATAGTCAAATAAATTCAACTTCAATTTTCTGTCATTCAGCATGACATTGGATTATGAGGCGAAAGGCCCTGAATGAGGAGGAAGAGAAAGGAGGCAGGGGCTTTAAACACCATGCAGATGTAAGGCGGAACCCATGGAAACAATCCAGAATTTACAACAGCACATTCTATGATGATGTGACTGCGTTCTTTGCAGATATTAAATAAGAAGCAAATGATTTGAAATGAACAAAACCCAGAAAGAGCTCTTAGCCTCTCTTCAACACGAAGCAGCTGCTTGCTGGATAGCATTACACAGGCACCAGATTTGCAGTAATTAGTCATTTGAAAGAATCCTGTGATTCTGAAAGGCTTGGAGAAACTGCACATACAAAAGGTATTCATGGTTAACTATTTTATAGGAAGATAGAAAGCTTTAATAGTCACTTGGAAAGTATAATAATAGGCATATGATAACATCAGAGAAGACAATAAAAACACCTCAAAGGGTAGAAAGAAGTTTCAGGCTTAAAGACTCCTAATATAAAGAAAACACACACAATCTTAAATTTTGGCTCAAAGTGTTATTTGGAGGGAAAAATACAAGTCAAGGTCCAAGAAGCAAGATGGAAAATAAACAGGCATAAAGACATCCAAAGACAGGGTAAAAAAACATTTAAACTTCTAATGTTTGATCTGACAGCTGCAATTTCTAAGATCTGATGAGATGGGGCGTGTTCAGGGTGGCTTGGCCATAGATGGCAGTTATAATTTTAAAGGGTTAAGATGACCTCACTGAAGATTCTGAGTCACAAAAATTACTTGTCTCAACAACAATAAATGAATTTCAACCATAAAAAAAACCCAATGGCTCTAAAAATAAAATGTAACATTAGAGATAAAGAAACCCAAGCTAACTTTGAAGCTTCTGACACGGCTCAGCACTTAGCATTCCAGCGGTGCCCCACGAGGCCTAGAGCCCACTGCCTGGCTTCCAGCCCTGCTTCTGCTGGCTCCAGGCTGTGTGGCTTCAGGCGCCCTCCCTGCGCGGGGCTCTCAGCCATCAGGGACTTCGCATGTGCCCAGGAGGGACAGCAGTGACAGGCACATTGTGTGCCACCTATTGTTGTTGTGCTGGAATTAAGCCACATCTTCCAATTCCACTGTGAACTTAATGTATGACTCATAACCTAAATCTTACATATGACAAAAATTACACTCCTTTTTTTTTTGTGTGTGTGTTGATTAGTATGCTCTTTTTTTCTTTTTTTATTCGATATAATTTTTATTTACATTTCAAATGATTTCCCCTTTTCTAGCCCCCCACTCCCCGAAAGTACTGTAAGACCCCTTCTCTCCCCCTGTCCTCCCACCCACCCCTTCCCACTTCCCCATTCTGGTTTTGCCAAAAACTGTTTCACTGAGTCTTTCCAGAACCAGGGGCCACTCCTCCGTTCTTCTTGTACCTCATTTGATGTGTGGATTATGTTTTGGGTATTCCAATTTTCTAGGTTAATATCCACTTATTAGTGAGTGCATACCATGATTCACCTTTTGAGTCTGGGTTACCTCACTTAGTATGATGTTCTCTAGCTCCATCCATTTGCCTAAGAATTTCATGAATTCATTGTTTCTAATGGCTGAATAGTACTCCATTGTGTAGATATACCACATTTTTTGCATCCACTCTTCTGTTGAGGGATACCTGGGTTCTTTCCAGCATCTGGCAATTATAAATAGGGCTGCTATGAACATAGTAGAGCATGTATCCTTATTACATGGTGGGGAGTCCTCTGGGTATATGCCCAGGAGTGGTATAGCAGGATCTTCTGGAAGTGAGGTGCCCAGTTTTCAGAGGAACCGCCAGACTGATTTCCAGAGTGGTTGTACCAATTTACAACCCCACCAGCAGTGGAGGAGTGTTCCTCTTTCTCCACATCTTCGCCAACACCTGCTGTCTCCAGAATTTTTAATCTTAGCCATTCTGACTGGTGTAAGGTGAAATCTCAGGGTTGTTTTGATTTGCATTTCCCTAATGACTAATGAAGTTGAGCATTTTTTAAGATGCTTCTCCGCCATCCGAAGTTCTTCAGGTGAGAATTCTTTGTTTAACTCTGTACCCCATTTTTAATAGGGTTGTTTGGTTTTCTGGAGTCTAACTTCTTGAGTTCTTTATATATATTGGATATTAGCCCTCTATCTGATGTAGGATTGGTGAAGATCTTTTCCCAATTTGTTGGTTGCTGATTTGTCCTCTTGATGGTGTCCTTTGCCGAACAGAAACTTTGTAATTGTATGAGGTCCCATTTGTCAATTTTTGATCTTAGAGCATACGCTATTGGTGTTCTGTTCAGAAACTTTCTTCCTGTACCGATGTCCTCAAGCGTCTTCCCCAGTTTCTTTTCTATTAGCTTCAGAGTGTCTGGCTTTATGTGGAGGTCCTTGATCCATTTGGATTTGAGCTTAGTACAAGGAGACAAGGATGGATCAATTCGCATTCTTCTGCATGCTGACCTCCAGTTGAACCAGCACCATTTGTTGAAAAGGTTATCTTTTTTCCATTGGATGTTTTCAGCCCCTTTGTCGAGGATCAAGTGGCCATAGGTGTGTGGGTTCATTTCTGGATCTTCAATCCTGCTCCATTGATCCGCCTGCCTGTCACTGTACCAATACCATGCAGTTTTTAACACTATTGCTCTGTAGTATTGCTTGAGGTCAGGGATACTGATTCCCCCAGAATTTCTTTTGTTGCTGAGAATAGTTTTAGCTATCCTGAGTTTTTTGTTATTCCAGATGAATTTGATAATTGCTCTTTCTAACTCTGTGAAGAATTGAGTTGGGATTTTGATGGGTATTGCATTGAATCTGTATATTGCTTTTGGCAAAATGGCCATTTTAACTATATTGATTCTACCGATCCATGAGCATAGGAGTTTTTCCCATTTTTTGAGGTCTTCTTCCACTTCCTTCTTCAGAGTCTTGAAGTTCTTGACATACAGATCTTTCACATGTATGGTAAGAGTCACCCCAAGATACTTTATACTGTTTGTGGCTATTGTGAAGGGGGTCATTTCCCTAATTTCTTTCTCAGCCTGCTTATCCTTTGAGTATAGGAAGGCCACTGATTTGCTTGAGTTGATTTTATAACCTGCCACTTTGCTGAAGTTGTTTATCAGCTGTAGGAGTTCTCTAGTGGAGTTTTTTTGGTCACTTAGGGAGACTATCATGTCATCTGCAAATAATGATAGTTTGACTTCTTCCTTTCCAATTTGTATCCCTTTGACCTCCTTAGGTGGGGGTTTTGTTGTTGTTGCTGCTGCTGCTGTTTTTTAATTACGCAAATTGCCTGGGCTTAAATAGTCCTGGCAAATTGAAGATGAAGCCTAAAGAACGGCAGGGAGGAGAGAGGCTGACCAGGCTGCTGAAATGTGACCAGGGCCTGGATAGACAGTGGGTACCCAGGCTGCAAGAGCAACGCAGCTTTGTGGAGATGTAAGTGCGAAGTGGCTGGGAAACTGGGATTCTCCATTAGTATCCTACAGTGAGCAGCTGGGAAGGAACTGGCTCCAACAGGCCCGAGCAGGTGCGGTGCGGCGTGGGAAGGAAGCCTGCACTGCTGAACTTGGTGGGCTGCAGAAAGAGTCCACCAGGAGAAAAAGGCAAAGTATGAGAGGGCAGAGTAGGTGCGTGGGCCGAGGAGGCTGTGTGGACTGTGTGGGCTGTGTGGGTTGAGTAGGCTGCGAGGGCTGCGTGGGCTGCGAGGACTGCGAGGGCAGGTCTTCTTAGACCACCTAGCCACAGTCACAGAAAGGGTCACGGCAATAACGATGCATAAAACATCAGAGGTGAAATTGTAGCTGCATCAGACTAGAGGACTCCTGCAGAAGCTCTTGGCAGGAACGACATGCTAAGTGACTTGATGCTTCCTGACACTAGTGGCCCTTCCTGCAGCTGCAGACACGGGTTCAAAAGAGTGCGTGAGCAAGAAGCCAGCCATCCGCCCAGAAGAAGAGTCCGCCCAAGCTGTAACAGCTCCTACTTTGTTTTAATTTGCATTTTGTTTTTCACTTTGTTTCGTCCTTCTGTTAGTCCGTGTCTCCTTTAAACAGGCGCCCTGCCTTCCTTTGCGGCTCCCCGCTGTACACCGCTGCCCCGCTGCCTCCATAACTCCTGACTTCCAGCCCGCGCCCATTCCTCTCCTTCTTCACACTTCGTTCATCTTTGCTCCTTTCCCATTCTTTCCTTGCTTTGGGACTTAATTATTAATTAAGAATATACCTATCTCTGAAGAGTATAAACTACCTTTCCCCAGATCAGCATCCTACATCTGAACCTTATCGGACACAGGAAAGAAGGGCACACAGGCGACTTCTACAGAAATTCGCCTCAGGTCTCTGCGAATCATCTGTTGCTGCAGTTGCTGCTGCCTGAATAGCAGCGGGGAGCCTAACAGGCTCAAGTGAAGAGAACTCACAGGAAGACTTGTGTGAAATGAAACCAGAACAGTGAAGAAACCAGAAAAATAAAAAAAATTGGAGAACACACCTAGCCTGAAAGACATGCAAAGCACAACAATAGAGATAATGAAAGAAAATCCACCTGTGATGTACGCACAGCTCCTCGTTACTAGAGGCAGGCCAGAGTTAACCATAAAGACATTGGTGAGATGTAAGAGAAAGGTTCTATTTTATAAAAGGGCCAATGGCCACAAAGAAGACTCAGATTAGCAAATGCAGGAAGAAAAAACATAAATTTAGGATGTAAATAAGAATGTTGGCAAAAAAAAAAAAAAGTAGTCAACTGCTTGGAGGAAAAAATAATTTTTTAAAGGGAGAAGAAAATCGGTAAGGAAATGAAGATTTTGAAAAAAGAACAGAGGGGAAGTTGAAGGGTCAACCTAGGGCATGGGGGATGCACAGCAAAAAGCATTACTCAAAACTCAAAGAACACACGGACGCCAGGGAAGCTGGTGGGGACCGCAGAACTTCTCCTTCCTTCCTCTCCCCTCCAGTCCAGCCACCGCCCTTCTCATCCCTAGTTCTAGCTCTACAGCAAAATGCCTGCCATGGCCTCTCCTCACTCCCCGCTCCTGTTCCCACTGCAACGTGCTGATCCTGGGGAGCCTGCTGTCCTCCCTTCTCTGCATCCCTTCAATGCCCTCTCCTGCCCATCCCAGTGTCAGCTTCCAATGCCTAGGAACATATTTTACCCAGAAACCCTAGTGACCATTGCTATCATTGCCCAGAAGAATTTCCTATTAGGCAACACACAACCACCACACTCTCATAGGAACCAGAGAGGGCAACAGAAAACAAAGAACAAACACACACCCAACAAAGACAAGAACAGTTATCAGGAACTAGAATTACAAACTTGTCAAACTCAGATGCCTGGATGGCAGCATAAAAACACCACCAGGAACCATCTAGGGCGCGGTGTCTCCAGTAGCCAGCAGCCCTAACATGGCTGTCCTGAGCACTGCAGCTCAGCTGAAGCACTGGCCTTTATGAAGATGACAGAGGTCCTTAAAAAGGAGGTAAATACATCCCTCAGAGAAATCTATGAACACACAAACTGTGGGAGGAACAAAACAGTTAAAGACCTGAAGAGAGAAAGAGAATAGAGAAAGCCCAAAGTGAGGGAAATTTGAAAATAAAATTTTTATGAACTCAAACAGGAAACTCAGGGGGGCAAGCCTCACCAGCAAAATACAAAAGATGGAAGAGAGAATCTCAGACATTGAAGACACAATAAGATTAAAAGATGGATGCCTCCATCAAAGAAAATGTCAAATCTAAGAAATTCCTAGGACAAAACATCCAGGAAATCCAGGACACCATTAAAAGAACAAATCTATGAATAATAAGAATAGAAGGAGGAGGGTTGGTGAGATGGCTTAGCATTTAAGAGCACTGTCTGTTCTTCCGGAGGTCATGAGTTCAAATCCCAGCAACCACATGGTGGCTCACAACCATTCATAATGAGAAACAAATAAAAAATAGAAGAAGAAGGAGAGGAGGAAGAGGAGGAGGAGGAAGAAACAACCCATCTCAAAGTCAGAGAAAATATTTTCAACAAAATCAAAGAAAATTTCCATAACCTAAAGGAGGAGATGCCTATCAAAGTACAAGAATCATAGATAGAGAGCGCTAAGTAGACTGAACCAGAAAAGAAATTCCCTATGGCACATAATCAAATAGGACATATACAGAATGAACAAAGAATGCTAAAAGCTGTGTGGTGGTTTGAATAGGAATGTCCCCAAGATTCATGTGCTTGAATTCTTGGCCCGTGGGGAGTGGCACTGTTGGGAGGGACAGCTCATTGGAGGGAAGTGTGTCAGTGTGGGGCAGGCTTTGAGAGATGTCCTGTGTTCAGGCTTCACCCAGTATGGAGTTCAGTCTTATTCTGCTGCCTTCAGATCAAGATGTAGACACTGAGCTCTATCTCCAGCACCATGTCTGCATGTCCTGCCATGCTTCCCACCATGACAACAACGGACTAAACCTCTGAAACCATAAGCCAGCCCCAATTAAATTAAGAGTTGCCATGGTCCTGGTGTCTCTTCTTAGCAATAAAATCCTAACTAAGACAAACTGTAAGGGAGAAAGGCCAACTAATATACAGAGGCAGACATATTAAATTACACATGACTTCACAATGGAGACTCAAAAACCCAGAAGGGCCTAGAAATGAAATTTACAGGTAAATGGAAGGAACTTGAAAAAAAAAATTATCCTGAGTGTGATATTCCAGACTCAGAAAGACACTAGATAGTCCAAAGACCTAGAGTAAAACCAAATGCTACTGCTATAAAACTTAAAACAAACAACAAAAAACAAAAAACCAGCAAGAAAATGACTTCCAACGACACTCTGCTGTCCTCGTAGATTCTTGCTCAGCCATCAGAGAAGCTTCCTCCTGTAGCCGATGTGAACAGATACAGAGACCCACAGCCATATATTCCTTACTGAGAGAATGAGAGACCCGGGATCACTCAGCTCTGAATGGAATATCTCTACCAATCCCCTCCCCACAGGGCTCAGGGAACCCTGAAGAAGATGAGGTGAGAAGAGGGTGAGAGACAGCTTGGGGTGGAGGACAGCAAGGAAACAACAGGATCTACGCACACGTGAACGCAGAGACCGAGGCCCTGTGCGTAGGGCCTGCATGGCTTGGGGTCCTACAGCCGAAAGGAAAAGGGGACACATGCCCCCATCCCTAAGCCAGAAACCATCTCCAACTGATACCCCTTGCAAATGAAAAGTCAATTTGCCTCCAAGGGATGAAACAGTGGGGAACTCAGTACTCCTGGGGGCAGGCTGCGTGTCCGGCAGAGATGCCAGCAGAGGGGGGCTCTACAGCGTTTCTGGAGCTTCCTGGTCTCATGTACCCTTCCTGTTTTGTTTTGTTTTACTTTTATCTTATTGTTTTTTATTTTTACTTTGTTTACATGTATTTTCTTCTCTCTCTTTACCCTACAGGTCCTTACGGCTTCCAGTTTATGAGATTCCCGAGCATATGAATGAGTGGGTCTTTGTTTCCTGCACCTTCTCATCATAGGCCCTGTTTTCCATTATGGTGTCTAATTTTGATGTGTTAGTTTTTGTTTTATCTTATTATTATTATCGTTTTGAATGAAAGTGGAAAAGGGCTGGGACGGGAGGTGGGAAGGAAGTTGGAGGAGTAGGAGGAGAAGGAACTGTGATGAGAACACAATAGGTAAGAAAAGATTATTTTCAACAAATGGGGGGGAAATTGAAGGTCAGAAATAAAACCACGAAACAGAAGCTTCAACCAACTTGATATAGCTATTCTGATACCTGAAAAAGTAGATTCCAATCATAATGAATCAGAATAGATAAAGCAGCCAAGTAATATTAATAAAGGGAACAATTTGACAGGTATCTAATAGTTATAAACACTCTGCACCACTGTAGTGGAACGCCCATTTTAAACACAGAGCAATGAAGGACAAAAAGGACGAGGCAGTGTGAGAGCTGCATACAGCATCCTCACCTCAGTTCTCTAAACTAAAAGTCCACAGACAAACTTCAGAGCTAAACCCTAGAGCTGACATGACATTTCACCCAACAGATAAAGAATGCATCTTCTCAGTGGTCTGTGGAGCATGGAACCCTCTCTAAAACCAATGACTTAACCAGGCAGTGGTGCTGCACACCTAAGCCAAGCCCTTGGGAAGAAGAAGCAGGTAGACAGATTTCTGTGAGTTCAAGACCAGCCTGGTCTACAGAGTGAGTTTTAGGACAGGCAGAGTTACAGAGAAACCCTGTCAAAAGATAGATAGATGGATGGGAAGAAAAGAAAGAAAGAGAAAGAAAGGAAGGAAGGAAGGAAGGAAGGAAGGAAGGAAGGAAGGAAGGAAGGAAGGAAGGAAGGAAAGAAAGAAAGAGAAAGAAAGAAAGAAAGAAAGAAAGAAAGAAAGAAAGAAAGAAAGAAAGAAAGAAAGAAAGAAAGAAAAAAAGAAAGAAAGGAAGAAAGGAAGGAAGAAAGAAAGGAAGGAAGAAAGAAAGAAAGAAAACAGAGGGAGAGACAGAGAGAGAGGTGACTCTATCGGCTCTTAAGGAAGCCTTAACAAATACAAATGCAGGGAGATGGTTCTGTGTATCACATCAGATCATGGTAGAATAAAGTTGGACAACAGCAGCAAGAAGAGTCCACCCTAGAGATCCACAGGATATTCCACCTAACAGATTCTTCTCGGTGGATCATGGTGTAGGAAATCAGGTAAGAGCCAAAGCCTCAGAAACATGCAGGCACAGGAAGCAGATGCTGACCCCTCCCTGGATTTGGTCCATCTGCTGCCCCCACCCCTCCCCCACCCAGCTGAATTTCCCACTTTACTACATAATTAAGGAACACAGTGTTTATACATATTTCTGCATAGATGAGACACACAAACACTACACTAGCACACAAAAAGAACACACATTGTATGATTTTATTTTAAGAAATGTCCAGAATAGGCCTACAATAGTGACTGGAGTGGGATAGGTACAGGGACACAAAAGGAGGGCTGCTAATGGTCTTGAGGACGTGCGTGTGTGTGTGTGTGTGTGTGTGTGTGTGTGTGTGTAGTGGGCAGGTATATGTATGCCACAGCATATGCGTGGAGATAAGTGAACGTTCTGTGGATTTGGTTCACTTCTTCAACTTTACAGAGTGCCAGGAATCCTTGAGGCAAGCATTTTTAACCTGTTGAGTTGTTTTGATGTCCCTTGAAGCTTCTTTCTTTCTTTTGAAGAGTTTTCTAGATATATTCATTTCATTATTCTATGTGCATGAGTATCTTGTCTGAATGTATGTGCACCACATGCATGCCCAGTGCCCATGGAGGTCAGAAGAAAGCAGCCAGCTCCTTGGGACTGGACTTAGGGTGGGTGTGAGCCGCCAAGTGGGTTCTGGGAATCAACCTCAGTTCCTCTGCAAGCAGCCAGTTCTCTTGACCACTGAGCCATCTCTCCAGACTCTCAAAACATGAGAAAAACAGAAATGCTCTAAAACAGAGGCTTGCAACTTGTGGGGTGTGACCCCTTAGGCGTCAAATCACCCTTTCACAGGGATCTCCTATGATCACTGGAACATACAGATATTTACAGTGCAATTCATAACAGTAGCAAATTACAGTTATGAAGTGGCAACAAAACTTATGTCATAGTTGGGTCCCCACAGCTTGAGGAGCTGTATTAAAGGTCACAGCACCGGGAAGGCTAAGATCATGGCGGATCAATTGTCACATAATCCTGTGCAGAGCCTAAAATCAGTAACTAACATACCTAAAACAGGTGAATCTGAAAATATATAAGGTATACCTCAATAATGCTTTTTTCAAAACATTTAATTAGGATGTTCAAGTGTTTTATGTTAAAAAAAATCATTAAAAGGCTGTATCATTTATTAAACCAAACAGCTTCCTAAAAGGAAAAAGTTTCAAAGTTTTTCTTTTACTTGAGATAAATTTGAAAGTTGGTTAAATAGATTCAAAAAGAAGTAACAATGCCAAGATAATTTATCTGAACTGTGTCTTCCAGTATTTGTGACTGCTGACAAAGAGCAAAGGACACTTTATTCTACCAGGTAAAAGGAAAATTATTTAAGTGGACTGATTTGTGGGTCACAATGACCTCTGAGAGGACTGTAATCAATTGAGATAAATTGTGCATTTTGGAAGTAGTATTAGTGTGCACTAAACATAAAATTACAAAACTCATGTAAATAAATCTTTTCTAAAAGGGAGTTAAGAATTTAGTCCTCAAATTTTTATTTTGCATGTTTATTTTTTCTGGAAAGAACTAAAATTTAGCATAAAGATTAGGCTGCCATTGACAGCCCATTATCAATCATACAACTATACAGAGCAGAATTAACATATTCATTTAAATGCATGCATATTTCAAAAGATAAGCAAAAGAAAATGATGGGAAAACAAAGTTACAAGTTTTTTATGTAGAGAAGTAATTGCCATAGAAACTACATATTTGAGCCAAAGTTGAAAATGATCACTGGTACTTTAAAAGAAAAAAAGAACACAAATACAAATGTTTATCCTCAGAAACAAAGAAGCAGTGTGAGAGCCTGAAGGGACCAACGACAGGCTGTAGTCTGAGCCCATAGTCAATGCTGACAGATGGCATGTCAGAGTCGCCTGCACCGTGTATGGTAGCAGGGTTATCACCTTACACGTGCCCAGGATGCCAGTAATTAATATCACATTGGTGGGAAACGAGAAACTGCAGCTGAGGTAGAAGATACAACAGAGTGACAGTTACAGTTTAAAATGGAGAAAAGTCCACAGTAAAGATGAATTCTGACAATCGCTATAAGAGACAGCGGGAAAACAGGGGTTCTATCAGGGAGTGGGAAGAAAGGGTAATAAAGAGATATAGGGAGGCAAGGGATAAATAACACTAAGGATGTTTGAAAAGCCATAGACAAACTTTATTTTATAATACCTCCCTTCACAAACACACACACACACACATACACACAAACACACAATTTATATAGAGTTACTGTACATTTTTCCCCAAAAGCCATAGACTGTTTAACAAGAATCCCTGTACCAGGCAGAGGAGACTTCCTGAAGAGTGTTTTAGTAGGAGAGCCCAAGAGTCATCCCCAGACAATACAGGCTATTGCTATGGCCTTTGCTTGGTTCCCGGAACTTGAAGGGAAAACCCTATTGCTGAGACACCCCCCTTTGTAAACAGGACTTGGAGGAGTTGAGCTGGAATTGGTCCAGGAGCCTCCTTCCTGAGTTGCTATGCACACCACCAAAAGAGGAAAGCAATCAGTGGTCCTACCCAGCTGCAAAGCCTACAATCCAGGACCCACAACAAGGACCCCAGCTGGTGCGGCAGTGGCATCTTTGTCATGACAAGAGTCAACAACTGTCTAATGGATATAAGGCCCAACCAATAAGATTCGTATCTGATCCTATAAACCTAGCCAATTACCCGTGGCTGAAGAGGCCACATGTCCCAAGAGAATTCGATATTGTCATTTTCTAACCAATATAAATTTTAATTGTTTCTAAATACTTATCCTTATGCCTACAGATAAGTGCAGCTCTCACCCCTCACCAAAAAAAAAAGCACTTTTCTGCAACAAATAGAGACGATTACAGAGCTCCTTAACTGGTCAAAACGCAGAGAAGATACCATAGAGGATGCAGACCCAATGGACACATTCACCCAAGTGTAAGAGTTAATGCAAGTCAGGATAGCCTCAAATTTTCTACGTAAGAGGGGGGTAATTCCTGATGCTCCTGTCTTTCCACACAAGTGCTGGCATTAAAAGTGCGCATTCCCATGCCTGCCTCCCTGTGATCATTCAACATGGTTAGGGTTTTTTTGTTTGTTTGTTTGTTTTGTTTTGTTTGCTTTTTTTTTTTTTTTTGCTTTTTTTTTTTTTTTTTTCATTTCTGGTCCCCAAGAAAACATTCTTGAAAGTACTTCATCGAAAGTAGGTTAACCAAACGTAGTAATAATTTATATGAACCAATAAAACTTTACTGTTAAATCTATATACTAAGTTAAAATGTAGAGTTGTGTTTAAATGAAAGTAGTTGACCCTTTGGGTTTATTTATCTACTTCAGTGTTCAACCACCTCCTAACTTAGAGTGCTTTGTACAATTGAAATAAATCTTCATGTGTGATTTTCAATCCTTTCCATGTCATACACGACATAAATGCTATTGCCAGCCAGGTTTGGGGAAGTTTTGTTTTGTTTTTTTTTTTTTTTAAATCTCAGAAATGCTCTATTTTTATAGCTGAGCGCTAACTTGCCTTTCATGATCTTTAAAGGACTGCTCTGCCCCAGGGCAGACACACCTCTGGGCTCTGTTTGTTCTGCCCTAGGGTAGACACACCTCTGTGCTTTGCTAAGTGCAGCTTTCCTGGTTCCATGGGTTCTCTGAACTTGGCTTTTATACATGTCACTGGCTTTTCTTCATTAACCCTAGACACAGACTACAGGAGTTCGCTCTGACTCCACTTCTGGGTTTGCTGATCTGCCTAGCCTGCAATTCGTGGCCATTTAAGGCAGCAAGATAGCAGTAGGAAGTAACTATACCTGCAGAGGCTGGGTGGCCAAGCACAGCTGCTCATTTCTAGACTAACTACTTCTGAGCTGTTAACAACCAGTCCCAAATGCTGAAACCACAGAGAATTCCTTGCAGAATCCCAGGTCCAGTGGCCTGCGTGGCCAGGAGTCTGCAGGTCAGAGGGATGCACTGCTCTGCACACAGGCACTGTGTGCTCACTGAATAGACTGTGGCGGGATTCTGGCTGGCTACTTTCTAAGCGTGGCTCTTCCACCTTCTTGAAGATTCTGACTCCCTAAAATCATCCCTTCAATAACTTCCTTTGTGGCTTGAATTGTTGCACATGGAAACTGTCAACTGAAAAACTTCAAAACTGCATTTCTGGTTGAAAACGCAAGCCGGTGCCACCACCGTAGTCCACTGTGTTATGGTGTAGACACCTTTTTCCCTTGAATTTCTAATTAATTTTTAAGCTAAAATCAAACTGGCCTGGTTATGAGAACCACCTGGAGCACTTAACAAAACCAAAGAGTTTTCCTCATATTGGTGATTGTAACTCAGACACAAGACAGATGTGCAAGAATATACTTTTTAACACAAATCCCTTTACTTACCCAACCCTCCAGGCCACCATGCATACCAGTCATATAGTCCCAGATGTTGTTCTTGTAGGCAGGTAACTGGATAGCACTGCCTAGGACAAATTCAGGGATCAGCTAGGTCAGTGGCCAATTATTTTGTAAGGGGAAAAAAAACCTTTTTCCTTTTAATGATGGAAGGGGGAGTTGGGTATTTCCAAGTGGGTATTCCTTTTGGAATTCCCTGTAGTGACTAACTAGGCTTTGGCTTAATGAAGACCTGGGTGTGGATCATCTCAGCTGCAGAGCTAGGGACCACTGTGTGTCTAGTAGATGGTAAAAGCACGCAAATGAGTCACAGAATGGCAATGTGAGGACCACAGGAGAGGATGTGTACTGACGGAGCCTGCATCAAACAAGGAGTCCAGAAAGGACTTCCTTTCTTCCCTTCATTATATCCACAAACCCCATGTTCACTAAGACTTCTTTCATTTGCGAAAAGGTTGTTTCTTGACTTCTAACTCTCTGGGGACATGAAATACCAGGGTCTTGGCAGGATTAGTATTCTTCTAGAAAACTAAAATATTAAACTAAATTGCTTATTTTATAAGTCAAATTCAAAGAAAAAACATTTGAAATATGCTTTGACTTAGGGAAAGAATATTACTTTGAGAAAGCGGTTTTAAGTATACAGTGTGTATTTCAGCAAGTTTGCCCTAATTGTGTGAGCCTAAGTTAAATAGCATGGCATATTATTTTATTTTAAAATTTATTTAATTTTATAAAAACACACTTAATTTGAAATACATCATTTTCCCACTAGAATGATTCATGCAGCAATAAACTGGAATTCCAATATTAATGAAAACCCATGTTGGGCTAAATTCAGTTACAGATGGTTACATACAGACATATTTGTGGCTGTGTGTGTGTGTGTGCGCACATTAGCACAGGCATGCTTATGTCTTTGCTTTGTCACCTGAGAGCACATAAAGCAAATGATAGCCCATATTAATAAATACACTGAGTTCCTGATTTGGAATTGCCACCTTGCAATGAAAGGAATCACGGCTCCTTGGAGAAGTGACTGGTTCTAATACTGAGGCATGAAATGGACAAGATGAGCTTTCTTCATGGTTCTAGGAAGTAAGAACAACATCTCATATTGACAAGAATATGTCAAAAAGACAAAGCAATCAACTGAAAAAAACCTTAATCAGCTAAAGCTATGTTGTCAGAGAAAAAAATACTACCAGCTTATAACCTAAATATAATTATCAATGAGTCAATACTCATGCAAATGACAAATTAAGAAATGGGGAGAAGAGGCTAATCTCTCATGCAGGACAATTCCAAATAAGTTCTGCAGATTTCTTCCCTTAAGAGGAAAGCTGAAATTTGCACTCCAATCTGAGCTTCGTGTAAAAGGCTCCTTTCAAAGAGGACAGCTTGGGGGGTGGGGTAGCGGCCACCACTTCCTACCACTAGACAAGTAGTGCTGCAGACAGGTGACACCAGCAGTCACAAACCACGATGTGCTGCAGTGTCTGCTTTTGACAAGACGTGATAACAATCCCCTCTCTACCTCTGTGCTTCTCCTTCTCCCAGCCCACATCACCCCAGTGTAACTGTAAGAAAAACATCGGGTAATCTAACAGAGGGGCATCCTACAACATACCTGGCTAGTAGTCCTTCAAATGTCCAAGGAGTTCAAAAACAAAAATGTCTGAGAATCATTAGAATCAAGATGAACCTAAGAAGCCATTGTAACCAAACAGAATGTATACCTTGGCAAGGATATCAGAAAACTCATAGGTAGAGTCATGGAGACATGAACTTGTTGAGATTAGCTCCTCAGTTATAGCAAAGGTGCTGCAACACTGGTGGAGGTTAAAACAGGGAAGCTGACGAAGGGTGTTACCCAGAAGTCTACATTGGGTTTCTTTTTCTATAGATCTCAACTTGCTGTGTAGGAAAACCTAATTTTAAAGGGCTTCCCATTCTTAGATTCTTGTACACACACACACACACACACACACACACACACACACACAAAGATGCGTGTACATGTATGCAAAGGCTTTTAAGGCATATTGTTAAATACACATGTTATGCTATATGACCTCATTTCGATATAAACTGCACCACAGTTCAAACGCAGACTACATCGCTTGCTCCTCTCTTGTAGCCGCCTGGGAACTCCTGTCTGGTGACCTAGTGTAACAGTGAGGTGGCTTGCTCTCTATTGTTCTTATGCTGCTTCAAGGAATATCTTTGCACACATCTGTTATGTCATCTGCTAAGGAGGATGCTAAAGGTCAATCCTAGACTAGAACTACAGTGTCAAAGTGAGGTGTATGTGTAGGTCAGACAGATACAATCTATTTTGGGGAGCTGGGTCAATGTACGGTCCTAGATATATATGTATGAAAATATTTCTCCATGCCAATTGCCTGTTGCATTTTGGGGTTGTGTGAATGCATGGAAAACAGGTCCACTGACTGCTTTTCTTTTCTTTGATCTTTACAAAAGATAGCTTTGATAGTGCCTTATTTTGAGAGAGGAAATGTTACAACTGAACTGCTAAACATCAGGCCTTCCAAGAGGACCAATTATTCACACAGTAAAGAATCTCACCACAGTTTATATTTTTGGCATTACTAGATCCTGGTGTGATAAGTTCCATAAAATTATTTTTGTGCTATTTATCCTCTTGTGTTTATACTGTGTCCTCCTCAGCCAGAATCAGCACCTGGTTCAAGCAGTGTCCAGGAATCTACACTCTGGCTGACATCCATTGCAGCAGTTCAAGGTCAGGGAGATAATCCATTATAAGAGAGAGGAATTTCATTGTTGCAAGGAATGTCAGAGCAGCTCTTAGGCAGAACTTGCCATCACAGGCCTGCTTTTCTAGTTCATAAAATCAGCATGCTATATACTGGAGTGACATATTTCAGGCCCCAAATATAATAGCTTCATTTGAATACAACTTCATGCACTCAGTTCAGAAATGATGTGTCCATTCTAATAATAAATCATTAGCAAAAAAGCAGCTTAAAATGTTTCCTGACTTCCTCCTGCACCTTTCACAACATACCTGAGAGTTACATGTCCAGAATCTACTTACTTCTTTTAAGGCAGCCATGTACTGTTAAAAAGCTGTGAAAATATCATCCTGAAATCTGCTTGCCAAAGTCTTAAACGTCTGGTCATAGTTGAAGTTGTTGGAAAGAAACAAGATTTAGTCTCTTTTCTATATGGAAACCCATTAAGAAATGGTGGCATCTTTTCTTATAAATGGTTCACATTTCTCGTTCCTCCAAAGTCCTCAAACAAATAATGTTTCCATTGGGAAGAGTATTCAGTTTGGTGGAATTTGTTAACAATAACAGTCCATATGGCTTCAGTTATACACAGACTATCAAATGAAATGCTACATGTAATTCCTTTAATTTGGCCTCTGTCACAGTTAAGACATACCCTATCTTTGTTACTCACTAGCTTTGTAACTTAATACAAATTACTTAACTTGACTAATGCTGAATTTCTTCACCAGTAACAAGAGCATAATGAAGATAATTAACCCCTGGGGCTATCTAAGAAAGAAATGAAGGAAGGGATAATGCTTAGTGCATGATGGGCAAATAGCTGGTGCTCAATAGATGTCAGAAACTATCACGATACGTGGACTGGTGAGTACAAGCAGCTGCAAGGGACCTACGAGGGACAAAGCCTGGCTTCAACACCATTTGCTTGGGGAAATCTGAAAAGGCTGCACTTTATGTTTCAAAGAAACTTACAAGAATTGATTGTGTGCTCAGAAAAAAAATGTAGTTTTAATTTATTCCCATCTTATGAAATTGTTTCATCAATATTCATAATCTAAAGAAGCTTATTGCATTTCTTTCTTCTAATCCCTTTGTCCGGTTTTGAGAACAGAGTGAATTTAGCCTTGTAAAATGAACTAAGAAATAAACTTAATTTTTGCTTCTTTTAAAAATATTATGTAGGAGTTGGAGACTTCGCTCAGTACCTGCTTACTAAGCTCAAGGTCCTACACGAGACCTAGCATGGGAAAATGTTTTTGTAAAGTTAAAATCTTCAGTTTGAAAGTTTGGTGGAATTTGTTTACAATAACTTTTGGCCTGGCCTGTCTGAGAAGACAGTGCTTCTCTTTTTAAATTATGACACTTTTAGCTTTTTGGCATAAATTATAGGATATAATTTTCTCATTTTTTTCCTCTTTAAATATATGTACAGTGTGAAAGCAAGTTGCATGTGTGTGGTATATGCATGCATGTGTGTGATGTATGCATGCATGTGTGTGATATATGCAGGCATGTGTGTGAGCATGAGGATGCCCCAGGTTGATGTTGGGAAGCCAGGGAGAGGAGAGTCTTTGGCCTGTTATGCTGCCTGTAAGTCAGGTAGTGAATTCCTGGGCTCCAGTGTTTGTGAGTTAGAACCTACACCAGAAAGGACTTCTGTTGAGGCAGCTGCCCTTGAATTCCCCGTGCTCCTGGATATAACCTCTCACCCACACTCCTGTATGTAGGCCCAATAAAGTAACTGGTTTGCCAAACTGGTTTGTGACTTAGGTCTGCCATCAGAGTATTCCCTGTTGGGGGTGAGTAGTGTTTATTCATTACTCCCAAGGGCCAGTGTCATACGACACATCCAGGCTGTATTGTTCTGTTTGCTGCTCTTAGATCTACAGGAAGGTAAAGAAAATATGAAAAAATATGAAGTTTGGTGAGAAAGTAAGAGTTGACAAGTTTAAAGCTGGAGACAAGGCAGATGTCATTGTTTAAGAGAAACTGTATACTAGAACAGTGGGACAGTGCTTCAACAGAAAGACCCTACCCTCCAAGGTCATTGTGATGGAGTGGGGAAATTCGTTTGAAAGGAAAGGGACTGAACTAACTGGGACTCCTGCTTCAAAACACTGCTTCAGAAAGTGTTTTTCCAAGCTCAGCCATCAAGGTTGTTTTAGTTTGTTTCCTGTTGCTTTGATAAAATTCCATGACAAAAACAACTTCTAAGGTTCTTCTTTAGAAGAAAGGGCCTATTCGTTCACAATTCCAGGCTACAGGCCATCTTACAAGGGCCTCTGAACTTAGACTTTTGAGCGATACTACAATTGCTAAGACTTTGGGACTATGCAGCTGGTAGTATAATCACAGAAGTAGGAAACCCAAGAGCTGTTGATAAAAATGACTAGAAATAGCAGAGAATACAAGTTCTCTAAAATGTTATGCATATAATACAATTCTAATTAGAATCCCTACTGGGATTATAAAGTAATGAAAATTGTCCTAAGTGTATGTGGAATAATAACTGTTTATGATGTAGAAGGTAAAGTTTGTTTAAAGTTTATAGACAAAAAATTGCTAGAAATTTGTCAGAGGCTTTGGAAATAGCTAATAAAATTATGTTGAAGTTTAAAGAGACAGGACTGAAGAGACGGATCATTCAGTAAAGTATGTGCTTTGCAAACATGAAGGCCCAAGTCCAGATTCCCAGAAGTAACATTAAAAGGCTGGCTATGGCCGTGTGGCTCACCTGTGTGTAAGCCAGGGCTGGAGAGCATGTGTGAGAGGACCCCAGAGGGACCCCAGGCAGTCAGGATAAGTGGCAACCTCAGGGCTTCATGAAAGACCTGGTATCAAAAGGATAAGGGGTGGAGACTGAAGGGATGGCTTTGTGGCCAAGAGCATCGGCTGCTCTTCCTGACGACCAGAATTTGATGCCAAGAACCTACATGGTGATCCACAGCTATCTGCAGCTCCATCTGCAGAGGATCTAATACCTTCCTCTGATCTTAGAGTGTACCAAGCATGCCTTTGGTACACATACACCACATGCAGGCAAAGCATTCATACACATAAATTAAAATAAATAACTATAAAAAGAATTAAAAATTAAAAACTAAGATGGTAATCAATTGAGGAATACACTGAACTTTAACTTGTTATATCCATATATGTGCATACCCCACACACATAAAAGGTTTAAATGGAAAAATAACTATGTTGGTATTCAGTCTAAGCTCCACCCCACACCTACCTGGCAATAGCCAGGTATGCCCCGTCCCAGAGATCTGGCCCACTATAAGAGGGGCTACTTGCCCCTCCTCCTCTCTCTCTTTGCTCTCCGCTCTCCCACAATGGCCGGCCACCACTCCACTTCTCTACTCTCTCTCACTCTCTATTCTCTCTCTCTCTCTCTCTCTCTCTCTCTCTCTCTCTCTCTCTCTCTCTACCACTAACTGCCATCCCCTACTCTGAATAAACTCTATTATATACCATGCCTGTGTATGTGGTCCCTCAGGGGCAGAGGTGCCCAGGCAAGGGCCCGCCTGGACACCTTCCCCCATGCCACCTAGCCACACTCCCCTAACGCCCTATCCTCTCCCTTTTTAAGCCCCCACAAACTACATACCAAATATATTTAAAAGAAAGAATAGTAAAAAAAAAGAATTGCTGCTTGTACGAATGGTTTACTAAGGTGCTCTACTAAAATCAGCATTAATGGCATATAAAATGAATTACTACAATAGAAGACAAAATGCAGAAATAGATACTAATGCACAAGAAATTTTAATATGTTAGGTGGCTAAAAATGTTGATTTAATTACTATATAATGCTAATACAGTAGGAAAAGAGTAACTTTAGATCACTGAATCTCTTCTCACATAAAAATATATTAAATGGAAGGATCCAAAAAAACTGTGCAAAGTATCTAATATTTTAACAAACACTAATCAGAAAGAATAAAGCATCACCATTTGGTTACACCAAAATACAAATTCCTGATATGGTAGTACCATAAAAATTCAATTCAATAATAATACTTTAGAAAAAATGAATATATAACACAATTATATATTCAGCATATATATATATATATACACACAATACATATATATATACAGTGTGTATATATATATATACACACACAATATATATATATAAAGCACTCTCTAAAATGATTAAAAGAAAGCTGGGAGTGCTGGCAGCCAGTTTTAGTCCCAGCACTTAAAAACAAACAAGATGATTAAGAGAGGCTGGAACATCGCACACAGCTGGAATCCGAGCACTCGGGCAGAAGCCAGAAGGCCATGAGTTCCAAGCCAGCCTCAGCGCCAACAAAATAGAATGTTGTCAAGAGAACCTTCAATAAGTCAACTTTAAATAGGCACCTCAAAGACAAAATAAAAATAATTGGTTACTGTTATACATTACAGTTTTTGGACTAGCAAGAGGGTAAATGCACCTGTTATTAAGCCAGATTACTTGAGTTTGAGCCCCACGACCCACAGAATAGGAGAATAGAACCAATTCCAGTAAGTTGTCTTCTGACCTCCACATATACACTGTGGCACACAATTGATCCTGTAGACAAACACACACACACACACACACACACACCAAACACAAACATAAACATTATAATTTTTTATTAAATCTTACATTTTTTCTGACTTCACAGTGCTACTAAATACTGAATGTATATATGACTTATTTTCTTCTAACACTCATCTCTCTCTCTTGATTTCCATGAGTATGTGTTCATTCCATCATTAATACACTGCCTCATGGTTCAATCTTTCTAAAATACTGATTTTATTGGTCTCTTAATAAAACAATTTTTGATGCTTCCAGGTAGATATATGTATTTGTTTGATTTATTCAAACTTTCTAAAATTCAGTATTCATGGTTTGGCAATGATTTCTCGATTATGACATAAAGTGCACCGCCAACAAAAGCAAAACACAGGAAGGGAACCCAGTTGAACTAGGAAAAAATGTCTGTGTCTCAATGAAAACAATAAATAGGTTTGAGAAGGCAAGTTATGTCACGGAAAAGTCACATGCATGATAAGATGTACAATTTATGAGAAACTTCTATAATTCAACAGTGAGAATATAAAATAGCTACATATTAAAAATGGACAAAGGACACAAAAGACAATTCCCTATGGGAGATACCAAGTGACCTCCCAAAACATCCAATGATGCTAAGGGTGCAGAAGCAGGCCGGCCTCAGCGCCATTGTGGAGGGAACGGCACATGATGTGGTCACTAGGGAAACAGTATTGCTCACATAACCTAGCCATCCTGCCTGGGTATTCATCGGAGAATCCAGATGAAGGGCTCAAACAGATACTTGCATGCCATCTTCTCCACAGCCCCTTGTGCAGTGGCTGAGTGGTGTAACCCAAGACTCGAGGGAATTCTAGCACTATAACAACACAGATGACATTATGCTAAGAAATCCCCCTGATACACAAAAAACCACAATGCCATACCGTCTTGCTTTCGTGTGCAGGGTTAGAAGAGTCACACTCACAGAGGCAGAGTGGACAGGGGGCTGCAGGAGCTCCCAGGGGAGGGGCTCGGGGGCTATCAGTGTTCAGTTATGCAGTGTGAAAAACTGCTACACATCTACTGCAGACAATGTAAAGATACTTTTAAATTCCTGAACTAAACAATTAGAAATGCTTGAAATGGTAGACTTCAGGTCATGTGGTTTATCACAACAAAAATTATAAAAATAAAAATTACAATTATGCGTTATACTCAACATGACGTTTTGAAAACCTTAATACTTTTCCCCATAAACTGTTAAAGTTTTAGAAGTAAAACATTTAAAAAATGAAAATAAAATCTGGATTCATCTTACACAACAACAAATGCTGTTTTCCTTTGGCACTCCTGAGCCAAAAATCCCCTAGGGATACGAAAGAGCAGAGTACATTCCACTGTGTCTTGATGAAATCTTACCTTGTATTTCAGAGGTCTCTCACATACCCACTTAGTTCTGCCTCTTTAATTGGCAATATTGCAAGGGTGGACACAAACCCTGAGAAAACACCGTTCTCCCCTTTGCTGTTAGGCAAATTGGCAGACAAGCTAATTAGCACAAGACTGTTAGGATATCAGGAACAAGCAGACGGTTCCCTGTTGCGGCAGGTTGCTAACATCAAGAAGGTTCTCTTTACCTAGTGCTTCCTTCTGCAGCTCATAGCACCTGGCTTGCAGGTTCACTTCATGCTGTTTGGATGCCTCCATCTGCTGAGACCTCAGTATGGCTGCATCCGACAACAATTTGAGACTTTTCATTTCTTCTTCCAGGCATACCTTATTTCTCTGGGACACTGACAGACTTTTATTTAGCATATCTATCTCTGTAAAGAAAATTCAAAATTTATAAACAGGAGACATTAAGTCACGTTCCTCTAAAAACTGATTTTCCTTTAGAAAATTAATATTTGAAAATAAGATGGCGTTTCTGAGAATATGACTCCTAGCCAAAAGTTAGATTCAGATGCACTAGCAACTCTGGAAAGAAGCCAGAAGGGCTGGATTGATAAACAATGCACCTTTTAAATCCTTAAGTTATACTAAACTGTAACACAGACTTCTTTTACTTTTTCATATAAATATGAAAATTCATAACACCTGTGGGGTGATCTAGGTTTTGTTGACATTGTATGACAGAAAAAGCAAATTTAAATGCACAGCATGAGCTGGTTGGGTAGGATTTCTAAGATGGCAACTGGCCTAATTCTAGGCAGTAAGTGTGGAAAGGACCAGAAGGATGGAACACCTAAAACTAGAAAACTTGTGGGTAGAAAGTATTTAATATTTAACAAATATATTTTAAGAATTCTAATGGTACTCTGTTCCCTATCGTGAAACCAGAATTTACTGTAGCAATTCAATGTCATTACTCTCTTCCCATTTAATTTTTAAATGACTTTTTATGGTTCTGCTTACATTCCAATGTGCTAATTTCACATAACCCCCTGGAAAAGGCACAGAACACATGGTGCTTCAGAAGCACTGCCAGCATAAGCCGCCACTGTCACTTGTACAACTGTCATATTGATGAGGGTGTGGCCTACCTGAAACTCTGGACATTGTTCTAGGAAGATTACCAGCTGCTGCCTTCTTTGGCTAGCCTCTTTTAAGCTGTGTAGTGGCGTCAGGTGTGACTGGGTATCTCATCATGCTGGCCTGGTTTACTGCTCTTGGGGGTTACTACATCTACACACGAAGGAAAGATTGAAGTGAAAACCCACAGAACGGACCTGGGAGCAGAAGCAAGATGGCCAGCAGATGATGATAGCAGGTCACGGGAAAGAGAATCTCTTAAAGGACAGTGTAGAGTACAACCAAGAATGTGATCCAGCCAGGCTGGTGGTGTGCACCTTGAATCCCAGCATTTTTAGTTGGCAAAGTAGACAGACATTTGGGAATTCAAGGCCAGCCTGGTCTGCATAGCAAGTTTCCGGGCCAATGAGAGGGGACAGAGTGACCTAGTGAGATGAGGGCACAAGGCAGTGAGAGAGTGAGCAATGGGGGGGGGGGGGGGCAAGCACTTGTGAGTGTGAGAAAGAGCAGGGGCATGTGGTCCAAGGAAGAAAAGGAAATGCTCTTTAGATGGGAGGGAGAGGAAAAGTAGCATTAACCACTGCCTGGGGCTGGAGAAGAGGTCCCAGTAACTTTTCTCTTTTAGTTCCCTTTCAATGGAAGAACCCAAATAAATAAATAGCAGGGACCAAAAGCATGTTTCTGCCATGGCCTAACATTCTTGGCATTTCACCCATGGAAAAGAGCTAATCTGCTTATAAACATGTGTGACTATGAGTCAGTTTCTGTGAGATTAATGACCAGCACACTGGTAATATAAAGCTTTTTTAAAAAATGCAGCTTAACAAAGGGAGGCTCGGAAAAAAAGAAAAAAAAAAAAAAAAAACGCTCCCTGGGTATTTCTACAGTCACAGAGGCTGCTGTCTGAATATGCTGTCCCATACGGTAACGCCTGCCCGTGTCTAAGTCAGAATGACACCGCTGAGCAGGACACACGCAGGCTGCCGCCTCGTTATCATTTGCCAGAGTGGCTCTGCTTCGGCTTGGCTGGCTGATCCTGTCAGTGAACACTTTCGTCTCTAAAATAACTAATGTCAATGTGACTTTCTATCTGACATTAAGAGGCAGAATCATCTGCAATAAAAGTTTATTTGTGAAATATAGTCTATTTCCATGTCTTCATGGAAAAGTGCAGCAAGCTTTCCGAACTAACAGGAATTAAAACATTTCCAGCATGGTGTCTGGAGATTAAACTCAGAGAAGGTGAATTAACTCAGCCGTGATGAGTTTTGGCACACTATGTACTTTCATGCTTGTCAGTTATGTGTCCCGATCCGGGGCTCAGAATTATGACCCGCATACCACCAGGTCAACCAGTACTGGCTACTGTACCTAAACTGAGACTTCTCTGCTTCAGCACAACCTAAAGAATGAACCCATTCTCACACATCTGGTCTACATAGCTATCCTCCACCCCACCACTGAAGCCTTTCTGAGCCAACCTAGATGTTGCACACCGATTTGCACACTTACTTTGCACTGATCACATATAAGCATACGACCTAGTATTAGAATGTTAATATAGGCCACAGATAACAGCCTATTTTATTCCCCGGTAGTTTCCGCCATCATGCCTTAGAAATAACAGGAGATGTTGCATAAAGGCTTCTAGTAGAGCAGAGCTTCCACTGCTTCCTAACATGCCAGGATTCAAACATCCTCAGTGTCTGCTTCAGTTTCATTTTGGAGGTAGGCATTTTGAGCTGCATATGCTTTTAATGTCAGACTAGGTTAAACATGCATGCCACCCAGAATTTTAGCAATAACAAATATGCTTATTTCATTCTTAATGTCATCAAATTTGTTTGTTTATATTAAAACTGAACTCTAACATAATTTTGTACTTGATTTCTAAAAGGTCGAGAGATTCAGGGCTGGAGAGATGGCTCAGTGGTTCAGAGCACTGCTGACTGCTTTTCCAGAGGTCCTGAGTTCAATTCCCAGCAACCACATGGTGGCTCACAACCATCTGTAATGGAATCCGATGCCCTCTTCTGGTGTGTCTGAAGACAGCAACAGGGTACTCACAAACATGAGAGAGAGAGAGAGAGAGAGAGAGAGTGATTCCCTGGTGGTGGTGGTGCACACATTTAATCCCAGCACTTGAGAGGCTGAGGCAGGCAGTTTGAAGCTAGCCTGGCCTACAGAGCAAGTTCCAGGACAGTGAAGGGTACACAGAGAAACCCACTTTGAAAAATCAAAGGGATGAAAGGAGAAGATACTTAAGGGGGAGTTGCAGCTTGGTGGAGGGACACTACACAAGCGTGTGAGGCCCTGGGTCTGACTCTTAGCACTGAACACCAACAAAATGCAAATACTTACCTCATACAAATCATTTTCTTTATCTTATTAAGATTTATTTCTGTTCTTTGCATCCCTGAGCTTAGGCAAGTGAATATACAATTGTATTGGGTTATACTATTACAAGAGCTCCAGAACCTTATTATCAGGGAAATCCAGTGTTACACTGTGTGACCATTAGTTCATAAACTTTATTATAATAATAGGAAAGGCCTTTAAAACTATAGGTATTAATTGGAATAACACAAAATTACCTTGATTTTTTAAAACACCCCTTTATTTTGAAATAGTTTACAGTTACAAATAGATATATAGAGAGGTTCCATTTCCCCTTCACTCTGCTCCCCAGAGAAGCATTTAGACTTAACCAGCTGCGCAGACCTTATTTGCGTATTGAGTGCTTGTTCTATGCAATTTTAGCACAAAAACGGCACTCTAGTTTGCTTTCTATGGCTGTGATAAACACCCTAAAGCGGCTTGAAGAAGAAAAGGCATATTTCAGATTACAGTTCAGATTCCAGTCCATCATAAGGGCAAATCAAGGCAGGAACGCAAACACAGTTCTGGAGACGGTAACCGAAGCAAGGAATGGAGGAATGTTCATAGGCTCCGTCCTCATGGTCTGCTCACCCTGCTTCCTTATACAACCCAGGAGCACTGCTGCAGTGGGCTGGACCCTCCCAAATCAACCAACAATCAAGAAAACGCCTGCCCCCCCCCCCCCCCAGACTTAGCTTCAGGCCAATCTGATGGGAGCAATGCCTCAGCTAACCTTCCCTCTTCCTAGGTGGCTCTATTGTGTCAAATTAACAAAAAAACCCACCCAGGACCTGTAGCTTCACATAATTACTGCCACAGTCAAAACATGGGCCTGCTGGTACGCCACTAAGCTCATTCCCGCTCTTGACTGGCACTCGCCAGCCTACCAGTCCTAGTCCGCAGCTGTCTGCTCATACGACAATGGCATTATGCCAAGACTGCCGTATAAATGCAACAATAAATGAAGGTTTTGAGACTGAACCATCTTATGACTGAATTTAAACCCAATCCACAAGACAGAATTTATGCCTGGCACCATTAACAAAGCCAAAACCAACCAACCAACCTAGGCTGGCTAGGTCATAGACCCTAGGGGAGAACCTACAACTATTATTATGCTAAACTGATGTAGTAGTAAACTGCTAAATTCTATGTGCCTCCTCTCAACCCTCATCAGAGCTTTTTTAACAGATGGTGACTTATACAGAGAACCCAAACTGGTCACTGTGAAGAAAGTAAGAGACTGTGGAAAGTTCCGCTCTAAGTGGGCCATCTCCGTCATCTTCCCTCTCTCAAAGGCACAGGAATCATAACACAAGAGGCGGCTGAAACTTGTGAGAGTGAAAGGTATTTCCCAGACATAACAGGGCCTTGGTACTCATGAACTCAGCAGTGGCTGTGACCACATGCACAGTCAAGGATGACAAAATCACAGTATGATTGGGAGACAAGCTATGACGTCCCATCCAAGCTGGGGAAGTGCTGTCAACTGGTCATTATGGGACAGAGTCAGTTTAATTTAGGGATTTGGCCCCTGGGACGCTCCCACACTCCAGTAGATAGATGGTCTCATGCCACAAATACCCACACATCACCAAGTGGACTGAGTGACTTAAAGTACCTGAGGCTGGGCATGGACAGCGGCCAGGAGGAGAGTGGGGGGCCTTGAGGGGAGAAGACATTTGATCAAAGCACATTATGAGTTAGGAAATTCTTAAACCATAAAAAAAAAAGGAAGCCTGTGAAAAGACTGAAATTGGCTTTTTAAAAATAAAGTCTTGGAAAATTTTCCTTGATGTTCATTCAAGTTACTGCTTGTATTAATCCTTTGCTTTTTGTTGTTGACTTGGATGATACAGAATAGCTATAGTACTGTTTGTCCTTCACCCACAGAAAATTATCTGCACTATTTCCGGTTGTGAGCTATTATGAAAAAAAGTTATGAGCATTTAAATACAGGTAACATGTTTCAGTCCAATCTGGGCTATGGGCTGAGGGAGAGGAAGGGAGGGAGAGAGAAAAGAAAAAAAGAAAGAGAGAAGGGGAGAAATGATAGACAAAGACACCCCTGCTACAATTCACATTACCTTTATCATCTTGTAAATATCAAACTAGAATTATAATATTTGTAGTTTTTAAAGCGTGGAACATTTTACCTCACTTCTACTTTAGACAAACAATATCCACTGAAGCAATATATACTACAAAACTATATGTGTAATTTAAATTTTCTATTGAAGATTTGAAATTCATTTTAGTGGTGTATTTAACGCTAGTTATCTAAAGTGTCCCATTTCATTAAGAGGCTAAACCCTCATTTCAAATGCTGATAACCACATGTGCCTGGTGGCTACCATTACTGGGCAGTATTTGTGAAACTTTTTCAGGTTCTCCTGGTCTTTGCTTTTGAGGATATTCAATTATATTCAATTTATCTTCTAAAGCTTGGCAATGTGAAAGTTGTTTGGTCCTGTATCCACTAAAACTTCTGCTAGATTTGAAACACATTCAAAGCAGCTGTAAAAAGACCAGCTCAGCACCTTTCAGGTTTTGCACCTACTTGTCTCAGTAGGCACACCTGTGCCCTGGGGCTGAGATCAGGATGGTGGTGGTGAGAGAGGAGGAAAAACCTCTTACTATGACAAGATCTCGGCTGCATCCGCCCATGTCTTTCTTGTGTGCATTCACTTGTTTGAGAACTAAGTATGCAGTCCTTGTGTGTGCCTTTCTCCCTTCAGCTTTGGAGGGAGTTCCTATGCTTTTTCTCAAAGAAACTACAGCCTAGTACCAAAGGATAGAGAGTAAACAACAAAAATCACGAAATGACATGAATACTCCCAATAGTGACACATATTAATATGAAGCAAAGGATAAAGAAGTTGAGACGAAGAAGGATTCAGGATAATCTGCAAACATCTCTTAGAGGAGGTGACATGTAAACTGATGCACAAATCCTAAGAGTTGGGAGGGCATTAGCCAGTTCCCCTTTGTGAACTTGAAATGCTTGCCTCTACGACAGCTATCCATCACACCTGGTTTTAAGACATCCTTTGATGAGCAGGTGTTCTTAGTCTCAGGTTTTGTCAATTTTGTTTTTTAACAGTCCTTACCTTTTGTCTTTCCATCTAATGTCTTCCTTTTGAGCAACTGAAAGTTTTCATTGTAGAGGCCTTTTACTTCCTTAGATTTATTCTAGTGTGCTATTAATCTATTGTGCACATGGTCACTACCCTGACTTCTTTTTCTGTATGTCTGTAATTGGTCTATAGAAAAGCTACTGCTGCATTTTACATGTTAATCTGGTATCCAGCCACTTTTGAAAGTGTTCATCAGTTATAGTTTTCTGGAGATGTCTTTAGAGTCTCTTCTGAATAGTTATATCTCCTGAAAATTAAGGCTCTGTGGCTTCTCTGTATCTACTGCATTTCCTTCTTGGCCTTAGTGCTCTGAGACTGAGCATTACAGGGACTGGGAGTGGGGAAAGGGGCAACTGTGACTCCTTCAAAGCTCTGAATACCCAAGACACAATTAGCATAACAAATGACTCCCATGAAAAAGTAAGGAGAGGGCCCTGATCCTGCAAAGGCTTGATCCAGCTTTGTAGGGGAGTACCAGGATAGAGAAAAGGAGAGAGGTGATTGGAGAATGGGTGGAGAAAAGAAGGCTTATGGGACATATGGGGAGGGGGGAACCAGGAAAGGGGAAATCATTTGGAATGTAAACAAAGAATATAGAAACCATTGACTCAACTGTCAAAGAAAATGCAAAATGCAAAAAGCTTGTATCCCAGAACATCCAGGAAATCCAGGATACAATGAGAAGACCAAACCTAAGGATTATAGGTATAGATGAGAGTGAAGATTTACAACAGAAAGGGCCAGCAAATATCTTCAACAAAATTATGCAAGAAAACTTTCCTAACTTAAAGAGAGAGATGCCTATGAAAATACAAGAAGCCTACAGAACTCCAAACACACTGGACCTGAGCAGAAATACCTCCTGTCACATAATAATCAAAACCCCAAATGCACTAAACAAAGAAAGAATATTAAAGGCAGTAAGAGAAAAAGGCCAAGTAACATATAAAGGAAGACCTATCAGAATCACACCAGACTTCTCACCAGAGACCATGAAAGGTAGAAGATCCTGGGCAGATCTCATGCAGACTCTAAGAGAACACAAATGTCAGCCAAGACTACTATACCCAGCAAAACTCTCATTCACCATAGATGGAGAAACCAAGATATTCCATGACAAAACCAAATTTACACAATATCTTTCCACAAACCCAGCTCTGCAAAGAATAATAGGAGGAAAACTCCAATACAAGAAGGGAAACTACATCCTGGAAAAAGCAAGATAGTTACCTTCCTTCATCAAACCCAAAAGAAGATAACCACTCAAATATAAAAAGAACATCAAAATGACAGGAAGTAATAATCACTATTCCTTAATATCTCTTAACATCAATGGTCTCAATTCCCCAATAAAAAGACATAGACTAACAGACTGGATAAGGAAACAGGACCCTACAATTTACTGCATACAGGAGACACACCTCAGTGTCAAAGATAAAAACTACCTTAGAGTAAAAGGCTGGAAGACAATCTTACAAGCCAATGGTCACAGGATACGAGCGGGAGTAGCCATTCTAATATCAGATAAAATTGACTTCCAACCTAAAGTCATCAAAAGAGACACAGAAGGACACTACTTGCTGGTCAAAGGAAAAATCCACCAAGAACTTTCAATTCTGAACATCTATGCGCCAAATGCAAGGGCACCCTCATTCGTTAAAAGAAACTCTACTAAAGCTCAAAGCACACATTGCACCTAACACAATAATTGTGGGGGACTTCAACACTCCACTCTCCTCAATGGACCGATCGGGGAAAAAAGAAACTAAACAGGGACACAGTAAAACTAATTGAAGCTTTGGACCAATTGGATTTGACTGATATTTATAGAACATTTCACCCTAAAGCAAAAGAATATACCTTTTTCTCAGCACCTCATGGTTCCTTCTCCAAAATCGACCATATAATTGGTCACAAGACAGACCTCAACAAATATAAGAAGATCGAACTAATTCCATGCCTCTTATCAGATCACTATGGAGTAAGAGTGGTTTTCAATAGCAACAAAAACAACAGAAAGCCCACATACACATGGAGGCTGAACAATACTCTACTCAATGACACCTTGGCCAAAGAAGAAATAAGGAAAGAAATCAGAGACTTTTTAGAAATTAATGAAAATGAAGGCACAACATACCCAAATCTTTGGGACACAATGAACGCAGTGCTAAGAGGAAAATTCATAGCCCTGAGTGCCTCCAAAAAGAAAATGGAGAGAGCATACACTAGCAGCTTAATGACACACCTGAAAGCCCTGGAACAAAAAGCTATTTCACCCAGGAGGAGTAGAAGACAGGAAATCATCAAACTCAGGGCTAAAATCAATCAATTGGAAACAAAGAGAACCGTACAAAGAATCAATGAGTCCAGGAGCTGGTTCTTTGAGAAAATCAACAAGATAGATAAAGCCTTAGCCAGACTGACCAAAGGGCACAGAGAAAGTATCCAAATTAACAAACTTAGAAATGAAAAGGGGGATATAACAACAGAAACTGAGAAAATCCAAAAAATCATCAGATACTACTACAAGAGCCTATACTCAACACAACTGGAGAATCTGGAGGAAATGGACAATTTCCTTGACAGATACCAAATACCAAAATTAAATCAGGACCAAATAGATCATCTAAACAGTCCCATAACCCCTAAAGAAATAGAAGGAGTCATAGAAAGTCTTCCAACCAAAAAAAGCACAGGGCCAGATGGTTTCAGTGCAGAATTCTATCAGACCTTCAAAGACTTAACACCAATACTCTTCAAACTATTCCACAAAATAGAAACAGAAGGAACACTACCCAATTCCTTCTACGAAGCCACAATTACGCTGATACCAAAACCACACAAAGATCCAACAAAGAAAGAGAACTTCAGGCCAATTTCCCTTATGAACATCGATGCAAAAATACTCAATAAAATTCTTGCCAACCGAATCAAAGAACACATCAAAACGATCATCCACCATGATCAAGTAGGCTTTATCCCAGGAATGCAGGGTTAGTTCAATATACGGAAATCCATCAATGCAATCCACTACATAAACAAACTCAAAGAAAAAAACCACATGGTCATTTCATTGGATGCTGAAAAAGCATTTGACAAAATTCAGCATCCTTTCATGCCTAAAGTCTTGGAGAGAACAGGAATTCAAGGCCCATACCTAAACATAGTAAAAGCAATATACAACAAGCCGGTAGCCAGCATCAAACTAAATGGAGAGAAACTTGAAGCAATCCCACTAAAATCAGGGACTAGACAGGGCTGCCCCCTTTCTCCTTATCTTTTCAATATTGTACTTGAGGTACTAGCTCCGGCAATTCGACAACATAAGGAGGTCAAAGGGATACAAATTGGAAAGGAAGAAGTCAAACTATCATTATTTGCAGATGACATGATAGTCTACCTAAGTGGCCCAAAAAACTCCACTAGAGAACTCCTACAGCTGATAAACAACTTCAGCAAAGTGGCAGGTTATAAAATCAACTCAAGCAAATCAGTGGCCTTCCTATACTCAAAGGATAAGCAGGCTGAGAAAGAAATTAGGGAAATGACCCCCTTCACAATAGCCACAAACAGTATAAAGTATCTTGGGGTGACTCTTACCAAACATGTGAAAGATCTGTATGACAAGAACTTCAAGACTCTGAAGAAGGAAATGGAAGAAGACCTCAAAAAATGGGAAAACCTCCCATGCTCATGGATCGGTAGAATCAATATAGTTAAAATGGCCATTTTGCCAAAAGCAATATACAGATTCAATGCAATACCCATCAAAATCCCAACTCAATTCTTCACAGAGTTAGAAAGAGCAATTATCAAATTCATCTGGAATAACAAAAAAACCCAGGATAGCTAAAACTATTCTCAGCAACATAAGAAATTCTGGGGGAATCAGTATCCCTGACCTCAAGCAATACTACAGAGCCATAGTGTTAAAAACTGCATGGTATTGGTACAGTGACAGGCAGGCAGATCAATGGAACAGGATTGAAGATCCAGAAATGAAACCACATTCCTATGGCCACTTGATCCTCGACAAAGAGGCTGAAAACATCCAATGGAAAAAAGATAGCCTTTTCAACAAATGGTGCTGGTTCAAATGGCGGTCAGCTTGCAGAAGAATGGGAATTGATCCATCCTTGTCTCCTTGTACTAAGCTCAAATCCAAATAGATCAAGGACCTCCACATAAAATCAGACACTCTGAAGCTAATAGAAAAGAAACTGGGGAAGACCCTTGAGGACATCGGTACAGGGAGAAAGTTTCTGAACAGAACACCAATAGCGTATGCTCTAAGATCAAAAATCGACAAATGGGACCTCATAAAATTACAAAGTTTCTGTACGGCAAAGGACACCATCAAAAGGACAAATCGGCAACCAACAAATTGGGAAAAGATCTTCACCAATCCTACATCAGATAGAGGGCTAATATCCAATATATATAAAGAACTCAAGAAGTTAGACTCCAGAAAACCAAACAACCCTATTAAAAAATGGGGTACAGAGTTAAACAAAGAACTTCGGATGGCGGAGAAGCATCTTAAAAAATGCTCAACTTCATTAGTCATTAGAGAAATGCAAATCAAAACAACCCTGAGATTTCACCTTACACCTGTCAGAATGGCTAAGATTGAAAATTCAGGAGATAGCAAGTGTTGGCGAGGATGTGGAGAAAGAGGAACACTCCTCCACTGCTGGTGGGGTTGCAAATTGGTACAACCACTCTGGAAATCAGTCTGGCGGTTCCTCTGAAAACTGGGCACCTCACTTTCAGAAGATCCTGCTATACCACTCCTGGGCATATACCCAGAGGATTCCCCACCATGTAATAAGGATACATGCTCTACTATGTTCATAGCAGCCCTATTTATAATTGCCAGATGCTGGAAAGAACCCAGGTATCCCTCAACAGAACAGTGGATGCAAAAAATGTGGTATATCTACACAGTGGAGTACTATTCAGCCATTAGAAACAATGAATTCATGAAATTCTTAGGCAAGTGGATGGAGCTAGAGAACATCATACTAAGTGAGGTAACCCAGACTCAAAAGGTAAATCATGGTATGCACTCACTAATAAGTGGATATTAACCTAGAAAACTGGAATACCCAAAACATAATCCACACATCAAATGAGGTACAAGAAGAAAGGAGGAGTGGCCCCTTGTTCTGGAAAGACTCAGTGAAGCAGTATTTGGCAAAACCAGAACGGGGAAGTGGGAAGGGGTGGGTGGGAGGACAAGGGGAGAGAAGGGGGCTTATGGGACTTTCGGGGAGTGGGGGGCTAGAAAAGGGGAAATCATTTGAAATGTAAATAAAAAATATATCGAATAAAAAAAAGAAAATAAAAAAAAGAAAAAAAATGAAAAAGTTTCATGTGTTCCCTCTTAGACACCATGTTGGTTTAGCGTTACCATACATCGCCTTTCAGCTATGATCCCTCTTATGTTATGCCCCCCCCCCATCCCTATTACCTCCATTTTGTCATGAAAACATTTTGTTGAAGGCTTTTTCTGCATCTAATGAAATGATCATGCAGTTTCTGGCCTTGCGTTTATCTATGTGGTGTATTACATTTACTGATTTGTGTTTGTGAGCCATCCCTACATTTCTAGAATGAGTCCAACTTGATTTCTTTTTCAGGTGCTCCTGTCTAAAGTTTGCAAAATTTTATTGAGAATTTTTTTTGTCTATATTCATGAGGAAGACTGGTTTTATTATTAGGGAGATTTGCTGTATTTGTGTCTCTCTCTTTTGGTAGTAATACTGACTTATTCTCAAATGTTTCTATTTTATGGAACTTGAGAAGCACTGGTTTTTACCTCCCTCAAAGGTTGGTAGAATTCTGCAGTGAAGCTATCAGGACCTATGCAATTTTTTTTATAAATTGGGAGACTTTTTAAATGTTTTCAAACCTGTTTCAATCTCATTACTTTTTGTATAGTTCTACTTATACTGACTACTTGTAGGTTTAATTTTGATATGCCAGATATGTCTATAAATTCATTAATTTCAAGTTTTTCCAATTTGGTGAAATACATGTTTTTGAAGTATGTCCTTATGATCCTGAATTTCATTGCTAATGTATTGCTTTTTATCTCTAATTTTATTATTTTATTAATTTGGGTATTTTTCTCTATTTTCTTGGCTAAGCTGAATTATCTATTTTATTTCCCTTTATTATATGTTTTTTTTTATTAGACAGGGTCTCATGTATTGACTGGCCTGGACCTCACTATGTAAGCCAGGATGGCCTCAATCTCAGAGATGTGATGTACCCATGTGCCACTTTGTGTCCTATAGGTTTTGCTATGCTATTTTTATTCAATTCTAGGAGCTTTCTAAACTTCTTGATTTCCTCAAAGAAACATAGAGTAATCTCAAAAACAAACTGAATAATAGACAAACAAAAGCAAAACTACCATGAGTCATAATGCAAGGCTGGAAATTAAGAAAACGGAAAATAAAAAAAAATAAAATGAAAAAGAAATGATTAACTTGTGGAGTTAATCCCTGACAAGGCTGAGAGGGGAAGGAACCTTCCCACACTGCTGTCATTCAAGCAGGACCCACGGGATGCTGTGTGAGTCAGTAGCCATTCTCTCTGTAGCCTTGGTGTCCCATGTGGTTCTGGTTTATGGTAAAGGAGAGGTTCTAAGTTCTTCCCTGAGGGCTTCCTCAGACTCATGACTCCGCCTTGCCTTCTGACTCCGCAGGTCTGCCCTACATGAAGAGTGCTACTTCCCTGATGTTTTGACTCCTCTTCCCAGGGTAGATTTTTTTTTATTAGATATATTCTTCATTTACATTTCAAATGTTGTCTCCTTTCCTGGTCCCCCCCCCCCAAAAAAGTCTCATAACCCATCTCTCCTCCTCCTGTTCCCCAATCAACCCTCTCTCACTTCCCTGTCCCAGCATTCCCCCAAACTGAGGCATCAAGCCTTTCCAGGACCAAGGGCCTCTCCTCCCTTTGATGTCCAACAAGGCCATCCTCTACTGCCCATGTCTGGATCTATGGGTAACTCCATGTGCACTCTCTGGTTGATGGTTTTGTCCCTGGGAGCTCTGGGAGTACTGGGTGGCTCATATTGTTGTTCCTCCTATGGCACTGCAAATCCCTTCAGCCCCTTGGGTCCTTTCTCTAGCTCCTCCACTGGGGACCCTGTGCTCAGTTCAATGGCTGGCTGAGAGTGTTCCCCTCTGTATTTGTCATGTACTAGCAGAGCCTCCCAGGTGACAGCTATATCTGGCTCCTGTCACAAGTACTTGTGGGCATCAATAATAGTGTCTGGGTTTTGTAACTGTATATGGATGGATCACTAGGTGGGGTAATATCTGGATGGTCCTTCCCTCAGACTCTGCTCAACACTTTGTATCTCCTTCTGCGGGAATTTTGTTCCCCCTTCTAAAAAGGACCAGAGTATCCATACATTGTCCTTCCTTCTTCTTGAGCATCATCTGATATATGAATCGTGTCTTGGGTATTACAAGCTTCTGGGCTAATTAATACCCACTTATCAGTGAGTGCATACCATGTGTGTTCTTTTGTGATTGGGTTATCTCACTCAGGATATTTTCTAATTCTATCCATTTGTCTAAGAATTTCATGAATTTATTGTTTTTAATAGCTGAGTAGTATTCCATTGTGTATATATACCACATTTTCTGTACCCATTATTCCGTTGATGGACATCTGGGTTCTTGCCAGCTTCTGGCTATTATAAATAGGGCTGCAATGAACATAGTGGAGCAATGTGTCCTTATTACATGCTGGGGAATCCTCTGGGTATATGCCCAGGAGTGGTATAACAGGGTCATTATGCCCAGTTTTCTGAGGAACCGCTAAATTGATTTCCAGAGTGGTTGTACCAGCTTTCAATCCCACCAGCAGTGGAGGAGTGTTCCTCTTTCTCCACATCCTCACCAGCACCTGCTGTCTCCTGAGGTTTTGATCTTAGCCATTCTGACTGGTGTGAGGTGAAATCTCAGGGTAGTTTTGATTTGCATTTCCCTGATGACTAAGAATTTTGAGCAAGACTTGACAAATGGGACCTCATAAAATTACAAAGTGTCTGTAAGGTAAAAGACACTGTCAATAGGACAATAACAGCAACCAACAAATTGGGAAAAGATCTTTACCAACCCTATATCCCACAAGGGGGTAATATCCAATACATACAAAGAACTCAAGAAGTTAGACTCCAGAGAACCAAAGAATTTTCACCAGAGGAATATCGAATGGCTGAGAAACATCTAAAAATGTCCAGAGTAGCTTGATTCAGCCAGATGACTGAAGCCAGAAGACCTGTAACTGGGTACTGATTCTCAGCACCCCAGCCTGCTTCCCTGTGGAGATCTCTCCTGCCTTAATGAGTCAGTTGCAGACCCTGTCTCTTGCCAGGAAGCAGCTTATTGTGATTTAACTTGTCTCTTTTCTTTCACCAAGTTGCAGTGGTTGGTGTGTGACCAAACTTCTCATGGGGAGATGTTACACACACCTCCATTCACTCCGGATAGGGAGGCTACAGCACACCGAAGAATGGACACCCCAAAGTCCACACTGATGACGCAGGAGTTTAACTGGGGTTTCTTACAATAACAGAAATGACCCAAAGACAGCTGCATCACCAAGGCCCACACCAGCAGCAGGTCCTGCCTTGAATTCCTTCCCTTTCTAAGGAGTTGGAAGCTATCAAATGAAATAAGGTCTTTCCTTTTGAAGTTGCTTTAGTCATAGTGTTTATCACAACAGGAAGCAAACCAGATCAAGTGCTATTTCTACATTGTCTACATTGTCTACATTGTCTACAACTACTTTATTCACTAATGCATTAAGCCTTCAAAGCCATGCTGGTTACAATCAACTTCTTCTAAATTCTTGCCACTATTGCTATTTTAACATGAATCATGAATGCTCTTACTGAGGTCTATATGAATTCTAATCCTAGCATTTAATCCTAATGGCAGCTACAGTAAAGAATCATTTTCAGTGGTTTTTCAATTTACTATGTCCAGATAAATTTGAGAAGCCACCATCCTTGATAATGGATATTTTCTGCAAATAAACTTATAAAGTGTACAGATACTGGGACTTAAGTCAAAATCCCTAATCCATAGGCTGTAAAATGGCTGACGTCAGTTAACATACATGAGAACATTACTAATCTCATTAAATTCCATCACAGTTCTTGGGCGAACTTATATTGAAAGGGATTTGTTTTTCCTTGGGTAGATCTCAGCATGCTACCCAAGATAGCCTCGAATTCCTTGAATAAAGTTATCATCCCTCAAGCCTTCCTGTGACTGGACCAGGAGGCATGCACCACCAGGCTGAGACCATTTTACTGAGCAACACTTATCAAAAGAGGGCTTTAAAAAGTCAGCAAACCACTTTGTAAACAGATGTGCTGTCATCCTGGAATGGTTGTTCCATTTATATTGAATAGGCAGAATAGACTTCATATGATTTTCAGAGTCCCAGCATTTGAGGATGGCAGATGAAAAGGGGGCTTCTAATCCAGTCAGCTTTTATTGGCACCAACACGAGAGTGGCCTGTCTTTTGAGCTTTTGAAGGCAGGCAATGTCTTCTCCAGCTATGAAAAGTCCTGAATGGAGTCCTTTTCTGGCATAAAGCTGTTTCATAAAAAGCCTAGAATTGACGACCAAGTGTGAGGATGCACCAGGGAGGGCCAGAAGTTAAAGTCCATCCTAAGCTACATGGGGAGTTCCAGGCCTGACACAAGCTAGAAACGCTGTCCCCCAAAGAATGTTGTTGCTTAATGAGGCTATCTTCATCGATTATCTTAAGCAAGTTTGAGATAATTTGATGCAGCATTTGAGATAATTCTAAGTCAGCATTTGTGGCTTTGTCTTGCACACGTGGCTGATGAAGACATTCTTCCTTAAGCCTCCTGTACTATCTTCCAGGAGCTCCCACTTTCTCCTGCAGCCTCTCACTTCTTTCTCTCTTCATGAATCCATGTCAGGGACTTTCTCCAAATTAATCTCTGACTTAGGAGGATGTTGTGGGTGAAAGCTTAATCAGTAACACATCAGTAACGAAGCTGCCTTTCTTCTCTTCCGTATGTTCACTGAAGAAGCGTTCCTCACTCCCTCAAGAATTTCCCTTTGCTTTCAGGAGATGGTGGTGGCGCACGCCTATAATCCCAGCACTTTGGGAGGCAGAGGCAGGCAGATTTCTGAGTTCGGAGGCCAGCCTGGTCTACTGAGTGAGTTCCAGGACAGCCAGGGCTACACAGAGAAACCCTGTCTCGAAAAACCAAAAAAAAAAAAAAAAAAAAAAAGTATTGTAAGAATTACCAGAATGTGTGCTTTGCAAAGTGAGCACATGTCATTAGAAACATGATGCAGACAGACTTACCAGGCCAGAGTCTTTCCATTTATAAAAGATGCAATGTCTGCACAGCACAGTAGGTAAGATAGGAAGAGTTATGCCTTCCCACAAATTATCCTGTGCAATTCAGATTTGCTCTGTACTGACTGCTCTATTTGGGGAGATATGGACCATATTGTTTCTAATATTGGAATTGTGTACTGAACAGTGTGGGTGGTACCTTATGGAGACTGAGTTCCATTTTGCATCCTCAGAAGAGGATTAAAAGGGCTGAAGAAATGGCTCAGCAGTTAGGAGCATTGATTATTCTTACAGAGGACCCAGATTTGATTCCTAGCACTCACATTTGTCTGTAACTAGTTTCTAGTCTGAAGGCATGCAAAGCTTTCTCTAGATTCCTTGGGCCCCAGGCACACAAATGGTGCCAGATATTCAGAGTAAAACATTCATGCACATAATTTTTTTAAATCTATTTAGGGGTGTTTTCTTTTTCTTTGTTCCGCTCTGCTCTGGCTTAACAAGCAGGTAATTTAGCTACATTCAAACTATAAAGGCTGCTCCCAGGGAAGGTGTCTGTTAAAGAAAGCATTTTTGCCTTAGATGGGCCGCTCAGTCTTCCTTGTACACATGTCCTCCAGAGAGAAGCCAGAGATTTGGAAACCATTCACTCTGTGCTGAACCCACTTTCCCCACTGTCTCTGCACATGGTTGTTCCCAGAGGCAGTGTCTGCCTTGTTCTCTGTCCTCTCATCCTCAGGTTTAAAAGAACACACTTTTCTTTCATAACTTTTGCTTTTATTCAGAATAAACAGTATCCTGACCTCAGTCTATTGGCCTTTAAAAAACAAAAAAGGAATGTATCAAGTTCCATATTTTCAATATTTAAAATAATCTTAACATTCTGTAAAGCAGTTTTAGGTTCACAGTAAAACTGAGGAAAAAGCAGAGAGTTCTTGCATGCCTCCTGCCCCACAGCACCCCAGCCTCCTCTCACTGACATCCTGTACCACCGTGCTATATCCAGTTCAAGACAATCAACTGTGACATTTTATTTTTAGCCAGAGCTCAGCATTTATACTAGAAGTCACATTTGGTGCTGCATGTTCTGTAAGGTGTAGCAAATGCACAGATGATGTGAATGTGCCACTACGCATCTTAGAGAATAGTTTCCACATCGGCAAATTCCCCTGCGTCTCGTGTGCTGATTCATCCTTGCTGCTAACCCCGGTCAGTCACGAAGCTCACTGTTCTCTAGTTCTCCCTTTCCAACAGTCGCATGCATGTAACACCCCATGCTGCCTCTTCAGACTCGCCATTTTTCACTGGGTGAATATCTTTAATGGCCAACGACTCCCTCTGTATGTGCTTGGTTCCAGTCTCTCAGAGATGTTGAGTATTTTTGTTTAGTAATCATAATTATTATTCCATTGAGATGAAGGAAACAATTGTAAACAAATCCATATGCTTAACAAGAGTAATTAGACTTTTGACTATAGCTTAAAATGGGTGTATTGTAGCCTATGTTGGATCAGTATATAACTGCTGACTTCCAGGAAGAGAATGAACTTAATGTTTATTTACAGTACCAAGTAATCAGCTTAAAACGTGGAGCCTAAGTCCCAAAAGACAAGGAAATACTATGACTGCAAAATTATGATGTACCAGTTACAGACAAAGCAATTAGGCTGTAAATATATATAACAAACCTGCCAAAGCTGTATCACTTATAGATTTAATTTGTAGAAAAACTTCTCCTTTCAGTGAAGTCCAGTTTTGAAAATTATCATATATTTCATATTTAATACTTGTTAGTTCCCTTTTAGTAAAAGTAAGTAATAAAAGAGTCTTATTCCAGAAGTATTTGTATTCTGACAATCTTTGACTGCAATTAGTAAAACAAAAAATTAGGATTTTTAAACAAGAAAGTACAACAACACATATTTCTTCAAAAGTGGCTTATTATGATCATATAATCCACTGCTTAATGGAAGTAACTTTGAAAGTTAAAGGAAGCCTTCATTACATTTTCAGAGACAACAGATATAATCTGAAAACCATGAGAGTACACTCAAGTATACAGCAATGCCAGTGTCTTCTAGTTCGTTATTTTAACTACAAAGAGGCCAGACATCTTTACATGCAGTAATCCAGACATAGGCCAAGGATACTACAGGAGCCAAGCAACTGCAAGTCGAGCTGCCTGGTGCTATGAATCTGCTGGCTCATTAATGACTCTCTTAAAATGGGCCAAGGAGAATTTTAATGGTAGAAATGTTCCTCTGGGGGACTGGAGCCATGAATGGGTGGTTAGGAGAGCTGGCCGCTCCTCAGAAGGCCCAGGTCCATTCCCCAGCATTCACATGTCAGCTCACAATCATTAGAATCCCAGTCCCAGAGGAATATAATGCTTCAGGAGAAACCACACACATGTGGTACCCAGACATGTGCACATGCGTGTGTGTGTGTGTGTGTGTGTGTGTGTGTGTGTGTGTGTGTGTGTGTGTTTGTCTACAGGATCAATTGCGTGTGTGCATGTGTGTGTGTGCGCGCGCGCACACACACACACACACACACAAAGATATGAGCAGGCTTTCTTCACACATCCATTCTGCAATTCTTTACTGACTATCAGTAAAGGCATTTATAAAAGGAAGATAAGTGGCCAGCAGATTATTAACAGATACATTAAAGAATCAGAATATTTTCAAAACCGTTTGTGGTATTATAGTAGATTAAAAACAATGACCCAACATCCAATTACTTACCCAGCATCTTTTTTTAGTTACCCTGAATCTGTGTCACTTATCATATTAATTTAAACTATTTTTCTTTTTCTAAGTACTAAAAGGTAACTGACATAAAATAAAGGATCATTTTCATAGAGGGTCTCAATATACAGAAGGGCATGGATCTCCTAGGTTTTTTGGGGGGTGGTGGTGGTTTTTGTACATTGGATTTTATCTTTATGCATTATAAACCTTCCAGAGACTCTATGAGAAGAAATTAACATTATTTATGCTGGAGAGTTCCTGGTTTAAGGGCCTGTATTATCACATAGATCACATGACCAAGAACCATTAGTCAAGAGGAAACTGGAGGGGCTGCTAAGCAGGTAGAACTTGGACACAACCACGAGCCCTCAGCTCAGACCCATGTCTGCAGTCACATAAAAAGCCAGCCAAATGGGACATGGCCAGAAACCCAACTTAGGAGGCAGAGACTTGAAGATCCCTGGACGGAGCCTGGGGTCAGCAAGTCTAGCCAAATGTAAGCTCCAGGGTTAGTCAGAAGACCTGTCTCAGTAATAATGTAGAGAACAGTAGAGGAAGACATAAACATGTGCACACACAGAGACATACTAATCACCACACTATGCACACACAAAACATACATGAGCTACTATGCTTTCATTTTAAATGTCACTACAGAGAAAGAACAAGATCAAGGTGTTAACAGAACAAGCTATTTGCTCAATTACATTTTATTAATAAATTATAAATTTATTAATAAAATTAAAATAAATAAAATTTACATTTTATTCAGTTGATATGACAATAAAGTAAAGTTATTTCCATTTTTTCAAGATAAGAAGCCATATTACTAAATGTTTGAATTAATAAAGTAAGCATTTTCTATATGTTTTTAATATTTATAATTTTCAGTTCTTAAAGATAATCTTACCTGAAGACTTGAGACTGTTTTTGTTTAATTTTTAACTCAAGTTGAAGATGACCTAATTCTTTCTGTACTCTCTGAAATTCATTTTGTTGCTTTTTTAACTGCATGCTTGCATCTTGAACTCTAAAAATATAAACAAACAATTCCACTGCACATTTTAATATTCCTAATATCATTTTAAGTTTAAAAATATAATTTAATAAAAATAAGTAGGTGAAGATTACTATATATACTATACTATTTACAAAAAAATATACAGAAAATCCATACCAGTTATTATTCCAGGTGAAAAGAGAAATATTTATAGGTGGGAAATAAATATAAAATATTAATCAAAATAGAAAAACATTCATTTAATTTTATTAATAATGCATATAATTTAAAATGTTAAATATTACAGAAATAAATATAAGAAAAAATAGTAACATTTGCTTTTATACCAATCCCCACTACTAAAGGCAATTGCTTTCATTTTTTTCCTGTTTCCACAAGTATTTATTTCTATGCTCTAAATAACATGTATACATTATTTCTTTATATTTTAATTTAGATACAAATCAGTTTAGAAATGATTCTGCTATATATAACTAAGACTTGGAAATCATCACACACACACACACACAGAATTTCTCATGAAACACGCAGGGTATGGTAGCACGTACCTATACTCCCACAGCTCAGACTTGCTCTTTACAATGAGTTTTAGGCCTGCCACAAGTATAGAGAAAGACCTTTCCCAAAACAAACAAAATGTGCTGGTATAACAGTATGCAAAGTTTTCAGGGCCCCATGGCTCTTCCTACTCTCTGGTCTACCATGCAGAAGTTTACTTTATTCTTAGGGTGACAGATGCATCAACCAATACATCCCCATTTCAGAACAGCAGAAGCAAGAGAAGGATGCTTTTAAGTCAATCTTCACAAAGCACCCATGAATACTTCTCATGAATTTAAAATACATGCTTACACTTAGCTTCAAGCAAAGCTGGATGATATAAGTGCTTGAACTGGGAAAATTGGCCTCCAAGTTTATTAATAGTTCTGCTACAAAGTGGAAAGGAAAATGGACACTGGTGGAGCAGCAAGTAAAAACATCTACCTAGACACTGTAAGACACCCATGGCTCCTTTTCCTCATCTTTCCAATCTTGTTAAAACAGCACTTGTTACTAAGTTACATTCAGTGTGTCTGCCATTCTTACTGTGGAGTACATATTACGTCAGGTTGCATTTAAGATCTGCTGATGGAACTATAATGGTCTCCTTTTTTTTCTCGGTTTTCTGTGTTCCTCTCATGAACTTTTCTGACTTTTTTTTGCCAAGAGGTAGACTTCCTGGAGCTCTCCAGACCCATTCCCTCTTGTTTCTTGTGTGCTGTGACCACATGACACTCATCTGGGAGAATGATGAGTTTCCCTCTTGCAGAAACTGCCCTTGTGCCATGCTCACGCTGTGTGTACATGTATCCACCGAGGCTCGAGTCTCCCCTTTCTTCCTGTTACTACCTCTTGTGGGATATACTCTCTAGTTTTCTCTATATTGAGAGATAAATATGAGAGGCTGACTGACTGAGATTATAACCCAGAAAGCAAAACTGGGCATGTCCTTTGAACAGATAAATAAATGAGAGAAGAAATTCTTCCTCACAGAAGAGTTTTTAATTAATAAATGCAGAAAGAATAAAGGAAAGAGAAATATCTACAATAAAATTACAATTAAAAACTATTTCAGACTAATTCTATCGACAGTTGTGTTAAAGATAAGTGAAGGTTTCAGGGAAAATAGAATTCGTACAGTTTCAAGTTATCGTCCCAAGACATTATTTATAAAGGCAATGAGTTTAGAGGGAAAGCACCGGGAAAACAAGCATACCCTTCCTAGCACAATCAGATGCTACCATGTATACCTCACCCCGAGGAGAGCCATAACCTATGTGGTGTTCCCTCCTCCCACAAAGGTGCTCTCAATACAAACAATGTCAGACAAACACCAACTGCAAGACAGTCTTTGAAATCACCGGATTCTTCATAAGTCGTGAAGTCATGAGGGCAAGGACTGAGGACCTGTGAGGCTGATGAAACTGTGAACTTTAAGAACAGCAGACATTCTAGACTCAACCTCAAACTTGGGAAAATGGGCATGAGTAGAAAAATGATAAAGTCAGATAAAACCTAGAGGTCAGTCAATAGTATTGTACCAATATTAAGTTGTAATTTATAATTGTAGCAATAGCTATACAAAGCAGAAAATTGGGATAATCAGGATATCTGTGAACTCATGAACTATTTTTGAGACTTTGTGTAGTTTACAAATATTTCAAATGTAAATGTTACAAATATATGACTTATGAGCATGCAATAAGTAATTTTATATGTCAAATAAATATTTAATATAAACATTAGTATAAAAGAATAGGTGTCTTTTTAAATACTTTAAGTAATATAGAATTTTATTTAGAAAAAGATAGCCTTCATGATCAAAATATTACCATACACATCTATTATTAGAATAATAATAAAATAAAGTGGGATCCTATGGATGTTATAACAAAACCAAACAAAGCAAAGATAATAAAGTAAATCCATGTGATGGATGAAATCAGTCCTGATGTTGTAGATAAAACATATTTCTATGTCATGGCATGAAAAGAATGTTAAGGCTTATCAAGGAGAAGAAAAGGCAAGATGTAGCTTACACACCGGTAAGCATGACACAAAACCATAAGTTTGTATGCCACTTAATACACATACTTATGTATTTGTTGTGGTTAAATGAGAAATGTTCCCCCATAGACTCACTTGGTCCCCAACTGGTGGTACCATTTAGGGAGGTTATAGGACCTTTAATGCTTACTGAAGGAAGTATGTCACGGGGCAAAGGCTTTGGGAGTTCACAGCCTTGCCCCAGTATATGTGTCCTTGCTGTTTCCTGTGGGTGGCTGAGACATGCTCTTTCAGCTGCCTGCCCCTGCAAGTCTGCCTCTGTTAAGTTGCTTTTGGCTATAGTATTTTAACACAACTACAGAACAGTATATTAAGTAAAACTTTATAAAAAATGGAAACAACCTTTGCCAATGTTAAAAGAAGGTTATCTGAGGCACAGAACTTTAGGGATTTTTCTATAATATTTAGATTATTTACAATGAAGATATAATTATGTATTGCTCAAAAATAAACTATTAGACAGTTTGATAACTGTTTAAAGTATGTTATTGATAAATGCTTTGTAAAGTCATTGTCTTTCAGGATATTTCCTAAATGTATGTTATATGTAACTATGTGGAGCCCTCTGGCTATACTCCCTGAGAAGATTGGTGCTTTGGCTATGCTTGATACTTATTCATTTCAAATAGAACTAATATGCTTAAACATTACATGCCTAGAAAAGCTTGGGTGTTCACTTTTACGGTATATATCATTTTGTAAAATAATTCACAGGATACAATACAGAATGTACTATGTAAGCACACAGTTTTCTCTGGCAGTTATAATTCTGCACAGAATTTGAACACTGTGAGGTAGTGAGGACATGATGTTGCCTAGTCAGAGAGTGTTCCTGAAAATGGAGACTAACAGCATGTTCTTCCAGAGAGAACCTTGCCCTGGAGACAGGTAACTTATGCTCTTAGCCTCTTGCCTATGCAACCATGAGAACAGGCACATTTATTACCACTGCCTACCTCCCAGGTTTTCCCTCGTCATCGTGATTAAACTAAACTGTATAAGCATCACTGGGTCATAAAAACAATTAAGGGAATGGGGTTAGCCTCTCAATTATTTTTTTGGATTACCTATTAATATCACCCATAATGAAAACAATCCCAAGGGAAGTACTTTTAAATTCCCCTTAACTTTTCTCCACTCTGTAATAAAACATGCAAACAATATAAGAAAACTGGGGGTTTTACTACCTGCAATCCACACTCTATTTCTGTCAAGCTTTTGGGTCTAAAGATTAATTTATTTTAAAGTCTTCCCCTCCAACTGATTTTGCAGCAATCAAAGACGACAGATGGGAGCTTGGAGCCTGAAAAAAATGAAGTAGTGAGTTTTCGGGATTGTACGCTATCAGGGTCTCAAGCTTCTGATTATCAAAGGGACAATTAGGACAGCAGCAGCAGCAGCAGCAACAACAACAACAAAATCCACCAGAAAAGCAAATCTTCTACTCCTGGGAAACAAGTTTCTGAAGGGGATGTAAGCTGCCAGGTATGAAACACAGTGAGTGAACTGAATGAACTAGAATTAACTCCTACCTGGGTACATTTCTAGAATGCAGAACTAGAGAGAGGGGAGGACAGGGAGTACAGACAGATAAGTCACTAAGGAGTCACTTATGTTCCGCTCTGAGGAACTCTGGGGGCAGAAACCAAACCACTTTACATATTAGCAGGGGCAACTGAACCTTCAAAACCTGGATGAATGCACTGGGTCAGAAATGTCTCTAGCACAAAAGTACAGAGAACAGAAGCAACATTTTAAATAAAATTTTTAATGAAAGCATTTAGTTCCCTTTTGAATGTTATCTGCTTTCATTTAAAAAATTAATGTGGAACTTACTTATATCATCTGCAGAGTATATCATCCTTACTTAACAAAACATTATTTTTTGCTAAAGTTACTTAAATATTAAAATACAATCATTATCTCACATATTAAAAACATACCTAACAGACCAGACAAGGATGGAGGATGGAATCTTGCATGTGTTGAATCCATATTGCTTTTTAAATATACCTCTTTCATGTAAACTCTCTAGGCATTATTTTTTAAATTATTTATTTTTCAACTATTTCTTTAATATATGGTTAGGCTATTAAAGTAACTGATTTTTCTTTAATTAAATATAATTTTCTTGGCGGCGGCGGCGGCAGCAGCGGCAGCAGTGGCTGCTCCAGCTGAAGGGCCATCAGCAGTGGAACCAAGGCGTCACAGGGTCCAGTTAGGCCCTGCGCCCACGACCACTGACCTTCGCTGACCAGCCGGACAGCAAGCAGCTGCAGTTGTGCGGCGCCTTTCCTGCACGGAGGCCACTTCAGAACTCGGCCTCCCACCAGTCAGGAGAGGAGGATCCATCTTGGTTCCGTACTCCAGGAATCGGACAGACTGAGGTACACAAACATAATCCGAGGCCAACACCGCGGTGGTCTGAGCCCGACGGGCGTTGGCCTGCACCCAGGCCCTGGGCGGGTCGGGGGCCATCGGGGTGCCAACCCAACCAGGAGGTTTTTTGCCCAGGCCTGCGAGCGCGCCGCCGCCATTTTGCCTGCAGGACGACAGAGAGCTCAGGCGGGCAGACCTGTAACAGGCATAGCCTAAGGCTAACAAAGCGGGGGTCCAGGCCCCAAAAGGCACAGGACTGACCCCAAGAACTGGGCGGCTTGGTGGGCCATCTGTGAGTCAACCCGCCCAGGTGATTGTTAGCAAAACAGACTCTCCCGGCGCTTTCAGGGAGCGCGGGCGCACACGCCCGCCATCCTAGTCACCTGGCAAACCCAATTAACAGTCAAAGCCGTAGGGGAACTTTGCTCGGACCTTGGCCTCCCAGGCTTTTGCCTGGACTCAGGGACTGGGCGGCCAGGCTAACCTTGTGTGCGATAGCCCGGTTGGCAGATCGGCTGCCCAGCGGAGTGAGCGGAACTCAGGGGAGGTCACAGTAGCATACACCGTCGGCACTCCCTGGGAGTGCACACGGGCTCCATCTGCTCCACAGACACAATCTGGGGCAAGGCCTCAGGCAGAAGCCCTTAGCTCTACTCTCTCCGCTTCCGGATCCAGATCAGTCTGGGCGGCAGCATTACATCTCCAAGTCCTGCAAGTGGCTAGCTGGGCTTCCGGGCGGCCAGCTGGGAGAAGTCAGTGTGCTCCAGTGAATCCAGCGGGCCCCAGCGGGAGCCTTCGGGTGCCTGCTTTGGGATCTGAACAGCCTGGGCAGCAGCACACTGTCTACAAGCAGTGCAGGAGGTAAGCTGTGCACCAGAGGCCAACTGGGAAGGGGCAGCTTGCACTGGTGAGTCCAGCACTGACAAGATAAACTAACACCAGTGAGATCTAGATGGCAAAAGGCAAACGCAGGAACGTCACTAACAGAAATCAAGGCAATATGGCAACATCTGAACCCAATTCTCCTCTACCAACATGTCCTGGATACCCCATCACACCAGTAAAACAAGATTTGGATTTAAAATCACTGGTCATGATGCTGGTACAGGAACACATGAAGGTCATACATAAAGAAATTCAGGAGACAATGGATCAAAAGGTAGAAGCCCTTGCAAGGGAAACACAAAAATCATTGAAAGAAATCCAGGAGAATACAAAAGCCAACAAGGAGGAAATGCAAAAAACACTTAAAGAAATACAGGAGAACTTTGCTCAACAGGCTGAGGTCATGAAAGACGAAACACAAAAATCTCTTAAAGAAATACAGGAGAACTTTGGTCAACAGGCTGAGCTCATGAAAGAGAGAACACAAAAATCTCTTAAAGAATTACAGGAAAACACAAACATGCAAGTGAAGGAGCTAAGCAAAACCATCCAGGATCTAAAATCAGAAGTAGAAACAACTAAGAAAATTCAAAGGGAGACAACTTTGGAGATAGAAAGCCTTGGGAAGAAATCAGGGGACAGAGATACAAATATCAACAACAGAATACAAGAGATAGAAGAAAGAATCTCAGATGCTGAAGATTCCATAGAAACCATGGACTCAACAGTTAAAGAAAATGCAAAATGCAAAAAGCTTGTAACCCAAAATATCCAGGAAATCCAGGACACAATGAGAAGACCAAACCTAAGGATTATAGGCATAGAGGAGAGTGAAGATTTACAACTTAAAGGGCCAGCAAATATCTTCAATAAAATTATGGAAGAAAACTTCCCTAACCTAAAGAGAGAGATGCCCACGAATATACAAGAAGCCTACAGAACTCCAAACAGACTGGACCAGAACAGAAATACTTCCCGTCACATAATAATCAAAACACCAAATGTTCTAAACAAAGAAAGAATACTAAAGGCAGTAAGAGAAAAAGGCCAAGTAACATATAAAGGAAGACCTATCAGAATCACAGCAGACTTTTCACCTGAGACTATGAAGGCTAGAAGGTCCTGGGCAGATCTCATGCAGACTCTAAGAGAACACAAATGCCAACCAAAACTACTATATCCAGCAAAACTCTCAATCACCATAGATGGAGAAACTAAGATATTTCATGACAAAACCAAGTTTACCCAATATCTATCCACAAACCCGGCCCTAAAAAGGATAATAGGAGGACAACACCAATACAAGGAGGGAAACTTCACCCTGGAAAAAGCAAGATAGTAACCTTTCATCAAACCCAAAAGAAGTTAAGCATTCAAATTTAAAAAATAACGTCAAAAATGATAGGAAGTAACAATCACTATTCCTTAATATCTCTTAACATCAATGGACTTAATGCCCCAATAAAAAGACACAGACTAACTGAATGGATACGTAAACAGGACCCTACATTTTGCTGCTTACAGGAAACACACCTCAGGGCCAAAGACAAACACTACCTTAGAGTAAAAGGCTGGAAGACAATTTTACAAGCAAATGGTCTCAGGAAACAAGCTGGAGTAGCCATTTTAATATCAGATAAAATTGACTTTCAACCCAAAGTCATCAAAAGAGACCCCGAGGGTCACTTCTTGCTGGTCAAAGGAAAAATACAAAAAGAAGAACTGACAATCCTGAACATCTATGCCCCAAATGTAAGGGCACCCTCTTTTGTAAAAGAAACTTTATTAAAACTAAAAGCACACATTGCACCTAACACAATAATTGTGGGTGACTTCAACACTGCACTTTCCTCAATGGACCGATCAGGAAAACAGAAACTAAACAGGGACACAATGAAACTAATTGAAGCTTTGGACCAATTAGATTTAACAGATATATATAGAACATTCTATCCTAAAACAAAAGAATATACCTTTTTCTCAGCACCTCATGGTACCTTCTCCAAAATCGACCATATAATTGGTCACAAGACAGACCTCAACAAATATAAGAAGATCGAACTAATCCCATGCCTCCTATCTGATCACTATGGAGTAAAAGTGGTCTTCAATAGCAACAGAAACAACAGAAAGCCCACATACACGTGGAAACTGAACAATACTCTACTCAATGATACCTTGGTCAAGGAAGAAATAAAGAAAGAAATTAAAGACTTTTTAGAACACAATGAAAATGAAAACACAACATACCCAAATCTATGGGACACATTGAAAGCAGTGCTAAGAGGAAAACTCATAGCCCTGAGTGCCTCCAAAAAGAAAATGGAGAGAGCATACATTACCAGCTTAATGACACACCTGAAAGCCCTGGAACAAAAAGAAGCTATTTCGCCCAGGAGGAGTAGAAGGCAGGAAATCATCAAACTCAGGGCCGAAATCAATCAAGTAGAAACAAAGAGAACCATACAAAAAATCAACAATACCAGGAGCTGGTTCTTTGAGAAAATCAACAAGATAGATAAACCCTTAGCCAGAATGACCAAAGGGCACAGAGAAAGTATCCAAATTAACAAACTTAGAAATGAAAAGGGAGATATAACAACGGAAACTGAGGAAATCCAAAAAATCATCAGATCCTACTACAAGAGCCTATACTCAACACAACTGGAGAATCTGGAGGAAATGGACAATTTCCTTGACAGATACCAAATACCAAAATTAAATCAGGACCAACTAGACCATCTAAACAGTCCCATAATGCCTAAAGAAATAGAAGGAGTCATAGAAAGTCTTCCAACCAAAAAAAGCACAGGACCAGATGGCTTCAGTGCAGAATTCTACCAGACCTTCAAAGAAGAGTTAACACCAATACTCTTCAAACTATTCCACAAAATAGAAACAGAAGGAACACTACCCAATTCCTTCTACGAAGCCACAATTACGCTGATACCAAAGCCACACAAAGATCCAACAAAGAAAGAGAACTTCAGACCAATTTCCCTTATGAACATCGATGCAAAAATACTCAATAAAATTCTTGCCAACCGAATCCAAGAACACATCAAAACGATCATCCACCATGATCAAGTAGGCTTTATCCCGGGAATGCAGGGTTGGTTCAATATACGGAAATCCATCAATACAATCCACTACATAAACAAACTCAAAGAACAAAACCACATGGTCATTTCATTGGATGCTGAAAAAGCATTTGACAAAATTCAGCATCCCTTCATGCTTAAAGTCTTGGAGAGAACAGGAATTCAAGGCCCATACCTAAACATAGTAAAAGCAATATACAGCAAACCGGTAGCCAGCATCAAACTAAATGGAGAGAAACTTGAAGCAATCCCACTGAAATCAGGGACCAGACAAGGCTGCCCCCTTTCTCCTTATCTTTTCAATATTGTACTTGAGGTACTAGCTCGGGCAATTCGACAACATAAGGAGGTCAAAGGGATACAAATTGGAAAGGAAGAAGTCAAACTATCATTATTTGCAGACGACATGATCGTCTATCTAAGTGACCCAAAGAACTCCACTAGAGAGCTCCTACAGCTGATAAACAACTTCAGCAAAGTGGCAGGTTATAAAGTCAACTCAAGCAAATCAGTGGCCTTCCTATACTCAAAGGATAAGCAGGCTGAGAAAGAAATTAGGGAAATGACCCCCTTCACAATAGCCACAAACAGTATAAAGTATCTTGGGGTGACTCTTACCAAACATGTGAAAGATCTGTATGACAAGAACTTCAAGACTCTGAAGAAGGAAATGGAAGAAGACCTCAAAAAATGGGAAAACCTCCCATGCTCATGGATCGGCAGAATCAATATAGTTAAAATGGCCATTTTGCCTAAAGCACTATACAGATTCAATGCAATACCCATCAAAATCCCAACTCAATTCTTCACAGAGCTAGAAAGAGCAATTATCAAATTCATCTGGAACAACAAAAAACCCAGGATAGCTAAAACTATTCTCAGCAACAAAAGGAAATCTGGGGGAATCAGTATCCCTGACCTCAAGCAATACTACAGAGCAATAGTGTTAAAAACTGCATGGTATTGGTACAGTGACAGACAGGAGGATCAATGGAACAGGATTGAAGATCCAGAAATGAACCCACACACCTATGGCCACTTGATCCTCGACAAAGAGGCTGAAAACATCCAATGGAAAAAAGATAGCCTTTTCAACAAATGGTGCTGGTTCAACTGGAGGTCAGCATGCAGAAGAATGCGAATTGATCCATCCTTGTCTCCTTGTACTAAGCTCAAATCCAAATGGATCAAGGACCTCCACATAAAGCCAGACACTCTGAAGCTAATAGAAAAAAAACTGGGGAAGAACCTTGAGGACATCGGTACAGGGAGAAAGTTTCTGAACAGAACACCAATAGCGTATGCTCTAAGAGCAAGAATTGACAAATGGGACCTCATAAAATTACAAAGTTTCTGTAAGGCAAAGGACACCATCAAGAGGACAAATCGGCAACCAACAAATTGGGAAAAGATCTTCACCAATCCTACATCAGATAGAGGGCTAATATCCAATATATATAAAGAACTCAAGAAGTTAGACTCCAGAAAACCAAACAACCCTATTAAAAAATGGGGTACAGAGTTAAACAAAGAATTCTCACCTGAAGAACTTCGGATGGCGGAGAAGCATCTTAAAAAATGCTCAACTTCATTAGTCATTAGGGAAATGCAAATCAAAACAACCCTAAGATTTCATCTTACACCAGTCAGAATGGCTAAGATTAAAAATTCAGGAGACAGCAGGTGTTGGAGAGGGTGTGGAGAAAGAGGAACACTCCTCCACTGCTGGTGGGGTTGCAAATTGGTACAACCACTCTGGAAATCAGTCTGGCGGTTCCTCCGAAAACTGGGCACCTTACTTCCAGAAGATCCTGCTATACCACTCCTGGGCATATACCCAGAAGACTCCCCACCATGTAATAAGGATACATGTTCTACTATGTTCATAGCAGCCCTATTTGTAATTGCCAGATGCTGGAAAGAACCCAGGTATCCCTCAACAGAAGAGTGGATGCAAAAAATGTGGTATATCTACACAATGGAGTACTATTCAGCCATTAGAAACAATGAATTCATGAAATTCTTAGGCAAATGGATGGAGCTAGAGAATATCATACTAAGTGAGGTAACCCAGACTCAAAAGGTGAATCATGGTATGCACTCACTAATAAGTGGATATTAACCTAGAAAACTGGAATACCCAAAACATAATCCACACATCAAATGAGGTACAAGAAGAAAGGAGGAGTGGCCCCTGGTTCTGGAAAGACTCAGTGAAACAGTATTCAGCAAAACCAGAACGGGGAAGTGGGAAGGGGTGGGTGGGAGGACAGGGGAAGAGAAGGGGGCTTGCGGGACTTTCGGGGAGTGGGGGGCTAGAAAAGGGGAAATCATTTGAAATGTAAATAAATTATATCGAATAATAATAAAATATATATATATATAATTTTCTTTAGGCTTATAATGTAGAAACAAATTTTAGAATATTAACTGTAATTTAAATAAACATTTTGGTATTATGAGACTGACTGATAATTTCACACACAAAAATTAAAGGCAAAATAGTTTACTATAAATGGAAGACAATTTGAGGAGAAAGTGAAAGCCCTATTATATTAAAGTAGTCTCAATAAAGTGACATTGTTCATATAAAACAATTCTTCAAATACTGCCATTATGTTAGGGGACACTCAGGCCTCCTTTTTTCCTGCACTCTATCCGGTGGATACAGCCAATCTCATATCACACTCTATTTCGGTACACTGTAGATATATCTGAATAACGGAGTACTTTCCTGGCATGCTCAAGCCCTGGGTTAGATTCTCAGCACATGTCCTTCTGTCTGTGTGTATGTACTTATGTACGTATGTATATTTGCCAGATTGTATCCATATCTATACTGAACATTTATACATATATTTCTTTATTATTATTTCCTTAAAATATAACATATAATGACATTTATGTTATATTAATTATATAATACAATATAGTTTAAAGCTTAGAGAAAGATGTACTTTATCAAAGAGTAACATTATCAGTAAGATGTGCTTTTTCATAAGGAGTATTATCTCAAAGTACAGCCCTGGAACCAGTTCCCAAGACATCAAGGAACGACTACATTCAATATCACACAAATTGTTTTTCAGTAGCAGGATGTTTGTTGTGTGTCTATTTGTTCTCTCACATTTCTGATAAAGCAATGTTCTACCAATTCTAAAGGGCGGAAAAGCATGGACATACACTTTGTGGGTTTGAAAACGTTTTGAGACAGTGATACTGTGAAGCTCCTGCTAGCCTGGACTAGACAGCCTTTACTAGACAGCCAAGGCTAGTCCTGAACATGTAGAGATCCTCCTTGCTTTAGCCTCCCAGGCTGCCAGGATCACAGGCATAAAGCAACCACGGCAGACAGACATTGTTTTTCATGCACTAGGTACCTAGCTCTGTAGACCAGGCTGACCTAGAACTCAGAAATCCGTCTGCCTCTGCTTCCCAAGTGCTAGGATTTCCAGGTGTCTGCCACCAGCACCTGGCTAAACCTAGCGTTTTATCTCCCAACGATTATTACCTCCCTTTGGAGAAAAATGAATCCTCCAGTTCTTTCCTTGCACACTTCCAGCTCCAGTCATATGAGCTGGCCATCATCTACTCCATAGAGCAGTTAAACAGACTACTCACCCCAAACTAGGGCAGTCAGAGTCTGGGGGTTTGTCTGTTTTGTTTGGGGGAGGCAGGGATCTTTCCTTGAGACTAGAGAAAAGAGCAGACAGTCCTTCTCACTCAGCAGTAGAGATTAAAAGTAAAACTAGACACTGTAAGAAAGGAGATTTTCAGTTTGACAGAAGAAGGCAAGCATGCAAAGAGAAGCAGAGATGAAGACCAGTGAGGAACCTGAAGGATAGCTGTGTCCCTTGGGTTATTCTGAGGTCAGCGTCACAGGCCTGGCCTGCAAATCAACTTTTCCTGGAAACCTATGATCCATATAAATTATTGTCTACACTAGTTCAAGCTAAGCATTTAGTTTCTTAAAAGCAAGGGTGCTAAATAACTGCATAGTTGATTATCTATCACATAGAAATCTTACGATTCACCTATTTAAGGTTGTGTGGAGTATGTGTTGAGGTAACCTTTTTTACTTTGTATGAAGGTATGCCTCAGTATTTTCAATTGTTGGTTGCTGTGCCAGCAGAGAGCTAAATGCTATCTTGGTATTGTCATTTTTATGGCCCATCACCACCCTTATATTTGTAAAAACTTGTCCTTCCACTCCTGCTCAGATACTTGAAGGTCAGACAGCCCTCTAGGCCTAGAGGCAATCTAGATATGTGTTTTGCTACTGACTGGTGTAATAAAGAGCTGACAACAAGTAGCTGGGCAGGGGGGAACTTCCAATAGAGAGGAGGGGAAAGTAGAAAGCAGACAGGGAGGGAACAGGACGCATTGGGGGGTCTGGGGGGGGGACAGAAAGATAAAGAGCTAGCCACATGGTGGGTTGTAGGCTAGAATGGCCCGGTTAAGTTTAGAATAGTTGGGAGACTGACCTGGCAAAAGGCCTAAGTTTTAAACTATATAGAAGACTCTGTGACATTACCGCTTGTGGGTCAGAGAAATCCTGCTATACATATGGAAACTAGATGTTTCCCTTAGCCCTTAAGAATGAAACGCAGGGGCTAGCAAGCTAGCATACTGGTTAGGAACACTTGCTGGTCTTGCAGAGGACATGGGTTAGCTTCCCGGGTGCACATGGTGGCTCACAGCCATCTGTAACTTCAGCTCCAGGGAATCCAATCTTCTGACCTCTGAGAACATGTAGTACACATACATACATGCAGACAAAATTCTCACATACATAAAAATAAATAAGAAAGTAAATTTTGAAAAGAATGGAAAGCACATGCTTAAATAAGCAAATGACAAGAAGCCAATAAAGAGAAAAATATTCTAAGTAAAACACTGGGGGAGAGTAATCACTAAATGGCAGAGAAATGGAAACTGACATAGTAACTTAATATGGTCATTTTTATCAGTGAGCATGGCTAACACTGGCAAAATACAACAGAGCAGTGTTTTCTCACCTCCTTGTGGAAGCAGGGCTTTTCATACGGAGACATCTATAGTACATTCTGAGATTATCATCAAGAAGCCTAAAATATTTGTTCAAATTCTGACTTGGTAATTCTACTCCTGTAATTCTAGCCTACAGAAATAGATTTAAATATAGGAAGCCTTGTGCCTGGTTGGTTTTGAAGAAAGACAATCATCACAGTAATTCACAGTAGCAAAAATCTGGGAATAATAAACTTTTGAGAAAGGAAAATGACTGGTTTATTCAATGTAGCATTTGTCATTAAAAATAGTATTTACAATGGTTCTATAATAACACAGAAGATGTTTATATTATAGTGTAAGGCGTTTAAGCTAAAATAAATTGCATACATGTCTTTAGACTGTATATACATACAAAAATAATTCAGACCTTTCCCTACAGAAATGTTCATACATTATCAATCACCTAGTAGTTTACAGGGATGGGTTGTAACTGAAGGCTTCCCCTAGGAACCCACCAGACACCCTAAAGGAAAACCAAAGGCTGCTAGACCCCACATGAGTACAGCTGCTCTGGGTAAGCTATTGCTCAGTTGCCTTGTCCTTCCTTTGTTGTTGATAGCTATGTAATGTATAACAGTTTCTAGAAACCCAGTTTTCATATAATTTTATAATCTTGTTCAGGATATCATCTGTAATACATATACATACACATACACATGTACATATACATGTACATATGGCCATTAACTAAACCTGTTTACTATGCTTATAATATTAAAACCCACAAAATTATTACAGAAAATCATTTATTTTAGCTGCCAAGTCCTCTGCCTGCAAATCCCTTTCTTATTAAAATAGATGTTTAAGGTGAATGAGTCATGCACACCTGCAATCTCAGTACTCTGGAGGCTGAGGCAGGAGGACCACAGCAAGCTGGAGGCCAGTTTGCACTACCCAGTTAGTTCAAGGGAAGCACAGCTACAAATCATGGCCATCCCAAAAGAAAACCAAACTACATATATATGACTTTTGAGATTCATTCATAAGGTTCTTTTTAAAAAGACTGATTCTAGAAAACTAACAATCCACTTAGAAAATACTATGAAGGACAATCTTTCATCTATTCCAAAACATCCCATAATATTCCCAGTAAAAATAAGAAAGATGATTTTTATTAAAGAATAGGTGCTTATTAGGCAAATATTGATAAGATCATGTTTGAAACTTGGTTCCAGTTGTTGTTGGTGGTGGTGGTGGTTGTTACTGCTGCTGCTGCTGTAACTGAGTATCAAGTCTGAGTAATTTATAAAGAATAACCATTTCTGGACCTGTCAGCTGAACAAACAGGAGGACCTGAGTGTGGATACTCAGGATCCATATGACAGCTGAACACCACATATCTGTAACCCAGTGCTGGGAGCTGGGAGGGAGGGCAGACACAGGAGCTCAGTGGCCAGCCAACCTACTTCAGTTGGTGAGCTCCAGGTTTATAGAGAGATGAGAAAGTGGAGGACAAAAACACCTAATATCCACCTCCAGCCTCCTCAGGCATGCATACACGTTACAAACAGCCATGGGCATACATATCAACATGCATGACATATATGTGTGCACACAAAGGTTTCTGAAGACTGAGAAGTTCAAGGCCAAGTACTATTGAATCTGGTGAGTGAGGTCATTCTTGCTCATGGAGCCGCTTTCTGTCTCATGGTGCTATAAGGAATGGCATAAGGCAGAATGCCCTGGCTCAGGACTCTTCTCTGCTTCTGATAAAATCCAAGTCCCACTGAAGTAGGAGCCTAGCCTTAGGGGCTAATTTAGTATTAATTACATCCCAAAGACTCACCTTCAAAACCATCTAACCACCATCAACTGAGTTTTGGCACAGGCAATCCATATCCAAATCACAGCATTCTACCCGTGTCTGCAACACTGGGGCCTCCTCAAGGACATGACATTTATTTCCATGCCAAGCATCAGCCTTAACTCATTTCAACACAAACTCAAACATTAACTGTCCACTCAGTGATTTAAGATAGGCTCATTCCAGCTCTGAACCTGTGAAATCAATGGAAGCATCACTGTGTAATGGTGGAGCAGGAACAGGATAAACATCCCATTCCACAGGAAAAAAAAGAAAAGAAGGCAAAGGAATAACTGGCTCAAAGCAAGTCTGAATCTTAGCAGCACAGACTATTAAAGAATTCCAGAGTAATCTTTCACTCCATATCTCATCTCCTGACACCCTAGCTGGATCGTCAAGGTCTTGGGCACCCTGCCCTCACAGCCTTTCTGGGATCAGACTCCTGGGCTGTGTAACACAGGCTGTATGTGGCTGACGGCCTTTTCTAGACTGATGCCGCACAGTGCCCAGGGCTGTGGCTTCTGGGATTCCACTCCACAGCCCCACCCTCAGTGCTGGTTACTTTTCCCATCAGTATAACCAAATCCCCAAGAGAGACAACTTTAGGTAAGCAAAGCACGGTGGGGCATGTGACGGCAGAAGCATGTGGAAGAGGCTCTCACATCTAGGCAGATCAGATTTGTGCCAGAGCAGGCATCCGTCCGTCACCTTCTGGCAACCTACTTATGCCAGGTGGGCCATAGTCCAAAGGGAACCAGAACCTCCCCCAAACAGTACCGTCAGCTAGGCACCCAGTATTCTAAAACAGAAGCCAAAGGAGGACAGTTTATGGTCAAACTCTTAACACCATAGTAGTGAATCTTTACAAGGATTCTTACTCAGTATTGGTCTGGCCTCCCCAGGCAGTTGGCAAACATTTAAAAATGTTGATGGACAACCCTGAGATTTCACCTTACACCAGTCAGAATGGCTAAGGTCAAAAACTCAGGAGATAGCAGGTGTTGGCGAGGATGTGGAGAAAGAGGAACACTCCTCCACTGCTGGTGGGGCTGTAAGATGGTACAACCACTGTGGAAATCAGTCTGGAGGTTCCTCAGAAAACTGGACATGAGACTTCCAGAGGACCCTGCTAAACCTCTCCTGGGCATATACCCAGAGGATTCCCCGGCATGCAATAAAGACACATGCTCCATTATGTTCATAGCAGCCTTATTTATAATAGCCAGAAGCTGGAAAGAACCCAGATGCCCCTCAAAGGAGGAATGGATTCAGAAATGTGGTATATTTATACAATGGAATACTACTCAGCAATTAGAAACAAGGAATTCACAAAATTTTTAGGCCAATAGTTTGATCTGGAAAATATCATCCTAAGTGAGGTAACCCAATCACAAATGAATACACATGGAATGCAATCTCTGATAAGTGGATATTAATTAGCCCAGAAGCCCTGAATACCCAAGGCACAAATTGCATAACAAATGACTCCCATGAAGAAGTATGGAGAGGGTCCTGATCCTGGTAAGGATCGATCTAGCATTGGAAGGGAATATAAGGACAGAGAAAAAGGAGGGAGGTGAGTGGAGAAGGGATGGAGAGAAGAAGGTTTATGGGACATATGGGGAGAGGGGATCCGGGAAAGGGGAAATCATTTGGAATGTAAACAAAGAATATAGAAAATAAAAATATTTAAAAAATGTTGATGGACTCCTATAGCCTATAGTCTGTTTCTTTATGGAATTAGCATCATATGGATGTAAATATTGCTGCTATAGTTTGGATCTGGTCCATGTGTTAAAAGATAGGGTGTGGAACTATTGGAACACTTTAATAGATGAGGCCTTATAGGCAGTCTTGGATCACTGGGGGTATATACTTAATAATGGAAGGCCCTAGTCACCTCCTGGTTCTTGTTTCTACTTTCTGGCCATGAGATAGTCAGCCATGCTCTCCCACCCTCTCGTCACATAGTGGGCTGCTTCACTATAGGCCCAAAGCAGAGGGCCAACAAAAACCAGGTCAAAACAACACTTTTTATAAATTGTATTCAATATTTGCTACAGTGGGAAGTTAGCATGGCTATCAAAGTTGACAGCATGCTCTCAGGAGAGCAGTGGCAGTACCAGCCAGATTTGGGTGTGTCAGAGCCACAGAGAGGTTGACCAACACTGCACTGAGGTGCAAGAGCAGAGTTCTCTGACAGCTCTGATGACAAGCCTATGTATGGAGGGCGCTATGGGCCTGTTCCCTCAAACTAGTCTTTCCACCTTGGCCCATATCCAGCGAGCACAGAGGGGTCTCAGAGAATCCCTGGAGTCTCTTTCAGACCTCCATTCTGCTGTAACGACATTAACTACCTGGCTCTGGAAGGGCGCCTATCGCGTACCACAGTCCCTTGCCCACACTGAGGTCTCTGCTGAATGTGCTTCCATCCTTGGCATGGCCTCGCACTTTTTTACACCATTTCCTTAATATATAAATTGAAAATTGTATTTAAATGATTCTTTTCCTGTCTTACATGACAGCATGGTTGAAGTAAGCATAGCAGCTCAAAGGCTTGGGTAAGACATTTCTTGCAGCAGTTCTTCATTCCTCTCAAATTCAGCCTTCTACACGATCCTAGGACACATGCCATTGCTATCATTCAGGGTAGCTTCTCTCATTCATTGCCAGCTAGGGATCTTCTCATTTCCACATTTACCAGCATCCTGATGGTCACAACCAAGAACACTCTAAAACTTTACAATCTTCCCTAGTTGTCATCTTCCAGACTCATCAGAGTCGACCTAATGCTCTGTCTGTTCATGGCGTTGAGGTTATTCAGTTCTGTGTTCTTCTATATTCTTCTAGCCTCTACTCGTTTGCTCTTGGCAATGACTTCATATCTCATTCCATTTTCTGAGAATACAACTGACTGTGTGATTTATAAAAATAAAGGTTTACTCAGCTCAGGGTGCTGAGGGGCTGAGAGTTCTGATAAAGAAATCAGATTTGGTGAGGGCCCTTCCTGCTGAGTGGGAACACTACAAAGTCCCTGAAGTGGCACAGGACATCACCTGGAACGTGAGATTATACCTGGCATTTGTAATAGACATACTCTCCAAATAATCCTCCATTGGGCTCATTTCCTTATAAGGGCAGAGTGCTTAGGACTACTTTCTAAAACGTCTCACCTGCTAATGCCTCAAAGGAGGATTTAGTTTCAGTGAGTATGTTGGTGGGTATAGTTAAACTATAGCACAAATTATGGAAAACATATGAATGTGTAGATATAGAATATGATAAACCAATTGCTAATGAACCCAAATAACACGTTAAAGCACTGGTCTACATATATGCTTTTCCTTGAATGGTCTCAAGATAAGGATGCATGAGTTTCTAGAAACATGCAGGTAATTAACTGTACAGTACTTAAAGAACTGTTAAAATGTGTGATTTCTTTTCCCTGCCTTTTTATTTGAAGCAGTAATAACTGGTCCAATAAATAGAAATGAGACAATGTGGCAGCTTCCAGTCTGTATCTTTACCTTCTGATAAAATTGTAATGTGGTAGGTAGAAAAAGGTTTTAAACAAAAAATGTGTATGACATGCCATTATGCGTACAATATCACACCAAGAAATTATGGCTTCAAAAACAAGCAGGTTATGGTTAGGTAGACGAGAGAACCAAGAGGAAGACAGCCACCTTACAGTGTGATGACATTGGTAAAGAAGGCAGAAAGAGGCGTGTGCTCATGTGCCTTTGTACTGCTTGGAAGATCTAAACAGTTTCCTGTTACAAGGATTTCCTTGTAGTGTATGATCTGTTCAAGCAGCCAAGGAAGACCAGGGAGAGAAAAGGAGAAATGGCATTATTTAGGTATAGCAGAGGAAAAAGAAAAACAGCTAGAAATACTTTTATTTTCTTCTTAAAACATAATAAAGGAAAAGTCTGAGTTAGTATATTTACTTCTAAATCAAAGATGATTCTGGGTTGGAGTAGTACGGTAATGACATGTTAAAATGCCACCCAACACTACCCAAAGAATAACCCAACAAAATGTTTACATGCTCTTCATTTCAGCCTCAAAAATAAGAATAAGGAAGAGAAAATATGTATTCTAGGTTCAAACTATCACTTGCCAAACTCTAAGGAAAACATTCAACTATAGATTATGAAGTCATGTGATGATGTTCAGATGGAGAGCTCCTGCAGTCAGCCGAGAGGCCATCTTACTCTGCCAGGTTTCCTGTCTTGGGGAACATTGTCTAACTAAGACCCTGCAGCAATGTTTCATGCCAACTATCAATGCCACTATGAAAGGCAATGACTGTTTCTAGATCAGCAAACAATATCATCATAATCGCAAATGAGGTGGATACTGAAGAATTTTCAGAAAAGTCTCTGGTAAGCAGCCAGTTAGCAGCATCAGTACTCACTGTAATAGACAGGACCCAGAGATGGCCTGCTGTTAAACTTACCTGTGTCATGCTACATGAAGTCTTACGACAAGAGTCAAAAACTGGTCCTTGTACATGTTTTACTTGATTTACAGAGTAGACTTTTTTTAAAAAAAAAAAAAAAACAAGATTTAAGCGTTAAGATATTTTGCATAAAGATCCAGATTCTCTAAGAAGATATGTACATATAAAAATGCTAGTAAAACCCATTAATGGGCACAACTAGGAACTGCAGAGATGGCTCAGTGGTTAAGAGCAGGAGCTACTCTTCTAGAGGACCTGTGTTCAATTCCCAGCACCCACATGGTCACTCATAACTGGCTATAACTCGAGGGGAGCTGATAGCACTGCACACACTTACATACATCATGTGATGTATGAAGGCAAAACACCCATCCATACACACAATTTAAAACAATAAATATTAAAAAATGCACAACTGGTATGCATTAACTACAAAAAATTAAATTTGATCAGAAAATTTACTATTACAAAAAAATCTAGATTCTCTATCTTTAAAAAACAAGTAATTTAGGATGGCAATGTGGCTTAGAAGGTAAAGTACTGCCTCCTGAGAACGTGAGCCTGATAGGCTGAGTTGAGTCTCTGGAACCCGTGTGAAGCTGGAAAGAGAGATTCAACTCTACAGAGTTGTCCTTTGTCTCCTACACATGTACTATGGCCACCATAATTAAATTCATGTCTTTAAAAATGAGCCCTCCCAACAACCTTAGTCTCCTGAAGCAGCTACCTTATTCAAGGCCCATACGTGATTCCATGTGATAGTTTACCACTACACCTAGTTTTAGAATTTGGCCAGTTCTAGTAATTCATATAAAGACCACTTAAAATACTGTTTCTGTGGAAATTTTAAAAGTAAGCCTGCCTGTCATTCGTTTGAGAAGTTCTTTAAGATAAATTAATTTAATTTATTTTGCATATTAAAATATATAGAAAGACATATAAAAAGTCATAGGTGGAGGATGGTTAACGTCATAGAGAAGAAAATTCAATTTATCCCAACAATTACAAAGATACAAAAGTCTGAATGCAGGAAAACACTATGACTGTCCTAAATGCAGTCATTTCTTATCTGGGATTAGCTGATGTCTACCCTCCTGACAGCACCTTCCATCTCACAACTGACAAGAGGCCTTCATTGTCTCCTTGACCAAAACACAAGAGGAGCAGACACAACAGCAGGCACAGGTGCTGTCTCAGCTGTGTGAAAAGCTCACACAAAGGCTTTTCTGATGCTCTTTCACTAGAGCCTGCTGAGGAATCACTCAGCTCCACTCCTCGGTTTCCTTTTTGTCTCCATTAGAAGGTTCTACTTGGCTTTGACACTAAAAAATGCCTCATTAGTATTTTAACTCTTATCTTGGAGCTGCCCAACTGGCCAGAAATGGCTGCTCACTTCAGTATAATTGGAAGGAGTGGGCTGCTTTCCTGCAGTTCTTCCCTGGCTTTTACTATTAATATAGCCTTAATCTGCCAGGGCTACAGCAGAGTGCTATGAATGGGGCGGCGGCTTAGGAGCAACAGAGATCGCTTACAGCTCTGAGGCTGGCACATACAAGATGAAGGTGCCAGCAGAATCACCGTCTAGTGGAAACCTGTTACTGGCCCATATATGGCCTTGTTCTCACAGGGTGGAATAGGCAAAAGAGCTGAGTCTCTAGTGTACTCGTCCACTAAGGAGCACAGCCTTCATGACCTTGCAGGCCCTACTAATACTGCCAGTTTCGAGTAGGGAATAGATAGAATATTTTCCAGACAAGACTTAACCAGAGAACACTTTTCTCAAATGACATTCTTGGGAGTCTATTGGGAAACATGTTGAAATTAAATGCTTTTTTTCCATCATTAATTTTATAAGAATTCTATGTAACTGTTTTTTACTTAAGATGTTAAACCCATCAACGTAGTATAAAGAAAGGAGAAAAGGTGAATGAATCCCTACTATTCCTAAGAAGAGCAGAGATAACTCTTACTGAGTCCTGCAGAGGCTTTATCTGTGTACATAAGCCATAGATTCAGGTGGGGAACCTCAGCCCATGATAGAGTCTGCTCCATCAATGATTTCCTTTTCCTACAGTTTCAGGAGACAGCCTTAGGCACAGCCTTTCAAACCTTCTTGCTCTCCAGCTCCTGATCCTTCACATCTACCTTTAAGTGTACCCTTGGCCCATTGCTTTGGATGTGGAAGACTCCCTGAGAAGGCCAATGTATCCCAACTTGGAAGATTTGGGGAATGTTCACAACCCTTAAACCAATCATGGCTTCTGCCTTCCTGAGAGGAAACTGACATAATCTAAAACTCTGTTGATACTGTCTTGTTGATGTTTCATGTTATTATTTTTCTTATAAAAAGTCAGTAATACCAAGTCAGAAGAAACATTAAGAGCTATGGGGCAGGGCTTCCTCATACCCTTAATCATAACATTGCCAACTTCACAGAGTCTGAGTCATCTGATCTTCAGATATCAAGCAAAAACCTCAGGCGGTGCACTTCAAGAGCCGTTAGTTAATACAGAATCCCACCCAGAAAGGTCTCCTCAGTTTAAAGACGGAGACTATGTCATTACTTTTTATATTTCTACCCTCAAGGATATCAAAGTGAAAGCTCCTTTGACAGCCCAAGGTATAATTAGAATTCCAGAGCCTCTCAAGAATACAGTCTCCTACATATCCAGGCCTTACAAGGCTCCATTATTCCACAAAGAGCTCTATTGAGAAATACAAGCCAGTTAAGAAATGCTGCTTGGAAGTTTCTGGATAGTTTCCTCAGTCCAAATAGGAAGTCATCAGTAATAGGTCTGACTATCAAAGTACACTAAATCCTATGCACAATTTTTTCTCCTCAATCTCAAGTGAGTTATGCACCTGCCCATTTATCAACAAACTCCAGTATAGGAGACCGGCTGGGTGACTGGCTAGTACTAACTAAGGTGTAACATCAAGTGTAAACAGTTCTGTTTGAGGACAGAGGACTTAGTTAAGGACACAGAGTGGTAAAGAGTGAGTTCGGAGTCAGAGTAAAGGAAAAGGCCGCATAACAAGTGAGCACCTCTAGAGCAGCAGTGGCTGAAGCACGGGGCTTCCAGTGGTTCAGGGACAGTGACAAGAAGCTAGGGAAAATGGGGCTATGTTTGTCAGTTGTGACTTGCCTTGCTTCCTTGGTGCCTTGAGACTCCGCCGTGATTAAAGAAGGAATCAAGTCTTCATTTATGAAAGATATTTAGACAAGAAATAAACTTCCACTTACATTCTAAGCCCAAGAATATTTGTGTCATGTTCAATATTTCCCATTCATTCATTCATTCATTCATTCCCTAGCGAATCTTATTCAAAATCTTTTGGCATGGCAATGTAGCTCAGTGGTAGAATTCTTGCCTGGCACACACTAAGCCCTTGGTTTCATTCCTGAAACTGTAAGAAAAAAAAAACTTTCCATAACACTGGACTTTGCATATGTTCTCACTGACTGAAAACTACTTTCTACCTGCCATATAACACTGCTTATAGACGACCCCTGTAATCAGCCACCCTCCTTCCATTCCTCTCTCCTGCTTGCTAAAATCAATCCTGAGTTCAGTGGTCCTTGTCTATTTCAGAATACCAACTCATTCCTTATAAAATGTATTCATTCATCCATCCATCCATCCATCCATCCATCCATCCAGCTCATTTTAAATGTACGCATGTCTTGTGCATATCCAGTGCCTGTAGAGGCCAGAAGAAAGTGACAGATCTCCCTGGGGATGGAGGAGTTAAAGGTAGTTATATCAACTCCTCAAGGGAAGGGAGAAGACTGTAGCTATGTGAACTATGGACTAATGCTGGAAAGACTAAAACTTTTATCTTGATACCTTTGCTCAGGCAACAGATGTGTATAATTCCAGCCCCTTCAAGAAGTTATGTAGTTGTTATTTTTAAAAAATAACAAAAATAAACTACTATTTAAAGTAAGCTATGCTTTACTTGAATTTTGGGAGGTGTCAAGAATTCCTCACTGGTTTAACTGATTATTTTATTTTATTTTATTTTATTTTATTTATTCATGAGTATTCTGTGTGCATATACAGTGCATGCCAGAAGAGGACATCAGATCCCATTACAGATGGTTGTTAGCTACTATGAGGTTTCTGGGAATTGAACTCAGGACTTCTGGAAGAATAGATAGTACTCTTTTAACTGCTGGGCTATCCCTCCAGCCCCTAACTACTGTTTTCTTAGAATGATGACCAGGACTTACAGGAATGATACCTGCCAATATCTAAACAATCCTTCATAACTCTCCCTGAAAAGCTCTTTAAGTCTTTCCTTTTCTTGTCCAGATTAAAAAGAGTAATAATAACTCCTCCAATTTTTCTACTCTGAGAAACTAGATAGCACTGGGCCTGTACTACAGTATTTATTTATTGACTATGGAGTCATGTTGCTCCAAAGACAAACATATATACTTTGTTCTTACCGTTAAGTAATCCTGGGTTATATCTTCCAAAATCACAATCTTGCAGAAATATCATTGTATATATAAACACAAAAGGATGCTCAACTACTTTCCCACAAATCCTTTAGTCCAATTTGTTATATAGAAACATTGCTTTGGAAAACTGTCTGCATCTGAGGTTGCTGGCTCTTTTCTTTTCTACCTTCTGTCGAAGGAAAGCAGACAGATTGTACCATTCTCAACCAGCAGTACAGAGAGACATCAGGGCTGATAAATACAAGGCTACCTCACAACGTGTCTGCAAATGTACTAATGGAGAATTACAGACAACAGAACCAAAGCCAGAATAAAGTTGTGTGCATGGTTTATGACAGAAATATCAAAACCATTTCTGTTTATACACCAGAAAAATACTGTTAGAAATAACTAAAAGGCTAACATTAGATTTAGGAGCTTATTAAAGCAAATTCTTGAAGTATTAAATCACATAGTATTTCACTGTCTAGATTTTATGAACTGTATGGACTTGAACTATATCTGATTTATACAATATCCTATCATTCTGTCAAATACTGATGCTGATGGATTTTGGGGAAGCAACAGAGTTGAAAGGTTATGCAGTACTGAAGTAGTAAATTGTGCTGTGACTTCAAAAGTCATTGCCTTTATTTTGGCATTTAAATAAATAAGTTAGTTCCACATCTGCTTGCTATGCTGATACTTCTTCACAAATACAGAAGTGACTGGGAATGACTTTTTCTTTCCTTTCTGTCCTTTCATTTTATTTGGGGAAAAAAAAAAAAAAAGGTCTCATGTAACCCAGACTGGGCTATGCAGGTGAAGATGACTTTGAACTGTCCAAAGTTCCTATCTCATCGCCCAAATGTCAGGATAAGTTATAGACTTCTGAGCTGTTGTGATTGTTCGCCCAGGAAAGCAGCTTCCATCTTGGGAGGTTCAGACTGCCCCCCTTATAAAGGATTGCCCCAATTGCCTCATTGACTGTTTATACCCTTCGATGGAGAGGTGAGGAGGATCACAAGACTCAGCTGAGTATCAAGCTACTCCCTAGCACCTGTTGTACCCAATCCTACTTTAATTGCATGTGGCCTTGGGGAGGGGCAATAAGTATATAAGCCAGGGAAGACTACAGCAGGAGGCTCCACTCTGCAGCTATGGGGAAGCCTTCTTCACTGCAGGGTAAAGGCTTCCCAGGTGCAGCCTGTTGTGGGGAGGGGTACCCAGACACCTCAGCTATTAGAGAGAGAGAGAGAGAGAGAGAGAGAGAGAGAGAGAGAGAGAGAGAGAGAGAGAGAGAGAGAGAGAGGAGAGAGGAGAGAGAGAAGAGAGAAAGAAGGAGGAGGAGGAGGAAAAAAGAAAGAATAGATAGATAGATAAATAGATAGATAGATAGATAGATAGATAGATAGATAGATAGATAGATAGATAGATAGATGATAGATCAGTCCTCATTGTTTCCCCAGAGTGAACTTGGACAGTACCAAATCTCAGCTTTTTGTTGTGATCACGGGAGAAGAAATAGACATTGCTTACTTTTTCCCTCAGAAGAAACTTTAGTGACACATGTCTGTTTTCACGTAGCACTAGGTAACAACACCAGAGCTTTGTGCATGTTGGCACTCTATCAACTGAGCTACAACTCCAGCTTTTACAAACAAAATATTCCAAATCAATTCTCTACAACTAAAAAGACATTTGAAATAATAACAAAAAACAAAAAAACAACTATTAAACATTTCTAAGTGCCAGGCACTGTGCTTGATGGATTACGTGAAGTGCCATATTTAAATACTGCACTATTCCTACTATCAGCTGTGGATGACATTTCTGCTGTCATTATCAGCTCCATCTGACAGATGCAGGTTAAATTAGTGAGGTAACATAACAAGCTACCCAGCCGGGGAGTGCCTAAAGTGGCTTCGAGCACAGCCAGCACGACCTTATCCTGTTCCTACTGCATGGCTGGGCTGCACTTTGCTCTGATTCTGACCCTTGTGTTACTGCCCTGAATGTCATTTGATAGCCTGTACTTTGATTCTGATTTTCCAATTTGCCAGTAGGAATTGACAGACACTGAGGAGGAAGGAACCACATGACGGAAAGCACGTGAACTGCTGCAGCTAAACACCATGCACATTATGGGCATAAGGGATAGTTAAGCAAGTTCCCAAAATATGGTTTCAAACCCCACTGCAAAACCAAGAGTTCATGTAAGGAAAGACCGCCGTGGTGAGTCTCTGAAACATCTGTTTGCAGGGGCACAGGGTGCTTTCAGAATCAACTCCAGTGGGTCTGTCCTCAGCCTCTTGCTCCTGAGATGCAATGCTCGCCAGACCACTAACAGCTTCCACAGACGACCACTCTCAGGCCTCTTTGCTTCCAAACTGATTTTAGAGCCAAGCAGGAGAGAGACAGTAACTAAAAAGGAGGTGCGGGTGGCTGCGGGGTTTCAGGGTAAGCTGAAAAGGCTTGGGTTTCTTCCTTTTGCTTTGTTTTTTCACTACAACAAACAAAACACAAATGTACTTATGTGAGATAAAACAGGGCTTTAAGGATAATCCTTGGAACAAATCCTAAAGTCTTCATAGCTGTGGTCTTTACTCCCACAGGAGACTGAAACACCAGGCCAATATTATACTAAGGTGCCACAGAAAGTAACAGCTAGTTTTTTTCCTTTTGGTTTTTTCCAGACAGGGTTTCTCTGTGTACTTTAGTCCTATAGTCCTGTCCTCAGTCTGTAGACCTTGAACTCACAAGGTCTCCCCTGCCTCTGTCTCCCACATGCTGGGATTAAAGGTGTGAGTTACCATCTCTCACCAGAAAGTGACTTTTTAAAAAAATTATTTTTTAATTTTTTGTGTACGAGTGTTTTACCTGCATGTTTATATGTACACCGTGTGCTTGACTGGTGTCCAAGGAGGTTAGAAGAGGGGATCAGGTCCTCTGGAAGCAGAACTGCAGACAGTTGTGAGCTGCCATGTGGGTTCTGGAAAGCTAACCAGGGTCCTGTGGAAGAGCAGGGAGTGCTCTTGACCACAGAGCCATCTTACTCACTGCTTTTTCCCTTTTCAAGCAGGGTCTCACTGTGTAACCTATGCTGGCTTGAAATTGCAATGCAGATAAGGCTAGCTTGGAACTCTCAAACATCTGCCTACCTCTGCCTCCACCTTAAAGGCATGTGCCACCACCTTGGGCCAAGTGACTGCTTTCTAATTCAGTGACAGTTTGAGTTTTGATTCAATAGCCAATTATCATTTGTTTAAAATTTAAAGAAAATGTAAAGTTTAAAAGAAGACTGGTAATAGACAATTTTAAAAGGATGTCTTTAAGTGTGTATGTGTATGCCTCTGTGAGTTTACACTCATCAGCACCCAGGAGGACACAGAGCATTAGGTCCCCTGCAACTGGAGTTACAGTTTGTGAGCCCCTTACTGTATGTGGTGGTTTGAATGAGAATATCATCCACAGGCTCATATATTTCAGTCTCCAGGTGATGAACTGTTTGGAAGGATTAGGAGCATGGTCTTGTTGGAGTAAGTTTGTCCTTGTTGGAGAAGGTGTGTTGCTGGGAATGGGTTTTGAGGTTTCAAAATTCCATACCAGTCCATCTGTCTCTCTCCTCCCTCCCTCGCCCTCTCCCCCTCTTCCTTACCCTCCCCCCTCTCATTCTTCCTCCCTCCCTCCCTGCTCCATGCGGAGCTCTCAGCTACTACTTCAGCACCATGTCTGTCTGCTGCCCACCATGATGGTCATGAACTAACTAACCCTCTGAAATTATAAGCAAGGCCCCAATTAAATGCTTTCTTATGTGAAAGTTGCCTCTGTCGTGGTGTCTCTTCACAGCAACAGAACAATAACTAAGACAGTGTTAATGCTTGGAATCTAATTCAGATCCCATCTAAGAGCAGTAAATGATCTTAATCATTGGACAATCTCTTTGGCCTGAAATGAACAAAACTCTAATCTTTTTTTCCTAGCTATAAACAAATGAGAAATAAAATATCCAGCCAAGGAAATCAAGATTATTAACAAAGAAGAACTCTATGATTCCATGTTTGCAAGAAAGTAGATACTCAACTAACTCACTCTCTCTCTCTCTCTCTCTCTCTCTCTCTCTCTCTCTCTCTCTCTCTCTCTTCATATACTAACATGAGCTCATGGTTTACATGTAATACTACAAAGACCTGAGACTGCTGCACGAAGAATGATGTTGGTAAAGAGTTCGTGAAAATGCTGTCTTAACAGATAACTTGAAAAAATAAAGATGGTCTAAATGCAAGAGGCCAGGGAAACAGAAAACAAACGTCAGCAAAGGAAAAACCAAACAGCTGCAGCAGACACAGCGTGTCCAGTTAGCTCTCTCTTCCAGCCAGCAGCCCTCTACCCTTGCTGGCCAGTTCTAATCAGACTATATGCATTTCTATTTCTCCATCTGTGCTTCTTCAAAACATCACATAGAAGAAAGCCACTAACTTCACTTAATAAAATTATTAACTTTGCAAAAGCAAACTAAGAAAAGGTAAAGGAAAATCTAAATGACAGACACATATGTGACTCAGTAAGGGAATAGTATACATTTAACATTAGTCTGTAGCGAATAATACTTTAGGAAGGCTGAGTGTACAGTTGATGTGAATTTAGTTGATAAACTTGGCCTTACACCAAGGGTCTTCCAATTACACACTTTAAAAAGAAGTGCTCACCAGCTGCCATTTGGCCTTGTCCTCCTATGTCTTCAGGTTTCCCCTATACATGGTCCTCTTTCAACACCTCTTCCACAATTACATTCATTCATATAGTTTCATTAAACATGGCAAAGAACTATAAAAACTGAAACCACAAATTAAGTAGAACACTAAACGGAGAAGAGACACTCCTCACATTCCATGATGCATCCCATAATGCCCCTATGGAATGATGGGTTCCTTTTTGAGACATGATCTCACCACACAGCCCTGGCTGGCCTCAGGATCACAGAGATCTGCCGGCCTCTACTGTGCAAGGGCTGGAATCAAAGGCATGCACCGTAACACCCAGTGTCTGTATTACAAGTTTAAGCAAACACTAATAACAGATTATGGATAAAACAACTTCCTTGAGTTGTTCAAAGGTTGATACATCATCTAAAACAAATTAGAAAAATGACTCATCATTTTCAAACGAGTCAACTTGTATTTCTTTAGAATTTTGTTCAAATAGCAGGGACAAGCACAGAAAGATTACACTAGTGCCAGGATTTCAGCACAATACGTGTATCATAGTTTAAATGCTTTCATGTTTTAACTGGTAAAAGTAACTCTGAACTAGATCAATTGTGGAACTAAAGCTTATTTTATAGGGGTTGCTGTTTGCTCACTACCAAATACAAAGGACTTTTATCAAAATATTATTTAGAATGTATTAGTTAATCATCCAAATATTTTTCAGTGGAGGAATAAGAATTCAAAGCACAATTCTGATGGTTACACAAACACCTAAAAATGTTGGCAGTGTTTATGAATGTATTTCTCAATATTGAATAAAAGAAAAAGCTATTATACTAACATATGTATCAAAAATATTCCTTATGTTTTAAAGACAAGGTAGAAATGGCTATCTCTATCAGAAAATGAAAAACAAAAAGAAAAAAATCCTGGCACAAAAATCCAGAAAATCCATGAAACTGTGAAAAGATCAAATTGACAAATAATTGGAATAGAGGAAAGAGAAGAAACTAGGTCAAAGGCACAGAAAATATTTTTAACAAAATCATAGAAGAAAATCTCCCCAATCTAAAAGAAAGATGTGCCTATCAAACTATAAGAAGCATAAAAAAAAAGTAGAACAGAAAAGATATTCCAAATAATACATAACACTAAATGTACAGAACAAAGATAGAATATTAACAGCTACAAGGGTAAAACCACCAAGTAACATAAAAATAAACTCACTAGAACAGCAGTTCTCAACATCTGGATCACAACCCCCAAAAGACCATCCAAAAACACAGATATTCCTAACAGCAATAATACAGTTATGAAATAGGAATAAAAATAATTTTATACTTGGAGGTCACCATAACATTAGGAACTGTATTAAGAGGTCACAGCATCAGGAAGGTTGAGAACCACAGCATTAAAATAACACCTGACTTTTTAATGGAGACTTTGAAAGCCAAAAACAGCTGGACAGATTCTATAAATATAGAAACCAGGCCAGACTATTATACCCAGCAAAACTATCAATCACAATCAAGAAAAAGAAAAACATTCTACAATAAACCAAATTTAAACAATTTCTATCTGCTAAACCAGTTTTACAGAAGGCATTAAAAGAAAGCTTCAATCTGAAGCAGTTACCCACACCCAAGATAATGAAAAAATAATCCCACACCATCAAATCAAAAGGAGAAGGAAAAAACCTACAGCATAACAACAAAATAACAAGCATCAATAAATACTGCTAATTTATAACTCTTACTATAAATGGTCTCAATTACCCAATAAGAAGACACAGACTTATGGCGTGGATTAGAAAGTAGGATCGACCTTTCTATTGCATCCAAGAAACATAACTCACTATCAGGGATAGGAATCATCTCAATATGAAAGGACAGAATAAGATATTCCAAGCAAATGGACCCAAGAAGCAAACAGATGATAGTATTTTGTACATAAATGACCCAGAAATCAGGACTAGGAATCTGCTACAGCTGAAAAAAATATTTTCAGCAAAGAAAGTAGTAGGGTACTTTAACACACAAAAATCAACAGCTCTCCTACAAACAACAGACAAAGAAAGACATTAGAGAAAGAACATCTTTTACAATAGCCTCAAAAAATAAAATAAAATAAAATAAAATAAAATAAAATAAAATAAAACAATACCTTGGGATAAGTCTAACCAAAGAAGTAAAAGACTTGTAATAAAAACTTCAAGACATTACATTTAATACAGAAACTGAAGGTATCAGAAGATGGAAAGATCATCTATGCACATGGGTCAGTAGAACTAATACGGTCAATACAGTCATCCTACCAAAAATAATCTACGAATCAACACAATCCTCATTCAAAACTCTAACATAATTCTTCACAGAAATTAAAAGGACAAGTTTCAGTTTCATATGGAAACACACACACATACAGAGAGAGAGAGAGAGAGAGAGAGAGACCACAAACAAACACAAAACTGGACAGCTAAACAATCCTGGATAAACAAATAAAGGAATTGCTGGATCTCAAGCTGCATTACAGAGCCACAGTAATAACAGCATAGTATTCCCATAAAAACAAACATGTAAAATGAAATCAAACTGAAGACCCAGACATATGGATACCTGATTTTTGGCAAGAAAGCCATATGTACACACTGAAAAAATTAATTTTTTTTCAAAAATGGTGCTGGTCAAACTGAATGACTGAATTAAAAGAACCCAAATATGGCTGGAGAGATGACTCAGTGGTTAAGAGCATTAACTGCTCTTCCAGAGATCCTCAGTTCAGTTCCCAGCAACCACATGGTGGCTCACAAGCATCTGTAATGGGCATCTGATTCCATCTTTTGGTGTGTCTGAAGACAACCACAGTGTACCCACATATATGAAATAAATAAATCCTTAAAAAAAAAAGAATCCAAATATATTCATCCATACTTGATATTCTGAACAACTCCAAATGCATCAAAGAACTCACCATAAAACCAGTCATGATAAAAGAGAAATCAGTGAACAGCTTTGAATTCACTGGCACGGGAAAAGGCTTTCTGAACAGACCACCATTAGCACAGGCAATAACATAAACCATTAATAGATGAGACCTCATGAAACTGAAATGCCTTGGTATGGTAAAGACACCATCATTCAGACAAAGTGTCAGTCTACTGAAAAAAGAATTTTTACCAATTATACATCCAATAGAGGTTTAGTATCTCAACTATATCAAGAGCTAAAGCCAACAAAACAAAAAACATTGAACATCAAGAAAACAAGCTTGTTGCAAGTAGATTACACATTAAGTAGAGAGATTTCAAAAGATGAAACATGGGTGGCAAAGAAACATTAAGCCTGTGTTCAAGATCTTTGCCATCAAAGAAATAAAAATAACAGCTACTTTTGAAATTTCATCTTACACCAATAAGTATGGACATGATCAGTAAAACAAATAGCAGCTCACACTGGTGAGGCTGTGAGGTAAGAGAACAATCAAAGACTGCTGGTGAGACTGCAAACATGTACAGCCACCATGGAAATTAGGGGGGCTGTTTCTCAGGAGCTGGGAATTCATCTGTCTCAAGATCAAACTGTACCACTCTTGGGTATACACCCACAGAAATACCTGCTCATCCACGCTCACTGTGGCTCTATTCACAATAGCCGGAAATTAATAACAGCTTTGATTTCCATGAACCACTAAATGGTTCATTTACACATGGTTCAAAACGTGGTACATTTTACACAATCGAATATTGCTCAGCTATTAAAATATAATGAAATTTGCAGGTAAATGAAGTTAACTAGAAAAAAGTCACAGTGAGTGTCTTAGTGTGTTAGTCAGGGTTTCTATTACTGTACAAACATCATGACCAAGAAGCAAGTTGAGGAGAAAAGGGTTTATTCAGCTTACATAGTCTCATTGCTGTTCATCACCAAAGGCAGGCAGGACTGGAACTCACACAGGCAGGAAGCAGGAGCTGATACAGAGGCCATTAAGGGATGTTATTGTCTTGCTTCCCCTGGCTTCCTCAGCTTGCTTTCTTATAACACCCAAGACTACCAGCCCAGGCATGGCACCACCCCCAGTGGGCCCTTCCCCCTTGATCACTAATTGAGAACATGCCCCACAGCTGGATCTCATGGAGGCACTTCCTCGACTGAAGCTCCTTTCTCTGAGATAACTCCAGCCTAAGTCAAGCTGACACACAAACCAGCCAGTACAATTGACCCCTTGTCAGCTTGACACCCGAACACATCACTATTAAGCCTCAACCCGTTCTTATTCATCCCCAAGATCTAAATAACTTTAAAAATCCCACAGCCTTTGTAAATTCTTAAATATTAAAATTCAATCCCTTTAAAATATCCAATCTCTTTTAAAATTCAAAGTATTTTTTTACAATTAAAAGTCTCTTAATTGTGGGCTTCACTAAAATACTTTCTTCCTTCAGAAGGGAAAAATATCAGGGCACAGTCACAATCAGAAGCAAAATCAAACTCTAACCACCCACTGTCTGGGATCCACTCACCATCTTCCGGGCTCCTCCAAGCGCTTGGGTCACTTCTCCAGCCCTGCCCTTTGTAGCACACACCTGTCTTCTAGGCTCCAGCTGCCTGTACTCCACCGCTGCTGCTGTTCTTGGTGGTCATCTTATGGTACTGCTATCTCCAAAACACTGCTGTCTTACATCTGCAACTAGGCTTCACCAATAGCCTCTCATAAACTCTCTTCATGATGTCAAGCCTCAACTCCTTTGCATGACCCCTTTAGTTCTAAGCCATCAATTGCAACTTAGGCTGCACCTTCACCAATGGTCTTCTGAGGCCTCTCACAATACAGAGCCTCAGCTGTTCTTCATGACCCCTTCATGCCTTCAAAACCAATACCACCTGGGTGACTCTTACCCATTACCAAGTCCTAGCACAAGGTACAACCTTGACTATCTCTGGAACAGAGCTTCTTTGTGCTCTCAGAAACGCTTCTCAGAATATTTCACCTCAGATGTGTTCAGGTGTCAAACTGACAAGGTGATGCTAGGTTCTTCTTAATCACTACTAATTTCTTAGCTCCAGCTAACTAACATTAATAGTCCCAGTAATGCAAAGGTTTCGCTTTAGTAGTTCTGATATCTTGTTAATCACAGCTGATTCTTCAGCCCCAGCTAGCCAAAACCAGGAATCTCCACAATCAAAGCAGAAATGGTCTTGATAAGAGTCTTTAATCTTCCCTCTGAAATTTCATAAGCCATCTTCTGCACTGTTCTCAACATTATCTTCCAAGTTCCTACAGAACACTCCACAGAGCTCTTAACATCCCGAAGTTCTAGTTCAAAGTTCCAAAGTCCTTCCACAGTCCTCCCCAAAACATGATCAGGTTCTCACAGGAATACACCACTATGCTGGTCCCAATTTGTCTTAGGGTTTCAATTCCTGCACAAACATAATGACCAAGAAGCAAGTTGAGGAGAAAAGGGTTTATTCAGATTACATAGTCACATTGCTGTTCATCCCTGAAGGAAGGCAGGTCAAAAAGCAGGAGCTGATGCAGAGGCCATGGAGGGATGTTACTTACTGGTTTGCTTCCCCTGGCTTGCTCAGTTTGCTTTCTTATAGAACCCAAGACCACCAGACCAGGGATAGCACCTCCCACAATGGGCTCTCCCCCTTGATCATTAGCTGAGAAAATGCATTACAGCTGATCTAATGGAGGCATTTCCTGACCTGAAGCTCCTTTCTCTGCAATAACTCCAGCTTGTGTCAAGTTGACACACAAAACCAGCCAGTACAGTGAGTAAGGCAACCAGAACCTAAAAGACAAATATTGCAAAAGACAAATCTTGTGCTGCCTATTTCTGGTCCTATTACAGAAGACAAGCCTTAACATATGTTATTAAACACAGAAAGATAGAGCTGGTGTCTAAAAGCTTCTCCCCTACTGACTTGCATTCATGGTACTAGCAGCTACTCTGCACACTGCCAGAAGCAAAATGTAAATACCAATATCTCCCATCTAAATCTTGCAACCTACAACAGTGACTTGCCTGAAAATATAACTGTACACAATAGTACACAAGTGTTATGGCCAGTAACTTTCTAATAGGACTTAACCCACTCGGTGAGATGGAACCCATACCTGGCACTGCTAAAGTGGCCAAGAACATGACACTATACAGGTCATGGGCCTAGAAGAAAACATCATACAATCATTTTGCTAAAGGAACATAGCAATAGAATGACTAATGACATACTGCTATACCTAGAGGTCAGTGCCCTGCTCAACCCTCATCACAGGAGCTCCTTCTTGTAGTAAAGAGGAATTAACACACAGACCCACAACTGGATAATGTATAGAAAGTGGCTTTGAGGCACTCAGTCTTAAATGAGAAATCTTCATCAAATCCCACCCCACTCAGGGATCTCTGGGAAGAGGAGATGGAAAGACTGTAAGAGCCAGAGGTGATGGATGACTCCAAGGAAACTGTTTCACAGACACAACAGGACCGATGCACATATGACTTCAGGGAGACTAGGGCAGCATTCACAAGGCCTGCACAGGTTCCCGTCTGACACAGTCCAGCACTGAGAGGAGAAAGAGGGCACAGGCTCCCAGCCCCAACCCAGAAGCTATCTGCAATTGATCATTTGCTGGCAAAGGGAAAATACCTTTTCTCCAGTGGAGTCTCTCTGGGTATATTAGCAAGCCCTATGCAAGGAGTAGTTGGCCAAGACAAAACATACTCAATGGTAATGTTTTAGACTTTTTGTCTCATTTTGCTTTGTTTAGGTTTTTTTTTTCCCTAATGGTCTTTTCCTTGCTTATTTTGATTTCCATTTCTGTGTTTTAGGGAGCATTTGTATGTGTGTTTCTTGATTTTTTGTTTGTTTTAAAAGACAGATAAACAGAACATACACGTTGGGTGGGTAAAGAAGTAGGATAGTATGTGGTGTGGGGGTAGCAACTGGGGAACTGTAAAACATGATCAAAATTTGATGTAGACAGAAAAAGAAAACCCACCTAAAAGAAAATTTCTCTATGAAAATAAATGTGACTTTTATTAAGTTTTATCTCGTGTATAATACAAGTCTTAAAAAACATAACATCCTTAAGTTTTAAGGTTACCTACACGAGCATAGATAAAACAAAAGTATATATTCATGACAAAGTGAAATTGTGTTTGATTTTTTTGCTCTTGATGAAATAAGGGCTAATCCTGTATTTAAATATGCATTTCCCTTCTTTTTGTCTTCTTGTCATATCTTACTTACACTAGTGATGTAATCAATAAATAATTTTCTATGTTTGCATTCTTTGATCCTTTCCGAAGTTAAACAATCAGTCTACGAGGTGACTCCTGGCTGGCAGCAGGTAAAATGTGTGCCTACTCTTCAGAAGACAGACAATGACAAAACTGAGGAGCAGTCACCTACAGGTGACAAAGCGCATGCCCATTCATAGAAAAATGGAATATAAATTCCAGGAAATTATTATGATTCAATCTTGAATTATAGTCAAGTGACAATTCCCAATGTCATTGGCATTCACCTGGATCCACAAAGAAGCAAAGCAAGAAACACCTTTCACAAACACCTTAGACATTTACTGAATCCAAATGTGACAGGATCCACCATAAGTAAGGCTGCATGCTGAGAACTGAATCTGAAGAGGCAGAAGGCATGTTAAAACCAGTGCAGATGATGCAATTCACAGCAGAGAGCCATCTGTAGGCACACATGCATTTAGTGTTAATAGAAAACATGGGTGACAGCAAGAGACATATTGCTTCCATTTCTTCTTTCTTGACATAGAAATCACTTAAAGTATAGGATTTTAATGCATAAGCTTGAGTACTGTCCAGGAGATGTATAAACATTTCTAAGTTATGCATAGTGGTATAAAGTAAAAGTGAAATGCAGTATGAAAATCTTGGCTTCATGATTTATTTTGTGTTTTAATCATATAGCTATAATTTGATACAAAGCCTAGGACAACTGGTAAATACCGTGTGTACACCACTGGGCTAGGCCCTGTAGATAACACCAGAAAAGATAAAGCCTCAGTTTCATTCTTTAAAATTCTGACAAATTAAAAAAAAAAGATTTAGCAAATGCCAACTGTACTGATCAGTTTTTATCAACTTGACACAACCTCAGACATATCTGGAAAGAAGAAAACTTAATTGAAAAAAAAATACCTCCATAAGTAGGCAATTCCATAGAGAATTTTCTAGATTACTGATTGATGATTGATGTGAGGGCCCTGCCCACTGCTGGTGGAGCCCTCCCTGAGCAGATGGTCCTGAGTAATATAAGAGCACAGGCTGAGCAGACCATAGGGAGCAAGGCAGTATGCAGTTTAGTTTTCCACCACAGCTTCTGCTTTAGCTCCTGACTCCAGGCTCCTGCCTTGAGTCCCTATCTTGGATTCTTTCCATGGACTGTGACCCAGGATACATAAGCCACATAAAATTCTTCCTCCCAGAATTGCTTTTGGTCATGGGTTTTATCACAATAGAAACTCCAACTAAGACACAAGCAGAAAGACAAGACAGTACACACTCAACTACTCAGCTGTTTTCAATTGTTAAGTGCTATAGAAGATCAAAAAGGACATCACTATGTGTTGCAAAAGCCAGACATAACATCATGTAGAAGACAGCTTTAGAAGTGTATAAATAAACTCAAGGAAAGAATGAAATGGGTAGTTTATTTTGGTTAGGGAGAAAAAACAAACAACAAAAACACTCTATAAACACTCTAAACAAGAATGGCCTCTTCATATTAAGTAAAATTTATGTCAGAATTATACTTTTTATATATAGAAATTAGTTATTTTCTTAAAACTAGCCGTATCAATACAATTTCAAGTTAAGACTATAGGTCAAATCATTATTAATAGAACCTCCATTTTCTCTTAAAACATTCCAAATTGAACTATAAACCTGAGGTCATTTCACTTACAGTAAGTTATCTCTGCAGAGAATCTACTGCTTGGTATGCTTTCATTTAAGAAAGTTCTGTCTAAATAGCACTAGGAAGGACATTTGCTAATAAATATCCTTGATTCTTTTAAAAAGATTTTAAAAGGTTTTCTGAGTTTTCAAGGATTTATTAGAGGGCTGGAGAAACAGGTCAGCTCTTAAGAGCACTTGCTATTCTCAAAGAAGACTTGGGTTCAGTTCCCAGCACCCCTAACAGACAGCTCACTCCACAGTAACCCCACTTCCAGGGGATTTGATGTCTTCCTCTCACCTCTGAAAGCACCAGGCATATACATACATGAAGGCATTCATGTATACACATAAAATATAAGTGAATAGTTTTCTCTTTTAAAATATAACACACATTAATTCAAATGTATATGAATATCTAAACTATGAGATCTAAAGCCTATGCTCTGAGAAGATTGCATTTTCAAATACAAAATAAACCTAGAGTTTATAGAAAATAACGTTTTCATACCTCAGTTAACATTATCACCAACAATCATCACTTCTTTTTAAAGATTTATTTATTTTATCTATATGAGTACACCATTGCTCTCTTCAGACACAGTAGAAGAGGGCATCAGATCTCATTATGGATGGTTGCGAGCCACCATGTGGTTGCTGGGAATTGAACTCAGGACCTCTGAAAGAGCAGTCAGTCGGTGCTCTTAACCGCTGAGCCACCTCTCAAGCCCCAACCATCAATTCTTGAGGACAGTGGCTCATGCTTTTAATTCCAGTCCTGAGGAGGTGGAGGCAGAAGGATCACTGTAAGTTCAAGGACAGTCTGAGCTAAACAGTAAGATCATGGCTCCAAAAATTCAAAGGAGAGTGAATAAGCAAACATGTATCAGGCAACTACCCTATGAAGGCCACTGCTCCAGCTGATAAAGTGAGGTCTCAGAAAGGAAGACACAAAACCCTCTAATGTATGACCTCTTTCCAACAGTTTACAGTGCACTGCTTGTATGTATTTACCCATTTCTCCTTCCATCAACTCACCTCTTAATCTACTTAACCATTGATCCAGGAATTACCAATTCATTCTCACAAAATATCACATACTAGATTTTTTTTATTCGGTATATTTTTATTTACATTTCAAATGATTTCCCCTTTTCTGGCTTCCCACTCCCCAAAAGTCCCATAAGCCCTCTTCCCTCTCCCTGTTCCCCCATCCACCCCTTCCCACTTCCCTGTTCTGGTATTGCCCTATACTGCTGCACTGAGCCTTTCCAGAACCAGGGGCTACTCCTCAGTTCTTCTTGGACATCATTTGATATGTGGATTATGTCTTGGGTACTCCAAGTTTCTAGGCTAATATCCACTTATCAGTGAGTACATACCATGGCTGATCTTTTGAGACTGGGTTACCTCACTTAGTATAATGTTCTCCAGCTCCATCCATTTGCCTAAGAATTTCATGAATTCATTGCTTCTAATGGCTGAATAGTATCCAATATATACAAAGAACTCAAGAACTTAGACCCCAGAAAACAAAATAACCCTATTTAAAAATGGGGTACAGAGCTAAACAAAGAATTTTCACCTGAAGAACTTTGGATGGCTGAGAAGCATCTTAAAAAATGCTCAACATCATTAGTCATTAGGAAAATGCAAATCAAAACAACCCTGAGATTTCACCTTACACCAGTCAGAATGGCTAAGGTCAAAAACTCAGGAGACAGCAGGTGTTGGCGAGGATGTGAAGAAAGAGGAACACTCCTCCACTGCTGGTGGGGTTGCAAATTGTTACAACCACTCTGGAAATCAGTCTGGCGGTTCCTCAGAAAACTGAGCACGTCACTTTCAGAGGACCCTGCTATACCACTTCTGGGCATATACCCAGTGGATTCCTCAGCATGTAATGAGGATACATGCTCCGCTATGTTCATAGCAGCCCTATTTATAATAGCCAAAAGCTGGAAAGAACCCAGGTGTCCCTCAACGGAGGAATGGATACAAAAATGTGGTATATATACACATACTAGATTTTAAAAAGTCATGTAGGTAGTATGTATATCTGAAAATAGTTTGATTACATATAAAGTAACTACATTATATTACTTATATTATGCCTCAAGGGGAAAGTTGTTCAGGGCTGGTTGCAGAGAGAGATGATGTTGTTAGAGGCTAAGGCTCTCTTATTAGCAGGCCATTGTCATCATTACAGCAACCTCACCATTGCAAGAAGGTTGATGCCCCTCATCTTGACATGTGATAAGGAAAAGGATGGTGAAATCTTCGTGTAAATCCAAGGCTTTTAACTTACATATCATGTCAGATCTTTACAGAAAGTCACGTTAATTTCAAAGCAAGATGGGAAGAATGCAGGCTTTACAGGATGCACAAAGAAGGTTCCATTCTGCTGCCTACAAAAAAATAAATAAATAAAACCAAACCAAAACAAAACAAAAAACCCATACAATAGAGAATCCCACAGCAAGCCATCACATGCTTTCATACCTGTTCATAAGTGAATCAATTGAATATCCTTTGAATATTACTAGACATAAGGCACTATGCTAAAGATAAAGAATAAAATTGCTTTCTTGGAACTTACATTGCAACCAGAAATGCAAACACCATTTGTACCCAGTCATCTAGATTGCCAAGTAAAAACTGGTTTGGACAGGGGCAACAAGTCACCCAGGCTTGCAGCTGTCCAAACAGATCATGCTAGGAAGCAGATATGCAGATTCAATACATTAAGAAGATGAAAACCAGGAAATATCACTACTAGATAAGATAGCAGATTATAAGCTGTCTTTTTTTTTCTAAATTTTTTGTTTACATTCCAAAACGCTTTCCTCTTTCCCAGTTCCCCCATCCCCATATGTCCCATACGCCTTCTCTACACCCATACTCCAATTACCTCCCTCCTTTTTCTCTGTGCTGGTACTCCCCTACAATGCTGGATCAGGCCTTTCCAGGATCAGGGCCTTCTCCTTACTTCTTCATGGGAGTCATTTGATATGCTACTTGTGTCTTGGGTATTCAGAGCTTCTGGGCTAGTTAATATCCACTTATCAGTGAATGCATTCCATGTATATTCTTTTGTGATTGGGTTACCTCACTTAGGATGATATTTTCCAGTTCCAACCATTTGCCTACAAATTTCATGAATTCATTGTTTTTTATTGCTGAGTTCCATTGTGTAAATATATCACATTTTCTGTATCCATTCCTCCATTGAGGGACATCTGGGTTCTTTCCAGCTTCTGGCTATTATAAATAAGGCTGCTATGAACATAGTGGAGCACGTGTCCTTATTACATGCCAGGGAATCCTCTGGGTATATGCCCATGAGTGGTATAGCAGGGTCCTCCGATGGTGTCGCGTTCAGTTTTCTGAGGAACCTCCAGATTGATTTCCAGAGTGGTTGTACCTTCTTGAAGTCTCACCAGCAGTAGAGGAGTGTTCCTCTTTCTCCACATCCTCGCCAACACCTGTTGTCTCCTGAGTTTTTAACCTTAGTCATTCTGACTGGTGTAAGGTGAAATCA